>NC_092873.1:420472966-421120466 GCF_028372415.1 Notamacropus eugenii
ATACATACATACACAGACACACGTATATATCTAAGGTTACAAAACAGTGTCAGAAGCAGCAGGAATTGAACTCAGATCTCTTGACTTCAAATCCAGCATTCTTTCCACCATACCATCCTACCTCTGCATCTTCAGTTTCTTTTGTCTTTGCCTTTGTCCAAACTTCTTCCTGTAGCTTGATAGAGTGAAGAACCGCAAACACAGAAAATTCTAATGTCCACATAGAATTCTACAGGTAAAACAGCTATTTTACATTTGGAGTATGTCCACCCCTCCCCCACCCCCTGCATTTTATTAAACAGAGACAATTGCTTCAAAACTAGGTCTTTGTTTCTTGAGAGGTTATCTGCTTCCACTTGAAATCATCATCCTTTGTGTCGTTAAAATTAATTCTACAACAGCAACTGTGTTTTCACCAGGTTAGAAAAGTAGCTGCAGTAGCAGTAGATCCAATCTTCAGGAAGCAATGATCCTGTTTCATGCCAATACCTCCTTTAGCGATTAAAAAAGAAAAGGAAAGAGGACTTTGAAAAAGAGTGAACTGTTGGCATCTAAAATCAGAAGAATTCTTGAAAGAATTTTAACCATATAACTTATTAACCTTTCCAGGCCTGTAAAAGGAAAATCTTTCTAGTCTGTGTTTTCTCGATATCCAGCTGAGATACTGTATTCCCACCCGCATCCCCAAATTTTCCATTATATGGTGCTGGTTGTATTACTTTATTCTAATTCCTTTTATCTTGTTCTTGTGTCCTTTCTGAAAGTTTTCAGTCCACCCATTCTGTCTGGAGACACCCCACATACTAGTATAGCACTCATCATTGAGCTACAATAGGTAGCATCTCCATTTTCTATTTAATTTATGTGAATGGTTAAAGCCTATAGCACACACATATGTAATGGCTAAATATAACAAGACGTTATTACCTTTTTCCCTATCCTATATTAATATAACAAAGTAACATGGGAAGTCCAAAGTATTCAGGATCTAAGATCCCCTAAATTTGGAAATTTAAAATATGAAATATACATATAAAAATATGCCACAGATGAGAAGGGATCTAAATAGTTTCTTCCTCTGTGGTATATACAGGAAATAGAACATGGGTGTGATCTGTACATATATGCAGGTCTGCCTACATATAAAGTTTAAGTGTGTGGCTCCAATGAATTAATAAGATCTTGCTGGTGGCAAGTACTATAAGAATTGCCTTTAAGGAGCTCTTGAGAAGCCAAGTATTTGGGTGTTTTTTGAGAGGGGCTCATTATACTGAGGGAATCAATTTAGAATGACTTTAATGGGGTTGAGAGTCAAACTGCAGTATAGCCTTATGACAAAGAGAATTTAAAGTACCCTGTATTTATAATGCCTTTCTCTCTTTAATTATGTCTGTCTTTAATATTCTGCTGTTAGCTCCTTTAATGTTTTCCTTCTCCTCAGTTTTGGCATTTTTATGATTTGCAGTTCCATTCTAAATGGGTACATGTCATAATGTCATCTAATTCTATTGAGAAAAATGCTCCTGTTTCCTGGTGGCTTTTGGCCAAGCCCTACAATACTATCTCTGATTCTGATATTTTTCTCACAGATTCTGAAGGATGCTCCAACATGAAATAAATGCTTTTTCTTGTAAGATCTTTTAGAAGAACTATTTTTCCCCCCACAGAAAACCAGCATCTGAATTATTAGGAATTGTTTAATGGCAGTGGTGGGTTCTCTCCCCAAATAAAACATGAGGTCATAGTATTCACTGGGAGTGATAATCAAGATCTGAAGAAATGTAATACCATGCACTTGAATCATTCTTCAGTGGTTTTCAAATTTGAGGTTTAGAGATTTTCTGTATTTTTCATTCTCCAAATCATTTTTATAAGATACCATGAGTCCTGAGGTGAAGTAGACTTGGATTCAACAGACCCACTAGGAGCATATTTCTTTCGGAACAAGGCTTGAGGAAGTAGGGCATTGGAGGAAAAGAGGGAGTCTCTGTTGCTTTGGCAGCTTTAATTTTGCCTCCTCACTTCTGAATTGAAGCAGATCTCTTCTTCCTTTTCCCCTTCCCTCATTCTTTCATTCAACAAATATTTGTTGAGCCCATACTATAGATAAGGCAGGAAGGATGTAGAATCTTCCCTACCTTTTGGAACAGCTGGATGGTATAGTGGGAAAAAAATGTTAAGACTAAAGTCATGGGACCTCAGTTCAAATCCTGCCTTAGACACTTATTAGCTCTATATCTGTGGACATATTACTTACCCTCCCATAAATTTTGATATGTTGTCTCATTATTGTTGCTCTCTTTGATGAAACTGTTATTTCTGTTATTTGTTGTTTGACCCATTCCCTCTTTAGGATTAGATTATTTAGTTTCCAGTTAATTTTTAATCTATCTTTCCATGGTCCTCTATTATGTATAATTTTTATTGCATCACAGTCTGAAAAGGGTGCATTAAAATTTCTGCCTTTATGCATTTGGTGGTGAGGTTTTTATGCCCTAACATATGGTCAGTCTTTGTGTAAGTGACATATACTGCTAAGAAAAAGGCATATTCCTCTCTCTCCCAATTCAGTTTTCTCCAGAGGTCTATCATATAACTTTTCTAAAATTCTCTTCACCTCCTTAACGTCTTTATTGCTTATTTTGTGGTTAGATGTGTCTGTTTCTACTAGGGATAGGTTGAGGTCCCCACTATATAGTTTTGCTCTCTATTTCTTCCTGAAATTCACTTAACTTCTTTCAGAATTCTACTATAGCACTTGGTGCGTATATGTTTAGTGTTGACATTTCTTCATTGTCTGTGGTACCTTTTAGCAAGATGTAATTTCCTTCCTTTTAATTAGGTCTATTTTTCCTTTTGCTTTTTGCTTCTGATATCAGGATTGCTTCTCCTGCTTTTTTTTTTTTTACTACAGCTGAAATGTAATATATATTTGCTCCAGCCTTTTACCTCTACTCTGTGTGTATCTCTCTGCTTCAGATGTGTTTCCTGTAAACAACTGTAAAGGCAACCACACTGGCATACCCAGGATGGCTGCTAACACAGGTTCTTGGATCTGCTTTACTAAGAAAGATAGCTATTTAAGGGGTCAACAGTTTTTTTTTTTAATTACATTCACTAGTTCAGTGGAAAAGTCAGCACCCTGAACTTCAGAGATAATATAAGCAGAGAAATAAAGACCAATAGACAGCGCTCTACTGCCTGAATCAAAGCAATGTTGCTGTATACTTTACATACATCCCTGGATCAAGAGAGTCTTTACATCGGCGTAGTGGAGGGGAATGGCGCTAAGGGCAGGAGTCTGAACATATGGCTACTCAGAGTCCCTACCATGGAATGACAAGGTCCTTCTCATAAGTGAGCCCCAAAAGCCAAATACCAGCTCAGAGTATATATACATTTCTAAGAGCCAGAAGTCATCACAGCCCTCATGTCTCAGTGCCTAATTAGTAGCAAAAGGTGTGAAAGCCTTCCTACTAGCAAGCCTCCGCTTAAGCAAGCTTCCCTTAGTGGGCTCCACATGAGGCTTATTAATGGGGGGGAGGATCTAAAGTCCCATTAACATTACAACAACATATTGTAAGGAGTCTAGTTTTTAATCCACTTTGCTGTCTGTTTTCTTTTTATGGGAGAGTTCATCTTATTTACATTTAGAGTTATGATTACTAACTGTGTATTTCCCTCCATCCTATTTTTCTGATTTATATTTTTCTCTCTCCTTTCACTCTTTCCCTTCCACCAGTGTTTTGCTTTTGACCACACCTCCTTCAATCTGCCTTCCCTTCCATCAACCCCTCACTTTCTTTTCTTTCCCCACTTTCCCTACTATTTCCCTATAGCATAAGATAAGTTTCTATACCCAATTGAGTGTGTATGTTGAGCCAAATCTGATGAAAGGAAGGTTCAAACAATGCTCACCCTGCTCCCTTTTATCCCTCTATAGTAACAGGTCTTTTGTGCATCTTCATGTGATATAATTTAGGGGCAATTAGGTGGTGCAGTAGATAGAGCACCAGTGCAGGAGTCAGGAGGACCTGAGTTCAAATCTCACCTCAGACACTTGACACTCCCTAGCTGTGTGATCTTGAGCAAGTCACAACCCCAATTGCCTCATCCTGGGTCATCTCTAGTCATCCTGATGAATATCTGGTCACTGGATTCAGATGGCTCTGGAGGAGAAGTGAGGCTGGTGACCTGCACACCCCTCCCTCACTCAAAACAAAGTCAAGTGCAAGTCATGTCATCATTTCTCTGATGGCATCATCTTCTTTGGCAAGGAAGGACAAGCATAGTGATATAATTTACTGTATTCTGCCTCCCCTTTCCTTCTTCTCCCACTATCCTTTTTTTATCCCTTAATTTTTTTATATCATCACATCAAAGTCAACTTATACCCACGCTCTCTATGTATACTCCTTCTGACTGCCCTAATAGAAATACAGTTCTCAAGAGTTACAAGTGTCATCTTCCTTATATAGAGATGTAAACAGTTTAACCTTATTCAGTAACATGTTTTCCCCCCCAAACTGTTTACCTTTTTATGCTTCTCTTGATTCTTATATTTGAAGATCAAATTTTATGTTCAGGTCTAGTCTTTTCATCAGGAAAGTTTCACAGTCCCCCATTTCATTGAATGTCCCTCTTTCCTCCTAAAAGATTATGTTCAATTTTTCCAGGGAGTTGATTCCTGGCTGTAATCCAAGCTCCTTAGCAAACTAGAATATCATATTCCAAGCCTTGCAATCCTTAATGTTGAAGCTGATAAGTCCTGTGTAATTCTGACTGTGGCTCCTTGATATTTGAATTGTTTCTTTCTGGCTGCTAGAAATATTTTCTCCTTGACCTCACAATCCTGGAATTTGGCTACAGCATTCCTTGGAGTTTTTGTTTTGGAATTTCTTTCAGGAGGTAATGGGTGGATTATTTCAATGACTATTCTACCCTCTTGTTCTAGGATATCAGGGCAGTTTTCCTTGATAATTTCTTGAAAGATGCTCTCCAGGATTTTTTTTTGATCATAGCTTTCAGTAGTACAATAATTCTTAAATCATCTCTGCTGGATCTATTTTCCAGGTTGGTTGTTTTTCCAATGAGGTATTTTACGTTTGCTTCTATTTTTTCAGTCTTCTTATTCTGATTTACTGATTCTTGATGTCTCATGGAGTCATTAGCCTCCACTTGCCCAATTCTAATTTTTAAGGAATTATTTATTTTCTTCAGTTAGCTTTTGTACTTTCTTTTCATTTTGGCCAATAAAATGGGAATAATTTAGACCAGCACTGACTACACCATTGGGTTTTTGTGATGAAACTACATTATAAAATTTAATGTTATATCATCAGTATAAAGTTGTTATTCCTCTTTCCTATCCTTTTTCCCTTCCCCCTGTCCCTCTGGTTTAATGTGAGATTGGGGTTGGAGCAATACAAGCATAGAAATGAGGAAATATAGAGAATGCTTATTAAAAAATCTGCTCCCCCTCCTCCAGTCCTCCCCTCCACTATGTCTTTGGCCTGCTACAGAAAGACTTGCATGGCTATCACTTCCAAAAAGTTATTTTCATTCCTCTGTAGTATCTAAGTGAATTTTACTATTTCACAAAGCTTCCAGATTGATAGGTCTGAAGAAGGAGGACCTCTTCAGCATCTTCCTAGTGGACAGTTGACAGTGGCAGTCTTCAGAGTTTTCCTTCACCCTGATCTTGTGAGGCTGGGCCAGGGTAGGAGATAGATCATACTGAAGCTGTCTACACATGCACAAACTAATTTCACGGTCTGAATTGAATTGATTTCTCTATAAATAAACAGGAACCTGATTCTAACTTGTTAACAATGGGTCATCTCACATAAAACAACTATACTGGTTTATATATGTTAGACATGTGCCTTTTCAGTATGCTTGTCTCTGGAATAATCTCTGCTCTTGCCGTTTGTGATTATGGTTGCATTTTGTTGGATATCTATAAACTAGAAATTGGACAGAAGCCACTAACTCACCATCCACAAAGTAAGCCAAACACTTGTCAGTAGGTAATGATTTTTTTAAAAATTACATATAGCCTAGACCAAATTTGAACCAATGACCTAAAAGTGGCTAAGTCATACCCCATTACCAAGTCCCCTGAGAACACTAATCCACTTTAGGAGGTACATTTTAAATGGCCTACTATGGTAAATGTAGTTAAGAAACTTAGATAAATGCTTTCATTTTAATAACTCTCACAAATTTCCTCCCCCTTTCCTGCCCCAGATTTTCCAAGTGTATTTTAAAGGAGTAAATTGAGAACCAAAAAGGCGATGTATTTTATTAGAATAATTAAGATACTGACCCATCTTCCTCCTCCATGCCCCACGGAATCATTGTATAACATGAAATAAAAGACTGATCTACCTGGGGATAACAGAGTCTGAAGAAAAGAAAGTACAGTTTTATGAAAAGAGAGGAAGCTAAAACTGCCGCAAGTTATAACTCAGACAAAACCTCATCATTATGGACTAGAAGCCAGAGTGAGATCACTGTGGAATAGGAGCCAGAATGAACGCAATCTCTACCCAATATTTTTTTTGAGGCTCAAAATGTAGCCAGGAGTGAGTCATTCAGTGAGGTACCACAGAGGTTGAGGGTCTTGGATGCAAATGGGCAAGACTGCAGTAGAGGAAAATCCATCACTGTACCCTTGGTTCAGCCGTTCTCACAGGGGTGAGTTCATAGTTTTCAACTTCTTTGATAATGTCAGTTTCTTAGAACATATCTACACTGCAGAATTTCTCCAGGAAATTCAGCTATGTCTTATTAATCCCACAAAGAGCTTCATTATTATAGAGAACTGTGTGAGTCCCAAAGTTTAAATAAGTGCTTGCAAATAAATGAGTCTGAGTGTATTGCACTGAATGAATATTCCTTAACTCTCCTCACTGACCACCCAGAGAAGTCATTCATTTCTTCAGAACATGGGATGTGAGGAAAGCACTGTTTGGGTTTGTAAAAGACTTTTCCCAGACACCATTCATTTACTTAGCAAGGACTTACTATTGAGCAGCCTGATATGTGCTAGGTCACATCTCAGGGACTGTCATAAAATGTGGAATGGTGACCATTTTTGATTAGCCTACATGTTTTGAAGACTTTTTATGTGCAGAGATTGTCTCAGGTGGAAGTGGTGTCAAACTCAAATGGAAAAAGGGGCCACTAATCCATATGTAAGGATCCCTGCTGGCCTCATATTGACAGTTTTAAATTTTAATGTTATTCATGTTTGATTGTATTTTTATTTATTTTATTAAAAATTTCCCAGTTGCATTTTAATCTGGCTTGGTGACTCTGGCAATATGGCTCAGGTACATTTGACACCTCTGTCTTAAGGCATACAGAGGAAGTAATAGACACAGTTATTGGCCACACAGAAGTGGTAATATTAAAGAAGTAGACTTGAAAAAGCACAAAAATATATACAGTAGACATACATTCATGTCATATACGTAATACTTGAATATTTGTTAAATTAATTATATAACTAAATATAGACTTACAGATTGTGATTTCAGGTTAGAAACAGAAGCCAACCCTTCATTTTGCAGATGAGGAAGCTGAGGCAAGAAAGGTGAGATGATTTGCCTAGGGTTATACAAATAGCAAATTTTTACAGTAACATATAAACTAACTTCAGATTCTATGTATCACATTGTTTCAACTATATATGGGATATATTTGTGGATGCTGAGAGGTTGTTGAATTAACCAGAAACTGTTTATAGGGTCTTGAAAGCTTGCAACTTTATAGAAGACAGAACAAAAGGAAGTTAACTATGCTTGGTTAGATGCAACATAAAGAAAAACTCGCTATACTGAGTAGCTGAATTTCAGAATACATAATTAAAAGTCGTCATGGGATTTCCTTCTCCCAAAGACATTAAGAATAGGATAGACGTCCATGTGTATGTAATGGTTTCAGTTAAGCCTAGAGGTGAGGGGGTAAACTGAATAATCTAGGAAAATCCTTTTAAACTCTGTGATTCATGAAACTGTTAAGTTAACTTGTGAGGATTTTACATTACTAAAATTTACATAAAATGCGTTGTTATTTCAATTACTATACAACTTTTGGAATTAGATGATTATTTTTAAAGGAAAAACCAACAAAGCTAATTATCTTACTGAATATAATGAAATTGATTTAAAAATTAGATATTCATGTCACTTTATTTATATTTCAGAAATTGTACAGAGAACTTTTGAGTGGGATTTAAGGACCTGTGAAGTCCAGAAAGGGAATGCTTCTCTGTTAGCTTTGATCTTTGTTCAGTTTTATGAAATAGGTAAAAGATTCTCCATCCAACTCCATTTGTGAATCAGTTTTAGAATCCTGTGTCATAAGCAGTTCTACAAGGCTGAGGGGAAGATGCACATACTGACAATTTGGAAGCTCAAACATGGACTGTGACCTGCTGTTCTGTGACCCAATTGAAATGACTCACCCATATAGCCAATTCAGATTGTTCAAAACTATCTGATTAATTTGTTCAGAAAGACCTAGGCTAAATGGTGGTGGAATAGTGCTGAAATTTACTGGGTCAGGCCTTTGCTTGATTTGATAGTGGAGATAGTAGGTAACTCAGTGTTTAGGGAAGCAAGGAGGTGAAAGTTCATTTTCAACTGTGTCTCAATAGTGGAGCAAAGCAGAACTGGAGAAAACGGATTTGCATCTTACAGTGCACATATAAGTGTACATGTAAAGGCAAAGGCAAATTAATCGCAAATCTGGCAAATTCCTCCAAATTCTGGTCTTCAGCAGCCTGCTTAACTACATTGTTCACACAGATCATTGGATTCCCCTCTTATGTTTTGTGTTCACTCCTTAAAAAAAAGAAACAAAAAACACCACCAGCAACCCTATTTCTTTGGATAATTTGTTGTAAGAAGTAGTTTGGTGTCATGAAGAATGGTGATTTGAAGTCGAGACCTCAGCAAACCCTGCCCCAAAGACACTCGCTATATTCCTGGCTATCTCTCCTCCCCTCCCTTGCCAGACCTTTCCCTATAATATTACCTTCTGTTTGCACTGTCAAGTCAACAAGCATTGTTAAGTATTCACTCTGTGCCAGGCAATGTGCTAAGTAATCACGGGGAATATAAATGGAAACAGAAGTAAAGATGGTCTTTGTTCCCAAGGAGTTCATATTCTAATGGGGCAGGGGAGATAACACATGAAATGGAGCTGAAAATGGAGGAAGTAAGAAAAGGTGTCCTTATGGGGCTGTGGTAGAGAAAGTCAGAAGAGTCAAGGCTGGACCTGGAGAGGAATGAAACCATAGCTGACATGGGTACTTTTCTACAAAGAGGAGTTCTGGGAGGAGTCAGTCAATCAGAAGAAAGGTCTACAGGGACAGAACAGATAGATGGATGGATGGATGGATGGATGGATGGATGGATGGATGGATGGATGGATGGATAGGTAGATGGATATGTACGTATCTTGTATGTACATAGTTATTTGCATGTTGTCTCTCTCATTAGAATGTGAGCTCCTAGAGGCCTGGAATCTTGTTTTTGCCTCTTTTTGTATCCCTTGTGCTTAGCATCCTTCTCACTCAGTAAGTACTTAATAAATGTTTGTCAAATGTGTGTTTGTCCTTCATTGCCAAAGAAGACCGCTGGCTCTGCCATTGACATCCTGTGAACTTGGGCTACTGTAACATACGGCAAGCTTGTCGACTGACTGCTTAACCAAAGGCCAGAGCCTTGACCTTTCAGTCTCAGTTTTCCTGTCTGTAAAGTAGGGGTAACAATATTTGTATTACCCACCTCACAAGTCTGTGTTGAAGGAAGTATTTTGCAAATGTTAAAATAGGCTAAAACTCTAAGTTGTTCTTGTAAGAGGTTGCTCCTGTTGAAAAGCCCTTGTTTGCTTACACTTGTGAATCTGTTGGATATCAGAGCTCCAGAGAATTGCTGAATCTTGTCCAGAATCCCCTTTAATGTTGGAGGTTAGCCTCTGTATCTACTTTCAACAAGCCAGATCTACATCCAAGAAACTTAAGTGGGAGATATTTTGCTTCTCCATTTAACCTCACTAATGAAGACAGAGGCTAAACATAACTTCTTCAAAAACAAATTTGTGGAAAATTGTCCAAACAGACTTTGGTGAAAACTAACCCAAAATAAGTGTCTTAGTACCAGCCATTTATATACCTCAGTTGCAGCTGTGATATCTCTGAGGGAGAGTCTTTGGATATACCCTTGGATACATGCCCAAATCACATTCACCTGCATTGTACACACATTCATTTCTTGGATCTCAGTCCTCAGGCAAAGGTAAGATTTCTCTTACCTGCTTCATCCTTTTCTCCTCTTTGGTACTTGGCAAAGAAGTCTCAGTATACCCTCACTTCTCTCTGAAGCTGAAACTGAAATACTCAGTATACCACTACCTCAAAGTATGGACCAACTCATTTCCAGGATGTGGAGAGAGAACCTTTTCTCTTCCTTTGGCAGGGATCCTACCTCTGATGTGTGACCTTTGCTACGTCACTTAAGGCTTTAGTTTCCTCATCTTTAAAATGAGGAAATTGGTTTAGATGGCTTTTGATTTTACTTCCTAGTCTATCTATATTTATGATCCTTTGATTCATCCTAGTGAAGCTACTGACAAATAAAGATTGAACTTTTGAGGTTTTAAAGGGAATCCTTCTAAGTATTGGGCTACATGTGTTTTGAGGACCAAATATGAATATACATACGTACATATATGTAATATACATATGCACACAAGTATGCATATGGATCACTTTCCAAAGTTTAAAGTACTGTATAAATGTAGACTATTGTTATTATTCATAGCATCTCCTTCTGACTTCTGTCACATTCTGCCCTGTGACACTATCCATAGGATTCAGACCTACCATTACAATACTCTAAGTTGGCAAATGTTGCCATGGTATGTGAACCCAGTTCCTCATTCCTGCCCTTGCCTTTTGGGCTGGAAGCCCTCACTAATGCCAAGGAATATTAGTTATTTGCATTCGTGATTTCTATGAAATGATTCTTGAGTTTATTATTAAATAAAGAATATGCTGAAATAGGCAAGTGAAGGATATCATCGATGTCACAGATGAAAAAACCACATATATGGATTAATGTAATTCATTCATTGCTTTATGGACCCAATCTTCTCTTGGGACTGTCACAAGCCTACATGGATATAGACTCCTCTCTCAATTTAACAGAAATGCTTATTAGTAGCCAAATTGTAGCACTGAATAGTCAGAGATTACAGAAATAATAATCTATTGGGTTTTTTTTAAATGAAGCCTTTACGTAGACTATCCCCTGCTAGGTCTTTGTGAGGAAACAAGTCCAGAGATTTGCAGAAATATTAGTATTTTTCTAAGTGGACTTTTTCCCTCCCAGACATGTAGGCCATCCTGATTTCAAAGATATTTTAATAAAAATTTCATCTAGTCCACAATTTCCCTTTTATAGGAATGGTTTAAATGATCATTTCCCTCACCTTAATACTTGTTGTTTTCTGCCAAAACATAATTAAAAGCATCCAAATTGAAAATGATAGAGCTATAAATATGTTTAAGTAAGAAAATGCACTTTAATAGCAATGTGCCAGACAAAACTTTTGGTACAGATAGATTGTTGAGGGACAGCTAACATGGACAGGCTATGAGCTAATTGAAACACCGGGCAATCCAGGAAAAAAGGTTTTAAACGATATAAGGATTTATTCTAAGCCCTCAGTTGCTGAAAAGGAAAAAAGAATACAGTCCTGCTGGAAGGCCAGAAATACCTGGCCATAGCCCTGATTTCTTTTGTTTTTAAAACAAAGCATATGATTTGCTTGAATCCCATGTGTCTGGAGCTCTCTGTGCAGTCCGGCTCTCTTTGGCTATTTATACTGCATAAGCCTCCCCCTACTCTCCCTTTTGGGCCCTTCTACCTCTAACCCCACCCCAACGCCTCCAAATATACACACATGAGCTCCCATTCCACTTCCCTATTTTTAGATTCAAAAGTCAGCTTTATGACCACAGTAAATCTGTGTGTCTCTTACATATGAAGATAACTCTGACAATTCATTGCAGATGCTATCCATTCAGAACGATGTCATCCTCTAGGACTGGTAATGTTTTGTCTTAAGAGCTACCATGATAGTTATTCTTTTGTAGTTTTATAGGAAAAGAGCCTTGCCCTGCAACTATGATATTGATGGGTAATCCTTGACTGAAGATCAAATATATAGACATTATTATCATTATTTATTATCATCCTCAATTGAGATATTTTATTGTGTACATCTAGAAAGAAAAGAACATTTTAGGCAGAGAAAAGTTACATTTTGGCAAGGTAATACTCTGCAGTTTACTAATGGTGGCCTTTTTGTGATCCGTAATTCTACTTCTTTGGAGATTGTGGCCTTCCATGCAGCCTTTATTTTTGTTCTGATTTCTTACAAGATTTTTGCTTGCCAAAGTGGTATGGGTATGTACATGGATTGGCTGGGAAGTTGACAATGTAGCTTCCAAGCACTCTAGGTTAGGAAACATGACAACCCTTTTGGAAAGTTGTTTTTCTCTCCCGGTACTTCCACTATGGGAAGGGAGGAGTAACCAGAAAAAACATTTTTTGCCATTTACTCGTTGAGTTACCTTGGGCAAGTCACTTTTCACCTCTAGCTTTCAGTTTCCTTGTCTTTAATGTGAAGGGGTTGACTCTGGATGATTTCTAAAGTCACAGCCCTAAATCTGATCCTCTGTGTCCTAAGAGTTATTCAGACTGTCCAATTTTGAATACCTCCTACCAGCTGCATTTGGTACTTAATCCTAACTGTAGGATTTGCAACAGTGGACACAGGATTTGGTCATAATAGTCTATCCTAATATCACTTGAGCACCCTGGTTAAACAGATACCAGACCAAAACCAATGGACTGCTGTGGCTGGATGGAACTTTCTTCTATAGAGAATTAAGGGCACAGGACAGATTCTCTTCTCTGTGTGGAGAACCTAGGTTCAGTCTTGCTAGGAAACTCCTCCAAGATATCTTATTGTACCCATAAATAAAACTGGGTAATTGAAAGACTAGAAAACCATTGATTTCTATTTTGTTTATAGGGCTCACTGGTAAGCAGCATCATTCAGCCAATACTTAATCTTGGGGACGTATGCCCTTCTACTCCATGCAGTGGATCTATCCTCAGAGATTCAGCTTTTTCTTTTTTTACCCTATTTCTCCCTGCTGTAGCTTCTTTTTGTGTTTTCTTTGTAGTTTACCTAACAGAGAGGTAGGTAACTTTTTATGGGTCTTGATAAAAGGAGCCAGACAATCCAGATAGGCACATTTTTACATATTTAGTTCATAAAATTCACTTGACTGAGAAAACAACTGGGGTAAAACTGACGTATCTAGAAGGCTGCCAAAACTTTGTTATCAGTGAGAGTCTGTCTTTAAAAATTTGACATGTGTTCATTGAGAATGGGTGCAGGCGTGTTTGCAAGCCTACTTGATCTTTACTAATCATGTGCAGTTGTTTAGGCACATACATACATACATACATATATATATATATATATATATATATACATACGTACACATATATATATATATGTGAATGTATGTATTCATATCCAAATGAAATGTAATGAAAAGACTCTTTGGGGAAGCTAGGTGTACAGTGTGGGAGTCAGGAGGACCTGAGTTCAAATCTCACCTCAGACACTTGACACCCACTAGCTGTGTGACCTTGGGCAACTTAACCCCAATTGCCTCATGCTGGGTCATCTCCAGTCATCCTGATGAATGTCTGGTCACTGGATTCAGATGGCTCTGGAGGAGAAGTGAGGCTAGTGACCTGCACAGCCCTCCCTCACTCAAAACAAAGTCAGGTGCGAGTCATGTCATCATTTCTCTGATGGCAAGGTCTTCTTCGGCAATGAAGGATGAACACACACACGTCACCCCGAGAAGAATATTGATGTTTAAAAAGTTGGTGTTTGTTTTAGGGAGAAGCTTTGTATCCTTAAAGAATTGCATGTTGTTGTTCAGTCATGTCCGAGTCTTTGTGACCCCATGGGGTTTTCTTGGTAAAGATATTGGAGTTGTTTACCATTTTCTTCTCCAGTGGATTAAGGCAAAAAGAGATAAAGTGACTTGCCCAGGGTCACACAGCTAATACGCATCTGAAGCCATATTTGAACTCAGGTGTTCCTGATTCCAGGCCCAGTACTCAATCCACAAGTCATCTGACTGCCTCAAAGAACTGCATGCTTTCACAAATTTAATCCAGTTCACCCTCCTCCTATTCATTTTTGGGATCAGTGTGTCATTACAAGATATGGGAACTGATGGATAGGTACTGAGGTTGTCCATTCCACTATTATTATAGGCTGAGTGGTATGCATTATTCATCCACTTGGTTTTTAGCTTGTGTAGAGTTAATCTGTACTCCTCTGAATGATTATGGCTCTAATTTAGGAGGCTTCACAATATTCTAGGGATTGGTAAAACCATCGCAATGCCATCTACAGATCTTTCTGTCCTTCTTTCTCTTGAACTCTGCACTGGAATTTCTCCATGACAATGGCAAACATCTTTGGCAAGCACACATTGTCGTTTTATGCCAGAGGATTGTCAAACAAAATTATGCTGTTGCATCTAGTAATGAGTCCCAAAGCTCCAGCTGTTCTGGCCTTAGAAAGGCAACCAGGATGGTGGGGAGTTAAAGTAATTGGGGATGGCAGTGTAGAGAAAACCCAAGGGACATAAGGGGTACTATCTCCACAGCAGCACTTATATCCATGCCCGTCTTCACTGGCATGTCATCCTAGTTCAGATGCTCATCAGCTCTTTCTGGGAGCATTTTGGTTGGTTCCTAATTGGTGAACAGAGCTTCCAGGCTCTCCCTTTGTCTAGTCTACCAAATTCATATCACTAAAGCACAGGTCTGATTGTGTCACTCCCTAATTCAAGAAACTCCAGTGGTTCTAAATTGCTTCTCCAATAAAATACAAAGTCCACTCTTTGATATTTAAAGCCTTTCATTATCTGGCTTACCCTACCCTTTTAACTGTATTGCATATCACTCTCCTTCACACACTTCACATTATAGTCAAACTGTCCTGTGTGCTGTTTCCTATATATGAAATTCCATCTCTTGTGTTCTTGTCTTTTCCTAGGCTGTTTTCTATGCCTGAAAAGTGCTCCTTGCTCAACTCTGCCTCAGAGAATCACTAGCTTTCTTCAATATAATGGCCCGCTTCCATGGTCTTTTATGCTGTCAAGCAACTTCTCTCCTGAAAACTGCTTTGTGTTTGCTTTGAATATGTTTTGTATTTACTTATCTGTGTTCCTTATGTTTTCCCTCAATACAATACAAACATCTTCAGGATAGGGGCTACTTCACTTTTGCATAGTACAGTAACTGAAAAAATAGCAAGAGTGCTCATTGGATAGATGGATAAATATGATTATAAGCAGAGGAGACATCTTTTTGGATGGGAAATCTTTAAAGAGAAATTTTTCTCTACCAAATCAAACATATTTTATAGCCAAACAATAGCACAGTAGAATTTATATATGTTACTTTAAAGATTAATGTTCTACTGTATAATAATGTTTGTGAAATTCTCTCATTATACCTTCATGAAGAGTGCCCTTGAGATTAGATAGATAGAGAGAGAGAGAGAGAGACAGAGAGAGACAGAGAGAGAGAGACAGAGAGAGATAAATAACACTCATAAAGATTTTGTAGAGCTGCGAAGTTAGGCACACTAAGTTAGTGGTTATTGATGATTTACCTATGTTTGATAATAAAAATTTCCATGACTTTTTCCAAGCATTAGTATCTTTCTTCTTTCAGATATATTGAGAATTATTCCCTTAAGATGCTCAAAATTATGTTGCTTCTAACATAGACCTTTGTGTACAATTTACTTTACTGTTCTTATCTTTGCTTTCTTTGGTGTAATTTCATTAAGTCATGTAAGCACGTATAAGAACATGATGAATGATGATACAGCATCATTTTGTACATGATAATGAAGCTATGTAAAGAATGTTTTGTTATAGTAACATCAGATCTTTTCTACTTTTTGTTAGTTTACGTCCTTTCGGTTTTGTCCTTACTCGCTCTTGAGTTGATATGTCTTCACTGGTCTCTTGCCAAGTTGTCTTTAAATTTATTTTTCTACTTTACTGCTTCTTCCTGTTTTATCTGCCAGTACTGTGGTAGAAGGTATAGTAAGAAGACCTCAGTTATATTATACAACATTAAGAAATAATGTTGTGAAGTAACCTTGACTGAATCCAGTCCATGATCTCACCTGAATCAAAAATGAATTAATTTTTCTTAAATAGAAGACATTATATTTTAGGCAGTGATATTAATTCCCAGAAATTGAGATCATTAGAGACAGAGGTGTCTTGTTTATGGTGTCCAAGCTAAGAGTGAAAATCTTATTTTTTAATTAAAAGATAGATCTCTTTTTTCAACTTTTGCTCAGTTTGGAAGGGGAATCCATAGAGGGAGTAGCTAAAAAGAGGAACATTTGGTTTCTGGAAACCATTTCCTCAGAAGATGCCAAACCAAAACCAGTAAACTTAAATAAGGTATCGTTATTTTATTTTGCTATGGAATTTCATCTGTTGCTTCATGATTACCATAAAATATAAGTTGGAAATTGCTCTATTTAGCAGAACGAACTTTAAACTTCTCTTGAAGCAGAAGTGTTTTACATTTTGGCTAAAATGTAGAGTATTGATTGCTTACTTCCACTTTACTCAGAATCCTTGACTATATTCTTCCAAAGATTTTAGAAATAAGTTAACATTCTCAGTTGCTATTAGTTGGTTGTCAGAACTTTCCATTTCACAAAGAGATCAAGTGCTTGGTGGCAAAGGAGTTTTCAAGGTTCTTTCAGTTTTTTTATGGTGACTAAGATATATGGGTTAAACTTGCTTAGGAAATGGTGATGGTCTATGTTAATGCCTGTTCTTTCATCTCTTTGCTTTTTTATACCAACAGCTTATTTAAATAATTAAAGTTTTTATACATACCTATATCTTTTCATTTTATTCTTTTTGATTTGCTATTATTTTTGTGATAGTAAATGGTAATTTCACTTCCAACCTCATCACTCAATTGAAATTGCTTGAGTTCTCCAATGTTACTAAGGATCTCTCTATTGTTGGCGTTTGTTGGCGTTTGTTGGCGTTTTCTGAATCCTTATCATTCCTGACCTTTCTATAGAATGGCCTTGCTGATCATCCTCCCCTTCTAAATATTCTCTCCTCTCTGAGTTTTTGTGACACTGATGCCCAACCACTTCTCAGTCTCTTTTTTCTGTATCATTGTCCATATCACACTTACTATCTCTGGGTGTTCCATAATGTTAATGGGATTATAAGATCTTCTCCATCCATTAAGAGGCTTCCTGTGGAAACTATTAGGGGAGAGATTTACCTAAAGAAGAGCTTGCTTAGGGGGAAGCTTGCTTGTAGGAAGGCTTCCCCACCTTTTGGTACTAAGCTAATTAGGCACTGAGTCACGAGGGTTGTGAAGCTTTCTGAAAAGTGTATAAATACTCTGGGTTGGTATTTTGCTTTGGGGGTTTAGCTTATGATTAGGACCTTCTGATTCCCTGGTGTAGACTCCGAGTAGTCATATGTTCAGACCCCCTGAGTGCTCAAATGTAAAGGCTCTCTTGATCCAGGGATGTTTGTAAAGTGTATAGCAATATTGCTTTGATTCTGGCGCTCAGAGCCCTATCTGTTGTTCTTTATGCTTTCCTTTAAGAAAAACAGATCCAAAAACCTGTGCTAGCAGGGCATCCTGTGCATGCTAGAGTGCTTGAAGTTACATATATCCTAAAGATTTTGTCCTAAGCCCTCTTCTCTTCTATTTCTGTATTCTCTCTTGCTTACTAAATCAACCCCCATGGGTTTAGTCGTCAGATAAAATCTATGCATTTGATTCCCTGATATCTATATCTAGGCTTAGTCTCCAGCACTTCAGCAAAATATCATGGATATTTTGAACTAGATGTTCCATAGATATTTTAAACTTAGCATGTTCAAAACAACTCATATTTTCCCCCTAACCTGTTTCCTCTTCTGAATTTCCATATTTCTGTGTTCCATATATCTTGGTGTTATCCTTGTTTCTTCCCTCCCTTATCTCACATACCCAGTTAGTTGGCCTATTGTTTATTTTTTCAGTATACCTCTTAAACTACCATTTCATCTACCAATGTGGATGCCACCCTAGTTCAGGCCCTTTTCACCTCTTGCCTCAAATTATTTCAATAGCCTCATAGTTGGTATCTTTCCTCCCTCTAATCTGTCCTTTACCTGACTATAAAAGTCATTTTCCTAAAATACATGACTGACATTTTAGTCTTCTACTCAATAAATTCCAGTAGCTTCTTGTTATGCTCAGGATTAGCTACAAACTCTTCTGTTCATCATTTAAAGCCTTTTACAAACTAGCTCCCAGCTACCCTCCTCTTCTTGTATTGTGGTTCTACTCAAACTGATCTTGCTGGTTTTTTCACATAACACTCCATTTTCTGAATTTCTGACTTTTCACAGGTCATTCCTCATGGCTAGAATCCAGTCCCTCCTCACTTCCGCCTCTTCTAAACCTTAGTTTCTGGAAAAATCTCAACTTGTGTCACCTTCTACATGAGGTCTTTTCTGATCTCCCCAGCTACTAATGCTTTCTCTTCCCCACAGTCATCTTATATGTATTTTCCACATATGATGTTATGTAGATTCTGACTACTTGATAAAATAAGACAAGAGTTCCAGAATATCAAGGGGACTAATGAAAAGTAATGCTCGGGAAGGTGGCCTAGTGCTACCAGATCTCAAAATGTATTATAGAGCAGCAATTATCCAAAGTACTTGGTATTATCTGAGAAACAGAAGGATAGATAAGTGGAATAGGCTAGATACTCAAGACACAGTTGGCAATGAATATAACAATCTACTGTTAGATAAACCCAAGAACCCCAGCTTCTGGGATAAGAACTCACTGTTCGACAAAAATCTCTGGGAAAACTGGATAACAGTGTGGCAGAAACTAGGGATAGACCAATGCCTGACACTGTACACAAGAATAAAATCCAAATGGGTACACAATCTAGGTATAAAGATCGATACTATGGACAAATTGTTGGAGGAAGGAATAGTATATTTATCAGATTTATGGAGAAGGGAAGAATTTTTGACTAAAAAAGAGATAGAAAGCATTATGAAGCGCAAGATGGATAATTTTGATTACATTAAACTGAAAAGTTTTTGCAAAACCAAATCCAATGCAACCAAGATTTGGAGGGAATACAAAAAACTGGGAAAGAATTTTTACACCTAGTGTCTGTGACAAAGGTTTCATTTCTAGAATATTATATAGAGTACTGAGTCAAATGTACAAAAATACAAGTCATTCCCCAATTAATAAATGGTCAAAGGATATGAACAGGCAGTTTTCAGAGGAAGAAATTAAACCTATCATTAGTCATATGAAAAAATGCTCTAAATCACTATTGATTAGAGAGATGCAAATCAAAACAACTCTGAGGTACCACATCACACCTTTCAGATGGCTAAAATGACAAAGCAGGAAGATGATAAATGTTGGAGAAGATGTGGGAGAGTTGGAATACTAATTCATTGTTGGTGGAGCTGTGAGCTTATCCAACCATTCTGGAGAGCAATTTAGAACTATACCTAAAGGGCTACAAAAATGTGCATACCCTTTGACCCAACAATAGTGCTTCTAGGACTGTATCCCCAAGAGATCATAAAAATGGGAAAGGGTCCCACATGTACAAAAATATTTATAGCAGCTCTCTTTGTGGTGGCCCAAAACTGGAAATCAGGGGGATGCCCGTCACTTGGGGAATGGTTGAATAAATTATGGTATATGAATATAATGGAATACTATTGTGCTATAAGAAATGGTGAACAGGAAGACTTCAGAGAGGCCTGGAAAGACTTATATGATCTGATGCTGAGTGAAAGGAGCAGAACCAGAACTTTGTGCATAGCCACAATGACAGTATGCGAGAGTTTTTTCTGGTAGACTTGGAACTTCATTGCAAGGACTTAAAAAAAATTCACAAAGGTCTTTTAAGGTAAAATGCCTTCCATATCCAGAGAAAGAGCTATGGAATTCAGCCTCAGAATATAGCAGATCATTTTCTTTTTGTGTTACGTTTTGGTTTGCTTTATGATTTATCCCATTCATTTTAATTCTTCTATACAGCATGACTATGGTGAGAATGTATTTAATAGGAATGTATGTGTAGAACCTATATAAAATTATATGCCTTTTCATGGAGGGAGGGGGAAGGTAGGGGGTAGAGAGAGGAAAAAATCTAAGTTATATGGCAGTGATTATAGAATACTGAAAATAGTTAATAAATTAAAAAATAGAATATAAGTTCCTTGAAGGCAGAGACTGTTCCATTTTTTTTTCCTTTGTATCCCCATCACCTACTATGGTACCTGGCACCATAGTTAGGATTTACTAAATGTACATCTGTTGTTTGATTCCTCTTAGTTAACAAAAGATCAGTTTAATTTTTTCTTGAATACAGTATTCATCTTAAAAAGTTATAGCACAGAAGTCCTATAACAGAGGACTACACTGAAGTGTAGTCTAGAAACCTTTGATATCTTTAATTTCTTACTGCTAAAATTTTATTTTCCAACAATTTTTTGCCTTCCACTATACTCACCTTTGTTTTGAGATCAACTTTTATTAAAATTATTGATTTCACTTAGAGTATTCTTCTTGGATCACTAAATGATGTTTTCTGTTGCCCTGATAGGGATTGTTTCATTTTTGGCTTTACATCCCTAGACCCCTAAACAGTGCCTAGCACTGGTCCTTAATAAATGCTGATTGATTGATTGATTGCAATGCATGATAAAACTGTTAATTTTGTTGGGGTGAAGACCTGTGAACAATTTTCCATTTAGCTTTTTCTTTCTTTTGTCTTCTGGCTTCATTTGTCATGAGAATGTCAAGATACAATGATTTAATTCCTCCAGTATAAGGGGTTCTTAACCTTTTTTTTTTTTTTAATACCATGGACCCCTTTGGCAATTTGGAAAAGCTTATGAACCTCTTCATAGAATGATATTTTTAAATGCATAAAATAAAAGGCAATTATGTTTGAAATAGTTGTCAAAATGTTTTTAAATTTTATAAAGCAAAAAACTTGTATATACAGAGAGATAATTCTATAGCAATATACCTGAAACATACTTACTAAAATTCATATTTTTAAAATTTACAGGTCCTAGGTTAAGAACCCCTTCTGTGTTAGTGTGTCCACTTGTGGGTCACTGGACAAAGAGCCCATATTAAAGTATTAATAGTTAAGCAAATGTTTGTAGGTCATTTTAAAACTGTGTGATTCTTAGTCTCTTCTGCTCCCTTTTCTGCTATTCTACCACAGTCACTGTTGAAATGAAAGGGGACTGCCATGGGACCAAGGGCCATTTTGAATTTTGCTTTGTTTAATGGGTTGTCATGGCCAAAGAATTCATCATCTAGTGGCCAGCCTACTTGTAATGAGCCTCTTTATATTTAGCTAGTTTGGCCTTCAAAAAGCAAACTGAATGTTGCCAGAACCCTACTTGAAATCTTTCCAGTATGGTAAAACTTGCCAGAACTTCTGATTTGCAAGCATTGTCTTCAGGAACCCAAAGTAACATCCACACTGCAATGAGATACGGAATTAAGACTCTCTCAAGGCCTCTTAGCTATTGTTTATTGCAAAATAAACATGCAACATCCCCCCCCCCAACATGGGGTTCACTGGTATAGTAGTGATGCCTGTTGGCCACAATCAGCTTTTCTATTGACATAGGCAGTCAAGTAATATGGTTAATGAATGTTAAAATCTTTGATGTTAAAAACATCAAAGGATGATTTTTGTTGTTGTTAATACATATTAGGGTCATTTTCATATAAACACAGGCTTCTTATTTTGTTTTGTTTTTTGGGGGCAGTTTTTAAGCAATTATTCCTGTCAGTCCTCTTCTAAATACAATCTACCTCTTAGCACAAAACAGAGATAGTGAGGAATCTGTAAGAGCAGTATTCATAGTATACTTCAATTTTAAGTCAGGTTTTTTGAGATCCCATGGGAAAAGTGTAAAAATGAGCATTTGAAATTGCCATTAAGAAGAGCATATCATTTAGCAACTAGGTCAAATAACGTTTATGTGTTTCTTCTCAGATTTGAAATTATTTCTTCCATTTATCACCAAACATTTGACCTGTGTTTTCTTTTAATTAAATTATTTTATTTGTTTGTTTTATTTGTTTATTTGTTTTCAGTGTTCGACAGTCACTTCCATGTATCTTAGATTTTTTTTCCCCCTCCTTTCCCCTTGTTCCCTCCTTCCTCCCCACTATCTCCCTGAGATGGCATACAATCTTATATAGATTCTACACGATTCTATCTTATTAAATGACCTGTGCTTTCTTTTCTAAAGACTACATTATAAGAGTTATTTGCATTGAAGTTCCTTCAATTTCAGCATTTTTCTTGAATTAACATTTGGGATAGATGAGTCAGTTGCTAACTTAGTGACAAAGTTCCACGTTGAAAAATGAAACTCTTATTTTAAAAAAAATCCTGACATTTGGGGAAAGGGTTTGCTCTGAAGAAGGGAGGGGAAAAAAGATGGAGAATAATGAATTCATCAAGCTGAAAATGCACGAGCCAGCGGAGCGCTGAGGTTTCAATACATGGCAAATGGAAAGAGAGCTCCCATTACTGTCGAGATACACAGACACAGCTCTGCTAATCGCTTGGTCATGCTTGGAAGACACTAAGTCATCACAGGCCATGACATGGTGAGAACAGGGTGCCAGGGGTTTGTTGTAAGAAAAAATTGTTTATTTAACATCCATAACCAGCACCACTCCCTTTCCCCACCCCCACCCCCAATCTACAAACCCTGGTAAGAAAATGCTTCTTAACTCTTTCAATACAACCAAGTTTCAAAAACAAATTAGAGATATCAGCTCAGAATTCTAGAGTTAGGTAATTCATTCTCAATCAGCTCAAGGTTTTAAAAACACTAATCACATATACAACACTGCATTAGGTATTGCAGGGAATACAAAGGAAGTACAGGATTCTCCCCTCCCTCCCATGAAAAGCATCTAGACTAATCAGGGAGACCTAGCATAGTTACATGAAACAACTAGATGACATGTCCAAGGTGATATATAAACACATGCCTAGTTTAATAACCGACAACACAGATAAGGAGTAGGAGAATTCAGAGTAAGGGAGGAGACACCATAGGATGGGGTTAATCAGGGAACACTTCTAGGAAGAGGGGACTTTGGAAGGAAATTTAGAATTGGGATTTTTAAGGAAGGAAACTGAAGAATGAGTCATGGAGAAGGTGATGAAAACCATTCCATCTGGGATGAGAACATGCACATAAACAGTAACGTGATAGTCTAGAGACTTTTACCAGGAGGTAACCAATCTAAATTCTGCATCTGTTGGATAAAAAGTCTGTTGCTTCAGTGAAAGGCAGTTTAGAAATCCATGAAAAAATGAGCTAGGGGTTTAAAGACCATTTATATTTTGATCAAAGTCCTGTTATTGAAAGCTAGTCTGATCATTGTACTCACAGCAGTTACACTATTAACACTTGTATCAAATTTTTATTTCTGTGTGCTACTATGACAGTGCCCAGAGGAACCATTCTCTATGTAGCATAATACAGAGATACAGGGCAGAAAACACTTAAAAAGAGTTGTACTTGACTGAAGTTTTTTCAGGCAAGAGGTTCCCTTTGTCCTGATAGACAAATGCCTGGGACCCTCTTCCTCCTCCACTATGACTACTGAACTCCCTGGCTTCCTTTAAGTCCCAACTAAAACCCACCTTTTACAGGAAGCCTTCCCTAACCCCTCTTAATTCCAGTGCTTTCCTTCTTTTAATTATTTGTTTATCCTGTATATAGCTTGCTTTGAATCTATTTGTTTGCATATTGTCTCTCCCCTTAGATAGTAAGCTTCTTGAGTGTAGGGAATTGTTTTTTAACTTTTTTTGTTATCCCCCAGTGCTACTCAGTACCTGGCACATAGAAGGTAGTTAATAAATGTTTATTGAATGAATAAGCCCCTTTCCCTACCACCTTACCCCTCAACAGCCAGGGAACTTAGTGATTGGGATAGTGTTGGATTTAGAAATAAGACATGAAACTCGGAAATAGATTACTGAAAATACTTTCCCAGATTTCATTGTACATTTTCCAGGTTCCATGACCACAGTTCCTGGGCTCACTTAGGACAGATCATATAGATCAATATTGCATCATTACTTGTTGAATGAGCACAGATTCTGTATTTTAGCCCAATCTGCCCATAACTATGTTAACTTTGGAAAAATCACTTAGTCACTTGGTCCTTCTCTTGGAGCTCAAGCTCATCGATTTAGATATGGGAGAGACCTTAGAAGCTAAGTAGTTCAACACTCATTTTACAGTTGAGGAACTGAAGTATAGAAAGGTTAAATGGCTTGTCGCAGGTTACACAGGCAGTAATAGAGCCAGGATTTGAATCCAAGGTCTCAGGTTCTTTTCTGTCAGATACAGAAAAACTGCTGCTCCAGCTACTTAACTTAAAAAGTCTTTGTGAATAGAGTTAAGAAATGTGGCTAAAGTGGAAGAAACATTGGACAAAGAAATGAAGAATTCTGATCCCAGCTTTGCCACTAATTAGCTATGTAATCCTAAATGAGTCATTTATATTTTCTGGACCTCAGTTTCCTGATCTGTAAAATGAAAGAATCATTCTAAATTATTTTCCTGGTCTTAAATTGTATGACGCTAAGTAAAAGAACTTTGAGAAAGTTGGAAATACTGTGTGAATTTTTTTCCTTAAAATATTCTTAATCTAGACAAATCAATTCTATTTGGGCAAATAAGCTTCTTTATTGTCTTAGGAAAAACAACAAGTTCTCATTCTTCTGTAAGCTCCTTGAGGGAAGGGACTGTTTTTTTGCCTTTCTTTGTATTATTTCCTTTCTTTCTTTCTTAGCGGTTAGACTAGTGCCTGCCACAGAGTAGACATTTAATAAGTGTGCATTGCCCAGCTGACTTATGCCCAAAAATTTTGTTCACTTTTTCATAATAACCAAAGGCCTCTGTTTTTGGAAGAATCTTTGTGCCTAATTACATTGGGAATTGAACAGAACTCAACGGATAAGGTCTGGTACACACTAGAAGATCAAAAGCCTGACAGCCAATCAAGTAGAGGCAAAGCACTAATTTAGGGGACAGTCAAGGAAATTTCTGTACCAAAAAAAATTAAAAAGATAATAATGGAACAGAAATGTAATTTCTTGATTGAAAACTGCTCCCTAGATTTCTCCTAACATTGCAAATAATGGACACGAAGGATAAAAAATGAGGCTCTACTGACTTCAACCCCTTTTATGAGTGAAGACTTAAAAGGCTTGAGCTCTGTGCTGCATACTGACTTTACCTATGATAGAAAGAAAATGAATCTATCTCCATTCTAGAATCTCACCATACTCTGGGGTCCACCATTATGATTAAACTAATAAGGATAGAGGGGAAACTCAGGAACTACTTATTTCCCCTCTAGTGCCCTTGATTTAAGGCTGAATATGGAACTAAATGTGCATATACACACACTCTTTCCCAGACCCCTTCTAAAAGCCAGAAGAATAATAAAGAGAAAAGAGTCATTTGAACACAATCCATTGCTTAAGGACAAAACAGAACACAAACCCCATTATTGAAGGGGAAAAATGAATCTGACTGTCAGCTAGCTTCCCACAAATAAAAATTGCCACCACCACTGCTTTGTCCTGCCTTTAGGAGATGAAGAGATGAATGCTACCTTTGTTAAATGAGCCCTTCATTAAGAGTCTTTTAACGTAGAGGGCTATAGCTTTATAAAACAACAACAAAAGGTATTGTCATATAAATGTCAGACCTGTGGAGACCCTGGCTTATGAAGATTATACTTGCTAAAAATAAACTTTATAACATGGTCAGTGGAGCTCATGGTTTTGGATTTTCCCAGACAAAACAAAAGGCTGACCAAATCAGAAGAAAGTCCCAATCCCCACCATTTTCTTTTCTTAAAGAGGAAAACATTGGGTTTTTTTTAGGGGGGGGCGAGGGGGAGAACAATTAATTTGGGATCATCTCCTTTGAAATATTGGAATAAAGTTGCATGGGTCAAAGTCATTTAGAGATTTGAGTCTGATTTTTATCCTACATATTTATACACCAATATTTAGCTTTTAGAGCAGTGCCCTTTGGTTTGGCATAGCACTTAAATAGCATTCTATTAAATATTCTTCTACCAAGATATTGGACTGGAAATTTATATTTAATAAAACACCAAGTATTTTGGAATAGTTGAAATGTTGTCTCTTACCTAGCACCTAGCTCTGTATAAAGCAGGTGCCTAATAAATGCTTGTAGATTTTAATTGAGCTAGATTGAGATAAGTAAGTTTGAAGGGGAGAGTTGATCTGATTTGGGTCATTCCTAGGATCAACCAATAAATCAAGCAACTCTTATTTATTAAGTGCCTCCTGTGTGGAAGGCACTGTGCTAAGTGCATAAAGAAAAGTTAAAAAATTCCCTGCTCTCAAGGAATTTATAGTCTGAGTGGGAAAATAAAATACAAACAACAATGGACAGACAAGATCCATAACCGATAAATTAGAGGATGGTCACATTCATTAAGGAGAGCTACCTTCTTTCAGAAGGTAGAACTTTAGCTAAGACTTGAAGGAAGTCAGAGAAGTTAGGAGGTGAAGATGAGGGAGTTGTTCCAGGCATGGGGGACAGAATTGCCCAGATTTGGCAGACAGAAGGAGGCCAGTGTTACTGAATCTCAGAGTATTTGGAGCAAAGTAAGGTGTAAGAAGATTGGCAAGATGGAAACTTAACCAGGTCATGAAGGGCTTTAGAAGCCAAACAGAGAATTTTGTACTTGGTCCTGGAGGTAACAGCAACTGGAGGGTCCATGAACTTCTAAAATGCCCATGTTCCCAGAATCAGACTCTAACCAGCAGGAAGTACTCCCACTGTGAGATTTGTTTATTTCCCCCTTAGGTGAGAGAAGAAAACTTGGTACCAGGTAAGGAGGACAAGATGATCTTTGGATGACCTTGACTCATCTGTATTATTGTATTGCTTACTCTGTTATATGGATCATAAGAATTTTTATTTTAAGGCTTATGTCTGGGGTCAATCTAGTAAGATTCAGGCCTGAGATTAGAACTCAGATCCTCTAGGCTGTTTAGTATCTGCTTGGTCTTCTTCACCACATCATCACCGTCCCCTTTCTTAATTTGGAAAGCCAGAAGCAGAATATGTAAAATGGTGTTGGGTGAGATTGAAGTAGACTGTCAGAGTGCTGTGAGTGGCTTTTTATTACTAAGCACTTTGTATTTTGAAAGTGCTTGAAACTCATTTATTAGTTATTCCCCACAACATTGCCCTGTCAGCGTTATTGCCTCTATTGTGCAGATGAGGAAATTGAGACACAGAACAGGGCTAAAGAAAGGGACTCCAAGGTCATACAGAGAGTTAGAAATAGACCTACAGAACTGAAAAGTCGTGGCTCACATTGATGCTTCTGCCCCATCTCTGCTGTTCAACTTTTCTCTCTTAGAAGACCAGGTTCACTAAAATTTTAAAGGAACACACAACCGCTTCTGTTGTCCTTCCCTTGCCTTTTATGTCCTTGTTATGTTGAGGGTGATGATAAAAGGTAGGCAAAGGGTAGGTCATTGAAAGATGAATATGAAATAGGTTCATATAGCAATCTGATTTCATTTGAGTCCCCAATTGATGTTTGTTTTTATTAAAAATGTCTGTAAAGGTAACTGTTCTGAGGATACTGTTCAGTATAATAGCATTAACTGGCAGGGCTGCAGAATCAATACCAGTAACAAAAATATACATCTGCTGATTAAGAATGACACAAAACAAATTTGTAAACTAAAATAGATAGTCAACAGTTTAAACATACATCATAAATGTTTAAATCCTGTTCACATCTCTTGTTCCTTTTTTTAAAAACTTTTAATAAATTACTTTTTAAAGGATGTTTGGAGCTCACTGAGCAAAACAGGAAAAAAAAAAAAAAGAGCAGGTAAGGTAACCCAGAAACTGCCTTCCATGTCCTCAGTTAAAAAAAAAAATCAGTATACTTCACCCAGGGAAAGTAATTGAAAATGCTAATTCTTTGCCCACAGTCTTAAACTTTGAAGGACAGGTCCTTGTCATTGGGCTCGTCAAGAAACCGCGGAGCAGAAATAAAAATAGACCACTGACCAAAAATATCTCTTTCCGACTGAGAAGTTTGTAAAGTGCCGCTGTCTATTTTTCTGTTAAACAATTATAAACCTGCTTTTTTTTTTTTTCCTTCCTTTCCCTCTTGAGGAACTAAGGAGACTAACCTACCGAGGTCAAAAGCAGAAGTGTTATGAGCTTTGGAGCATTTTTTCCCTTACATATCCCCTTTGGGTACCTTGCAGGCATCATCCCTAAGTGTCAGGTCCTGTTCTCAGAGTAGAAAGTTCTTTCTCATCAGTTCAAGCCAGTTAATGGTTTAAAAAAAAAAAAAACCAGTGAGCACAGTTGGAACTTTTTGCTTTGTCCTTTTAAGTAAAATGAACCCCAGTGCTGATAGGAATTATTCAGGTGGTAGCAACAGCTCTTATGTCTTTCCAATTCTTTTTGACAGCTCCAAATCTGGGAATAAGTACAATGGCTGATTTTTAGTGGGATGGCTAGCATGGGACAAGTGAGGCAGCTGCCCCTCACTAAAGTCCAGGGGAGGTTACAGGCCACTACCCCTCCCAAGGAGAGATTGGGGAGAGTGAGTGGATAGGAAGATCTTTGTAAAGAGCACTAGGACAAATCATTTAACATCTAGAGAGAATAGGCTGAACAGCTCTCAGAAGGTTGTCCTGTCTCTAAAATTGTTCATTTTGCCTTTGCTGATTTATAGGTGTATTTATATAGTAGCCTTGGTACAGCTAGGGTTTCCAGCCTTGAGGTAGAATCCTTTAGGTGTGCCTCTGGACCCATCAGACTTGTCTACAAAATCTTGAATGTTTGACATGGTCCAGTAGCCTCTTAAAAACGTAACTTCTATGAACTCATTTTTCTTTTTCAACTCAGTTTACGTGTTTGCCGAATTGATGTTAGCAAGCTATCCTGCCACAGGAAATCATGGTGAAAACTAACTTGGAACAGTAGATGTGCCTCATAAGTGGTTATCAATAGTAATACTGGCATCCAAGTTCTTAATGACCACTTTTGAGGTTTGAGTCCATGTCTCATATTATCTGCATTATTGTATTGTGCAGATGTAGCTTCCTATGAAGATGAATGACACTTCTGACTCAACATCAGAAGAACATGTACTTTGTATTATTTTTCAAATAACTAAGGTAGATTCATGCTTATTTTTCCATAATCCAGCATCCAATTTCCCTTATGACCCATGGCAAACAATTATGAGACAGTTCCCCAGGTTCAGAGATTCAGTCTATGGCCTTGGAAGAGAGACAAAGCTAATGGGTCCATGCAATACCCAAACCCATAACCTCATTAGTATTTTGTCTTAATCAACTGAACTATTATCATATTTTATTGATATGGATGAGACTGATGACTTCAGCATGTTGTGTACTTTATCAGAATAACTGGTTGCTTAAAGTGCTTACTTTCCCCCATCTCCTTATTTGATGGATGCACTGAAGACAAAACTGTTTTGTGGAACTGAGTATTGATGGAAGGCAATAGTAATATCTACAATAATAGAAATAGCTACTAATTCAAGACTTTTAGAGGTAATGATACCTAAATACCTTAACCTCAAACTCATTAGTCTTGAATATCTCAATCAATATGGATTCTCTCAGAAATCAATTTCTAGCCACAAATATGATTGCTAAATAATTCAGAAGTTATAGGCCTTCGGGCAACAGGAGGTTAGAGAATCCGAAAGGAAGAGTGATATTGACCTCAGATGAGATTTCAATTAAAAGGAAAGAACATCTCTCTAGTTGGATACTAGAAATGTCTGTATTTGGGGTATTTTGTTGTTATTTGAGTTTATAAATAGAGCTCTGAACAGGTCAGATTAATTCAGCTTTCCCTGTTCATGATCAACTCAGAGAAGTGTTTCCCTGAAATACTCATAAACCTCTTATTAAGAAAAATACAAATTTTTGTTTTATTTGGCAGACTTAAAAAAATTAACTTAATGACAGATGTCAAATTACATTTTGTTTACTTACAGTGGATTTTCTTTTTCAAGCAGATGAAGGGAAAATTCTTTTTAAAATTTTTCATTTGCTATGCTCTGTACCTCATTTTCTGTTTAGGTAATATTGTCACTGAAGACTTGTGCTGGTATGTAATACAAAATTATCTTCCTAAATTTTAGTCCCAAATCGATAATAATTCACATATGTAATATCCAACTTGGTTCTCTTATTATTGTCTTCCCTACTCCAGAGAATTAGTTTTCCTTTGAGACTGATCCAGGGTCAATACTTTTCTCAAGCCTTACATATACACATGATCTAAAGATATAACCACATTTCCTCAGCTGGTAACTTTCACAGTCATTGACTGGAACTCAGTTATACACTACTTTAAAATAGTGTAGAAAAGTGTTTAAATGGGGCCTGCAAAGGTCATTGCTTCACACCCAGGAGAATGTCCTATCACCAGAATGAGTGATCTCACTCCCACCCTGGGCCACACCCTGAAATAGGGCTGGGTGACCTTGTTTCAATTTGCATAATATTCCTTGCTGGAGTTTATTTTCCGTCCCTGGGTCAGAGAATGGGGCTTATTAATAAACATTTATTGTACATCAACAGGGTATTATGTTCCAGAAATATTCCCTTCCCTGTAGACTCAGAATTCACAATTTTGGCTTCCAGCAGTCACCTCTGCCCTAATTTTGAGGCTAACTACTACGTTATCCAAGCAATTGAAAGCATATTTGACTATTTGTGCATTTCAAAGGGATAGTCCTTCATCTAGAATGTCCTTTCAAATGGTTAAGAACATATGAATGTTATCAGTTGTCCAATAAACCAAGGTTAGAAACATGGTGAGCTGGGAGTTCCTAGGAAGAATCTAAGCAATGGAAAGGTTAACAATGTTAACACTTGCTGAGACTTATTAGACTTTAAAGGTAAACCAAGGTCATTATTGACACATAATTTTAAAGGTCATTTGGGCTAGATATTCCAGCAGCCATTGTGCTAGAAATCTGATAGGTAAGAAAAGACAGAGAAAACCTTACATTCTTGGGTGATGTGCAGCTTTTCACTGATGTAAGATAAATAATTGAAAATGCCTTTAGCACATCCTGGTCTTAATGGGAAAATAGTTTGTTGTGCAGCCTTTCAATTAGCATTCTCTAATTCAAATTGGCTTAGCATTTGAAAACTTCAGATTGTTAGTGATGCATTTTTCTCTTCCCTTCTTTATCTTTACCTGCTATTTTGCTATCTGATTGCAGAAAATTTGGAGACCTCAGTAGAGTACCCATCATGGAGGAAATCATCATTGGGATTACTCGGCAAGTTGACAGACTCATCACAGTGGCTTAGCTTTGCCCAAAATGAGATACCTGAACAATAAAAAAGTATACAACAAGGCCAAACTGTTGTTAAACAAGTATATTAGAGGCCATTGTGTTCTTTGTGTAACAATAGTAATAGCTAAATAAGTATATAGCCACTTTAAGATTTGTGAGGTGCTTTTCAGGTCTTCTCTCATTTAATCCTCACAGCAACTCTGGGAGGTAGGTACTTTCACCATTTTACAGTCCAGGAAACTGAGACAGAGAGGAAGAGACTTGCCCAGGGTCACACAGCTAATTATTGCCTAAGATGGAATTTCAGTTCAGGTATTTCTGACCTCTAGTGTGCCTAATAGATTCCCCTGCATTGTGGAGATAATCTCTTAGAAATATAATAATACTAGCTAACATTTACATAAGCTTATGTATGCCAGGCACTGTGCTAATAAGCATTTTACAGATATGATTTGATCCTCACAACAGCCTCAGAGGTAGGTGTTATTATTATCTTCTTTTTACAGATGAGAAAACTGAGTCAAAAAGAGGTGAAGTATCTTGTCCATGGTCACTGAACTACTAAGTATCTGAACCAAGTATCCAGAGTAGCCTAGTATTTTCTTCTCGACTTCAGAGAATTAGTTTTCCTTGAGCCTAGAATCTCCTCTGCCCCAGGGTCAGTACTTTTCTCAAGCCTACATATACATGGTCCAAGGTCTTGACTCCCAGCTCAGTGCTCTATCTACTGGGCCACCCAGCTTCCCTAAGGGGTTTTTATGGTCTCATTGTGGCAAGACAGTTAATATACATGAAACAATAGGTAACCATCCAATTCAAAGGGAAATTTGTAATGTCCCTACCAAGAGGAAAAACAGGCCTAAATTTTAGGACTAAGTAGTTCTTTCAAGCCTTTATTAAGGGGAAATATGAGTCATTCTTATGGACCAAAATTTTCTCCAGATTTGGCAATAATACATATCTGGGAGTAAGGAGGAATGTGCTAAAATTGTCATATGCCCATTTGAAGTAGCATAGTAGAACTTGATAATGGACTAGTCTCTTGCCTTTTCCTAACTGAGGTCCCCAAATATAGTCTACTCTTTAATTCCAAAATGGCTCAAGAATGAATTGGTCAGTGACCATATTCATAATTGTCCAAACGCCTTAGTTTCCATTCTCAGATCCCTCTGAAACTTGATACTTCCCTTCCTTTACATTCTGTTCTCATCTTGTTTCTTTCTATGTATCAGCCAAACTATCCTACTCTCACCATCCCTTGGTCCCTCTGCCAAGAATACTCTCCTCACCTAACCGATTCTTCTTTGAGATGCCATCTTGAATGTTACTTTTAGCCTGAAACTTGCTTTGATCATCCAAATTAGAAATGGTCTTTCTAACTGGAAATGATCCTTCCTTCTTCATGATCTAGTGAAAATTTATATCTTTTCAGCTATAAAGGACTTTAGAGGTCATCTAGATCAACTCATTTTTTTTAAAAACATATTAGCAATCTGAGGCCACTGATATTAAGTGGTCTGACCAATTTCACAGAGCTAATTGGGGACACTCTAGGACATGAATCCAGGACTTGTGACGCTAAATGCAGTATACCCTATCCTGACTCACTTAGCAATTGTACCCTTATTCTGCTTTTATTATATTTTCCTTCTTCTTTATGATTATTATGTAACTATTATGTATTTCTCATAGTTATACTAACAAATTTATGGTAACTATGCACTATCTCCTACATCTGTCCCCTCCTTTCTGCTGTAGTCTAGAACTTCACCACCTTTCACTTGAACTATTAAAGGCTCTTAATTGGTTTTCTGGTTCCCAGTTTTTCTTTTCTCCTATTCCTTCTTGCTGTAGCTGCCAAAATAATCTCTCTGATATGCAGTTCTCATCGCTGTGAAGACTAATATTACATTCAGCCCTAATAGCATTGTTAGAAGAATGTTGGTGGTAAGAAGACCAGCCTTTGTTTCAAGGAAAAGTGTAAGATCATTAAAAACATTGTATAATTTCCCAAATTGTGACAATCTAGCCAAATTTCTCCCTTCTCATTGACTCTAGGCCTAATTTGCTATCTGTAGTGTCTTTCCAAGGTATATGTACTGATGGATCTATAAGTTCTCTCAGGCTTCATAAGAAATTCTTAACAAGCCTTAATTCACTTGTTTTTCCTTTTATTGATTATTGGACCAAACTCTTTTAAATCATAGTGGACTTATGAAGTAAGGCATATAGAAAACACTTAATAAATGTTTGTTGACCTGCATTAAAGTTATTGTATTTTTAAATATGTATTGTCTTTCTGATCATTCATGAAAGTAGAGATCATGTTTGTTTTATCTTTGTGTTTTCCTCCATGTCTTCATTGTTCACATATTAGTATAGCATGTTTTGAACCTGGTAGGCACTTAATAATGGTTGTTGATTGAATGAATACTTGACACAGGGACACCAAAGAATTCTTTGGTGTATGTCTTCAGTTGAATGGTAATATTCAAATTGTCCATAATGCAGTGTTTAATTCTTTCATTTAGTAAAAAAATCAGGTAAGGTAAGAGTAACATATGCTTGTTGCTTCTCTTTCAAATCTAGATCTGCATTGCATGTACTTTAATTTAAAAAAAATACATAATGAAGTGTGATTAGTGCAAATGTCTGTGAAATTTATTGTACTATTAAAATCCTATTGGGTCTTTGTTTATGAAATGTATTTTTCTGTATTTGAGGTTTAGGGAGGCTTGATAATGAGGCTTTGAAGATTCATGGCCTCTTTTCTACAGCTTAATTTAGGCTCTATATCAAATATGTAAAATAACATTATATCTTCCTGCAGCCTCTGTGTATCATACATTTTGGTATTGTTTCCCTGTCTCTTTTTTTTCCTTCTCTTCTTTTATAAATACAGCACCAGTAAAACTAGGTGATGTAATGTCTTCTCCTAATAACTACACCAATGGGAGCCAAACAGTTTTGTAGACTCTCACTTTCTAGTGTTTTTTTTTTTTTTATCTTTGGCATTAAATGGATAATCTTAAGCTAAGACTTGGTAGAATGTTCAATCTTGTTCAATATTAATTCACTTGTATAATTTCAGTGCCCACACTCATTCTTTCCTGTCATTAAATACTACTCATTATATGCAAGAATGGGTCTAAGTGCTTTATCATAACCACATAGCTATGTTTCAGAAAATCAGGATGTTGCTCCAAAGTGGACCTTTTGTTTTACTGGCAGTTTGGGTAGTGACAGATTGGCAGCTGAAAGGAGGAGACAGTTAGGGACTCTCTCCCTCCCCCACAAAGCTATCACCAAAGCAAAACAGGTTATAGTATTCCTCTTGTCTTCCTCATATATCTCTGATGTATTCCTTTATAACATCAATTGTCCTTGATGTTAATTTTAACGAACAGAACCTAAAATAAAAGTGAGAAAATAACAGTAAGCAGGAAAAGGAACACAAAAAAATGACTTTGATGAACTCTGTGCTTCTGTGCATTAATGGATAGGTTACACAAGAGTATATTTGGCTAAGTTCTATGCATGTCTACCAAATAAACTATTTTTATTAATTCACAAATCTTTTAAAATCTTCAGTTGTTATGAATAGTAAGGACATAGGTTGATCTTTTCCTAACTTGAAACAGCAAGCCAAAGGCATTTTGGTTTTTGCATGCCCCAAGACATCCGGGGATTTCCCAAGGAGCAGTAAATTTTACTTGTTAATATATTTTATTAACGTCCAACAAGACTTTTGGCCTGGGACAGACCTTGAACTGTCACTCTCTCTGCTTTTATGAAAGACTTCCCTAATCATACCCAAATAAATGGTGGTATATGCTGTTTTTAAATAACATTGAAAAGGAATCCCAACACTTCCTTTGATAATAAAATGCCATGTTAAGTTCAGAATGTTTTTCCTTCTGTTTAATCTTAGTTTCTTTTTCTGCAATTTAAGCATTCTTTCCCCTCTTATTCTTTCTTCTGGGAGAACAAAGAAGAGTTTCTAACCCTCTTCTATATACTATCCCTTTAAATGTTAGAAAAGTGATGTTCTAATTAGCTCCTCCTTTGGCTTGTCTCCACAGGGTTAAATCAGTCCAAATCATAGTCTTTCTCAGTTCTCATTTCCCACTGTTTTGTTCATTTTCAGTGCCTTCATCTCATTTCTGAGGTTTCAGCATCTCCCTTTGGTTGTGTGGTCCTGAAGTAAATACCAGTTTAATAAAAGACTATCAAGGCTTAGAATCCATGGCTCTTGCTCACAATACTCCTGTTTGTACGATTGAGTATTTCACTTGCCTTTTTAGCAACAGGCCTTCTTTGTCAAGCAGTCAGTCAGTAACATTAATGGGGTTCCTGCTGTGTGCAGAGCATTCTCCTGGGGAGTTACAAAGGAAATACAAGGCTTGGTCTGTGCCCTGAGGGAGCTTAAAATCCAATAGGATAGCCAGTTCAAGAACGTAGCCAATTCAGCTTGTAGTCTATTATTATCCCTTGAAACCTCTTCTGCACAGAGGCTTTAAAAAATAGACTGTCATGAAACAGGAACTTTTTTTTTCTTGGCCACCTGCTTCGTTTAAGGTTTATCTCCTTGGAGTGAAGAAAGGGGAGAAACATGGAAGAAAAAGAAGGAGGTAGACGAAAGGCAGGAATCTAAAAGGAAGTTAGATCTTAGTTAAGATAAATGATGAGTAAAGAACCAGACCAACAGGAGTGAAGACTGTCAGTGCCAGTGTAAAGGCCTGATTATCATTAGCTAGTGAGGTCCTTGAGAAGAGGAAATTTTTCATTTGTGGTCTTTGTACTTACCACCAATGCCAGTATAATGCTTGACACACAGTAGGCAGTTAATAAATGCTTTTTCATCATTTTAGTAACATAGCATTGATACACAGTAGGCAACAGCTTTTTGATGATTGATCAAAATTTGATCATTTGGATCATATTTGTTAAAATATAATGTAAGATAAAGTAATATTGCAGTTTCACTGATCTGTCCTGATAGGATTTTCCTATATTACTATGTCTTCCTTTTCTCTTCTGACTCCTTTCTTTTCACTGCATAATATGTATATGTGTATATACATACATATACACATAGTACATAATACATAGCACATAGTATATAGATTAAAAGAGAGGTTAGGGCTTCTCTTTTTGAAGGGTATCTAGGAAGTTGGGAAGGTAAAGCATTTAATTGAATTATGCAAAGTGTTGTTCTAATGCTTGCATATCGTTATAAACACTCAAAAATATTCATTAAGCAAAGTACTAGGTAATTCTTTGAAAGTGAGTCATCTCTAGTGAAGATTCTTCTCTATCATATTTTACGTATGTGTGTGTATGTTTTTTCTTAGCCAAATTGTTTTCTGTAGCAACTACTGAAGACTTCTGGTTCATTTGAACTAGAAAACTTACATGAAGCTTCAGTGGTATTGGTATTACTGTCATCAAGGCAATCTAGAACAGAACATCAGTTACAACAATGGCAGCTCTAAAAAGCAGCCTGTATTTCCAATAGAGTTTTACAGATGTTACTTTTGACAGACAAGTCCATCCAAGCCAGGTGAGTCTGTGGGTTAATAGACTTTTATTGAAAATTCACTCTCCAGAATAGAGGATGAGGCAGAATGGAAGAGGTGATTCCCTGCCCTAACTTTTAAGGGAAGATAGTGCCAATATTCATAAAAAAGAAAGAATATGTAAAATAATAAAATATTAACAATTATAAGTTGTCATAACAGTCATCTTAAGATTTTTTTTCGTTTTTGTTCCTTAAATTTTAGTTGATCAGACTGCTTTCTCAGCCTCATTCTCAATATTATGTGAATTCTAGCTTTGGCTTCTGGAGGGAGTGGGTTGTTGTGTTCATCCTTCGTTGCCAAAGAAGACCATGCCATCAGAGAAATGATGACATGACTTGCACTTTGTTTTGAGTGAGGGAGGACTGTGCAGGTCACCAGCCTCACTTCTCCTCCAGAGCCTTCTGAATCCAGTGACCAGATATTCATCAGGATGACTGGAGATGATCCAGGATGGACTGAGAGACCTTGGCCCCCTTAGACCAAGGTCTATTGAGGTACTCACTTAGGGTGAGATCGTGCCCATTCAGTGAACAAGCCTGTTTAAGAAGTAGCCCTTTAATGAGGCAAAGAAAAATAAAGATGTCAGGTTGGGAGGGAAACAGCAACAGTTACTATGGTAATTACTCTTAGGGTCCAGAAGAGAGCCCTTAGGCAGGGGCCCAGTGTTGTCCAATATATGAGCTTCAGAGTACAATAGGATTAAGGTTTTGGGAAAGGAAAGGAAGGGAAGGGAAGGAAAAAGAAAGGGAAAGGAAAGGAATCTAGCCAGTAAAAACTAAGTTAAACTGGGCATCTTCTGACAACCAAATTTACCTTCCTCTGGAGAGAAAAAGGAAGGGGAGGGGCAGACAGACAGAAGAGGAAGAGCTGAGTTACTCAGCTAGCTGGGTCCCTATTCTGGCAGCTGCATCTACTCACAGATTGTTGTGTTCATCCTTCATTGCCAAAGAAGACCATGCCATCAGAGAAATGATGACATGACTTGCACTTGACTTTGTTTTGAGTGAGGGAGGGCTGTGCAGGTCACCAGCCTCACTTCTCCTCCAGAGCCATCTGAATCCAGTGACCAGATATTCATCAGGGTGACTGGAGATGCACTGGGAGACCTTGGGAGTGGGTAGGGTCTTTTTTATCCTAATGTTCCTTGGAACCTTTCCCAGAGAGATTTATTTGACGATTGAAGCTTCATGCAGCTTAAGTTTGCAAACATTCCAAATCCTCAATCTGCATTACCCATTTGGAGGGTAGAAAGAAAGATTTGCGTATCATAAATCAATCATAAACATATATTAATAAAAATATGTGTTTCTATAGATAGATGTGTATATACATGTATTTATAGTAATTAGTGTATAGTCAACTGTCAGAGAAAGGAGGGAGCATGATACAATGGAAAGAGTTTGGGCTTTGGAGTCAAAGGTCCTGGATTTCAGTACAAGTTCTTCCACTTTATATCAGTGTAACCTTAGGCCTTGGGTCTTCATCTATAATATGAAGGGGTTGAATTGGATGGCCTCCAAGGTCCCTTTTGCCCAGAATCTATAATCTTCTCATCCCCAAATTTGGATATTTGCAAATTTTGGCTTACATTTTCAAATATTCAAATCTTAGGTTATAGATTTAGAGCTTCAAGGAACCTCGGAGGCTACCTGGTCCATCCTTCTCATTTTGCAAATGAGAAAAACTGGTACCCAGAGAAGTTAAATGATTTGTTTAGGATTTGTAAGTAGTAAGGAGCATACCTAAGAGTAGAAATTACATCTACTTGACTTAAAATCCAAGACCTGCCATGGAATAACTGAAGTAAATTGTATGTATGTGAATGTGTCTGTGTAGGTAGCCAGGGGCACAGTGGATAGAACATTAGACCTGGAGTCATAAAGAACTGAGTTTAAATCTGACTTCAGACTCCTACCAGCTTTGTGACCCTTGGCAAGTCAATAACTTCTATTTGCCTCAGTTTCCTCAAATATACAATGGGGATAATGATAACTCCTATCTACCTCAAAGTGATGTGAGAATCAAGTGAGATATTTGTAAAAAAGTACTTAGCACTGAGCCTGGCACACAGTAGATGCTATATAAATGCTTATTCCCTTTCTTTTCCTTCCCTTAGGAAGTATATATGTGTATATAAATTTACTGAGATTATAGTGTGGTACCTACTCCTATACCTTCTATGACATACATTCAACTTAACAAATATTTTTTCAGTGCCTCTTATGCATAAAGCAGATCTACAACTGCATATTGAGATTAAAAAAATGAAACAGATCTCTGGCCTTAGGGACTTCATGCTCTTTTTGGGAGAGTATATATCACATACACAGATAGGTAAATACCAGGACACTATGGGAAAAAGAGATTTCATTGATAAAGCTGGTTTCAGAACCGGGTTCACTTGTGTTGAGGCCTGGTCTCTGATACATACTTGCTACATGACCCTGGACAAGGTGTTTAGTCTCTTGTTACTCTAAGACTCCAAGTTTTAGAAAAGGTGCCAATCTTCAGTGGGAGAGGGGGTTTTTCATTTCATTTGCGTTGCATTTCATTTTTCACTGTCCTAATACAAGCACAAGTCCAGTCCCAATCTCATGGAAGGCAACCTGAGTCTTTAAAGAAGCCAGGGATTCCTAGAGGCACAAGTGAGGAGGGGGTACATTACAGGAATGATGGACAGCAATATGCCCAGCTATGGAAATGGGATATGGAATTCCACATCTGGGGGAAAGTCAGTAGACCCACTTGGACAGAACATAGGGCATGTGAAGGAGAGTCATTTGAAATATGTCCAGAAATGTGGATTGTATATTATTCTTAAGTCTTCCATTAAAAAGGTGGATGTTATTCTAGACTGAGGCACTGAAGAGAATGGAGTGACATGACTGTCTATCCATGTTTTAGGAATTTTTAATTGGGCAGCTGTCTAGAGAATGGGAAGGGACTGGATAATGGGAAACCAACCAAGAAGTTATTGATAATGCACATGCTGTATATGCCTGTTAATGTGCTAGACGTGAGGATTCAAAGAATGAAACAGTCCCTACTTGCAATAAACTGACATTTTAATGAGGGAGACCACAACTATATATAAAATATGAATAGCATAAATCTAAAGGAAATAAATACAAATATCTGCAAAATAGATAAAAATAGTTTGGGAAGGAAGACACTAGTAGTTGGGGAATGAGGAAATGCTTCATGTAGAAGATGGTACCTGATCAGCATCTCAGAAAGAAGAGTAAACAGTACACAATCTGGCCCCATTCTGTCTTTTCAGCCTCATTGCTTTCCCCCTCCTGCATTCTGTGATTCCACCAAACCTCCTTTCTATTACTCCCACACAACACTCCTTCTCTGTGTCCTTACAGTGACCATCCCATGCTCCCAGAATGCATTCCATATATTTTATGATCTTTATTAAGTACAGAGTAACAAAAATAAAATTTTTAAGGAGGTATAATGGCTGAGCAGCATGGGAAGACTTATGTGAACTGATGCAAAGTGAAATCAAATGAACCAGAAAAACTATGCACGCAATGACTACAGCAGTGGAAACGTAATTGTAAACAGCAAGAATGTGAACAAAATTTAATGCAGTAAAATTATAATGACTATGCCTGGTGCCAGAGAAATGAAAAAAGAACACGCAAAGTATTGCATATAATATCAGATCAACTGATATACTGACTAGTTTTGCAGAATTTTTTTTCTCTCTGGTCTTTGTTATAAGGTATGATAACAAGAGAATATGTAGTTATGCTTTATGAATTCAAGTCACCTGGTCCACATGAACTACATCCTTAGGTATTGAAAAAATAATTGTGACTCTTGACCATTGTTGGTATTACTTTGAAGGATCATGGAGAAACAAGAGAGGTACTTCAAGATTGGAAAAGGGCAAACCTTGCCCTATTTTTTTTAAAGAAGAGAACAGAGTCTGTTGACCATAGACCGGTGAGTTGGACTTCAGTGTCTGGGAAAATTCTTGGACAGATCATTAAGTAGATGGTTAGTGAACATCCAGAAACAGGAAATGATGATTACAAAAAGCCATCATGACCCCATCAATAACAGATTATGCCAGGTAAAATTCATTTTCTTATTTGTCAGGTTTTTTAAACTAGGGGATTAGGGAAGTCCAGTAGCTATAGTTTGTTTAGATTTTAGCAAAACATTTGGTAAAGATCTCATTATTATTGTTGGATATATGGAAAGACATGAACTAGATTATAGTAGAGAGACAGACTCAGTATTTTTTAGGTGGCTAGACTCAAAGAGTTGACATTGATTGTTTAAGGTCACCTTGACAGAAGGTTTCGTAGAGTGCTCCAGGGATTTGTGTTTGGCTCCATGCTGTTTAATATTTTATCAGTGACTTGGCTAAAAGTATAGATAGCACCCTCATCAAATCTGCAGATAACACAAATCTGAGTGGGATAGCTAACACATTGCACAACAGTCAGTTGAAAGAGTAGAGCACTGGGTTTGAAGGAATTTTAGATAGCTTAGAGGAGAGAAGAGGGAGGAACAGGCTGGTTAGGAAGAGTAGAGGAAGGGGCTTAATAGCTGTCTACATGTATTTGAAGAGCTCTCTTGTGGAAAAAGGATTAGACTTGTTCTGTTTTGACCCATAGGGCATAACCAGGAGCAATTTGCGGATGTTTGAAGGAGGAAAATTTAGCCTCAATATTAAGGAAAAATTCTAATAATTACAGCTGTTAAATGTGGAATGAGATGCCTGGAGAAGTGGTGGATCTCTCCTTATTAGCGGTCTTCAAGAAAAGATTGGATTTCTTTTCTTTCTTTTTTCTTGAGGCATTCAGAGTTAAGTGACTTACCCAGGGTCACACTGCTAGTAAGTATCTGAGGCCAGCTTTGAACTCAGTCCCTCCTGAACTCTAGGGCCAGTGCTCAAACTACTATACCACATAACTGCTCCCTAAGAGACTTGATTTCTACTTGTCAAGTGTGTTATGCTGGGGATTCCCTTATGATATAAATTGGAACATGTAGTTACTGTGATTTCTTCCCACTCTAAAATTTGTTGTTTCAATGATCCAGCAAAGTAGACTGATAGAGATTGATCAGATAGCCATGAGGAGAACAGGAGAGAGCAGTGTCATAGAAGGTAAGGGAAGAGAGAGCATCTAGGTTGACAGTGTCAAAAGCAGTAGAAAAGTCAGGTAGAAAGAAGATTAATGGAAGGGCCATTGGATTTAGTACTTTGTAAGTTGTTGCTTACTTTGCAGAAACATTTCAATTGAATTAATTAAGGTCAGAACACAGATTGTAAGGAGCTGAAAAATGAGTGAAGAAAAGAGAAAATGGAGGGCAATATAGAAGTAAGTGTCAAAACTCTTTTCAAGAGTTGGACCATAAAGAGAAGAGAGTATGGGATGCTGATTCATGAGGATGCTACGGTGAGAAGAGCTTTGTTTTCATTCTTCTCAAGAATTCTATGGATCTAGAATGTTGTAGATAGCTTGAAAGAAGCCATATAAGGAGGAAAGTAATGAGAAATGGTAGAAGAGATCGCTTCCAGAACAGAAAAGAAGGAAGAAGAAGGAATGATTTCATTAAAGCGGGAGTTAAAATCCTCTGCTGAAATGAAGGGAGAAGGGGATAATGTAGAAAATATGAGAGGAGAGGAGAGGTTTGAAATAGCCTTTTTAGATGTAGGAAAGATTCAATCAGGAAATAATAAAAGAATTGCCAATAAGTAACGAGTGCCCAGTTGAAATTAAATAACATAATTGTGTGGTGTCTAATTGATTCTACCTCCATAAAATCTTTCACACCTGTCTTCACTCTGCTTCCATCATCTCTTAGCAGGGCTATTATCTTAGCTTCCTAATTGGTCTCCTTTCATTCTCTACTCTCTCTAATCTATTCTCTACATAACTGCCAAATTAAAGTTCCTAAAACATAGGTCTGACCGTGTTGCTCCCCAGTTCAAAAATCGGCATGTTTGTTTGACTTTTTCCAGCAGTGTTAGTAATATACAATTAGGAATGGAAATGGAATATAGTGGAGGTAAAGTTGGAATTTGGCAAAAATCAAACAAAACATGAGTGGAAACGGCAAACAGGCAAGAGATTCAAGATCAGATGAATTCATCAGCCATAGAGTCAAGAATATCCAGAAAGAATAAAAGTCCAGTGCAGGGGATTTGTACTGGGACAACAGAGAAGGGTAGAGGGACTGGAAGCAGTCAGTCAATTAACAAACATATATTAAGCACTCAGTCTTTGCCAAATACAGTGCTGAGTGCTGAAGGTACAAACATAAAGAATGAAATAATCCTTGCATTTAAGAAGCTTGCCTTCTAATAGGGAAGAAAATAAATAGACATATACGCATATACAGAACAAAGAATAAATATGAAGTAGATTTTGAGGGGATTAGGAAAGGCTTTGTGTAGAAGGGGGGTACTTGAGCTATGTCTTGAGGAAAGAGACAGGAATTCCCCAATCCAAACCATTGTGGATTCCTTTAACTGTAATTCATTCCACTGAAAATTCTGTAAGAGAACAGCTAACACATCCCATTGTTGTAGCTACCAAAACGCTTTAAGGTAGTTAGATCATGTAGTAACCAAGATTATTGGATTTGGAGACAGGAAGGTCTGAGTTTGAATCCTGTCTTACTATGTGACCCTAGACTAGTCACTTGATTTTGATTGATCTCAGTTTTCTCCTCTGAAAAATGAGGATAATAATAGGGTCTTTCCTACAGGATTACTGTGAGGATCAAATGAAATAATATTTATAAAGCTCTTTAAGGACCTTAAAGCACAACATGAATGCTAGTTATTATTATTATGTTAATTTAAGTAGCAAAATTAGAATTAGAAATAGAGGGGTGTTTCAGGAATCTCCACAAATGTAGAAAATTAGATCTGGTTTTGATGGAAGCAGTGAAAAGGTAGATGGAATGAAATAGGTGGAACCAGTGCCAAGGCTGCTCTTGGACCCCTTCAAGGTGGTTTCTGAAAGAGACCAAAAGGAATGTTTGATTACTTCTACAGCTGAGAGAGACTGGTTTGTATTGATTTCTCTATTTTTATTACACTGAATTATAACTTAGTACATTTTTAATCTGCACAGAGCCTTGCAATTAAAAAAATATAGCTATGGAATTCTTATTAACAAGACCATTAGCTCAGGCTTCTTAAAAATTCCAGTCATAAGAGATTATATAGCAGTTTAACTTGTGAGCTTTAGATAAAATACCAAGGTGATAATTTACTAGTTAGTTGGGTTAATTTCTCTTTTCCTTTGAAATGTAAAGATGGCAGAAAATGTGGAATACAAGAAAATTCAAAATAAAATAGATTAAAATGTCAGTTCTAGATCATCTCTCTCTCTCTCTCTCTCTCTCTCCCCCTCCCTCTTCTTCCCTTCTTCCCTCCCTCCCTCTGTGTCTCCCTTCCTCCCTCTCTCTCTCTCTCTCTTTTGGCACTTTATGTTTCCCAGTAACTAATTTTATGGCTTCTTTTTTTCCTGCCTAAAAGATGGTTGCTTCATTCGTTAATGAAGGCACTTATAATTACATCTAATATTTTAATTATATCTGAAAAGAAGCATGAATTTTGCTCTTAGAGCATATAAAGGAAGACAAAAGAATCCTTGAGCTTTTTTTATGTAATTTAAAAATAATTTTGGCATTTTTCCCCTTTGACCTTAAGGTTCTCTGATTTATGATGACATCATCATCCTTTCACAGACAACATTATTATGTCACTGATCCTGAAATGATAAGGTCAGAAGTATACATGAAGCAATTAAGGGCCCAGAAGACATGGTTCAGCTCAAGGAAAACAAACAGACCGGAGACTAAGGATGGAAAGAGTGTGGAGTGGATGGGGTTTTAAAGGAAAAAAAATAGCAAAGTACATCTTTGAAATATAGACATTGGCAAAGGCAGCTTTTCTGCTATCAGCATTTTAATAGTGTGCATTGGGAAATGGGAAAAAAAATCCATTTCCCTGAAAAAAAATCCAGTGAGCCTTTGAAACTTTCGTGTGTTGCATTACTAGGAAAAAGAGTTGCAAACAGAGGGGTTACATAAATGAGAGCAGGTGCGGTCGTGCAGAGGTAACTATTCAGCATATGTAAGTGCAGTTGGAAAATCATTGTCTTGCAGAGAATCCTTGAAATTGGTCCCTAATGGCCTTGGTTTTTGTCATATGGTCTTGATTATAAGGCTAAAATTGCGTTGCCATGCCTTTAGTGTGAACGAGATGGATGGATAATTATTACGTGCGCTGAATACCTTTCTGCAAGGAGGAACCAGGACATCCCTGGGCCACTGTAGCTCCTTGTTTCACCCGGCTGTCAGGAAAACTATAAGCAGCCAATTCATCACTTGATTTTGGGGTGGGGGAGGGGAAAGCAGAATGTAAATATGCTATAGGAGTGGGCATGTGCAGACACACCAGCAGGTATATACATATGCAAATTGCAGACAAACCAAGATGGTCCATTTTGAAGAAATTGTGAGGTCAATCTCAAGGATTTGGGCACTTTGGGAAAATGAGAAACATAGTGACAGCTCTATACTGTCACTTTCTAAATCAACTGTTTGTGTGGATATCCAAGTGCTTCAGAAGAGGGTTAAAGACCTTTTGAAAGTCACTTTAAAAGACAGACAAAAGGGGGGAACCTCAATAGGGAATATAAGTAGGCAGATAAAGAGAAGAGGATGTTTAGAATGATTATGAAAGGACTCCAAAATGAGAAACAAGGGAAAGAAAAACATCTCCTCTTGTCCTTTAATTTTTGTATTTTATCCTATCAGCAGCATCAGATGGTGGAGTTAATAGTAGTGGAAATCCAGTTACTGTTCTAGAGAATAAATCTCAGTGGTGTTTAATGGTTGCTCATGAGGGGAAAGAAAGTGCTCTGGAGGAAGAGTTGATAAGATTCAGCAGTGTTCACGTCCGCAACCATGACAGCCTTGCTCCTCCATCTTGGGAATATTTCTTATATACCGTGACCTGGTGTGGCTGTTGCTGTCTTCTTCTGTGCAGCCTTTGCAAAACGTGGACAGTTGTTCACTAAGAGGGCCATGGCAGACTAAACACTAGACCTTGAACTTTTTTGTTAACACTCAAGAGAAACAAATCGCACATCTGTGAGGCGTTCTCACAAGGTCTAAGGGAGCAGAATGTGTTATACCAACAGAAGTTTCCAAGGTTCTTCTAGCCTAGTATTGGTGTCTGAAAGTTTCCTGATTAATTAGTTGGTGTCATTTGCCACTAAATGTTAATGAGGTGGGGTGAGAGAGATGTTTGATTAAACCATCACCTCCAACAATTCAGTTGTACTGACTGTCTTTTAAACAGCTATTTTTTAAACACCATTTCCCTGCATAGAGCCAAGCGTAACCAAAACCCGAGAGATGGGCATTTCTTAAAAATAGGAAAAAGAACAAAATCAGAAATGATCTATCTATAAAATTTTAAATGGAAAGAAACAGATATGAAACTGTTACTAAGCTGAGGTTAATAAATGCCCATATATCTCCATATATGTATACAAAGCTAGACATGTTTCAGTTATACTTATAAAGTTATACCATATGTAGTTAAATCTAGAATTCTGGAGCAAAAAAAACCCAAACAAAAACAGAAAGCAACCTGAGAGGAGCATTGCAATGTTTGGTGCTGTTTTTAGCATTCATTTCTATTGAAAGGGGCTAAATTGGTAGCATTTTATGATTCCTGATTTAGCTCTTTTAATAAGAAGCAAAAGCTAAAAACAGCCCAGCCAAGCAGTTGAAGTCTTATCACAAGCCAGTAAGATCAATAATCTAAAAAAAAGTATGAAAAGTTTTTGAGTGACAGCTTAAAAATGGAAAATTTAAATATATATCACTGCCTTCTGCTCCATTGTGTATTGCTTAAAGCCCATTTTGGCAATATGTTTTTAAGCAGTCATGAGGGTGATTTATGAGTAACACTGACTTTGTGTTTATGTTCCACTCTGTAAACTGTGCTTATAGCAATATATCTGAATTAAGGCATTAATCCTAGGAGTGCTACCTAAATTTAACTTTAGCAGTATTATTCAAAAGGTAGTTTATAGACTTATAAATAGTACCATCAGTATTGACACTTGCTGTATCATCTGAGTCCCTAGAAATCAGTCTAGTGACTATGTTATAGCCAGATATATATAAAATATAAGTGAACAAAAGTGCTATTTCTTGATTGTGTCTGGTTCTTGTAATAAAAAAAACTGTAATCTTTACAGAAGAATGTCTATATCTGACATAGCCTGGCTTGATTTTTTGAGTTTTAAGATGAGTTGTATGGTGAGGAGTTGAAATTGTTAGATTAAGTCTTGTCTTGGTTTTAAATATTCTCATTTTAAATGAGTATGAGTTAGTATAATTTTAACATTTTGGTGAGGGATTAGCTATACATGTGATTGAGTTGAACCAGGTGGTCTTCTTAATTTATGAAAACTGTTTTGTTGTCATCACATAGAGGTATGGCCAGATATACAAAAGTTAGATGAATGGTATTTTCGTAAATAGAAGAGATATAATGAGTATGACATTCTAGGATATCCTCCTGGCTTTCCACTTATGCTTTTAGACAATTGTAATCTCTAAGTGTTTTTGCTTTTCCCTTCTATGTCTTTGTATTTAGGGAATATTTTAATTTTCTCAAATGTGTAAATAAGTGATATTATTGTATTGTGAAAGTGTATTTCATATATATTCAAATGTGGGTGAACAGAACATCTCCAGCACTTCTATAGAAGGATCAATGTTTTATGTTACCACCAAAGATCACAGTCTTTCTAGAGTAAGGGAATAAGAATTTGCAAAAATATTAACTGAATTTCTGTTTGAACTTCCATTCCCAAAGCAAATTGTTTAATTTCTTTCTCAGAGCTGTTAATTCATTTTTACATTTATTTGATAAACATTTATTGAATGTTTTCTAAGTATAACATATGGTTATAGGCACTTCCTACTTGATTTTTTTTTTTATGATATCTTACTCTCCCTAGTTAGGAGAGCATATAGCACATGTTGGGTGCTTAATAAATGCATGTTGATTGATTGAATATGAAATGAAATACTAAATTTCAAAAGCATGTATAAATTTTACCAAACACATTTTCATTTGTCAAAGTTCATTATCATGGCAGAAAATGATACTTGAACAACTTTCAGAATTCAAATTTAAACCAATTACAAGTGATGAATATCTTTGTTTCTTTAGGTCATTAGTTTTGGCAGCGTGCAGTACAGCACAGTGGAATGAGTATTGGATTTGAAGTGAAAGGATCTGGGTTGAAATCCTAGTTAACACTTAACTATTCGCATGATCTTGGGCAAGTCACTCTAGGCCTCAGTTTCTTTATGTGTGAAAGGAGAAAATTGAATTAGATGACCTGTAAGATCACTTACTTTTCAAAAGGTTGGGCGAAGAAGAGGAGGAAGAATTGTTAAGGTGGACTCAACATGGGGACTCTCTATGGAGAGTTTTGTGAAGAAGGTTAAGGTTGAGAGGTTGAAGAAACACTGAAAGAGAAGGGATAGGCCGAAAGACTAGGACAAGGGTTTGAGGAAGTTATCTTTTTTTGCTATCCCCGGCACCTGGTGCAGTGAATGGCACAGGGCTTTATAAATGCATGTTAATGATAAAGAAAAGAAAGACTATAGTATAAGGGCTCAAGAGGTCAAGGGCTGGAGTTGAAAGAGAGAAACAGGAAGACAAGGTAATAAGATAGCCTTGTAAGCCAATGTAAAAGGTTAGAAAGAAAAGGGAAAAGAACTTGACTGTATTGATCAAAGTGTAAATGAGGTTCTGATGAGATAAGGAGAATGTTAATAGGCAAGTTAGGAGTAAGAAAAAAGAAGATCCCAGGATCTGTTCCATGGAAAGAAGGGAAAAATTTTCAAGATCCACACTGAGTATGTAATGGTGGTATTCCTGCCACTATACACAGAAAGATTTCATTGTCTAAACAGAAAAACCAAATCAAACCAAAAAAAAATTACCTGAAGGAGCAAAGGGGAATCCTGACTTGTGCCAGGAACTTGGTGGATGAAAGAATATCACAGAGAGAAGAAGGGAAAGAACCACCACTGAACATTTAGAGCTTAGAAACATTTAACTCTCCCTGAGAAAGAGGGAGCTGGATCCTTTGAAGAGAAAGTGCTGTTGCTTGGTTTTCAGGAAGTTGGGTTTCTTGAAACACAGCTTACATGAGGTGATAGAGAATGCATGCACACACATGTGTATGCATACATGTGTGTATACATGCATATTCATGTGTTATGTGAAAATATATGCATTAATATATTTGTGGGGGGATATATACGTGCATATATATATATATATATATATATATACATAGATATACCTATGTGCATATTTTAAGGGTAAAAGAAACAAGAAATAGTGATGGTTAGTGACTGCTAAGAGATATTGAAGGAACTGTGTCAAGCTGAAAATAATAGTTCTATTAATATTCTTATTAGAATACCAATTAACATTAGAATATCAATATTATAATACTAATATTCTTTTATTTTTTTCACTACATACATCTAAGTCCTGACAGAATCCACCTCATCACTTACCCCAAGACTTGTTGAATGAGATAACTGCCACTCCATTCTGGAGATATGATGTTGCTTAGTTGTGTATGATTCTTTGTGTCCTGTGGACCATATTGTCCATGGGATTTTTTTGGCAAAGATGCTGGAGTGGTTTGCCATTTCCTTTTCTACTAGTTTAAAGCAGAGATGAAGTCACAAAGCTAGTAAATGTTTAAGGCCAGATTTGAACTCAGATCTTCCTGGCTCCAGACCTGGGACTTTATCCATTCGTCAGCTAGTTGCCTCCTTCTGGAGATATAGGGACATGTAAACAACACTTCCAGAGGGGCACAGCATGAAAACACTAGATTTAGAATCGGAGGATTTGAATTTGAATTCTTCCTGTGCCACTTACTATGTCTATGGCCTTGGAAAAGATACCTAAGGACTGAGCCTCACTTTCCTTCATTTTTAAAATGAGGTTAAACTAGGTGACATTGAAGTATCCTTCTAGTTCTATATCTGTGATCCTATGTGAAACTAAAAGAATTACTAACATCTTGTGTGAGAAACTGAAGATCTTATAGGCACAGGGGTCTTTTGTCCCAGTTGTGCATAAAAAACAAGGAATCCAGAAGCAAATGGTAGATTTGGGAAATGAACAACTATTTAAGATAGATGGGTTCTGAAAATGAAATTTGGGCTTTGTGTTGTAGCTTAAAATATAGAAATACCATGCTCCTGGATGAGGATGTAATATACTGAACAATAATGTATTTCCCTGGATTTTTGCAAATGTAATAAAAATTTGTTAAACTGGAAAGGCAGGAAGGAGAAGAGCATCATGGATGTGTGCATCCATCAAGCTGGATATCATAGAAAAGGGCAACAATGTAGGGAGAAGACAAGAATGGTCCAAAGAAGGGGTTGTAGGAGCCCAATGGAATAACATTCCACAGGGCAAATAAGCCCAGAAGAGATAAAAAGCTCTCAAGGATGATATTCTGAAGACACAAAGAAAAACCATTTATGAGAAGGAAAGAGGGAGTTGTCAAGAGACCAGTGTGAATGAGGAAGAACAAGCAGGCTAGTTTGTCTGTGTTTATTGGGAAAGTGGAAGAAAAGGAGAAATATATAATAAGGCTGAAAAGGTAGTTTGAGGCCGGATTGTGAAAGGGTTTAAAAGCCAAACAGAAATGTTTATATTTTTATCATAGAGGTAATAGACAGTCCATGGAGTTTATTGAAGGACTTGAACTAAGGTGATAGATGTGTGAGTGAAGAGGAGAGATGGGATTCAGAAGGTAGAAATAGGAGTTGATTGAATATGTAAAGTGAGAGAAAGACTAACAAGTGAAAAGTTTGGGAAAATGCCAAGATTAATAACCCAGATGATTGGAAGAATGATGGTACCTTTGACAGATATAGAAAAGTTTAGGAGAAGAAATAATTTAGGGGTAAAGATAATGAATTCGTTTTAGAAATGCTAACTTTATGATGTCCCTGGGATATCCACTTGGAATTGATAATATGAGATTGAAGCTCAAAGAAGGGACTGGGGCTGGATGTGTGAATATGTGTATATATATATATGCACACATGTATACCTGGAAATCATCTGCATAGAAGAATAATGGACCCATAAGAGCTTCTGAGGTTACCAAGAAAGAGAGTGTAGAGGGGGAAGAAAAGGAGGCCCAGGACAGAACCATGGGGAAAACCCACAGTTAAGGGGGCACATTGTGGATCATGAGGCAGCTTATGACACTGAGGAGTGGTTAGTCAGATAGGAAGCAGTGCTTATGCAAGGTGCAGATGACCCAGGGTTGGAATGATAGCTAAGACACTCATTTGACAACATTAAGATTCAAAAGTTTGACAGGAAAGATCATTGGGTCAAATTGAATAAGATTAAATTCATGTGGGACTAAAGATAGACTTTAATCTAAGCTATTTTTATCCAAACCCAAATCCAAGTTTTTGATCCACTTGGTTTTTTTAAAAAAGTTGACTTCACAAGTATAAAAGCAGTACATCTGAAAAATGTCTTCATGTAAGGAGGTGAGAGTAAACCACTGTCCTCTACCCAAGCCATGTTGGGAGAATTGTGTTCCTTTCTCAGTGCCATGTTTCAGAAAAGCCATTGATAAGATGAAATTGTACAAAAGAGAGCAACAGAGATGGCAAAGGGCCTCTAGAGCATGCCATGTATTGGTGGAAAGAACTGGGCATGTTTAGCCTGAGAAAAAGAAGAAGGAGCACATCATGCTGTCTTCAAGTCTTTGCAAATATGTCAGATGGAAAAGGGATTAGAAATGTTGCTCTTCAACCCAGAATACTGAACTAGGAGCAAAATGGGTGGAAGATGCAAAGCACCACTTTAGACTGGATATAAGGGAAGACTCTTTAACCTGTTTTGAAGTTGTATCGAGTGCCTTCAAAAGTTGTGACTTCTTCACTTTAGGTCTTCAACAAAGACTGGATGCCCATTCGTTGGGGACACTGTAGAGAACTTTTTTTTTTTTTTTTTGATCTGGAATGGGTTAGTCTAGACGAGGGCTTCTTAAACTTCTTCCACTCACCACCACTTCTTAAACCCACAGTTTAAGAAGCTCTGGTCTAGATGCTCTCCCAGGACCCTTTTGAATATGATGTTCTGCATTCCTGAGGCCCCTAAATGTATGATTCTAATATTGTAATGTAGATTAAGAGATGTTGCTTTTTCCCTTAGATTAGAGAGGGAATGAAATACAGCCAAGATTATGAAAAGAAGGTATATAGACAGTGGCTCATTATTTCTGATATACTCATATACTAAGGACTCCTGGGCCTTGGAATATGCAATGCTGTTATACTCTTAGGACCTTCCTTCTGTAGTACAGCTGAACTTTCAAGTGTTATCTCTCCCAATTACAGAGTGAGTTTCATGAGAGCAGGGACTCGATTTTATATCCCCAATCCTTAGTATGTTGCTTGGCACATACATAGAAAACCCTTACTATGCCTTTTTCATCATTTATTGATTTATTCGCCATACTAGGAGAAGGGAAAAGAGGTGCCATATTGTAAGACAGCTGATAATAAAGAAATTCGCTTTTCTTTGAAATAACTTAAATGCTCTGATACTTACAAGGCCTGCCTGCCTCTTTCCAAACCTATCCTTGTTCAGTACTTGTATATGAGCTTAGGTTTGGCTGGATGGTGACAATGAGAATGTCAGTTTGGGTAATTCACCAAGAAGATAATCCAGCTGCAATTTAGTATTTTAGAGGAAGGTCAATCAGATGGTCTATTGTGATGGAGTAAAATATATATTCTTAAAAAGTTTTGAGTTGAGGGAGACCTTAGCAGAGCTGAGATTTGACCTTAGCACTTCTGATTCTAAATCCAGTGTTTTTTCCATTTCACCGCCCTCTCTCTTTTCAGAGATAGAAGGTATGAGACTTTGATGAAACTCTTGCATGTTGGCCTCTTATGGAACACTTTCGTATTTTTGTTTTAATATTTGGATAAACCAAAGCTTGAGCCTCTGCATTTTTACAGATAGTGGCCATGAAGGCATGGTGTGTATAAGAAAGAATAGGACCAGAGATGAGTATTACCTTTGGAAGAGTAGCCTCCCATTCATTATCTTATAAGGGATCTTTTGGCATTCATAGATAGAAATATGACAAGTATTGTTAGATGTGGCCAATAAAAGGAATTCACTCAACAGACCAGTAAAGCTGAGGAACATATTCAATTAAAGAATATTAAGATGGTGAGGTTTGGCAGACACAGTCCAGTATACTAGGGGGTCATGTGGGTTTATCTGCTCCTGAAACTGGTTCTTTTCCATTCTCTATCTTGTTGTAGTTGGATACTTCAGATTATGCCATGATATGGCATTTTCTTTTAGAGGGTAGATAGGTGGTGCAGTGGATAGAATGCTGGTCCTGAAGTTAGGAGGACCTGAGTTCAAATCTGGCCTCAGACACTTAAAAGCTGTGTGACCCTGGGCAAGTCACTTAACCTTGTTTGTCTCTGTTTCCTCACCTGTAAAATGAGCCGAATAAGGAAGCAGCAAACCACTCCAGTATCTTTGCTGAGAAAACCCCAAATGGGGTCACAGAGAGTCAAACATGACCGAAAAGACTCAATGACATGGCTGTTTTTTTCACTCGTGGAGCCTAGGAAGGGGACTCAAAGGCAAAATCTAGCAAGAAGACTGGTGCCATTCTACTTTCTCATCTTCCCTTGAGTTTAAATTCCTGGTAGCTGAGAATGATACCACTTTCTTCTCATTTTCCAACTGGGAGCTGAACTTGGCTGCTCCCTCCTCCTTATCAATTTGTTTTTATGGACTGGTCAGCCTGAGACCATGGAGCTACAATCATATGATAAAGCATAGGTACTTAACCTCACTACATCAGAATTAATGAAAGATAAGTATTTTAGCAGTTAGAATTGAGAAGGGAACCAGGCACGGAGAAGAGTTTGTGTGAATGTATTGAGGCATGACAGTGAAAGACAAGATCAGAGCCTCCCACTTTGACTCAGAAGTAGAATGTTTGAGGTAGTGCACTGTAAAATGAATTAGGTTGGAGTCAGATTGTGGAGGACTTTATGTACTATTTGATCCTGTAAACAATTCTTATTGTTCAGTCGTTTTCAGTTGTGTCTGATTCTTCCTGACTCCATTTGGGGTTTTCTTGACAAGATACTGGAGTGGTTTGCCATTTCCTTCTCCAGTTCATTTTTCAGATGAGGAAACTGGGGCAAACATGGTTAAGTGTTTTGCCCAGGGTCACACAGTTTGTGTCTGAGGACAGATTTGGACTCCAGAAGATGAGTTTTCCTGCCTCCAGACCTAGTGCTCTATCCACTGTGCTACCTTGTTGCCCCAGTAAACAATAGGGAGCCATTTAAGGTATTTGTATAGGAGAATGCTATAGTCAGATCTGTATGTTAGGAAGATTAAATTGATAGCTATGTGAAATCTGAGTTGGAAAAAGGAGAAATTGGAAGCAGAGAGACTGGCTATGTGAAGTAAAGAAGGCTTGAACTAGAGTTATTAGAACTAAGAGCAGAGAGACTTTTCATGTGATTAGAGGAAGAAAAAAATTAAAACCAGACTAGTACAAGATTTCCTTTCAAAGATGATTAGGCCAGAAACCAAAGCTGAACAGTCTATTAGACTCATGGTCCTTAAGAGCCAAGGCTGGACACCAGTGGAATATAGGGGAAAAGAAGATAGGGAGGATGATTTAGCAGAGGCAGCCTTCCAAGAGTAGTGTGAAGGGTCTTCAGAGGGACAAAAATAAGAGGAGGGATTGAGTGAAATCAGGTTAAGTGAAGACCCCTCAGGCATGAATTCCCTAAAACCTCCACCCTTCCTGCCAAAGCTAAAATAACTAAGTATCCCCCTTAGGCAAATAAAATGTTCCAGGATGAAGAAAACCACCAAAGTTTTGGTCATGTGATCTGGTGTACCCACTCCCCCCTTATGCCACATCAGCATTCTTTCCTTAAGTTCTGTATTTGGTAACAAAAATCCTTGTTGGTGAGCAACAGTCCTTTCCATGTTCTTTGCCTGTGGGGTAGATTCCTGCGCTTAGACTGCATGCCTGGTTTCCCATTCAATGGGAAGAGAGGCTAGTGGACTTCCGCATTAGGGTCTATATAATGCTGTACTCCACTCCTCTCAGGTGCACTCCCTTGCTGACACTGCCCATGGTCTCACGGGAAGTGCCCCTTCTCATGAGATTGTAATAAACTCCTTTTTGCCTTCTACCTTGAAAAACAAAAAAGAAAATTAAAGATTACTGTCATTCATAATAATTGATACATCATGATCAATGGTCCTGTCCCTTTTTTGACCATCCCCTTGCTACTAATGCTCCAGTAATCCAATAGATTTATGATCTCATCTATGTGGGTCTTCCTTTCCAATGATGCAAATCAGAACCCATCTATGCTAGCCCATTCTATTCTACTGTCCTCCCTCTCCTCCCTTCAATCCACAACAGGGGACCCACCCAACTTGTCAGGGCCTTCCTTACTTTCTTCTGACTTTGCCAAGAAACAAGTAGAGCATGTGAGCTCTCCATCTGTTGTCCCTTGCTATGACCCATCTTTTTTTTTCTAGTACGTTTCTCTGGTGATATCTTTCATATGACTTCACCTTTTTTTAACTCATTTATGTGTTGCAATTTGTTCATGCCTACCACATACTTCCCCTTTGTGCTTAGGATAATCCCCATTGGTACTTCTTTGGAGACTGTACTGTTCCTTGACTTAGCTATATACCATCACTGGAATAATATTGCTATTAAACAAATGGGCCTTCATTTCAGAGAGAAGTATGTGATCATTAGGAGAACCCTCCAGTTTTTAAGAGCAATCTAGACTGCTCTTTTTCTCCAGTTCAGTTATGGGGTCAGCTCAACGATGTCTTGTACTCAAGTTAACTAAAAAAAACCCTCCCTTTATTATATCTTAGCATTCATCACCAGTCTTAGCCCATTCTGAACCTCAGCACTTCTAACGTTATCCTTACAGGACAATGCCACTCTTCTGTATATACATATCTTCTCTAAGTCTTTCTTTAAAGAAGAAAAAGTCTGAATTCTTTCATGAATACCATAAATATTGACATCAGTTCTTTTAGACAGTTTTCTTTTGTGTATAATACACACATGACTTTGTTTAATAGAATTCATCAGATTTAGCTACCTATATATTAATAGAATTTTATGTTTGAGAACTTTCTTCTTTAGCTGGTTTCCCTTGTAGAATTTTATTTATTTCCATTTTTCCCCAATTACATATAAAAACAATTTTTAACATTTAAAAAAAATTTTGAGTTCCAAATTGTCTCCTTTCTTCCTTCCCTATTTTTCCTCCCTTCTCATTGAGAAGGTAAGCAGTTTGATATAGGTTATACATGTGCTGTCACACAGAACATGTTTTCATATTAGTCATGTTGTGAAAGAGAACACAGACCAAAAGAAAAAAAGTAAAGAAAAAGAAAGTTAAAAAAAGTATACTTCGATCTTCCTTCAGATTTATCGGGTTTTTTCCTCTGGAGATTGATAGCATTTTTCATCATAAGTCTTTTGGAATTATCTTGATTCATTGTGTTGCTCAAATAGCTAAGTCATTCACAGTTGATCATCTTACAATGTTGCTTTTACTGTGTACAATGTTCTCCTGATTCTACTCATTTCATTTTGCATCAGTTCATCTAAATCTTTCCAGTTTTTTCTGAGAGTATCCTGCTCATCATTTCTTATAGAATAACTGTATTTGCCCACAATCATATGCTGCAACTTGTTCAGCCATTCCCCATTTGATGGGCATCTCCTTGATTTCCAATTCTTTGCCTGCACAAAAAGAGCTGCTTTAAATATTTTTGTACAAATAAGTCATCTTCCTTTCTGTTCTTTATCTATTTGGACAAATAGCCCTACCATTTTTCTTACCTAGCAGTGATAGTGATAGCTTAAAGAATATGTATGGTTTTCTAACCCTTTGGGCATTGTTCTAAATTGCTCTATGGAAAGGTTGACAGTTTGCAACTCCATCACCTTGTAGAGTTTTAGACTGTGGGATCCTGGCCATTCCTGTAATGAACTTTCTGAAATCAGCTCTCCCCAACCTAATGTATATATCAGTCTAGTCCTGGACTAAAATTCCTCCCAAGATTCCCTTCGCTTCTACTTAAGCAATTATTTTTTTCTTGTTGAACAACATAAGTTTTTCTTGCTGGCTATGTCTGCAATAGCAGTTCCCTTCATTGCTTTTTCCATCTTTGAATAATGAAATTATTAAGTCAAGAATTTATCACTTATAGTTCAATGTATATAGAGAGAGTATAAAACTCAACATTTGTCTGGATAGTTGAAGTCTCCCATTTCTACTATATTATGTTCCTGTGTCATATTTATGGTATGTTTCCCAAACTCATCATTCATTTTCTTCTTTTGACATGATGGCATATAGTTTATTTCCAGTACAATGTGTTTCTATGTTTCCTTTCATTGATCCTAACCCAAATCCTTTTCACTATGTCATCCTATTCTAGTGTGTGGATTTTTCTTAGATAAGTATGTTATTAATACATAATGCTATTTCATTTTTTTCTTTTTCTCATTACCTTTACCAAGCTCCAAAGGTTCAGTGGTCCTTATTCTTTGTGTGCTCAGTTTCACATTCTTTCCTCCTCTACATGTTAAGCTTTTTTAGATTCTAATTATGTTTTCCTTTTGAAAACAATTCTCATTATTTCAAGGAATCCTTCATTCTCCTTGCTAACCTGGAGAGTAGACAGATATTCCTCCAGTTCTTTCAGCATTTTCTTTGGGAAAGAGACCATCCTATAGTTTGCTCCCACACAACTTTCTTGGCATTGAGTACACTCCTGACAGTTCATTGAAAATTACCCATATTCTCCATGTTTGCTGCAATTGACATCCTCATTTATTTGTCGATCATGTGATTAACTTATGGGGCCAACTGCCGTAGCACACTGTCTGTTGGCTGTTCCTGATCACAGAACCAAGGGGTTGGTCTTCAGAGGGGCTACTAAATAAGGCTTTTTCTTGTGTAACATCATTTGATCCTAATTAGATTTCTGCCAGAACTCAAATACAAACAAAAATTGCTCTTAGTTATCTACAAAGAGAAAGTCTTATATATAAACTCAACTTTTTAGCACTTTAACCCTCTGATAGAGGAACCTCAGAGATCATTCCATTCATTTTATGAAAGAAACTGAGGCTCAAGAGAATAATTTTCCCAGGGTCCCACAGGAAGTAAGTGGTACAGCCAGGATTCAAAGCCAGGTCTAATGACTCCAAACTAATAATTTTTCCACTCTGTCAAATCTTCCTTTCTCTTCTTCTCACTTGAGATTTGAGATACCTTTGATCTTTATCTTGAGATCTTTACTATCTAAAAATATTTGTCATTGAACGGAATACCAATTCAGCCTTCATTCTGTTGAGTTTGCTATGCTGGTGGAACAGCTAGGGGTAGATGTTCAGTAGGCTGCTGAGAATTCAGCTTTGGAAGTCCTGATATATGGAGGCTGATATTTTGGAGTTGTTTACAAAAGACATTTTGCTTTGCATTTAATAACCATGTATATATGCCTTTTCAATAGAAAGCTAACAGCACTTTTTATACATATATTATTGTCTCTTTGATCCTAAGTGGTTGACTCTGTTGGTATGTATGTGTGTGTGGGAGGTTGTTGGCACTAAACAGGGAATTCTACTCCTTTTGTCACTAGTCTTTACTCCTTCCTATTATTGGTGATCTTAAGCTTTGCTCTCAAAATTGGCTAAAATCCTTGAACAAGGAGAGCCTGTGAATAAACACCCACTTAAACCATCTGGTCCTATAACACATTCAAGTGATTAAGCCTCAGTTCTATGATTGCAAAATTAAATACAATGAAAAAAACCAAATGGACTCTTTAGGTAGTTTGATATAGCTATGTGGATGTATTACTTGCAGAATTTATTTTTTGATTCAGTTATGTTCCTTAGTTGTATCTGTGACATGCTCATCAGTTCCATAAAGTTAGGATAAGAATGTCTTTCTATATTATGTTAAGACCACATTGTTAGCAGTGTAAGATCATTCATTCAGTAAGTCTACTGTGATTTAGGCAACATACTAAATGCTGTATACTGTATACTCAAAAATAAAACATTTGTATTCTAAGGGAAACTAACAGGTACATAGAAAACTAAATTAAAATATATATAAAGAAATTTCTGGGGGAAAGCACTTGCATCTGGGGTGGGATCAGGATATATTTCCTGTAGGAAATAATGCTTGAGCTTTGAAGGAACTAACAATTGTAAGGGGCAGAGCAAAGGAGAGAGTGCTTTCCAGACAGGGAAACCTATTCAAAGGGATGGAGACAGGAGATGGAGTATTATGTATAGGAAATAGCAAGTGAACTGGTTTGGCTGATACACAGAGTGAATGAAGGGGAGTAATGAATAGTAAACCTGGAAAGGCAGACTGAAGCAGATGGTAAAAGGTTTCAAATGCCAAACAGAGAAGTTTGTGTTTTATGCAAGACACAGTAGAGGGGTAGCTAGGTGGAGCAGTGGATAGAGAGCCAGGCTTGGGGGCAGGAAGACCTGAATTCAGATCCAGCTTCGGAGAGTTACTAACTGTGTGACCCTGGGCAAGTCACTTAAACCCTGTTTGCCTCTGTCTTCTTATCTATAAAATGAGCTGGAGAAAGAAATGGCAAATCATTCAAGAAAACCTCAAATAGGGTCACAAAGAATGAAAATGACTAAACACATGCTTATTTTCTTGTGCAGGAAAGTGATATGGTTAGACTATTTATTAGGAATATTAGTAACTGTGGAAAATGGACTGGAGAGAGACTGGAGGCCAGGAAACCAACAAAAATCAACTTAAGTGGCTGTTGTGATAGTTCAGGGAAGAAAAGGATAAACTCTTCTTATTGTCCTGTCTTTGTTATACCTATCTTTAAAGTCCTTCTATTCTAGCATATATTAAGAAGAAGAATTCCTTCTAATGTATACTTGGAAAATTTGAGGTATCTGCAAATAATATACTTATGTTTTTCTTCCCCAGCAACACTAAGACCGTGAAGGGGGAAAATGTCAAATGTTATATGTTTAATATTTTCATTTTGCTGGATGGGACATCCTTTTTTGTAGTTAATTTCTTTGACAGCTCTTAGTGCTTATGGATTAGGTTCTTTATATAGTTCGGAAGAGGAAATGAATATAGATTGGAAGACTTCATTCAGGTGACATCACTGAAGAAGGTAGATGAGTTGCCCACTGTCTGTACTGCAGGGGTTTGGGAGAAATACATTTCCTTGTGGTTGACTGTTGGAACAAACTGGTTATATGCCAAGAACCCAAAATTGTCAAATGTGATGAAAACATGAGCTGAGGGAAGGAAAGCATCCCCTTATGCTGTGTTCCCTTTTTCCAATCTAAACCAGTTCCCACCTTTAGAAGGGGCTAAGATTGACCTGAAGAAGGAGAGGAGAAAAGATAATTCCAGAGAATTAGGGAAGTAAACGAGAAAAGAAAAAAAGGGGAAAGAAAACAAGGATGTTGTATGGGTCAGTTTGGAGCTATTTGTCTCTGCTTAGAAGTAGAAAGCTCTTCATTGCACCTTTAGGCTCCAAGAAAAATCAGGCCATTGCTTTGGAAATCTGTGAGCTTGCTTTTCCTTGCTTGATGTTTATCTCAAGGAAAGAATCTTCTAGGAGCATTTAAATGTGGATATTATTAACAGCCTCTAGGACTGAATTGTTCTCTCAACCAAAGGGCCATCAATGAAAAGTGTTCATATTAACAACAGACTGATGTCGTTTTCCTCCTGAAAAGATTGTAAAGGAAATTAACTGTTTAAAAATGCCAAATAGGACTACATATTTGAACACACAGAAGCTAGGAGAAAGAAATCTATAATATTAATTCACATATTTAACTCAACTGCAGTTTGAGGCAAAATACTGAATGTGCTAACCAGTCATTGTGTGTACTATGTGGAATGGGTACGAATTTATAATAGGATCGTAGGATCGTAGATTTAGAACTGCAAATGAACCCAGTTGTCTTTTAGTCTAGACCCCATCTTTTACAGAAAGGGAACTAAGACTGAGAAAGGCCAAAGTAAGTAACTGAACTGACCTACATGCTTGGACTCCAAATCCAGCAATTTTCCCCATCCTACTTCACTGCAAGGTCCCTGACTTGGTGTATTTGGTAATGTTTGTGATCTTAGCATAGCATTAACATAATGTATTTTGCAAATCATGTAGGAAACGTTGCATGTTTTTTACATGTATGTCTTGACAGGATATTTTTAACAGAAATCCTTGAGTACTTTGAATGAAGGAAGAATCCAAGAGAAATGTCATTTAGAAGGGCAAAAGAGTTAAACCCACCCATCTGCACCTTGATCACATGATATCCTTGGATCAGTCCAGAACTGCCCAAGGAATAAACCAAGGAGCCAGAGCCCACCTCTTGAACAATATTTTTTTCTGGAATTTGTCATAATTGGTATCCAAGAAATGAAATGAAATGAAATAAGTTGGTAACTTGTTTTACATTTAGGCTAAAACACTTCTCATGTATGTATGGAATGTAGGTGGTGGAAGAAATAATGAAAAAGGATATTAGTATGTTTCCTCTCAAACATCAAAATTGTAAATTCACACATCAAGATGATGGGGTCATGTAACTGTTAGACTGTCTCTCTGGGCTCTTTGAGTAGGCTAGAAAAAATTGTTATGGAATTGTTATTGAATGACATATTTTCATAATAAATAATTTCTGCTAACATTTTTTGGAAACTCCAGTATTTGCCTGTATATTTCTTCATGTATGTATTACTTTTAACTGTAAGAATGATGGCGGTTTATCCTTAGCCCCAACGCCTGCCAACGAAGCAGTTCTTTAAACACAGTTTTAGGGTGGGGGGTGTGTGTGTGCCTGTGTGTGTGTGTGTGTGTGTGTGTATTTTTCTTAACCCATTAGTAATATTGGTTCGTAGGAAAGCAAAGCATGATAGTTGCAAAGAAAGCTCTATTAGGCTCAGAGTTGTCAGCTGTCAAGTAAATTCTGTCGTTATCAGCCACTGCAATGAAAAATTTAGCAGCCACAATGGCTGCCCGATAGAAACATGGAGTGTAAGACAAACAGGTCCACATTGATAACTATGTTTGGAGACAAACTGTGTCAAAGAGAACTTTACAGAAAATTCTTTGATCAGTAGCTTTTTTTATAACACATGGCATAACTGGCATCACTTTCTCTTTAGTTCCCCTCACCAGTTTAAACATGGTAGGACTTAGCATTTGCTTAGCAGAGACTCTTGAGCAGTTACAATAACAAAACACCCTTCCATGAACTCTTAGCTTTAGGACATGTTGAAACTCTTGACGTTAATCAGGTTTTCACCTGAGTAGGTAGATGTAGAAAGTCCCCCAATTTTTTTTAACCCTTTGCTGCCCAATATTCAATTTTAATTTTCCATTTCTGACTTTCTTGATGTGGAACAACTGATAAAACCCTTCAACCAAATTAACTAACCCACTGAACCACAGTATGGTTTGTCTACCCTGCCTAATCTCTCTGGACTTAGAGTAGCTAGATTATCTATGTGGTGATCTAAGCATATGGTTAAGACATCTGATTTTACCATGTTCTAGTCTAGTTATTTTGATGAATATCAGTAACTTCAGAGAAGTATTTTTTAAATATAGCATCTTTTCAAATGAAATTTGAATGCAATTTGGAAATATTTGTATGTTGAATCTTTAAGGTACAAGAAAGAATATTTTGTTAGCTTTTTTATTTTTATAGGGAGAATTACTCTCTTTTCCTCAAAGGAAGCTACTAAGAATTGGTTGAAAAACTACTTTCCTAGAGTACAAGATGAGAAAAAATTGTCAAATTAAGTAGATCCTTGTTAGGGAGAACTTTTATTTCTATTCAGCAGTTTATTTAAATTAATCATATGGCATATGAGAGGCACTGTAGCTTGGTGCAGCAGTGTCAAATGGAAATGGTTGTCACTATATGGTGCATAAGGTTTCCTGTGGGGCAACATATTGACTTAGAAAACCACTTGTATTAACATTATCTATGTTTTATTGTATTTTATTTATTTTGTTAACTACTTCCCAATTACATTTTAATCTCTGGGAGAATGTTTGATATTTCATTTGAGCCTAGTGGATAGGAGTTAGACAGACCTAGGTAAATGCTGTTTCTGCCTCTTCATAATATAGTAACCTTTCTGTGCTTCAGGCCACTCTCCCAGACTTGCCTATTAAGTCATGGAGGAAAGTACAGATCTTTGATTTGTATCTTTGGTGAAAAATCACAGATGTGGTTAACAGGAACATCATTGAAGCATTGAAGGTCACTCTGATTGAATTTTTCATTTGAGGTCCAAAGAATGAGCTATCCTAGATAGAACTTCCTATTTTCCAGCCATTGTGAAAATATTTGAATGTATATAATATTAATTATGTATAATTATTATAATGTATATAATATTATTAATCATAATGATTAATTTTTATATAGTGCCTACTATGTACCAGGCATAATGTTAAGAACTTTACAAAAATTATCTCATTTGATTGATTGTACTCCCAAAAAAACTTAGTGCCAATCTATTATATTGAAATATTCCTTAATAGTGGTCTGCCAAAAGCAGTTTGAGGCCTTGGCACTCTGGTTTTGATCAGACCAACCATCAGCATTGTAATGTCCTAAGTACAAAGCCTACTAATTGAATTTCATTCACCAGAACTGAAATATTGCATCCAAGGCAGGGAACACTGTCGGCTATTTTTTATGAGGCTCCAAGTCGAAAGTCATTTTTAAAATGTGAGTGATGCAATTTCTTGTATCTTTCATTTAATATGCTACTCGGTAAACAGTGTTTCAGATTAGTGTATTTGTAATTTAAATGAAGACAATACATCAGGCTGAGTCAGAAAAGAAAGAAGAAGTTTAAGAAATGATTGATTCCTCTTTCAGTGTTATCCCCCTGCATAAAATAAATAAATAAAAAGGAGGGGGAAAGAGAGATGTGTGGTTTTCAGGGGCAAACATACACTATTTTTAAAACTAAAGCCAACCCTGGTGGCTAAATCTCTGTTTCCTTCAAGCACACTAATAAATTCTGCCTAATTCATTTTTTATTCTCTCTTGGGGTCTGCTTGCAGATTTGCCTCAACAAAGGAAGCATCATGTTACATCTTTTAAATAATTGATGGCTTTCAGTCCAAGCCAGGTTGAAGGAAATTCTGAAAATAGGTACTGATTGAGCAAATGCCCTCCTTCCTCTCTGTTCTCTCTCCGCACTCTTCACTCTCATCCCCTTTCAGCATCCTCTATGCCGACACTACCTTTTGCTGTGATATTTGCCCTCTCCATGACTGGCAGCTGCCGATGATGTCATCCAGTCTTTGGAGCAGCCAGCACTTAGCAGCTCTCATTTCATTCATTTATTTATTTATTTGAGAAAGGGGAAGCTGTTAATTATAAGCTGTCTGATGTAACTAAGAGCTCTTAATAAATCATCAGAAATGTTATGCCTTAATCACCATCAGAAGTGGTTTGTCTGGATTGTAAAAAAGTTGGGCTTGGAGCTAGCTGGTTACCTCTGTGTTATAGGGAGCTATCTCCCAGGGCTCATGTTCCTGTGGGAGCAGTTGACCTCTTGCATTGACCAATTCTAACTCTTCCTATAGGTTTTACCACAGTATAACTTAAGACAGCTACAGTAAAATCATTTTCCTCTTGAAAAGGAGTTTGGAATCTGATACCAGTCTTGATAGACCCAGTGATTTTTGATACCTAATACCTTCAGTTCTTTTTTTATATACCTATCAATCTATCTGTTAGATATTTCCCAATTACATTTAAAAATTTTTAACAATCATTTCTTAAAAAATTTTGAGTCCCTGTGCCCTAAGAGCTATAAAATTGTTCATACTGTTTGATCCAGCAATTATCACTACTAGGTCTGTATCTCAAAGAGATCATAAAAAAAGAATAAAGGACTCATACGTACAAAAATATTTATAGTAGCTCTTTTTGTGGTGGCAAAGAATTGGAAATTGAGGGGATGCCCATTAAATTGGGGAATGGCTGAACAAGTTGTGGTATATGAATGGAATGAAATATTGTTGTTCCATAAGAAATGATGAGCAGGCAGATTTCAGAAAAACCTTGAAAGACTTACATAAACTGATGCTGAGTGAAGTCAGCAGAACCAAGAGAACATTGTACACAGTAACAGCAACATTGTGGAATGACCAGCTTTGATAGACTTAGCTCTTCTCAGCAATGCAATGAGATCTAAGATACTTCCAAAAGATCCATGATGGAAAATGCTGTAAGCATCCAGAGAAGGAACCATAGAGTCTGAATACAGATTGAAGCATACTATTTTTTTCTTTCTCATGGTTTTTCTGTTTCTGATTCTTCTTTTACAACATGACTAATGTGGAAATATGTTTAATATGATTGTATGTGTATAACCTACATCAGATGGCATGTTCTCTTAAGTGGGGAAAATTTTTAGAACTCAAAATCTTATAAAAGTGAATATCAAAAAAATGAAAAATTAATTAATTAAAAATATTCTGGGGAACATGTAAAAATAAAATAAATTTTGAGTTCCAAATTCTTTCCTGCCCTCGTGCCCCTTGAGAAGGCAAGCAATATATTGATTATACATGTGAAGTCATGCAAAACATTTTTCCATATTAGGTATGTTGCAAAAGAAAATGCGTGCACATGCTCACAGAAACCCTAAGAAAACAGAGAAAATGAAAAAATATACTATAATCTTCACTCAAAGCTTATCAGTTCTCCTTCAGGAGGTAGATAGCATTTTTTACTGTGGGTCCTTTGGAACTGCCTTGGATCACTATCTTGTTCAGAGCAGCTGTCTTTCACTTAGCCATCCTTACGATGCTATTGCTGTGTGCAGTGTTCTCTGGAATACCTTCAGTTCTTTCAGGGAAGGGAGGAGAATGAAGGAGTTTCCTCTTTAATTACTTTTAGTTGCTCTCCTTCCCTTAGGAGCTGTTATAGGCTGCTTTCAAGGGTCCCTCCTGCCTAGGACTTTGTTTTCACCCTTTTTTAAGATTCCATTAGCCTGTGAGGCTGTTACTTTTCTTTGTTTCCTGAACGCTTAGCCCAGTGCCTGGCACATAGTGGTGGTGGTGGTGGTGGTGGTGGCGGCGGCGGCAGCGGCGGTGGCGGCAGCGGTGGTGGTGTTGTTCAGTTGTTTTTTTAGTTGTATCTGATACTTAGTGACCTCATTTGGGGGTTTTCTTGGCAGAAATAATGAAGTACTTTACCATTTCCTTCTCCACCTCATTTTGTAAAGGAGGAACTGAGGTAAACAGAATTAAGTGACTTGCCTAGGGTCAAAATGGTTGGAGAAGATATTTACTAGATAAATCTTCCTCCTTCCAAACCCAGATCTACTTTGTCTTCTAGCTGCCTTTGGCACGTAGTAGATGCTTAGTAAATGTTTGTTGATGACTTTTCTTTCTCCTTACCTATTCCTAGCTTTTTCCGTAGGGACTGCACTATTTGGAGAGGTTTGTTATAGTAGAGGTACTCAGTGCTGACTATTTTTCTATAAGTGTGGAGTTTAAAGGGAAGGGATAGACAGAACCATAGTTTTAAATGGATGACAGGTTCAAAGAAAGGCCTTTTTTTTAAGGGGAGGAAGATCCAAAGGGAAACTAGGACATTTTTATAGATGAGAAAAGATAAGAGGGGAGGCTTGAAGATGTACGGCATTATCTGACCAAGATTTTAAAGGAGATTGGAAGGAATAAGATCAAACATATAGTTCACTTTCCAGCCACCCACATCCTTTCTGCCCTCTCCCTTTCCTTTCAATGTACTGGTATAAATATTTATGTCCATCTTAATGTTCTTCTACCCCATTAGACTACAACCATCTTGAGGGCAAGAAGCACTGTAGCTATATATTATCTAAGTGCCTAAAAACAGGGGTGGGGAACCTACAGTCTTGAGGCCCTTTGACTGAATCCAAACTTCATAGAACAATGAAATTGTTTTAGAGGATCACAGGTTCCCCACCCCTGTGTGCTTCCTCTGAGTTTCCAATAAACCCTTCTGTGCTCACAAAACTGATCTATTCTTGGAGTGCCCCCTCTTAACCCTCTCATGATTTTTCCACTCTCTCAGTCTTGCCCAACCTCTCTTTGAAGTAGGAATCATCTTAGCTATATATTAGTTAAGTAAATAGTTGAGCACCCTAAAGCAAAAGCAAAGCAAAGCATCCTCATCTTGATAATCAAACTCAGTTACATATATCCGGTACACAGTAACTAGATCGAAAAGATGAGAAATTCCTTTCTTCCTCTCTGTATACTTTGCTATGTACTTATATCCTAAAATTCTATAGAAATGGATATTTAAAATTTTTTCCTTTCTGAATTTTTGATTCTGTGCATCTGCCTTTTGAAGTATTATATATTATACATATAGCTCTGGAGATGGGGAAAGGGGAGCCTCTCATATTCTTTACTTTTGGAACATATTTTCAATGTATTTTTTTTTGCTGTCCTTGCCTAAGCACACCCTTGGTCAGTCAGTCAACAAGCATTTATTAAGAGCCTACTACTATCTGCTAGGCAGTGAAGTCACCAAATGTTGATTTAATTTGGAGGATCTTACCAAGTCTATCCGAGTACCTCTCTTTCCCTTTATCCTCTGCAACAGATATATTGGTTCATAAGCTGCAATTATTTTTATGGTGGTCTTTTTGCCTGAGCACTGCACTATGTTATGATCAAATACCTCATAAAATGACTGCCTTTAGAATGCCTGATAAGACCAATGCCACCAATTCCTTTACTTGCCTCTCTAAGAAGAATCCAAGATTCAGTTTTCCATTTGACTGCAGCTTCTTTTTTATCTTCTGATTTTATTTATAGTAAGAATGCCACAATTTATTTAATTCCATTTCTCCAGTGCTCTGCCCACTTGGTTATTGTACAAGGATCTCACATATGGAAGTGACAAATAGTAGGAAAAAACTCCACATTGTTATAAGTGTTTAGAATTTCAGTTACATTATAGGTTAAATAGGTGTTTGTGGGATAGTGTGAGAGCTTTCTTACCATTTACAAATGATTCTATGGGAAATTGCATCTACCAGAAAATTAGCAGTAATATGTCCTTTCCCTATAATTCTTGAGAGGAATGGGGTAATTGGAAGTTGAGATATTCAGAGAAAACAGTGTAGGTGAGAGGCAGTTACATTTATGGAGACTTGGAGTCAATGGCAATGTCCAGTTCTTGTTTCTTCATCTTTCTGGTTCTCTTGAAAAAGAAGGATTGACAACAACTTATCCTTCACCTAGAGCCCCAGTGCCAGGACTTCTCAAACATTGTCTCAGATTATTCCCTTAGGACCCTCTTCCCAGGATTCATTCCACTGATATTTCTCCAAGGAACAGTAGAACCGTATCTCCCCTCCAACTTTCCTACTTCTCTCTCAGCACCAGGAGCCTGGCACATGACTTAAAGGAAGCAAGGTGTCTCAGAGAGCACTTTTCCTGGGCTCTGGTGGTAGCTTCCTTCCATCTGTACATCAGCCATTTGTATAGATCATATGGAATGTCCAAATGATGATGAGTAACAATGGTTGGGAAATGGATGTATTTTTGGAATCAGAAGGAGAAGGAGGCCAGACAATTACCATTAAAATACAATATTACCTTGAATTTATATAGGGCCTTTTCTTAGATGAGCTAAGGCAATTTATATCTTTTTAATGTTAAGTTACACAGTTCACTGTCATGCAGCAAGTGATCTCAGGTTTCATTGTCACTGGCAGCATTATATGGATGATGTTACATACAGATGAACTATTTTTAAGCAACATTTTTGATATAATATGAATAAGAAGAGATTCTCTTTGTGCAAGTTTTTCTTTTGCGCTTATAAAATCCCAAACATCTTTGTGATCAGCATGAATAAACTACCTTCCCTTATCCTTTAATATCAATTGCGATTGTATATTTTAATACCTCCTAATATTGCTTTATGTGTTTCCAACATAATGATGCTAAACATGCCTCCTATGCTACTCCAGACAGAGATGACTTTTGTGTTTCCACATGTTACAATCCTCCCTCTTTCCTATGCTCTACGATGAACTAGAAAGCTTCTCAACTTCTTGTCTGCTTGCATATTCCCTACCCTGATTCAAGACTCCTGTTAAGTCTCAGTTTTTATAGGATGGTAAGTTGTAGGGCTTTCATACCTCTCTGTGTGTAATCATTGATTTTAAAAATGCCCACTTTTTAAAAATCGCTTCTAGTAATTCTTCCATTAAAATGAATGATGCGTTATGATTTCTTGAAAACTATCTTCTCTGGTTTCCTGCTTTAGGAAAAGTGAGAGAAAGCAGGAATCGAAACCTTGATTTTATGTAATTATTGTTTTGCTATTTAACCTTCCTTCTCTCTTAAAAAAAAAAGGCAAAACAGAGGAAAAAAAGTATGGGTTTGAAGGTCTCTGCATTGGTGAATACTGTTAACAGGCCTCTCATTGAATCTTCTCATCACAACATGGAACCCTTTTTGAAGCACTCACTCTCTAAAGTACACAGTTACCACAAGTAGGCCTCAAGGGTGTGATGGAAAATGGCCTTGTGCCACTTTGCTAATTAGTTTTCCCACATGTTGTACTTCAGGAACCGTGTGTGTACTCACCAAGCTAATCTGTTAGGGGTCCATCAGCTGCTCTTTTTGGTAGCAGGCACCCCACTGCCAGGAACTGAGCACAGAGCTCCCCTTGACATCAAAGGGATCCCATTGGTACTCTGAAATGTCAAAGGATCCCATTGGTACTCCAAAATGTCCTCATTCATGACAGAAAATGTACAGCTGGCTTTGAGAAGGCAGGCTTCCTTTAGGAAGGATTTTACCTGGAACCATATTTTTAAAAATTCATTAGTTTAACTCTTACAGTGGAGTTATTTAAAATAGAGTCTTCTCATTTTTTTCTAAGCAGAAAGATTGACCTTACCTTTTCTTTTATCTTTTCAAATATTATTGAAAAAAAAGAAAGAAAAAAATGCACCTGACATTGGGAGATATGCATAAATTTGGAACCAGTGTGTTACAAGTAAGAAATCCTTCGACCCCTCTTATCAAAGAATATTTCTGAAAGTTATAAATAGGGGTTATAATGGAAAATGCTTTGAAACCTCAACAGAGTATTAGCTATAAATAAAAGAGGAGCAGAAGATTAATAAAGCACATAAAATTTAGAAGGAAGAAAATTTAGAACAATAAAGACTAGCTTATTTTGAGTATTAATATAATCCTGGGTATGGATATAGGAAAATAAAAAAATTGCTAAAGGCAAAGTCTCTATCCAAAGTCATATCTATTAATGTGTGCTTAACCCTATTGCTTTGGGAGATTTTATTAAATGTAGTGGCCAAGAAAATTGACTTTACATTTTTTTTTCCTTTTTTTTGGGTTGGATCTTTGCTCACGTCACATAAATGAATAGAGCTGGCAATTTACTGGTTCGTCAGTGAAACAGTATTAAATTATGAAGATGTAAGAAAAATTCCTATGGTCACGCTGCTGAAGTTTGAAAGGTAAGCTGCTCCTCATGTGCCATGTGACAAATATAACACTTGTCATTTTATCATTGGTAGTCATATTTATGATAATCACTTATGATAAACATGTAGCTGTTATCTACTCAGTGTCCTGCAATATAATAGCAAGCATCTTACTTAGGAAATGGACTTCTTTGGAATATAGAAATAATCTTAGTACTGACTTATTAAAAATATGGAAACTCATTTTTTTATTTTTAAAAGCTTTACTCTAATATTGAATATTCAGGCAAATAACATTTATTGAATATGGTTAAGTAGAAATCATTCAACTTCAGGTGTTAGCTTTGAATTTCCAAAAACTATTTTCAGTGGATAATCTACCTTTGTTTCTATTGGTTTTTAGGGTCCAACTGGATTTCTTTTCTTTTCTTTTTTTTCTTTTTTTTTTTTTTGAGGAACACTGGGAATGCTTTGCAATGAGAGAAAATGCTTATTCCCTAAATTGAGGGTAAGATAACCTTCATAAAATGACCTGGAAAAATCCTTATGGCCATACCCAAACTTTCCAGGGATTCTCACATTTAGGGTGATAGGATCCAAAACTGTAAGAGATCTAGGATTTACTCTAAAATGTGTATTTTACAAATGAAGAAACTGAGGCCTACAGAGATAAAATAACTTATCTCAAGGTCACTCAGGTGTGAAAAAGCAGAGATGTGATTGGAACTCAGGTCTTCGGACTCAAAATTCCCTGTTTTTTTTCTGACGCTGTCCTACCACCTCCCAAGCCACTGCTACTCTCTTTTCTTCTATCTACCCCCAGATAAAAGATATACAAGCTTCATTTTGCCACAGATTATGAATAAAATATCCCTCCACTCTCTAGGGTATTGAGTTCTTGCCTACCTTTTTTTTCATTCCTCATAATCCTATGGGATTTGTTGCCTTTTAGAAACAAAAGCATGTGGTATCTGGCTTTCCAGGTTACCATGAAAAATCCTCACCCTAACCTGAGTGTCAAGTCATTATATATGTAAAATAAGTTTACTCTGATATTATTGAGTTTATTTTTAAACTCAGCATCAAGTTACCAATGTACCTTTACAAACTTATAACAGACACCTTCAAGATTCTCCCTAAGGAAAAACTAACATGTTTTCTCAGTACCATTCATTAACTTTCTGTTTCATTTTGCAATATCAGGCTTTTGTAGTTTCAAAAAGTTAATAGCGTCTTCTGAAGTTTTGTCGTTTATGACTGAGAAAATCTGAAGTATTTTTTTCTGCCTCTTTATGTAAAACTCTCACGTTTGGACCCATATTCATGCTATTATTTGGTTTCAATGTATCATCTACAGTTCTTCTCTGTATCGGAGCTGAATCCAGATTAGGAGTATATAATTTAGAAATAAAAAAGGTTATCTATTCCAACCCTCTCATTTACCTGTGAAGAAACTGAGATATAAAAAGAAATAAAGAAAAAAGGGAAATAAAGTAATCTCATAGATATAAAGTAACAGAATTGAGATTTAAACCCAGATTCTCAGGCTCAAGAAAAACTCGTGAGCCAAAATTCAAATTTTCCAGATATACAAAGAATCTTTATTGTAGACACATCCTTTGCTCTATAAAGGGATTCAACATAGGATTCTTTCAATAATATTCTCTTATAGTTCATTTAAAGAATCATTTGATTAAAAACAAAAGAATATTCACACAACCTTTTGTGTAATTTGAGCTAATCATGTCTAAGACAGGGTTCTTTAACTTGGGAGGTCTGCAATCTTGCTTGTAAAAAATATTTGATAAATATTTTTCACTATGATTGGTTTCCTTTTATTTCATACACTTAAAAAGCATTATTCTGATATGAGCTTGATAGGTTTCAACAGACTTCCAAAGAGGTCTATGATACAAAATTGGGGAAGAGCTATTGATAAAAGAGGATCTGATAAGCAGGTCTTTGGGGAGAAGGAGGATAGACAAGGGCACCATAAAACCAAATCAAATAGAATTCTGATTATAGGAGATCAAAGCTTTTAAGGAATTTGAATTTGGGGTTAACATTTTCCGGACAAAATTTGCTTTCCCAAAGTCTTTCAGGGAATTCATTTTTGTCTTTAGAAACCTGCAAAATATGAGTGAAACCAGTGCAATTTGAGCCTTGAAAAGATAAATCTGTTTCTTTGGGGATAGAATGCATTGTGCATTATGTACATAAAATGAAGGTTTGCTTTGATCCCGACTATTAAAAGTTTATTTTTAAACTCAGACTGGGCAATAGTCCAACAGTGCTCTTTCCCTACATCGTATACTGAGTTTCAAGTCCCCAGTCAGCCTGAATACAGCTAAGCAGTAGGAAGTAGTTGAGAAGTACAGTCTTGATGGGTGCTGAGCTTTTTTTCCCCTTCCTCCCCTCCAGTTTTGAAATTCAAATTGAATGCAATTTTCAGCTCATTTGAGCCAGAATATACTGTTGCTGAGCTTCAGTGGCTCTTAAATTCAAACTCACAGGAGAAAACAGATATCATCTGTCACAGAGGGTGGGAGAGAGAGCACTCCCCGCATTTTATTCATGGGAGGCAGGGCTGAAGTGACTAATTCCAACCTCTCTGACTAATAATCATTCACTGGCAAACTAATCACTTAATCAATGAAACCTTCATGAGACCCATTTTGTTCAGTTTGGACCATGTTTACTTTTTAAAAATTGCTTGGATCTATTTTTGTATTATTTGTATTTCAGTATCTTATTGCAACCCAAGATGGACTATAAAGGCAATTTTTCTTTCTGCTCTTCATGACTATTTTCATATCCTTAATGTCTTTGTCTGAGATACTTATTATGGCTGAGAATTAGCTGAAAGCTGGAAGGATTTATCAAAGCTTCTGGTTATTCCAGCCCTTAACTAGTTGGTTGGAAAATACTTGTCATTATTTAGGCAAAAAAAAATTTAAAGCAGGTGGATGGATAAGAGATATATAGTCAATTCTCAATTATCCATGTGTTGTTTACTCACTTTATGGATAATTCATAGAAAATTATTCATGCCAGAATGGCTTCCATATGCCTCTCTGCTTTATTGGGGAATCCTTTCCCCCACTATGAGTTGTTATGTGCTTTGGGAATACAAACTAATTTTAATATAAATGTCAGCAAATCATAATTAGGAAGGTAAATTTGCTGAGGGGAAGACACTATTTAGAGTAATTGATCTTCGGATTATCTGATGTTTGGTATTGTATATGCTGCTGTTCCCTTCCATTGGTATGGACAATCAAGAGTTGACAGCATTAGCTTATGTTTAGTTCTTCTGACTATATTCCAGTCTCCCATTATCTTGGTCCTAAAATTTAGACAAGTATTTAACACTTTCTCCTTTTTTTCTCCTTTTCCTTTACTTTGTTCTCCATGATGTTGACATATAGGTTGAAATTTAATACTGGTGCTTATATTCAACTGGCAAAGTAGAATTCTTCAATTTCTGTGGGTACAATGATACTCCTCATTTTCTTTTTCTTTTTTTTCACATTTCCCTAGACTCTTATGAGAAACATTAATTACTACTTTATGAATAGGTAACTAATGGTAAAGTAATTCCCTCTAAAAGTATCATTGTTTCTAATGAAATTATTTGTTAGTCATCATACCACCCATTTATACCTACAAATTGAAATGTAGATATATGTGTGTATGTATAGATATATATGTGTGTGTGTATATGTAATACATATACAACCACACACACACATACACACATATATTTAGACATCCCAAAGATGTTATAGTAACAACTTTAGGATGGCTATTTTTAGTGGACAGCTATTGAAAACATTTTTGTATATTAGATACCTGGTAGAGTACATTCATTTCATTTCCTTTATAAGAAGTTACACCTGATAGTCTGTGTATTATGAAGTATAGGAATTATTTTGTTTTGTTATTTAAACAAAGAAAGGGGAGGGAAGATAAATAGGAATATGGTGTGGACCTAGTAAAATGTCAGAAAAATTAAGGCTCAGAATGAGCTGCGGCTAGCAAGAAAAGCTAAGGAAAACCAAAAGGGCTTGGGGGAGGTTTTTGTTTGTTTGTTTGTTTTAAACTTCACTGAGAGAAAAACAAAACATTTTGATCCATGCTATAGAGAAAGGCATTGTGGCAATAAAGCAGAATTTCCCAAATATTCTTGTTTCATGGAACCTTTAGTGTCCCTGTAATTTTTTTCATGGTGCACCTAGGGATTCACTGAGCTTTAGCATTTTGTAGTGGATATTCATTCAGAAGGGGAGGCAGGTCATTCCACCCTTGGACAGCTCTAATCATTAGGAAGTTCTCCTCCTCTCACCATCTAAATTTGCATCTTTTCAACTTAGACCCTTTGTCCATGATTTTGCCCTCAGACCAAACAGGACATGTCTCTTCTTTCCTTTTCTTGAGAGTCTTTGGATTCTTAAAGGCAGCTATCATGTCCAAGCTGTGTCTTCTCTAGACTAAATATGCCCACTTTATTCAACCATTCCTTATGTCATGGACTTAAGGCTCTTTTCATCCTGATTGAACTCTTTTGTATATTCTGCAGTTTATCAATAGTCCTTTAAAACTGTGCTTCAGAATTGAAAACAATGCTCCAGATGAGGAGGTGTGATGAGGTCAGAGCACAATGCTACGGTCACCCCCCTCTTTCTATAAACTTTGCTTCTCTTAGTGTAGCCCAAGATCACATTAGCTATTTTGGCAGCCTCATCATGCTGATAGGACCCATGTACACTAAAACCCCTAGATTTTTTTCCCAACAACTATTCTCTAATCAGGCTTTTCTATCTTACAGTTCTGAAGTTGATTTTTTGTACTCACATTCAGGACTTCACATCTATTCCTGTCAGATTTCATTTATTAGATTTCACCCAATGCTATATAGCCCATGGGTCTGTAAAATACAGCCTGAGGGCCAGATCCAGTTGGCTTTTTGTATATTCCTGGGTAAGAATGGTTTTTCCATTTGTAAATAAGGTTGGAGTTGGTCTGGAAGCTAGAGAATGCTGAATCCTGTAGCTTGTCCAGTTTATTTCACATCTTGATTCTGTCATCCACTCTGTTACTTATCCTTCCCAGATCTGTATCATCTTGAATTTGGTGACTCTTTATTCAAGTCATTGATAAAAATGTTAAACAACACAAGCTATCACTACAGATCCCTGAGGTATTTTCTTGAGATATCCTACTACACTGGTATTGAACCATTAAGTCTTTGTGTATAGCTATCCAAATAATTATAAATTTAACCAATTGTATTATCATCTAATATATATATATATTCATATATATATTCTTCTGTCCTCTTCTTGAGAATAATATGAGACACTTTATCAAAAAGTTTGCTAAAATCTAGGTAAACTATATGCATTTTAAGCATTTCCCTCACCTAATAATTTAGTAATCCTGTCAAATTATGCTTCATTTTTATAATCACTCACCTCTTTACTTTCTAAGTGTTTGCCAACAATATCTTTAATGATTCATTCTTAAAATTTCCCAAGATCTTACTATGCTTAGTTAGCAGACTCTTACTTTTTTTTTTTAAATCACAACATATGCCCTTCTCCAGTCTTTTGGTGCTTCTCTTGTTTTCCATGATCTTTCGGATATCGTTAACAACATTTTGGTCATCACCTTTGCTAGGTCTCTCAGGAACTAATGATGTAGTTCATCTGGGCCAGGCTCAGTGGAATTCATCAAAGTCAGTTAGTTTTTCTGTTGCTGTCCTCTTACTTATCTTGGGTATCAGTGCTCTACCAGTCATTTGATACTGTCATTTTCTGTATAGAGGTTATTATTCTCTTTAGTTAATATAGAAACTAAATAAGACAAGCAACACTGCTTTCTCTCTGTTGTCTGTTATCATTGTCATGTTCACCCTTAGCAAAGGGTCTATCCCTTTGTTGACCTTTGTTTTTCTCCCAGTGTAGCTTAAAACAAACAAAAAAAACCCCTTTTGGTTTTCCTTAGCTTTTCTTGCTAACCTCAGCTCAGTCTGAGCCTTAATTTTTCTGACATTTTACTAGGACCACACCTTTACTCCTATTTATCTTCCCTTCTCTTTTTAGTTTCTGTTTCTTTACAATTCTTTTTAAAATCTAAATTGGTTAGTGACTTCCTCATGTATTCATTCACATTGGGATTTTTAGATAAATCTCCCCCCCTTTTTTTACCCCTCATTGGAATTGTTCCCTTTCTCTTTTCGGAATTAAATTCTAGAGCTTCTCCCATCCCTCCTGGACTGACTTCTCCTGAAGCATTTTAGTCCATGAGAGCCTACCTGTCTTTCCTCTGGACCTTTTGAAATCTTCTTTCCCAGAATCTTAAGGTATATGCCAGATTTACTCATTTTACTCATCAATTTGAGGATAAAGTAGGCACTTCCTTCCCAAGGTTTCCATCATTTCCACCCTAACAACCAGTTTCTAGTGAAATTCACTTCCAGAAAAGAATTTCCTGTAGTTGTTGATTTTTCTACCTTTAAAAGGATAAAGTTCTAAGATAAGTAAAGACGTTTTTAGCTTTCCTGGGGAAAGCTTTCACAGATGTTTGGATAATTGAAGTTCCCCATCACTAATATATCATACCTCTCTGTTCCAGGTTTGTCATGTATTTCCTAAACTCTTCATCTAATATCTCTTTCTGTCAAGGTGGTTTGTAGTATACTCCAATGGTGAAATCATTTATATTTCTCTTTTCTTTTAGATCCACTTGAATGCTTTCCCCTGTGCTCCTCCCACCTCCAACACACACAGAGCCTAGATTCATTTAGATTAATATTTTTAATATACATTATTATCCCCCCTTCCATACATATATGTGCATGTGTGTATGTATATATATATATGTGTGTGCATATGTGTGTGTGGGGGGGTATATATATTTGTATCTGTGTGGCACAGTGGATGGAGCATTGGGCCTGGACTCAGAAAGACCTGAGTTTAAATCTGACCTTAGATACTGACCAGCTGTGTAACTTTGGACAAGTCATTTAAACTCTTGCCTCAGTTTCCTCATCTGTAAAATGGAGCTAACAGCACTGACCTCCCACAGTTCTTGTGAGGATCAAATGAAATAATGATTGTAAAGTATCTAGCACAGTGTCTGGCACATAATAGGTGCTATATAAATGTTAGCTGTCATTATTGTTATTATTAATAGTAGCTATTTTGAATAAGGTATATTCATCCAGATCCATAGTCCAGTCATGGGTCTTATCCCATCACGTCTCTGTGGTAGCTGTAATAGCAAATGCCCTCTTCCCCTGGGACCTCGGGTTCCTTTTGTTCATTTTCTAAACTTTGGAAATTTGTGTATAGATAGCTGACGCTATAGCTTGTACTACTGCCTCCTTTCTTGGATTTTTCTCCTGTGAATTCCTGAAATCAGCTGGTTTTTTTCATTCTTTATGGTTACTCTTTTCTATGGTATCTAACTGAAGGAATATATACATACATACATACATACATACATACATATATACATATATACATATATGAACAATCTTCTCCTCCCATTCTTTTCATTTCAAAGCACTTTTAATTAAATAGGGAACACATCCTGCAAATAGATTCTTACTGTTCTTTCTTAGGTATATACTTCATCTCTGGCCAGGGATCTGTCAACCCTATATTGTAAGCTGTGATCCAAAAATCCAAATCCCATTATCATAAACTACCTTCTTAGCTAACTGTTCATGTCCTAAATAATTTTTCTTGCAAGGAGTTCTCCATATAAATGAAATCATAGGTAGGCATATATGTGAATTAGGTATGTGTATTAGCGTATAAGTGAATATGTAGGTGTATTTGTGAATATGTATGTATTCGTCTGCATACATACAATGAATACCCAATTATATACCTCCTTTCCAACATCGTATCTGAACCTTTTTTTTGCACTGTACACACGTTGTACTTTCTGTTTCACATACAAAAAGAAGTTACAACATGCTAGGTAATGGAATTTCTCTTTTCTTTAGTTGAGTGGATTGAATTAAAGGGAGACTGTATCTTAAAATGTCTGTTCTGAAGTCAGGAAGATCTCAGTTCAAATCCAGCCTCACACTGTTATTAGCTGAATGAGCCTGTTATCAGCTGAATGATCTTAAACTTGTTTACCTCAGTTTCCTGATCTATAAAGTAGAGATAATACTAGCACCTACCTCCAAGAGTTGTTGTGAAGATCAAATGACATAGTAATTGTCAAGCACTTAGCACACTGCCTTACACATGGGACGCACTATATAAATGTTAACTATATTATTATTATCTAGTCCTATGCTAGAAGCTATGGAGTACAAACTAATAAGAAATGGTGCTTATGCACAAGGAACTTTCTTTTAATTGGGGATGGGGAAGGGCTACAAAAAAACTTGAATTAAAAAATTAAGTAGTGCATAGAACAATATTTAATCTGGGTAGGTAGAAGGTAGAACAGCATTACTAGTGATACAGTGAAGTGAGTGTGTTGTGTAGACAACTAAAAAATAGGGGTATGTATGCTTAGACAGAGAAGGATAAAATAAAGAAGGTGATGATCAGAGGAGAATCCCCCTATGCTTATGGAGAAGTGAGGCTTTGAACTAGGCTTTGATGGATGTATAGGATAAGAAAGTGTCAAAAGCAGGACAGTGGGCATTCCAGCAAGGAGGACAACCATGAGGGGAGGTGGACAGAGGGAAGATGTGATAGATGACTCAAGGATAAAGGGGGGTTTGCCTCCAGTGGAAAAATGACCTCGGTATAGCATTCTGATGATAAGATGCTTAAAATCTTATTGTAGAATTGTTTTTCAGGGTCCCCAGACAAAGAGAGATACAGCTGCCCTTCATCACCAGTTCCAGTGTGTATGGCCCTCCTGATAAAGATATTTTTCCTTAGAACTAATCCAGGCTTTTCATGCTTCAGTTGGGGCTCATTTCTTCTTGTTTTTCTTTTGCTACTGTAAGATACTCCTCCATATTTCAGAATGAGTTTTACTAAGATAATACTCAGCCTTGTTTCATTTCTTTAACCTTTCTTATTAGTTCTCCCTTACAAATCTCTAATTGCCTTTGGAGTGTCTCTTCTCAAATTTGAAATACACAAGTCTTGAGTCAAAGCATTGTTTAGATAAATGGAATTGTTATTGGGACTAGTGGCCCCTTCTCACTTTATCACTTCTCTACAGTACAGATATATGGCTTCTTTCTGGTTTTTTTTTAAAGACCCCGCTATGTCTGTAATATTTCTGACTAGAGGTTCCTATAAGCTGCCCTATATATTATCATGCTCACCTCAGCTACACAACAGGACAAACATAGTTGCTTGAACTGGGCTTGTGTTGCCATTAAGGCAGCTGGGTTTTGTTCCCTCTCCTACAGAGGTTCAGTACATTGGCCCTTTTCATGTTTCCTTTGTGTGTTTGACTGAAATTCCCCAGATCCTTGAATTGCTCTCAGCAAAGACTCCTGTCTGTCAGTTTACTAGCCCCCTCTTAGGCCAAGTCAACATTCATAACTTTGTTCTCATTCATCCCCCACCCTCCATGGAGAGGTGCTTTCTCTCTGGCCCTTCATCATATTCAATTAGAGGAAATCTTCCCTGCTGAAAGAACCTTTGCTTATAGGACAGGCTCTTCTTATTTTGCTAGCAAGGTAAAAAAATGGAGACTTTATTTTGAGTGTGGTATATATGTTGTGTACCTAGCACTAAAGAAGTATCTATAAAGTTTCAGGCATGGTATTAGATTTTTCTCTATCATCAGAGGGCAGAGCTATTGGGTTATGACTGGGATCACATTTGAAATTAAAAGAAGATGGTTGTCATGGCTGAGTATATAGTCTTTTAGTAACCATAACCACTTATTTGAGAATTTCTCTCTAGACACTAATCCCACAACAAGTTGTATCCCAGTGAGACAGAGTGGCCATGAAATATAGTAATTGGTGCTGTGTTTAGCTATTCTTCTTGCAGAGAAAGCTAGGTTAGTGACAGCATGCAGCATTCAAAATTCCTCCATGTAGTCCTCTTACTTATTTGCCAGGATGAAAGCTCCCTTCACTTACAAAGCCCTCTTGGCTTTTTTGTCAGCTACCCTGCTACCTTCAGATCCCCCCAGGGGAAACATTATATGCTACTTCCAACATCTTGAGCTACTGTCCCCAGCATTAAGTGAAACATTATCCATTTTTTTCTCTCTGATCTCTAAACTATTACTGGTTTGCAAAGTCACTCTCCAGCCAGAAAAAGAAACCAGATCTTTTTACTGGACTTATAACCACAATCCTAAAAACGGTAAAAATCAAATCCTTTCTCTCCTATGGGGGAAGACAATCAACCCTTTCCTTACTGTCAGAAATTAAATATACTGAACTATAAAGATATTTCAGTGTAAACTGTATGCTGACATATATGAAATTATTTTTAATTAGATATTTACATAGTCTAAGACTTTTTAGAGCTTTTGTTTACATTATTATCACCCGCTTGTGTCAGAGTTATCGTTCCCATCTTCAGTAGACTGGTTACCTGAGCATCCCTCTGCCCAGCAAAGGGTAGTGGATGGGTCTGGTCCCCTTTGACTCCAAAAACTTGATTCTTTCACTAGTCACAAACCTGCCTCTCAAGACACCACCTGAGTCAGGTTTTGTCTATTTATTCAGGGGAAGACACTTGAATCTCATACCTGTAGAGCATAACGTAGTTTCCAGTCCCCTCACGTCCGCTGGTGTTGCACTGTGGTATGCTCAAGTCACATTTGTTCTGTCCTACCACAAACCCAGACTGGGACTGCAAATTGTATCAACAAGAAAGGCATGACATTAGCTGTGCGTATATTTGCAACACTCTTTGAATTGCCATGGCAACAATAGTTTTAATTATGGAGAGCCAAAATGATAACTTGTATATCAGATGTGGCTCGGTTTTCCCTGTGGACAAAACTCTGATTAGACATTTGAGAGAAGCTTTGTATGCGGATTTTCCTTCCAGGCTGGATTTTATTATCTGCTTTCACAGACAGCTTTGGTATGAACCAAAGAAGCTAAAGAACTGGCTAAAGAGACTGCTGGACAGTGGCCCTCAAGACAGTGAACTGGACATTTTGTCTCCAAGGCAGCCTGGTGCACTAGTTGCGTGGGCATGCATATAAGAGCAGAGATCTCTTACTCCTAAGGGCTGCTGTTGGCTTCCTCTCTCAACCACTAGAATTCTGAATATTAGAGTAAAAACTGGCTTGAGGTGTTATCTAATAATCATCCTTGACAATGTTCAAGATTATGCTGGGGGAACAAACAAGTTATTCTATTGCTTTAGCAGCCATGGAAATTCATCAAGCATGACAACAGTCAAATCAAGGTTGGAGAGCAAACAATATTTACAAACAAATAAGACTAACTCTGGTAGAAGGAACTTCTTTCCATTGAGGCTTTACTCTCCTCTTTATTTTTCAGTAGGATTTTCTCCCTGAACTCCTCTCCAGGTTTAGGAGAGACCATGCTATATTGAAATCTTACTGGGCTTCTTTATTCTGAAAGATGTGGCAAAGCTAAATAATTTTCCCTGTAGGTAAACATAAATCATTGTCTACCTTTCCTGCTCCTTGAGTAGACCTTTTGATATGTTCATTAATTATGGCTGCGGTGGGGTGACATAGTGATGGCGGTTGGGCAGAATCACTGCCATGAGCTTCCCTTCGGCAATGCCCCCTTTTCTGAAGTTGGAGTCCAGTGATCCAACTCAGGAATAAAGAGGCCCTCCTCTTTTATGCTATGCCCTGCAGAAAGAACTGCATGGCATGAGGGAAATCCTGCAGAAAAGGAAATGGTCTTATTGCTGGGGACAAGAGAAGAGAGAGGTTAAATGAAGTCCTGGTGGGGTGATGGAGACCCTCAGACGCACTGCCACTACTCTGACCTCTGGCAGATGTCTCTAACCACTAGTAAACCTAAGATGAGACCTTGGCAGTCAGCTCATTGGGCTTGCTGACTTCACTAACAGTTTAGTAGTTAATCAAAACCCTCCCTGTTGAGGACAAGTCCATGCTCATCTCCCTCGGAAATAGGTACCATCATTTTTACCACAATTTTAAAAAATCTTTTGCCATGTTGAAAATAATAGTCCAGTTTAGTTTAGTTTTTTTTCTTGGTAAGCCTCACTTAATAAAGGATACAATTCCAAATTCAGGAAGCCTTGCATATATGATTTTGAGTTTGCTGTTTAGGGCAGTTAATTAAGCCTTTGTATGAAAGCAGAGGGGTTTGACTTCTTGTTTGTTAGTTTAATAAGATTTTATGTTAAGAATAGTACTGCAAATCTGTCAGACTTAGCTTTGCTGCATATGTGTAGCTCTGTGCTTTGAGACCCTTGAAATGTCTGTTTTTAGGACATCAGCAGGGGGCTAATGAAAAGGCTTTGTTGATTTTAACGAATTGCAAGCCACTGTAGCCAAAATAAATATAATCTGCTTTTTGGATTAGTTGTCACAGATGATTTTACCTACTAACGGTGATTAAAGAACCCTAGTGGACCAGCAGCATAGCTGCTCTCTGGTGACTCTTGCTAAAATAGCAATAAACAGAAGTAAATAAAGACTTAGGGCATTAGTTATCTTTAATAAACAATGACACCCTGTTTGCAGCCAGCAAAAGGTTAGAGGGAGAATAGGAGGAATTGAAGACCTACATAATACATAGCCGTGTGACAAAAAGCAGCGAATATGTTCACGAATGAAACATACTGGCTGGTGCTGCTAACATCATGTTGCTGTATATCGTTAAGTAAGTGTTCAGGACCCAGAGTCTTCCCTTCATTTCCTGCTCTTCTCTCCAGTGCTACTCGGCTGATTGGCGTGTTCTGCATTCATCTCGCAGTGGACTCTGGGAGCAAAGTTGAAATCCCGCAACTATAGGATTGCAGTATGAAAACTGAGGAAGTGTAAATTTTGGGGTAATTATTCATCTTTTAGCTGAAGTAATTCCATTCACATAATGAACAGAGAAGGCCAGTGCCATATCCTTAACAGAGTCTTTATACACTAATGAAAAGAATTACTTGCCCCCTGCTGACTTGTTTATCCCCAAATTTCTCCAAGAAAACCATAGAGAAGCCTAGTGTTTGCTGACACTTAAATGTGATCTGGGAAAAGGAAGATTTGTTGATGAATCTCTCCAAGCTGACATTTGCAACTGATAGCTCTTAGACAGCAGACAGAAAATATGACTTATTTATAAACTTTATAAAGCTTATAAAACTATCATCTTTTCTTGGTATTTTAAATTATACTGAATGTTTAAGATAATGAGAATAAGCTGTATGCTTTATCCTAGCCTCGGATTTCAAAGTGTGTCCTAAGAAGCACTTTCTCTTTCTGCTGTCCAAGGTGTATATTATTTTTTTCATTTACAACAGATGTAGAAACACAGGCTACATGGTGAGTCATGTTAAGACCAAGAGTAGAATGGAAGAGCTAAAATTCTGTGCCCTAGCCCCTAGACTATAACTCCCTTACAGATGTGATCTGTGTTGTTAACTTCAATTTACCATTTTCTCATTCCTAATTTATAAGAGATTAGAAACTTACATATGTATTTGTATACATATGTAGATATGCATATGTGCAAATATTTATAATTAATAGCTTTCTTGAGTTTTGTAAACCTTTTATTTTTAAGATAGTAGCTTTAAGATATATACATTATACCATTTTTTATTTATTTGGATGAACAAAAGCAACTTTGGTTATTTTGTATTATTAACAAAGTAAGAAACTTAAACCGTGTTCCTATAGAGTAATATGGCTTCTCCTAAACAGGTCAGGCAGGCCAATTTTGTTAATCCATTGCATAAAGTTTCTAAGAGTGGTAAGCTGTTGCTACTTTTTCCCCTACTTACTTCACCCACTTCACACAGGGCAAAAAAAGTATAGATGCCCCCATACCCTCTGGGGTAGTGCCAGCCTGTAGCCAGGCCATATACCATTAGAGTATTAGATCATAACTTAGGATCTCAGTTATTAGGTAGCGTAGTATAAAAACCACTTGTTTTTGTTTTAGGAGATTGGGGTTGAGTTTTAGCTTTACCATGTACTAGCCACGTGATTTTGAATCTCTCCGAACATCAGTTTCTTAATCTTTAAAATGAAGATAATGATACCTGCACTGTGTACCTTACAGGATTGTTGTAAATTATAAAACAGCATTGAAATGTGCATATTTTCATTTGACTGAGGCACTGTATCCATGTTTCCTTTATCTTAGTTCAGGACTTTTTAAATCTAAATTTTATTTAATGTTCTATAGAACCCTACTGTTGAATAAAATTAATTTAATTTTAATATCAGTCAATACCATGTCTTTTTATGAGATGTAAAAAATAAGTAGGTACTACCAAATATTATAAAATGATGCTTATGATTAATGTAATACTTCATAAAAGCCACATACCAAGTACACACAGATAGATGTGTGCGCACACATAGATACACACACATGCAAACATACACACACATACCCATATACACACACACACACACACACACACACATATGCCCCCCCACACACACATACTGTTCACTTTGCTTTCCAAGTTTCACAGGCCTCATTGGGTGACGATGCTACACAGGTTACAACTTAAGCAAGTTAAGTAAAAAAGTTACTCCACATTTTCTAAAGAACCATCACTTTTAAAATTCACTGACAAATTCTAGCTGTTAAGAAAGGGTGTTTTTACCTGAACTTTAAAAATTTTAGTAACACAACTAAATTCCTAAGTTTTTTCTTTAAATTGTCATCTCTTCCAAGATTCTTTTAACTGGCAAAAACCTACTGCCTGAATGATACACAGCCTCAGCAAATCTTCCGGAAAAAATAAAAAGCCTTGCTTCTATATATTCCTGAAGTTGTCATTTACAGGAGTTCTCCCCTTACAGAGGGTTTATTTGGCATCTACTCATGGTAGCATAACATGATGCCAGAGACACTGGATCTTGGGCTTATTAAAACAAAGCTTAATGCAATTGTTCCCTTCATTTCCCCTGGAAGTCTTCTGCAGGTGTCTAGTGTTTTAAATCAAATGAAAGTATTATCTTATTATGCAGCTATATGCTGACAGGTAGGTGGAACTAAGAAAATACTTGGTCCTGCTTAAAATTCAAATTAAAGTATAGGTCAGCTCTGTGGCAGTGTAGAAGTATGATGAGACTCTTCCATACAGGACTAATTCAGAAGGAGAGTGCGTCACCAAAGAAAGGATCCAACAATGGCAACAAAAAGTAGCAATTTAGCGTTCTTTCAAAGCATTCTTTCATTTGAATTTTTTTTGTTCTGTTTTGTCTTTTTTTCTTTTTTTAAAAAGTTTTATTAATTTATTTATTTTTAGATTTCGACATTCATTTCCACAAAATTTCGAGTTCCAATTTTTCTCCCCTCCCCCCTGCTGACTACCCCTTCCCTCAATGTACCCTCCCTTCTGTCACACCCCACCCTTGCCTTATCCCCATTTTCTCTTTTCTTGTTGGGCAAGATAAATTTCCATACCCCATTACCTGTGTTTCTTATATCCCAGTCATATGCAATAATAATTCTCAACATTCATTCCTAATACTTTGAATTCCAACTTCTCTCCCTCCCTTCCTGCCCAGCCATCCCCACTGAGAAGGCAAGCAATTCAATACAGGCTATATATGTGTTGTTTTGCAAAGACTTCCATAATAGTCATGTTGTGTAATACTAACTATATTGCCCTCTATCCTACCTTCCCCCCCCTTTTTTATTCTCTCATTTGACCTTGTCCCTTCCCAAAAGTATTTACTTCTAGTTACTCCCTTCTCCCGTTTGCCCTCCCTTCTATCATCCCCCTCACCCCACTTGTCTTCTCCTCTCCTACTTTCCAGTAGCATAAGATAGATTTTCATATCAAATTTAGTGAGCATATTATTCCCTCCTTAAGCCATATGTAAAGAGGGTAAGCTTCACTTTTCCCCTCTTGGCTCCTCCCTTTTCTCCTCCATTGAACAAGATATTTATCTCTTTTATGAGTTATAGCCTGCCCCATTCCATTTCTCTCTTTCTCCTCCCAGTATTTTTCTCCCTCACCCCTTAATTTTTATTTTATTTTTTTTATGGATATCATCTCTTCTGATTCAACTCAACCTGTACTCCGTGTGTGTGTGTGTGTGTGTGTGTGTGTGTGTGTGTGTGTGATCCTTCCACCTACCCAAATACTGAGAAAAGTCTCAAGAGTTACAAATATTATCTTTCCATGTAGGAATGTAAACAGTTCAGCTTTAGAAAGTCTTTTATGATTTCTCTTTCCTGTTTACCTTTTTCTGCTTCTCTTGATTCTTATGTTTGAAAGTCAAATTTTCTATTCATTTATGGTCTTTTCGTCATGAATTCTTGAAAGTCCTCTATATCATTGAATGACCATTTATTCCCTTGAAGTATTACACTCGGTTTTGCTGGATAGGTGATTCTTGGTTTTAATCCCAATTCCTTTGACTTCTGGAATATCCTATTCTAAGTCCTTCAATCCCTTAATGTAGAAGCTGCCAGATCCTGTGTTATCCTCATTGTATTACCACAGTACTTAAATTGTTTCTTTCTAGCTGCTTGCAGTATTTTCTCCTTGACCTGGGAACTCTGAAATTTGGCCACAGTATTCCTAGGAGTTTCTCTTTTCAGGTCTCTTTCAGGAGGTGATTGGTGGATTCTTTCAATATTTATTTTGCCCTCTAGTTCTAGAATATCAGGGTAGTTTTCCTTGATAATTTCATGGAAGATAATGTCTAGGCTCTTTTTATGATCATGGCATAATTTTTAAATTGTCTTTCCTGGATCTATTTTCCAGGTCAGTTGTTTATGTTTCACATTATCTTCTATTTTTTCAAACTTTTGGTTTTCTTTTCTAGCTTCTTGGTTTATCTCATAGTCATTACCTTACCTGAATTCAGTTCTCCCTTTTAAAGAACTGTTTTGTTCAGTGAGCTTTTGAGCTTTCTTTTCCATTTGGCTAATTCTGCTTTTTAAAGCCTCCTTCTCCTCATTGGATTTTTGGACCTCTTTTTTCCAACTGAATTAGCCTCTTTTTAAAGGTGTTATTCTCCCCAGCATTTTTTTCGTTCTCCTTTAGCAGGCTGCTGACATGCTTTTCAAGCTCTTCTATGGTTTGAGCCTATTTCATATTCATTTTGGAGGTACTGGAGGCCTTGACTTCCTCTGACAGTATGCCTTGTTCTTCCTCATCCTAAAGGATGGAAAGAGACACCTGTTCACCAAGAAAGCCACCTTCTATGGTCTTATTTTTTTCACTTTTTCGACATTTTTCTAGCCAGTTACTTGACTTCTGAATCCTTTGTCAAGGGGAGAGTCCTAGTGCTCCTTCTCTCCCCTGTACCATGCTCAAGACTGAGATTCAGATCAGCTGCTCAACTGCTCAACCCAGGGGCTTTGGGTGGGGGCAGGGCTACCAGTCAGGGCTGAGGTTCAGGTCAGTTGCTCAATTCTGCCAGAGGCTTTAAGCCAGTGCTGGGGGAACCCCATTCCCCTCTCTCCCAGCTGGGAAAGCCCTCCCACACTGACCTTTGGAGCTTTCTTTGTCCCTTGTGGGTTGAGGGATCTGGGACCCTCCCCATTGGGAATTCTGCCCTGGAGGTCTGTTCAGGTCCTATTCCTCCCAGTGCCTCATGGCCAGGGCTAGGCTCTGCTCCACTCAGCATCCTGTGAGATAGACCTTTCCTGTTGGCCTTCCAGGTTACCTTTGGCTGGAAACCTCTTTCACTCTGTTGTTCTGCAGCTTCTGCTGCTCTAGAATTTGTTGAGAGTAATTTTTTCAGATATTTTGTGGGCTGTGGGGGAAGCACTAGAGTATATGTGTCTTTCTACTCCACCATCTTGACTCCTCCCCTCTTTAATCTGAATTTTTAAAAAAATTCACCATGTCAGTATTAAGAGACATGTTCATTAGAGCCCTACTGTGATGGTGTAAAGTATACTCTGGATTCTTGAAAACTGTGCCAATCAAAGACAAGCTCTGATAACTGCAGTTGAGGAACTGTGAAAAGGCCTGAGGAGTATAGGATTAACCAGCTTGTCTAAATTCAGAGAATCATCAGAGGACTGGCTATTTGGTAAGGTTTATTTTCAGCCACAGAGAGCCAGGAAATCATCTACTAAGATGCTACATCGGGTTCTAGAGAACTTAGACTGATGAGAGAAATCTTGGGTTTTTCTGAAGTATTGAAGACATAACAAAAACAAAACACTTTTATTTACTAGAAAACGCTGTTAACCTAGTAATAGATTTACATTAGTTGGTATTCACATTGTCCTTTGCAACAAATCACCTTTCACCCGAAACCCAAAAGTCCTGTACCCAAATATGGCTCTGTCTTGCTTAGGCACAAGTATGTATCCTGCTGTCATATATTCTATGTACAAAAAGGATGGCTGGAGTTCAGTAAAGTTTTGAATTTCAGAGAAAGGTAAGTAAAGCACTGTGAGTTAAAAACTGAGCCTTAGTATTCCTCTTCCTCAAAAATTCTAACAAACTAGTCCAGAGATAGGGAACCTATGACCTCAAGGCCACATGTGGCCCTCTAGGTCCTCAACAGCAGCCTTTTGGCTGAATCCAAACTTTAGTCAAAGGGCCACACTTGAGGACCTAGAGGGCCACATGTGGCCTTAAGACTGCAAGTTCCACACCCTTGAAGTAGTCTTTTGGGGAGCGTATCTTGAGGATTTCAGATTCACAGAATTTGAGAGGTAGATAGGACTGCAGTAGCAATTTAATCTAACTCAAATCCAAAAAGGAATTCTTACTGAAACATACCCAAAAGTGATCATTTAGCCTTTGCTTAAAGGTCTTCACTACAGGGACACTCACTACCTCCCAAGGCTGTTCATTTCAACTTTTGAATAGTTCTAATTATTAGGAAAGTTCACTACCTCTATTCACCCCCACCACCACCACCACCACCAATTTCCTGCTTAAATTTGCCTGTTTACGAGTTTTACCAGTAACAGTGTCAGTATTTTAAAGTATATTCTCTAGCTCCATGAGGATGAACATTCACATTGACTAAAGGGAGGAGAACCTCACTTAGCTGAAATGACATAATAACTTCTTGATCTCCAACTATTCTGTGCCTGGGGGTTGTGTCTAAGAGGACTGGCCCCTGAGCATCATGGAGGACAGACTAGAGTGGAGAAACCTCCCCTATTCTACATGACTTCAAGACATGTGGAAAAGTTACATCCATCACAAGATAGATCTAATACTAGGCCTCCTTTGGACTGCCTTCAGGCTTGGGGAGGAGGACAGAGATCCTAGTTTTGTGCCTAATCTTTCTTTCACATGATAGTTCTTCACGTACTTGAACACTAGCTATGAGGTCCTTTCTGAGGTTTCTCTTCACCAAAGCTATACATCTTCAATTCTCTCAATTTTTCCTCCTAGATTATGGACTCAAGGTCTTTAACCATCCTAATTGTTCTCTGGATAGTTTATATTTTATATCTTTCATTCCTGAACTTGTTTAGACTGTCCTCATTTAAACTAATGTCAATATGCAAATTTTTGATGATACTGAGTAAGGATAATGTCAAAACTTAGAGTAAGACAAATTTTGAATTAGAAAGGACCTTACAGATTGTTCAGCCTACTCCCTTGATTTCACAAAAGAATCTGAGTAACAGTTCGGTGACTGGAACCCAAATTTCCTTCCTCCTTGTTCAGTACTTGTTCCTGTGCCCTTGATACTAACTGGTAGCTCCTTGTATTTTAGAATATCTGGAGCTATACATTCCAATAAGATTTAGCTTTCTGGGAAATGAGCTCTTTAAAAAAAATATTGATCTCATTGTATACTTATCAACCTCAACATTTCTAGCTGGATTGAAACAAATGATTGGGAAATGGAGCAGGGGTAAAAGAAGACAATGAGCTTTCTATTATCTGGAAGCAGATGTGCAGTGCTGAGCAGAGAAGTTTGCTGATCTAGCAAGGAAGGGTTACCAGTCATAAGAAGTACTTTCTCCTACATGAATAACAAGATAGGCAGAATTGCCTTCTAAGCTTAAGGTTTATATATTGTATAGTTAAATGCCTACAGACCATGCAGATATTTAGCACATATAATGTCCTACTATGAAAAGGGCTGGGACACACACTAATCAGAATCACCCTTGTATACATTAGTAGTAGGTAGAAGTAGCACATCTTATGAAATGAAGGATGTGAGATTACATATTTTAAAACCTTGTAAATATTTCAAACAAATTTTGGAAGTATGTTTCCTAAAACAGGAAGTTTCCCAGGAGTAAACAAAATTGGCTCTCCCAGAAACTGATGTTTAGATGAGAATTCTGAAGGCCTTTGTAGATTTTAAACTTGGGAAAACACATTCTCTCATAATTTAAAAAGAAAGACTTTAAAGAGTTCATAAATAGAGACATAAAAGGCATTTTGACATTTAATACAAAAACAGATTTTTGATGAACTGAGTGTAAATGAATCATAGACATATGGATTATATTTTCCTTAAGTCTTCACAAGTTTAAAAATTGAAGGATTGGAAATATGGTAAAATATTTTGGCGGAGGAGGAGTTTAAAGAGTGATACATTTATTTTTAAAAAGTTGAATACCAAATTCATATCAATATGTTTGTTCACTGTGTTAAACTGGCTAACTTTTTATTTAGAGATGAGAAATCACATGAAAGGAAATAGCCTGATCCTTCTCCGTGTGAGAGAAGTGAATATTCTATACAAATGATCCCAGTGCATTTGAAGAAGGTGGAAAAATCTTGTGTCAAGTTGGTAGAGGTCTACACTGAATACCATATTTCACCTCATAATTGCCCCAGATTTTATGACAATTTCTTTACAAAAACATGATTTGCAACCATTATGTGAAGCTTTTTAAAGAAAAAATGTGTCGGTATTACTTAAAAATGATTTATTACTAAACTGTGGTGCAATATTAAGATGTATAGACTGCTTGTGAATATACGTAAAATTGAATACTGACAATGTGTGTGCGCTGAGAATTCTACGCTTATGGAAGCAATCCACGAGAGAGAAATGTGTATCCGTATGTCACTGGTGAATATATTGCTGCTTGACTTACCTTTTAAGCTGCGTGCTGAGCAGAATTGTACCATGTGACAATTACGCAATGAAAGGATAGAAACCAATTTTTGGACTCAAAACAAAACAAAACAACCAGGGTGTGACAAGTATGTGGTGGCTGCCATCTAAATAGTTAGGGCTTGAGACTGGGGAGAAATCCATTCATTATGGAGAGAAAAAAATGAACTTTGCCCAGAACTATTGAGCACAAAGGAAATAAGAGACTCAGCCAATGTTAAAGGTTCTGCTCTCTCTGCCTTATTTGTGTGTATGGCACAACGTGCACACCAAAGAGAGAGAATGCTAGTTTCATGGCCACGTAGTCTCATTCCTAATGTTCTTCCTGGGCAGATAGCCATATAAATGTTCATATTGACTTTATTTAGAATTATCAAACTAATAACTGATGATAATGAATTCCTCTCTTTCATTTGGAAGTTATAAAGTGAACAGAGAAGCTTGAAAAAGTTTACAAGCCTAAGTTATACACATACACACACACACACACACACACACACACACACACACACATGAAATACTGTGAACAGAGACACAAAACAAATGGTTATCAAAACAAATGAAACCTAGGCAGCATGCAGTGGTCAGGGAGAGTAGAGTGTCCCCAGTAGACAGCGCAGGGGAATGCTTGAAAGGATAATTTTCTGGAAAGTCCACGTTTGAAGTGATGTCATCCTTTTCATTCTCTCAACTCAATTGCTTCTCTGAAGCTCATTCTATCCATTCTGATGTGGAGCAAAAATGTTACATCAAAGGTTAATGCTTGAATGTAGGCTGAAAGAGAGAGGCAAAGAGAGAAAGAGAGAGTGGGGCACACACGTACAGAGAGACCGACAGAGGGAGAGCACAGGGAAAGGGAGAATCACAAGTACTAAAAGTTCTTAAAAGTAAAAGATAAAGGAAAATAACAGTCTTCCTCCCCTGACAGATAGTTCAAAAGGTAGCCCAGAGTTTGGATCTGAACTGTCACATTGCATACCAATGAGGATACTGTCTCTCTATGTTTCTTTTCAAAGCTTTTGATGTTGCCTTATGTGGGAAAGGGCATGTGGTATGATCAGCACGTCTAGTCCATAAGACATAGTCAGACTCCTGATCTATAGAAAATAGCCCTTGCTGATTTCTTCTCTCATTGTTACCTTCGTACGGTTAACAATGATGTTTTCCCCAAACCTCCTTCTGAGACTATCTTGAGCTGATCTGCCCTTACCTCCTGAGATGATACCATATGGGAACAGAAGTTCGTATTTCTTTTTACAAAGGGAATACAGATCTAGATTTAGAAAACAACAACAAATTGTATCGACTCTTATTTGGATTTGGAGATTGGGTTGACGTAAACCTTTGTAGTGATTGTAAATGGATAGAAGGGGCTGGAGGGGTAGGAGGAAAAATACATTTGTTCTCCTGAGCAAAGGCAAAAGGAAGGGGATATGGCTACAATGTTCCAACATATTCTAGTTTCTACAGCCATGCCAGGGATAAGGAGAAGGCAGGATAACCATAATGCAACTAGATATTCTGTAGAGCACTTCTGAGCAAGGACTGTGTGACCACTTGTCGAGTATATCGCTGTTATAGAGGGGATCTTCTTTCAGGTTATGCATTGGACAAGGTTCCTTCCCACTCAGGAAGTCTGTGAGTCTGTGTGATTCTCCATTGCCATGATCTCTGAATTCTTAGACATTTTTAAAAAGTATAAGTTCACAGTTCCCTGCTATATACAGAAGAAAGCAGAACACTTCTTAGTCCTGTGGCTCTGAAAGACAGTTTCAATCTCCAGAGCCAGCCTGGGAGAATTGGAGCAAATATGTAATAATGCTGAGTGAAACAATATGTTTACTAGTGGGAATTTGAGGGAAGCACAAATATGGGGTTTATTATGTGCAATCAGGCACACCTATTCCATAGGTGATGGTGGTAAGGACTGACTATTTCTTATGTCTTCTCTTTGTTTACAGTTTTTTAGGAAGCCTTATAATATTCAGAAGAGGATAGAGAAGGAGACTCTCAGAGCTGAAAGGGTGAGTTTATGTCAGTTTCCTGATGACTTCGTTCTTATCTTTTCTGTCTGTAAAGTTGCAACCATCCACCTGACAGATTACATTTGTGCATTTATAGACAAGTTGTCTGCTATAGTTCTATCACCAGTACTTGCTTGGTGGTACACCAAGAGTGAAAAATACAGGCAATGACAAACTGAGAGAAACTTGCAAGAGAGTTTGGAACATATTACCTTGTTGGTATACACACAAAGGGTTAAGGTTCAAGAATGTACTCTAAACTAAGTGTGGCATTTTGGAGAGAAAAGTTTTGTTCTGAGTCTTTAAAAACAACTGAAAATTATACTAGATTACTAGTTACTCTTACTTCATATATATATTTACATTTTACTTTTATTGAGAAAGGTTGGAAAGTTTAGAAAATTACAGTGCCATTCATGACTTAGGAAATTACCTGGGGAAATTATATGGTAAAAAAGTGAATATATGAGTATAGTTTAATTAGACTCATGTAATGAAACCCATTTAATAATTAGTACCAAATATGGGGCTGTGATGTTGGGGTCAGGTGCATACAAAAATGCGTTTCTAAAACTAATGTAGCCCCAGACCCCAAATGATTCCGAGGCCATTTTTGCTACTTTCTGTGTTTGTTGTGCTGTTTTGTGCTATCAGCTATCCAAAACCTTACTTCTGATCCCTTAGCAGTATATCTCTTTTATACAAAAGATATGTGAACTCATAGGCAAAAAGCCTTTGGTTATGGCAGAATATGAAGGTAAATAACAAACAGTAAACTTTCTCTCTACATACTCGCAAAAAATGGTAGCCACTTTCTATAACTCTAGACAGCTATACTCATATCCCTTTTATTCCCTCTGCTTCCTCTCCGCAGTAGGAGGACACTCAGTTAAGACTGATGGCACTGATGGAGAAACTGAAGACCTGAAGCTACTTAGCTCTTGAGTTTCTTTCTCTTGAGTCCCAAGGTTGATGACAAATGATGTTTTGAGGCCTGAGACCAAGCCATAAAACTGGATGTAATGACTGGGCCACATAATGTAGTCTGTGTCTTATGACTCTTTTGCTGGTTTCTGTCATCTGTTAAATCTTATGGCTCATATGGCTTTCTTCTAAGTCCTTATCCTTGTGTGCTTTCTCCATGGAACTGCCTTTTCCTTCCTAGTTAGTACTCACCCTCTCTCCTTTATGTAGTGACCCCTTAACATGATCTCAAAATCTAGGCACAGGGCACCTTAGGGGTCTCATGTCCCAAGACTTTCTCCAATGAGCAATAACTCTGCCTATGTCAGAATTTCAGAGAAACTACAGCTTGGAGAAGTTCGGATTTTTAAAAGTTTGAAGTAGGGACAGAGACAGCCCACCTATATTGTACAAATAATAACAAAATTAGTATTTTTCCTCAGGAAATATTAAAAATAGTTTATTAATTTCTTGTTTAATAACTAAGATTAAGACTCATACTTTTGCTTGATAGTTTATTCATTTTATCTTTTAAAAATAGAAAAATCCATAAAAATAAAAGGATGGGAAGAGAAAAGCAAGCAAAAATGGAGAATGAGTCCGACATTAAAACTTAAGTTGATTTTTCTATCTTTATTTGACCAGGACCTGTGAAAGAGAGCTTATTCAGTGTTTTTTAGAATATTATCATTGTTTATGGAGAAATATGTACTACTGTAGTGTATTGGTATCAATGTAACAATAGAAGATTTATCCTAGTTCTTCTCTTCTTTCTCCATTTGGTACCACCATGGGCCTTAAAAGCCTACATTAAAAAAAAAAAGTCTAAACTTTTTCTCATCCTCAGACACATTATTTCCCTATGTTAATTTAGGTTGCTTTACCTCCTGGTTCATAGTGTGGAGAATCTTTTAAAATTTTTATGTTCTTTGTAGTCAGTGTTTAAAAAAAAAAGATGATCAACTGAAAGCAAGATCTGGCACAAATAGAAATATTAAAGCGAATAATGTTCCCCAGCACATTCCTTAGCACAGTGAGAAGACAAATTCTATAATAACATTGCAGAATTTAGGAAAGTTCACCTCTTGGTTTGCAATAATTATAATGATAGTCATGGTTATAGATTACAATTCAGACAGTAGCCAATAGTAGGTACATAGTAAACATTTGTGGAATTTAATTAATATTTGATATTAGTCATTGAAGACCCTGTGTGTAGATCTATTATAGGTTCCTTAAGTGCTTGTAAAAAAAAAGAAGAAAGAAAAAAGATAGAAAGAGTTTTAATGATAGATGGTATCATCTTTGACCTGCCATCTTGGAACTTCTAAGACAAATATCACAAAACTGACAGCTACATATAAAGCATAGCTAAAGACACTATATATATATGTGTATATATGTATATATATATACATATATACACATATATATATGTTGAAGTAAATACCTGTCTGTATTTTGGATTTCACATAAGTGCTACTTAATATTATAAGCTCTGAGAAGGTAATGGCCCTGCCTTTTTCACGTGTCTTACAGCATGCAGCATAATGAATTTTATAGCAAACAGTATAGTATAAGCTGATATCTGATAACAGGAAAAATCTTGTTACATGTAATCAGTGATGAACAATTGGTCTCACTTTAAATGTGGAAAGCAGTGCTATCCTGGTCTTCTGATACTGACATTATAATGGAGTTATGTATACATGAATTGATGGTGGCTTGTTCATTATAAACCCCAAATTCTCATCTTCTGTTCAGTCTGGTGACTTCTGCTGAATTAATGAGAATTATATCAGTAGTGCCAAGCATGTGTTAGCATAGGTTAGTGAAAGTTTCAAGGAAGATGTCTGTGACAGATTTTCCTTTAATTCATTGGAGCACTTGTAATAAAGCTAATGAATGGAAAGAGCTACACATTTTCAATTAGTAGCATATATCGAAATCTTAAAAACAATTAGTGGTTGAAATAGTTTATAGTTATTTTAAAATGCTATTTCCATTTTGTAAGGCTCTTCATGGAGTTTGCTTTGGCATCGGGCCATTTTGAGAAGGAAGAAGAGAGAGAGAAAAAAGCCTTGATTCCAGATACATGTGTATTTTCATAGTTTTTTTTTTTCAGTTTAGTGTAATAATGTGTGCTTTTACTGCTCAGGTTTCAGCAAACCTGAATTTCTGATCCTTATGCAGTACAGTTTTCTTTATCTGGCCCCAAAGCTCAAGTCTGTTCAGACTCTTTGCTGTATAAACTGCTCAAAAAACAAGCTTTCTCCAGCATCTCCATGGGAGAATAAAGCTCATCTCTTCAGAATTGTAAGCTTGTTGAACAGACCCAGTTTGGTGGTTCATATGAGATGGTTACCCAGCATATTTGGCTGCTCAGCTCCTCTCTCAGTGAAAGGTGCTGAGATTACATGGCCAGATTATCTATATTTGTGTAAGTAAGGGTTGACCCTATTCAACTAAAAAATAATTATTAAATGATTACTGTGTGCTGGACATTATCCTGGGTTCTGAAGGAGAACATGATAAAATTCTTCTGCCCTCATGGAGTTTGTATTATAGTAGAGGGATATACAACAATCAGAGTAGTTATCATTTAAAAATTATTCATAAGTTTATTAGAGAAGCACAAACACAAAAAATCCTAATATGATTCTGTGAGGTTGAATGGAATTCTCATTTCTTTTCTATCCGTATAGCGTTTAATATAAATTTCAGAGAAAATGTAAAGTAATATTTTCAATAAAGTGTTTTTCACATTGTAAGAGAAAATGAATAAGGTGAAAGCTTAATGCTGAGCCTTTTAAATAGCACTCCTTGTGATTTATTATTCTCCTTGGGATTTTAGTCACAGTCTTAAAAACTTCATAAAAAAAAAGAAAAAAAGGAGACTTTTTCCTATGGGCTAGTTTTAACATGCAGCTAGAGTGATGAATTTGTACAGAGCATTTGGACAGGGTAATCTTGATTCTCTGTGACTTATGTCCTTGAGAGTAAGATTGTGAACAGGAAACAGCAAAAAGTTGAAAGCGAGTACTGTAATATGCTAAGGAATATCATACTGCTCTCCCAATTAGTTGCAAGCCTTGGGTTACGGGGTTCTGGCAACATGTCAATTTATTTTATTTTTTTATATATTCTACTTCAGGGAGGTTTCTCTCTCATTTATTGTCATTTGTATCCACACTGGCAAACCACATGTCTCTAAGACTTTAATATGGTCTAATAATATTTGGGAGTCCTTTTGAGAAGAAAATCCAATCGTTCAACGAAGGAGGTAGAAGGTGGAAGAGAAGAACTTATTCCTTGGATGTTCAAGGCAGCTAACTATACTGAAAGAGAATTAACGTGGCCAGCATGCACCACACATGCTCATCTTGAAGCAGGCTCACAAACTGCAGCACAGCCCGCCATTCCTCTACAACGGTTTCTCGGTTCCAGCAGTTTGATCACAAATGCAGCATCTCCCCTCCGAATGCTGTGCAGGTTGATAAAACAGTTGCCGAGCCGGAATCCCTAAAGAAATTATTAATTATCTGGTTAATGTGCATCAGGCTGTGGGAGTGTGAGATTAATCACCAGCGCTGGGATGAGTTGCTGAAGTGGATTTTGGTTTTTTGTCTCCTGTCACTCGGTAATGGCTTTTCCTTCCTTCACCATCAGGTGAACAGGTGCGGAGATGCTGTATTTTCATTTTCCTGGAGTTAGGAACAGCCGGTGGCCAGGAGATGCCTTTTTCTCAGTCCTGCTGCATGAGCAGTTTACAACATGGAGTGTGCTACCTACTCAAAATGTTCCAGCTGTAGGAGATTCTCTTAACATGACAGGCTCTATCTCAACCTTCTCTGGGTTGAGTAGGAACACACCCAGACTAATGCGCGCGCGTGTGTGTGTGTGTGTGTACCTGTTCACATAAACATAAATACATACATACCCACCCACAAAAAAAAAAAAGACTTTAAGTATCTACTGTGTTGCTGGATGCTATAAAGCAGAGATCTAGGAATTTGATTTTCAAAAAAGATTTTAATTACTATATTTTAAATATAGTTGGTTTGCTGGGTGTGGTAGTACATGCTTGTATCTGGGTGTCTGAATTCAGTTTGGTCTTAATATAGTGAGTCTTCAGGAGTGCAAGGCCAGCAGATTGCCCAAGGAAGGGTGAGCTGTCCCTGCTTCAAACTTCATATAACTACAAGTGATGGGATGGGTCCAGGACTTGCATCTACATTCTCCAGCCTAGGTGAGATAGGACAACCTACTCTAAAATACACACATGCATACTCATGTCTCTGTGTGTATATGCGTACTATGTGTACGTGTGTACATATATATATATACACACATACACGTATCTCTATATGATCTCTGTATATGTTTATAATGTGTATACATGCACAATATATACATTATATTTTTGTGTGTATATAACACAAACACAGAATGTTTCAAAAGTCTTAGTGCAGTTTAAAGCCTTAGGAGATTAAGTTTAAAGATTTTTGCAACCCCCACCACATTAAGACTTTTAGGACACTGGGTGTATGTGTGTACATGCATATGTATGTATACAATTGATTTCCTTTGTATCATATACAATAATATATTTCATTTTTGCATTTAAAAATATTCTGCAAAGGGGTTCATATGCTTCACTAGACTATGATAGGAGTCTATGACAACAAAAAAAAGTTAAGACTCTTCTATGAAGGAAAAATTTCTCAGGTGTTTTGTTGATTCATTTTATTCCTGAAATAGAAGTTCTTTTCCTCCATGTATAGGGAAAAGAGATGGCTCATGGTTGTTCCTCTTAAAGAAAAAAAAAGAAAGAAGGGGTAAGGAAGAATTTGTCATCTCTCACTTCATGGTTTGTGGTATAATATTGAATACTGACTTCTTGCTTTCTCCCCTTTTCTCTTTTATATCCAAATTTAAGGAAGTAGTTTTGTTCAAGTTGGTCTCCAATGTGTGTCATAATCTCTCCATTAAGATAAGTTTGTTTCTAGAGTGTTAATCTTTATGAGAACAAGTCTGACTTGGACTTTATGGAATAAGTAGTAAGGAGGGTTGGATGATAAGCATTGAATGAAGAGGTGCCAGGCAAGGTATCACAGAATCCACAGAATAGTCAGGAGATGGTGATTTAAGGACAAGTTTCACTGGTCGATGGAAGCAATATTTCCTACTCTCCTTTTTCACTGAGAAAAGACAAAGTAATCATGGTCTATGTAGCATGAGTCACCAGTGATGCAGCTCACTGTAGTTCAGGATGGGCTTCCCAGGATCTGAATTAATGTCCTAAAAATATCCTGCATTCTCTGGCCAGTTCTTCTTCTTCTTCTTCTTTCCATTTTGGAATGTTCCTAAGGCCCTCCAGGTGCAGATGTTTGGGATATATACATATATGAGTGTATGTGTATATGTGTGTGTGTACATATATATATATATACACGTAGACATATACATATATGTGTTCTTGTACTCATTTGCATTTACCAAGTTTGATCAAATCAGTTATTCTGTCAGATTGGATAAATAGCAATGAGTTCACAACCTCAGTCCTATAGACCTTGGAAATATATTTAAGACCCGGAGTGAAAGCCAGTCTGAATTAGTGAAAAGTTCAAATTGCAGATTTTTGAAAGACATGCAGTTTTAGGACTTTCAAATATAAATATTGTGACTAAGGCTTCTTGTGCTAATAAAAAGCATTTTTTTAACCCTAGCAAATAAACTGGATTGCTGAACTTGTCTACCCTCTTCTGTTTTAATGTCTAGGCCTAAGAAGTCTTTCATGGCGGAGATACATTCTGCCTGCTAAAATCTTCCTCTTCTTTCAAGGTCCAGCTTAAGTGCTACCCCCTTCCTGAACTATTTCCCTTTATCTGCTGCCAGAAAGCCTCATCTTGTATACCAATTTGTCTAGACCCCTACTGGGTCCTTATTACAGTCATATCTATTTGAAAACATGTCTTTCTTTCCTGCCCTTCTTTCCCTTATTAGATCCTAAATGCCTTTGAGATCTGGGACTGTGTTGTTTTCATCTTTGAAGAAAAACTTCCTAGGATAGTGGCTTACACATAGTAGTTGCTTAATAGAATTCATTTCAATAGTTACATTGAATGGAATAGTTCATTGAATATTAAAGTAAAAGTTTAACTCTGCCTTAATGAACAAATCAAAGCCATTTCTAATTAGCATCTAATTGCACCTACTGTTCTTCTATCCTTAAAACACACACAGTTGTTTCCTTAAGTAGATTAAACAAGTCCCTTGTGTGACAGTTATGCTCTGGACCTTTCTCCCAGACCCCATGAGGGATTTGTGGGGTATCTTTCTTTCTCACCCTCCCTTCCTCCTTATATATTTTCTCTCTCTCTCTATTTCTCTCTCTCTCTCTCTCTCTCTCTCTCTCTCTCTCTCTCTCTCTCTCTCTCTCTCTCTCTCTCTCTCATTAGTTTAAGCCACCTGCTGTGTCCCCCACCATTTTAGGAACTCGTGATTACCCCACCTCTTCCATTTGAACACTTGTTAGTTGCCTTTAACAAAGACATATTTACCTCATAGCTATAGCAAGAACAAATATACAAGCATTTCCCCTAATACTTTTGGAGCATTCTCTCCTCTGTACACCTCAGTCTCTGAGGAATTAGGCTTAAAGTTTAGCACAGTTGCTAAATAGTATTGGTCCTACCAAGTTCCCGTTTCTGCTGGTTGAATCCTTATATCAGCTTCTGTTGATATGGGCTCAGAAAGTCATTCCTAAGGGTCCTTTGGTTCCTTGGAGCATTGACTCTGGGCTGGCAGCAATACCTGGCTTGGATTTTGACTTCTAGATACCTGTGATTTGCTCTCCTGTGTTTAGAGACTTCACTCTATATACCTAGCATGGAAAAGAATGAATGAAAAAGTCAAGAACTCTGGCCTATTTCTTGGGGGCTTGTAAGATTAATGTAGCATTAATGGGGGGGGGAGAGTTAAAGGTCTTCCCCACCCATTACTAGGCCTCAGACACCTTTTGAGGTGAGGTTTTGCTTTGGGACTTAATTTTTTGGAAGAAGGTTTGTGTGCCACATGAAACTCTGGGCAGTCATTTTAAGAAGACTCTGGCTTTGAAAACCTAGATGCTGGTGCTTCTCTCTGCTAATGACGTATGTATTGTCTATGGTCAGACTGTTGGAAGCCCTGTGTAGTGGTCGTTCTATTTGTAATTTCTGCTTATAATTTCTGTTTGTTTTTCCTCTGAAGTTCAAGGTGCTGACTTTTTTCTCCTGAATTAAGATGCACTTGATTAAAGTGATTGTTGACCCCTCAAAAGTTGCCTTTCCTTTTAGAAAAGCAGAACTAAGCACTTGTACAGCAGGCCCTCCTGTGTACGCCGGGGTCCCTGCTGATACAGGGCTATACAACCTTAGAAGAGAGGAAGGCCTGAAGGTCGTTCATGTTATAGAGGCCATGAGTGAAAGGAGTCACCACACCCTCTCATCTGGTTGGGAATCAGCTGGCCAGAATTGATTCAGACCTTTATCAAAGTGCTAAAAGTTCTGGCTACTCAGTTAAAAAAGCATCTTCCCAAACCCAGCTAACTAACTGGAGTTACAGAATATGTACATATGCACAATGGACTCTCCAAGTCATTTCCTTTTCATGTCATCATGATTCTCCCAGAAGCCATCATCCCAGAATCCCCTATGAGGTCACTGCATTTGCAAGATCCCCGTTATATCTATGCTTATAGAATTTACAAAGTGAACTTCAAGTCAAGTGGAATTATCACAAATTATGAATTATTGAATTCTGAATTAATGAAAATTTCCTTTATGTAAGGAGATGATCTTCTCAAAACCATATCAGAAGTAGCATTGTCGCAGATAATTTACTGTGTTGTGGCTTTTGCACAATGTTTGACACACAGTACGTGCTTAATAAATGTTTCTTAACTGGTTGAGTGGATAGCTGCTAATTTCATTATAGATGAAGAAATTATGGGGGAAGGGGAAGAGAATGACAATTCATTTGCAAATAGCCCAATTCTATATCTCTTCTCTGCTGCATATTAGGATTTTAGAAACCTTTTATTCTCCGGGGTCTTTGCAGTGACATAAAACTCTAAATCTCCATTCCTGCTTGAAAATTTGGGGGGCATATAATGCCACATAAAACTCATTTGTGTTTCAAAAATCCTTGCAACCTAATAATCGTTCTGCTGTAGCAGCTGTGCGGAATGTGGGGGACGAAGTGGGAGGGAGGTGGTTCACATGAAGCAGTGTTCTAGGCTTCACTGTTTAGAACCTGCATCTGTGTTGTCTGGGCTGCTGCCCTCCCTAGGACTTCTTGAGCTCTTACTGATAAGTAAAACCAAAATTCCTTTTTCAATTTAGCAGTTCCCAAGAAAGATGAAAAAATAAAGGGGAGGGAAGAAATATAGGAGGGGGGATAATATTTTTAAGGAAAAAAGGAAACTGTTGCTGTTTATAAAGGACAATTAGTATGCATTTTCTTGACTATTTAATATTCTTACATTGAATTTAAAGAATAGAGAACATAGCATGTAAACTAAAGTTGAATAAAAGTTAGGATTAAGCCAGTTGTCTCTTCTAATTTGCACTTCATCTACTCTGTAATAGTCATGTTAGTCTGCAGGTGGATGTTTTCAAGCATATAAATTGTAGTATAAAAGATCTGTGAGAAATATACCTATAGAAATATACATATGTAGGGTATACTCATCAAAAGAATTGAAGAATTAAATTCTACTGATGATGGAAAATGATTTTGAATGCTACATTAGATCCTCAAGGTATTTGCATTTGCTTTGTCCTCTCCCTTTTCCTCTTCTTCCTCTTTTTCCTCCTGTCTCCTTATCTCCTCTCAACTCTCTTCCTCCTACAAACAAATCCCCAAGTTCAAGCAACAAAATTTGATCTCATGCAAATTTACCTGGGGTAATTTTTTTGTAAAATAATTAGTGACTGATAGTGAAATGTTTTCTCTGTTTAGGAGAATAGTGACATTGTGCACTTTGGGGTAGATTGGTATTCAATGCAGTTTAAGTTATGAGCCAGCATGACTTAGTTGACAGAGACCTGATCTCTAAACCTGGATCACCTAGATTCATGTCCCTTCTCAAACACATATTAGCTGTACAACCCTGGACAAGTCACTTAATCTCTCAGTGGCTCTAGGCAACTCTCTAGGACTATAAGTTGCAGAGGAACTGCCAAACTGTACTGGTGGTGGGTGTTTCTTCACCTTAGAGTTCCTTGTACCAATAAATAATAAGCTTAGTACTGATCTCTAATTTAATTAAGACATCTGTAATCCCCCAAACCTAAAGACCTGAGCAGAAATATCCTAACTCTTAAATGAATTCAACCTGTCTTCTCCAAGATGCTTCTCATTTTTCCTGGGTGGACTTTTCTCTCTGAAGAATCACTGAGCTGTTTCCCAAATATACTAGTTCAAATCACCTTAGAAGGAATTTTGATGGTATAAAACAAGAAACATTTATTAAATACCTCAGTGCTATATTGATAAGATCTGTTACCATTAATGTCACTTTTTTTTCAGAGTACTGTGCTTAGTCTTGGAGGAGATATAAAGTTTAGATAATTCCCTGCCTTCCAGAAGCTTACAGTCTCCTAATAAGACAACAGCTATACTTTCAATGTTCTGTTCCCTGCTGTTCCCTCTAGTATGGTAAATGGAAGATCAGGAATAAAATATTGCTTTAAACTGGTACCACCTTTTCCCTTTGCCCTCCCTACTCCAACAGTCATAGGCTTCCTTTTGCATAAATGTATTTGAACAACAATAACTGATGTTTTATATATAGCCTTTTGTAGTTTGGATTCCTTTTCTCCCCTAAGCCTCAGAACAACCTTGTAAAAGGAAATATTACAGGTATTATTATCTCCATTTTATAGATGAGAAAGTATAGACTAAAAGAGGTCATGACCTCTCTTGGTCACACAGCTGATGGAAGGGTACTTCAGGCACCATAGGCTCCATAGTGATGTGATATGGCACTTATCACACAGTAGCATATATTATATTCCAGTCTTCTATGGTCTGAGAGGTCATTTACACAGATATTGATAAAGTAATATACAGAGATAGTAAAATTAAAGACCAAATAAATAATTTGTCACATTTCTTGAAGTATATAAAAAAGAATACTATTATATATAGATACTTTTATAGAAATAAAAATTTGTGCCATGAAGTTGGCATCTAGTCCTAGGTTCTGTATTACAATTGGTATTCATAAGTGTTTATTTGTTGAATGACAATATTCCATAGCTAGTTGTGACTGGAATGACTTTTGGCTGATGAAGTTCTTTGCATTTATTTTTTATTTAGTCTAGTAAAGAGAAGACTTTCTTCCTAAGTACAATTTAAATCTCTCAAGAACCTTCTCTAATTTCCTCATTTCATGCTTCAGCTCTGAGCAGGGATGTTGAGATCATCCCCAGCAGCTGGAGATGGTCAGAGAGAGGGGGAAATCTACTCCTCTCCATCCCTAATGCCATCCACTTTTCTGTTGAGAGACCCACCAGTTGAAAAGCATTCACCACGGTGATACCCCAAGTGACAACAATACAGAGTTCACATTGATAGAATACTCCACTACTTAAAGTGCATTCCAATCTAAATTTCCCTTGCTGAAAATGAAATCACAGTATCAGAGAATCTGACAGTCAGAAAGAAACCTACGTGACAGTCAGAAAGAAACCTACGTGACAGTTAGTGTAACCCATGTGTGAAAGGTGGTAGGTGTGAGCCTGCTTCATCATTTGGCAATCAGCTGCAAAGAAGATTTGGAATAAAGGATGTCATCAAATCAATGTTTGGTCAAAAAGTGAGACAAGCTGGTCATATAGCCAGAGTAGGGAAATATATGCAGACAGCCTGTGAGCTTCATTGACATTCTTACAATGTCAGTATAAGTTGTGGAATGCCCCCAGTATATTGAATACACTTTCTGTGGCAGATTTATGGGAGGATGTGAACAAGAGTTGTATAAGATTTTTTGTTCAGTCATGTGTGATTCTTCATGACCCCATCTGGGTTTGTTTTTGGAGGGGGGGGTGGGGCAGAGATACTAGAATGGTTTGCTATTTCCTTCTCCAGCTTATTTTACAGATGAGGAAACTGAAGCAAACAGAGTTAAGTGACTCAATCAGGGTCACACAGCTAGTAAGTGTCTGAGGCTGCATTTGAATTTATGAATGTGAGTCTTCCTGATTCCAAGCCCAGTGATCTATCTACCGTGCCATCTAACTGTCCTGAGAGGCACAGGATGGGCGAGTATACATCATTTGTGATCTGCATCACAGGAAGGAACATCCAAATAGGTGAGATCAGAGAGCCATTTGAGTGAGGAGAATGCTAAATATCTTTGGGACTCTGAAAGAAAACTATATAAGTGGTGGTAAAAGCCATAGCTTTTCCCCCCTTAAACCAAGGAGACTATGCACCCCATATTTATGCCTTAGTGGTCTCCATTTCTATTTGACACCACTGGACTTGAGGTTATTGAAACCTTACAGTTCTTGGCTTTCTCTTTTTCCCTATGCACAAGAAAGAGGCCATTTCTTTACCATCCCAATCCATCCCTTTGCTCTCTCTGTTCCAAATGCACTTCTGTGGGCTTAATTCACAGAATTTTAAAGTTAGAAGGAACCTCACAGGCTATGTTGTCATAGCCTAATCATAGAATCAGGAAGTAGAACCCAGGAAATGTGGTATTGGTGAATTAAATATGGTTTTGTGTAGTCTAGCTCTGGCTTACTGCCATTTATAAGCCTAGTTTTTGTTTGTTATTTTTGTTATTTGTTTCTTTTGTTTTGGATCAATAAACTGGTGATTGTTAAATTTGAGCTGTAAGAATAAACATTCTAGAAATTTATTTCATTTGCAACACAACACCTTTAATATACTTCCAACTTATACTATTCTTAGAGTTATTATTTGAGCTCTATGAGTCTGGGATATAGTTAAGTGTTCGTGGAGCTCTTTCCAGTGTACACTTTGATATTTAAAGTATAGAGATATAGCAAATGAATTATGATTACCTGGGAGCTCCTAGTGTACCTGAAGAGAAGCTGCCTAGGTTTAGAGTTCCATTATATAGCCTTCCCTTCTTTTTCTCCTTAAAGCATCAAAGCCATTATGACTTGGGGCCATTAGTCACAACATAGATCTTTTGATGAATTTTGTATTTGTGGAATGGGGGGAAAGGGAGGAGAGAAGGAGATCATATACAAAGCTTTATGTTGTTAAAATTTTGTAAAGTTCTGACTCCTTTGTGTACTGTCAGAATTCTTTTTAAGAGACCCAAACTAAAGTATTTCAGACTACATATACACACACACACACACGTGTGTGCACATACACACAATGTAATTATGCTCAGTTCCATAACTTAGGAAACTTTAAGATGTCAAGATTTTGAATGTGAGCTTGAGTAGACAATGACTGTTCCTCCCAAATGAATCAACAAGCCTGATATATTGACATGTAAGTATTGAGATCTTTGTATGTCTCTGATGTAACACTCAAGTATCTAGAACTGTGGGCTGTCAGCTGGAAGACACTGCTGCATTGCTGGGGATAAACTAGTTTCTTTCCTTTGACATTTTTTGATATCTTTTGATTATTAAGGGCTGGAATTGAGTGAAAAGAATACTTATGGGACTCTTATGTGTCTTATTCCTTAGATCTAATGAGGAAGTTTGGGTGCTTAATGACTTCTAATTCAGAAGAGAAAATAAAAATAGACTGTGCTAGGCAAGACTTCCATGCCATATGGGAAGGATAGAAGAGATGGTAGGAAAAAGTCCTAAGTAGAAAGTGCATTTCCCATAAACAAGTTAGGTCAAATACTCTTGCATTGACCTCAGTTGATAAAGTAATAAGTTTTTGCCCCCAAAATATCTGCATTCAGGGTCCTGACATATTTTAGGCAACTGTGACTACTAGCCTCTCCAATCTTCTGGATGGATTCACTGACTTCTGCCATTCTCATTGATCTTCTTATGGTAAAGACAAAATTTTCCTGCCTCCTTGTAAGCTCTCAGTGTATGAAGTAGGCATAGTTGTGTGTGCACACAAAAGAATGATAGGTCACCAGTAGAGTTCACAGTCCTACAGCTTCAGCCCTAGCTCATTTATAGTGGCAATTCAGAAGACATCCCCTGGAATCTAGAAAAAGAAATAGGTTACCTGCTTTCCTTCTCAGTGGCATTCATCAGAGGGAAGCTGATAACTCTCACCTGTTTAGATGGCTTTAGATGATTTGCTTTTCAAGGATAAAAACAGTGAGTTAAGGAGCAAAATTAAAAGCCCACTGTCATAAATCTGCCTCTGTTAAATAATAGCTTAAGGGTTATAAGTAACAGAAATACTGTTCACATTACATGTTACAATCCAGAGTTAATGAGAATATTCCTTAAGACAATATATTTCAGATATACCTGGGAGTGCTACTAATGAATGTGGTTAAGGACTCATGTGGAAGCAAAATGAGAGTAAATAAATTGGAGCTAGTTTATGGTTAAACCTAGTGTGAACTAAGCCACAGGGTTCAGCTGAATTTGATTCTCAGTTCTGGCACTAACTTGTCCAAAGTCCTAGGAAAGTTTATTAACCTTTCATTGCCTTTTATGAGCAATCTTTGACTTCAAGATTCTGAACGTAGAAAGCCTTATACGGAAAATGTGTGCTTCTCCCCACAAAAAAAAAAAAAAGAAAAGAAAAGAAAAGAAAAAAGAAAACCCTTGTCTCCTTCCTCTTCCTCCAGATTCCAAAATCTTTATTCCTGACTGTTGTATCCCCTTTCAGAACTATTCTCTTGCCCTCTAAATCCATCAGATTAAAGTCAGGCTAGTAACACTCTCTTCTAGGGTAAAGGGAAGCCTTGGTGTCAGTGGTTCAGTCTCCTCTTACCACAGAGCTGAAGCTGGTAGGGATACAATCATGTTGCATAAATTGAAAGTTAGAATGCATTTTCCCATAGAAAGTCTGCTATTTATATGGCTAGGTTCAATAGTATTATTAATGTGAAATTTCAGCAACATCGTGACTTACCTGGGAGTTTATCTTGGAACTGAACCATCATCTTTAGCAGTGTTCTTCACTTGCAAATGACTTATAATTCAGCTAAAGAAAAGAGAATGTTTTTCCCTCCTTGGGGTACTAGTAGATTAGTTTATGGAGCCCCCCCCAATTTTAATGATTTTTTTAAGGAGTGACTAAAGATGAATAGTAAATCTCTTGGATTGTATAAGGAAATAAACATGCCCGGTGATACTAGGGAAATTTGAACCCTGTGTCCGGTGATAACCATACTAAGTTTAGTAGTGATTGTTGGAGTTAGGGGTGGGGCACAGGAGGGAAATCTATTTCACTTTTTAAAAAATCAAATAAACAATTAAATGAATGCATTCTTCAACTCATACCAAAAGAAAAGGGAATTATTTTTTGTGAACTGAGGTAATATGACCCTAAAATGACTGTTAATAGTAACATCTTTTATTTGGGATGAATTAAGGTTATTTGACACATCTGAGCCTTGAAAGAACTTCATTCACTTTGCCTCTTGCTCTCTATCCCCACCCCACCCGTTTCTGCTCCCTTGCTGATCTTGCACTTGGAGGTTTGATTATATCTCATCGTTTTACACTTTGCTGGGAAAAGCCTATGTAAATGGGCTGTAACTAAGGCTTTTGTGAATTGCATTCATTAACTTTTTTTTTCAGTGCTTATGCTCTTATCACCCTAAGAAAGGAGAGCTCAACAAAAATGATGTGCAGCATCCCAAGCCCTTTTAAAAAGCAAGGTAGGGTACAGACACTGCACATTCATGCAGCCTCTATTTGGCAGCTCTGGAAACAATTAATTTGTGTATGGTCTAGGGCTAGGCTCCTGCTCTCCAAACCCCACTTCTACCTCTTCCATGTCTTTCTAGAGTTACTTGACAGACCTCACATTCTCCCGCCACTGATGACAGCAGAAGCAAACATGAAAGCCCATCTTAAACTCTCTTAGTCTCCTGCCATGGAAAATGTCCTTTCATCTTCTCCGATGTTCCCCAACATGGCAACAAGCATGGCTCTGCAACAGATGCAATTCTTTCTGGGTCTCTAGGTAACATTTTAACCTGTGTAATGTTCACAGCACAGCATCTTAAGTAATATTCCAGGAAATACGCTGCTGCTTGTTAAAAAGGATAGGACCCCAGAGATGCCTTTAAATATGCCTGTAAAGTGAGAGGTGCCAAGAGAAAGATAATATGGCTGATTATAGTTATTTACCTTACATTTTCATTCGCCTTTAACTGGGTGTAATTTAGGGGCATGAAATCTCTTATTGGAAGTGTATTTGCATTAAGCAGCTCTAAGCAACCATGAAAGTGCAGAAACTGAAAAATTGACAGACTGGGTTCCTAGAATCCCAAAGTAGCATTTTTGTAATAGGCATACAAACAAATCGAATAAACATGTTTTGCTTCAACGATTTAAAGAATATGGTCTTTGGAGTAATTTGTCTTTTTTTAACTATCATTTCTAACCTTTTCATTGCCTATCTCTAGTTTGCAGCTCTTCCTAACAATCTGCGGCAATTTCCAAACCAGCTGTTGGTGTTCCATAGCTTTGTGCTTTTGTTTAGATTTCCATGAGCTATCAAATCGGTCTATAAAGGGGATTACCTGGATGGTGTTGTTTCCCCAGGTTGGCATTGAGTACCGGGTCTGTTTTTTTCCAAGACGGTTTGTTTTATACCAAGTAGGTCTGAAACATTGCCATGAACCTAAATCATGTAGTTCATTCTAAGTATAAAGGAGCTGCTTCCTTTGACATGACCCAATTCCTTCTCCCCAAATGATAGTAATAAACTGAATTTCGGATCTGTTGAAAGTTTAGCCTTGTAGGGTTTTTGGGGTTTTTTTTAGGAATGAGCAAACTTTAAAATCCACTTCTTCTATGAGGAAAATTTGCTCCTATTATATTTAGCCCTTGATCAAGAAAATAAATAATAGGCCTTAATCAAGTCTTTCAAAATTTTTTATCCCTTAGAAATGATTTTTTAAAAGTTTAAAAAATCCAAAGTGTGATGCAAAAGGGGAAAGAGAAAAGTTTCATATATACTTGAGATCTTGAAATCACTAATTTGAGACAGAATAAAGATCTTGTTCCTAATGGCAGTAGTCAGTTGGGTCTTGTTGCCACATTATTTAGACCCTTGACTTTAGCCTAGTAGTGAGAAATTGCCAGCTTCCAAGTTTATTTAAAAATAAGCTTCCCAGTATAGTATGATCTCCTTTCTTTGATTTTTTTGCTCTCTCCTCTCCCAATATAATAAATTTCATTAACATTTGTCAGACCACATTTAATGAATGTTTTCTGTAATATATTTGTCTTCAGGAGGGACATTGACTTTAATCCTGTCTCTGCCAGAGAACTGATCTTAGCCCTCTACTCTGTTTAGGTCTTGTCAAGGAAGAATATTCATATCCTTCAAAGGATAATTGTAGCTCCTGATTAAAAGAAAGCCAGAATTCCTCAGAGGGGACTATGATATTTTAACTGGCCCTCCCATTTCTTTCCCATCAATATAGACCCAAAAAATCTTTTTAAAAAATTTATGTCATTTTTATCCCTTAGAAACACTGAAAAATAAGTTTAAATAAAAGTCAGAATAATGCAACTTGGAGTCATTGAAGAAAGAGGTAAAGAGAAAAGTTTCATATATACTTGAGATCTCTTTTGTTTCTATTTCCTAGGTTTTTTGATCATGATATATGTCATTATTTATCAAAACATGTAATAATAACAGCTAGCATTTACATAGTGCTTTAAGATTTCCACAGTGCTTTACAAATATCTCTTTTGATCCTCACAACGGCTATGGGAAGTAGGTAGTATTACTGTCCCCTTTTATAGATGGAAACTGAGACAAGCAGAAGGTAAGTGACTTGCCCAGGATCACACCGCCAGTAAGTGTGTGAGGCTGGATTTGATCTCAGGTCCTCCTGACTTCAATCCTCTATCTATTGTGCTACCTAGCTGCCTCTTAAAAAGACTGATGAATGTTCATTAAGCTTTGTGCACCTACTTTGAAATTAATGATATGTATTTTTAAAAGTAGATAATGTAAGACAAAAAGTGTTTAGAAATGTTTCCATCAATGTTTGGAAATAAATGCCAGGCACCTTTTGTTTTTCTAATCTAGACAACAGGATATGTTCTACAGAGGACTTTAAAAAATGTAACAAGAAATTGTTTAAAAGATTTTAAAAGGATTTTTAAAAGCAATATAGGCACGAAAAATATACCTGAGGAAGACAATCACATTTTCCAGTATAAGTACAGCCTTTTGAAGCCACTTAACTTTCTAAATTTGGCCTATTAATTGCTAGAGACAGGTATTGGTAGATATAATAAAGATGTAACAAATAACTAAATAAATCAGAGCTGTACCCAGACTTTTAAAAGATATATTTTAGAAAAAAAAATTTAATTAATAGAGATTTTGTTGTCAGGCTAAAACTGACTAAAAATAAACAGCTGTACAGTACTTCATTAAAGCTGCCTGCTTGGAGTGATTTTCCCATTGATTAGTCTCAGGGCTAATGCTGGTTCATTCCTCATTTCATTGCTAATTAACATCAGCTCTGCTCCTGACCACTTGACCGAACTCTGTATGTGAACATGGGCTGCTTTGGCAAGTAATAGTTTACCACCCCCTCCATCCCCCCAGCTCTTGCCTCCTTCTTCTTAGAAAAGACTGGGGGTTGGGGGGTGAACGCCATAGCTCAAATAGCCTTCAAATCTTAATCTTTGCTTTTTTTTTACTCTGGAAAAAAAAAAGCAAACTTAAAAGACATATTAAACCTAAGCCAAGGGTAATAAACACAGCTCACTATACACAAGAGTTTGATTGAGGGGCTGTGTAAATACACATGATGAGCTCAGGCTACCATAGGAATTGGCAGACTAGACTCCTCTGTCAGTCGTGTTGATTCAGGCAGACTCTTCCTTGATGTTAGCAGTGCAAATTACCTGACCCAGGGGCCTATGACCCAGGGCCTTTAAGGAAAAGAAGCCTTTGGATGTAGGGCACTTGACTTTTCAAGACCCAGAGTCCTCAGGTTCTCTGAGTCTGCTTAATGGAGTACAGAGGTAGAGATTAGGAAACTGTAGTTAGCCTGGCTTTGTCAAGCAGATCATATATTATGATGGAAACAACGTATTCAAGTTGACATCTCAGTCTTTGCTACAGTTTGAATCAAATGAAAGAGTAGCTAGCATGGATATATAGTGCTTTACAGTTTACTAAGGATTATACATATTATCTTATTTGATGGTTTATTAGGTCAAAAAATTGAAGCAGACCAATATCATGGGATGGTTTCTCCTATGCTCCATATTTTGGTTTCAATTTCTCGTCATAGAATTTTTTTTTTAAATCCAGTAAAGCGTTTTGCATTCAAATTCTGGAAAATCCTGATTATCTTTTATTCCTACATTTTGCCACATTGGTATCTTGTAGCGTAACTGTAAAGCTGGCCGACATTCCTCAAATTCGTCCTTTAGGTGTAATCATTGGACAAGAAGCTTATCCAGGTCACAGTTCCGAATGCCTTGTTTTAGTCCCCCCCTTTAGTCATTTTCTTTGCCACTTAACTTTTATTAGTCTTTGGCTATAACATTTTGTGATATGATTATCAGTATCATGCCTTAACTTCTTATTTTTACTGCAGCTAATATTTAGTCATAAAAAAAAGCCCAACATAGCAAGATAAATGAAATTTGTAAGTCCATTCCCAGACACGGATGCAAAGAATTAAAAGATGTTGTTGGACTTGGATTCCTCCCTTAAGCACATAACAATGGGAAAAATATTTAATTCTTCAGATGTGCTCACTGTGATAGCTAAAATCTGTTATAGTGTTATTATTATGTTTGTCCTTCATTTTCGAAGAGGATCATGACATCAGGGAGATGATGACATGATTTGCAGTTGACTTTGATTTGAGAGAGGGAGGGCTGGGCAAGATCACCAGCCTCCCTTTCTCCTCCAGAGCCATCTGGATTCAGTGACCAGATATTCATAAGGATGACTGGAGATGGTCCAGAAGCAATGGGAAACCCTGGCCCTTTTAGGCTAAGGACTTTTCAGGTACTTACTTAGAATGAGGTAAGGCCCATTCAGTGAATAGGCCTTTTTAAGAAGGGAGTCAAGGGATGGACCCTTTAATTAGAAAAATAGGGAAAAAAATTAAGCTGGGAGGGGAAGACTGTCAGGGTTGTTGTTCCAAAGAGAAACAGCTACCATTGACATTCACTCAAAGCCAGGAGAGCCCAGAATAGAACTGTTACATGGTGCTTGGGCTGGGACCTATTGTGGTCCAATCTATGAGCTTCAGAGTGACTGGGTTTAAGGTGTTGAGAGAGAGAGACAGAGAGAGAGAGAGAGAGAGAGAGAGAGAGAGAGAGAGAGAGAGAGAGAGAGATTGACTCTATAGAGTGATTTGGCCATTTAAACCAAATAGATATGATTAGGTGGCAAAGTTGAGTCAGAAAACCTGAATTCAGACACTAACTGTATGATCTTGGGCAAATCACTTAACACATGTCAGTTTCCCCATCTGTAAAATGGGGATAATAATAGCATCTATCCGTCAGGATTGTTGTAAGGATCAAATGAGATAAAAATTGTAAAGCACTTATTACAATGCCTAGTACGTAGTAAGCATTATATGAAGGTTAGCTATTATTATTAAATTTAATTTTTTTCAGTCTCTTGCTCTTTAATAAATCCAAAGTGACTCAAAGAATTAAAAAAGCTTGTAATATACTTGTTTGTGTTTGTGTCTCTGTGTGTGTATCCGTCCCAGTCTTCCAACCTACACATCCTTTTTGAGTTTTTAAACTCCCACCTCCTGCTTAAGGGGAATGGAAGAAGTTAAAGTATTCCTTTATAACCTTTAGTTATCATAACTAAAGTTTCCCTATTGCCCTTTCTCTCAAATAGGCCCCAGCTTTACCTTCCCCTGGTGGTAGTAATTTATACATTTTTTATAAAGCCCTTAGGGAACCCTCAGGATAGAAGGTACCTGGCAGGGCTCTTGTTTAAATTCTGGACCCCAAGGGAAAAATTCAGAAAGGTCCCCCTTAACCTTTGTTAACTGCAAAGTAAACAGATCACCAACAGAGAAGGTCTCCTTCCTTTTTGGGCAATCCTGGGAAGTTGGGACTTCTTTCCTGGGTCATATTTATAGCTGATGTACAATATTTTCAGCATTTATCTGGATGTTACCCATGAGGCTTTCTAAGGAGACTGCAGTAAGAGGAGATGCCTTTATATGACTTTAATAAACCAACAGCGAATCCTGATTGAAATGACACCATTTTTAATCATGAGGTTTTTTTTCCTACTCTAGTATCTCCTGTTCACTCTAGAATCTTTTTTTTTTTCATTTAACCTGTCAGTGAAGGACACCACCTTTCAGTAGTTGAGCATCTAGGAAACTTTACTGAAGGCTGATTGCTAAATTTGCCCCAAATTTGTGATGACAACATCACTATTTCTGCATCCCTCTCTGGAATAGAACTGGATGAAGTGAGAGTCGTTCATGGCAGTTACCACACTTAGAATGACTATCTGAAACAGAGAAAGATTCTATAATCAGTAATATAAGTCAGCCACCTATTATGAACATTTCTTTTTTCTAAGGAAAGAATTTCCTATTGAGGTTCTAGAGAAAAATAAGTTTCATTAGTTGAGCGTCAAAGAGAGATACAGCAACAGGATTGATTGTAATAAGCCTCTCCTTTTTACCGAAAATCCATTACTTTTTGAGCTATTAAGTGATGAAAGGGATTAGGAGAATAAAAAAATCTAATAAAGATGATAACAGTGGAGCATTTTGTGAAATTTGCATGTGAATTTATAACATTATAATCTATTGGAAGACAGCGTTGTTCAGCAGAAGGGGGAAAATGTACCATACATATAGGGATAAAAAATGCAACAGCAGAGTTTCTGTCCAGGAAACCTTTTTTTTTCCATATGGATGTCCATATGTTTTATCACGGAATCCATATTTTTGGCCTTGATACCCATATGTTAGCTTTTTCCCCAAATAAAATAGTGCAATTATTCTCTATTATTTCTTCTTTCCTAGAAGGTAATACTTTAGGGTTTCAGGGAAAAGTAAATAGACTGTTTCGCATACCTAGGATATAGGCATAAAAAAATCAATGCCTTGGGGAAGATTTCTATTTTTAAAAACAGTACAGTTCATTTTTGGTGTTTGTGCAGTATGCCAGAGTGAGAGAACCTCACAGGTTGAAATTTCCTGGCATAGAAAAGCTTTTTCAAGCAGGTTCACTAATATGTACCATCTTTGATGTGGGAGTAAGACATTTTGAGGAAAGGCTGAGTAGAGCTCTGACCACAGGACTGCTATCATTCTCTCAAGGACACTGACACAGTACTCATCTCAGCAGCTTCAATAAGTCAGATCCAAGATATAGCTGTCAACAGGGCAAGACCTTAAGTATGTTTTTCATATATGTCTCAAAGAAAGTTAATGCTAGTACCAAAAAGGAAATATTAATAACTGATGAATTGGGATAGAAATGCAGAAGATTTTTGTTACCTCTTTGTTCATAAAAAGCATTGATTATTGTGATATGAGAAAAGGGTGACTTTTGTAGTATGGAGGAGAAGAGCTAGGTCTTCATGTGTATATTGGAGATAATAATAGCACCTACCTCTAGGTTGCTGTGAGGACAAAATGAGATAATGTTTGTAAAGTGCTTTAAAAACCTTAAAGTTCCTTATAAATGGTAGCTATTATTGGCAGTAGTATATGACTTGAAGGAAGATAATTTGGCTTATAGTTTGGATTTAAAAAGTCTGAGTACAAGATTATTTTATAACAGCAGTTGCTTCATGTAGGCCAACAAGAACAATCGGTACAAACTGAACATGTCCTAATAATCTTCGTGCCTTCAAGTTCTTACAGAATCTTATATTGGGTATGCATGCTATGTTTTCCATCTAATGCAATTAAAGCCAAGCCTAGTAAAGAGTGACATTTTGTTTTAGGACCACATTATAATCTGTATGCCCATGGCCTTTTGATAAGTGTCCCAGCTGGAAGACAAAGGGATATTTTACAATTTCAGCTGAGGAGTGATTTCAGTCATCATCTATGCTATATCATCTCACTGAGAAATATATATTAGCAAATATATTTATATTTTCAGTACTAGGCACCTGTAAGTCACCAAATCAAAGGAAAAGGTCAACAAGAACTCAGAAAATGGCCTTCTTCCTTGATAATATGGAATAAATATTGAATGGCTATGGAATTGTGATTTTGTATTGCTTTTCTAGAAACAAGGGGAATTATCGGACAATACTATGAAACATTGATCAGTAATAATTGTACTTGTCCTCCAGAAGTCAATAAAGCAAGATAAAGTAGGCATCCAGAAAATTCACAACTCAACTCCTAAAACAAATCATCTTGCCTCAAAGAAAAGAAATTGACTTTGTGGTTAAAAACTTCCTCAGTGTGTTTTGAAGTATGCCATCTTGCCTTTGTCAAAATCTTCTGAGCTTAATATAAAAAATTGGAATAATGCCTTACTAGTCTACTCTGAATCCTCCACTAGTGCAGTAGAATAGTTGCTGGGTATAAGCAGAAAATCATATGACAGTTTGATAATAAGCTGTTGACATTACCCTTCCCCAAGGAAGGAACTCGAGGGAGAGTTTATAATAGTGGATTCTCTATGACCCAAACTGAACGATCTGGGGAGGTGCCTTGCCCAATCAAAAGCACATAAAGAAGTTTTAAAAGCATTGGGAGCACAGATGATTGATCCCTCTCTAGAGACTTGCATAAAGTAAACTTACACATGAAATCTTAGGCTTTTTCAAAATCCAGTTATTTTCTGTAGAAGTTAATTATCCAGGAAGGGAGAAATTCCTCGATAAATCCTTGATCTTAAGAAATTGATGTACCTCATTTGAGAAGGTTTCAAATATCAGTCATTTTCAATCCTATACGACCTCCTTTGGTCCCAGGCAAGGGCAACAGTGAGTGTCTACGTTTCATCATCTGGAGGACATTTGATTGACAGGATGCTGAATTGCGCTCAGCGATGAAGGCTACTGCAGTGTGCCTAGCGTGTGCAGAAACCCTTTACGTGGACCATTTCCCAGGCATTTTGGCTTCAAAATTGTGCCTCAGCAGCCTTCTCAGAATTGTCCAGTCAGTGCATGTATCAGTGCCACCTCTGCTGGATATCTCTCAGTGTGAAGAGTCAGCATTCTGACCTCCCTCCCACCAAACCAGGAAGATGTCAGCAATCTTTTGCTTATTATATTCCTAGCAAAACATGCTGAGATAACTCTCTAAGTTCTCAGGGTGTAACTTCAGCTAGTAGGCAAAGGAAGTAAAAGTTCACTCTTCTCCCTTGATCCAAACATTTTTAATGCTGAAATCATGCCCTTTCCCTTTTTCTCCTTCGGAGGATCAGGATGCGAGTTGGAGCTTATTTTAAGATTCTTCAGGACAGCATTTCATTCTTTTGACTGTTGTATTCTTTACCACATTACCTCACCACATTAGCCCTTGTATCTCCCTCTGATGGCATCTAGTTTCCATTCCATTCACAGTAGCCATGGATCATATCTCTGATCCACTTAGAAACACAGTGATCTCTACCCCTGAGAATACAAACGCTTTCTCAGTCAAATGTATTGATCTATAGGGCTCTATTTCTGGATTTCCATTCACTCAACTTGATGTTTGGGATGTTGGATACTCCTTTCAGCGGAAAGAGTTAACCTGGGTTTTGGGAACTACATAAGGGACATTACTATTACATTCAGAGAAAGCAAAAGTGTTTTAAACAAACAAAATGTAAGATTCCAGTCTACGTTAATTTGTTTAGATTCTGATTTACCTAATTGGGGAAACTAGAGAGACTAAACAGAGTTTTTTAAGTCTTTATTCTACAATCATTAATATGAAATTGATTATAGTAAGGTCAAACATACGGGAATAGGTTTCTGGTTGTAAAATGAGGGGAAAAAAATTGTAGGAAACCTTCCTTAAATGCCTGAGGGCCCTATCCTTGACACTTATCAATTTTTTCTTTATACTCTTTCCTATTTACCTAGATTTGATTATTTTTTTCTATGTAGTTCATTGCCAATCAAGTAATCAGTCAATGAGCATTTATTACCATATTCTAGGCACTGTGCTAAGCAGCTGAGGATACAAAGACAAAAATCATAGTCCTAACGCTCAAGGAGCTTGTATTCAAATATAGACAACATGTACATTTATGAGTACATGCATAATATATAAAGAATAAATAGTTTGGGGAGGAATTGTAATAGCAACTAAGGGGATAGGGAAAGGTTCTACGTAGAAGATTTTGTTTAAGCTAAATCTCGGAGACTAAGAATTTAAAGAAGTGAGAGTGGGAAGAAATACAAACTAGACATAAAGAACAGTCTGTCCAAAGGCACAAAGAATACAAGGGGATTGTAGGGTACATGGAATATCAAATGGGCCAGTATAGCTAGATGGTAGAGTAATGTGTAAGACTGGAAATCTATGAAGGCGCCAGGTTGTAAGATATTTATATGCCAGATGGAGGAGTTTATATTTTATCCTCAAGCCACTGGAATTTATTGAGCAAGAAGATGACATGATGTATTCTGCTCTTAGGAAAACTGCTTTCTTGGCTTCTTGGGGGTGGATTGGAGTGATGAGAACTTGAGGCATAGAAACCAAGTAGGTTATTCCATTAGTTCAAGAGAGAGGTGATGTGGACTACACGAGTGGAAAAGATGGGACATAGACATGAGAGATGTAGAAATGGCAAACTTTGGCAGCTGATTGATTGTATGTAGTGATTGAGAGTGACGAACTGAATATGACACCATTTAGGAACCTTAGAGACTGAAAGGAAGATAATAGGGAAGTTCATAAAAGGTTTGGGTTTCAAGAAAAAAGATAATGAGTTCTGTTTAGTATACATTGAATCTCAGAGGCCTACGAAACATCAGTTCATGCTGTGAGACTGGAATTCTGGAGAGGGATTAATGCTAGACATAGAGATTTGGGTGTTATCAGTTTAGAAAAGATAATGGAACCCAATTCTACATATCCAACGAGGTTCAGTCTCATATATCTAACTCCCTGTTGGTTATCTTCACCGAGGTGTTCTGCTAGCATCTAAAACTCAAAATGTCCAAAATAGAACCCCTCATCTTCCTCCATTCTCCCAACTGCTCTTCAGTTTTTCTTGCTTATCCTGTTGTAGCTTGCTTTGCATAAATTTGTTTGCATGTTGTGACCTCCGCTAGATTGTAGGCTTCTTAAAGGCAGAAATTATCTCTGACTTCTTTTTGAATCCCCAGCATTAGCATAGTACCTGATACATAGTGAGTGCATAGTGAATGTTGATTGATTAATTGTTGAATGCAAGACTCTCACTGATAGAGTGACTTGAAACCAGGAGGACCAAAGTTCAAGTGTTACCTCAGACAGTTGACTAACTCTGTGACCCTGGATAGGTCTCTTAATATCTTTGAGTCTCAGTTTTATCTGTAAAATGGGTACTTTTGACTCATTGTTCTATAAGGTCCCTTCTACCACTCCATATATATGATCCTTTGAAAAAATTCAATAGTGTTACTGGACTATTCCTTAGACTAACTATATGTCATGACCATTAGAAAGGCCACTTTTTGTTAAAGTAGAATGGGGATAAAGTTTAGGAAAAATGAGGGGGAAAAAGGAATTAGAGAAATGGATTTTAAAGAAAAGTTTCCACACTTATAATAATGAATTGTTACCATGAGAAAAGCACCTAAATTAGAGGCAGAGCCACTGTCTGTCTTAATAAGAACCGTGGTAGAAAGCCTTTCTTGAAATAGAGGTAAAATAGGGGAAAAAATTGCATTGTTGCAGGCCTAATTTGATGAAAGGTTCTCAGTAAATTGTGATTGCACAGTTAATAAACCCTAGAGCTTTTTTTGGAAGACAAAATTAGTTGTTTCGTGGTAAAAAAAAAAAAAATCAATTACAAATTGTGTTGTCTTCTTTAACCAATCAGGCAGAGAAGCAGGCCGTAATAATCAGTACTCAAAGTGAATAGAACCTCATTGGATACAAAAGCAGGCCCCTTTTGTCAGGATGAATCTGAAAAGTAGCATTTCCACCTACAGAAAATGTTTCTTATTTTTACTTTGAAATAATACTTTCTATTCTTTTCTCATTAAAAAATCTCTGGATATGATGAATGATGAAAGATCTGTGTATACCTGTGAGTATAATAGAGACAAGTTTAAGGTAATAAACTCTTGGGGAAAGAGGAAATTACATAAATAAAAGTAAATGGTTATTTATATATCAAAGCAGACAATGTTATGGGATTTCAATAGTAAAAGTCAGTTATGAAAATATTTCTCCATAACCAGAAGAAGGATTATAGGATTTAGTGCTAGAAAGGAACTTAGAAATAATTTAGTACAACTTCCTCCCTCCTCTCACCTTTTCCAGGTAAGAAAACTGACTTTTAGAGAGATATGTGATTTGTCCAAGTAAATAGCAGATCCAGGATGCATACCCTGGGCCTCTAACTCCAAGTCCAGTGATTTTGACACTGTATCATGTATTTCACAAATAATTGTGGACAAACAATGTCCTGTAGCATGCCATTGATGCCTTCCTACATGACTAAGATTCTAATTTGTATTGTAGTTAGGTATCTCATCACCCTACTCTTGTTCATAAGTTCCTTGAGAATAGGAGGCATGCTTGTTCCATCTTTGCGTTCCTACCTCATAAACCCAACTCTTAGGAACAAACACCTGGGAGTGGGAGATGGAGGGGTTGGGGAGTGAGGGTTCAAGATTGTAAGATCCATGGGAGTTCAAAGTGTGATGTGCAGCTGAACAAGGTATCTTCATACTGAGGTGGTTTTGTAAGAAACATAATGTCCTAAGTGAGAAGCGTTATAGCCCTACTGTGTACTGCCTTGGTTAGATAACATCTGAAATATTATTGTCTCCTCTGGATGCTACATTTTAGGAAGGACATTTGACAAACTCTATGTCCAGGAGAGGATGACCAGGATAATAAGAGGACTGGAAACTATGTCATATGAGGACAAGTTGAAGGAACTAGGGTTCTTTACAATCTGAAGATGAGACTACATGGGAGGAGGAGATGAGAATGCTATCTCTCTTTTTTGAAAGACTAGCATACTAAAGAATTATTGAATTTCTATGATCTGATTTTTTTATAAATGATAAATAAAACTCTTTGCAAATATTAAAGCACTTTGTAAATTTAATTTCTTTTAATTTTATTTCATATATTCTTAGACATGGAAGTAACCTTCAGAAGCATTTAGTTCAATCTGCTCACTTTACTGATGAGGAAACTGAGATCTCAAGAACTTAAGGGCTTTATTCAAATACATATATGTAGTGAATAACAGGGGTTTAGTGCTTTTTACCATGCAACATTATGTTTTTCCTACTGGAGAAGATCTGGTAAAAGCTAGTAGATAAATTAAATTTCTAGATTTATGAACAGTAAATAAAATGGTGCATTATTAAAATAAGATGATTTTCCCCCCTAATTTTTACCTGTTGACTTATTTATGTCACGTTTCAAAATTAGTCATTGTAGGGCTTCAGATTAAATATACATATATATGTATATATATCATATCAAAATCCTGAATTATAAGAGAGATGAAAATCAAAGCAGGTCTGAAGTTTTATCTCACACTTAGCAAATTGAAAAGATGACAAAAGATGAGATAAGTCCTTACTGGAAGACAAGCACACCAAATACACTGTTGGTAGAAATGTGAATTGCCCCAACCATTCTGAAAAGCATTTTGAAATTATGGTTTTAAAAGTGACTCAAATGATCTTATCCTTTTCTTTCAAAGACTAAATGGTCTTGTAAACACCAAAATATTCATTGAAAAACTTTTTATATTAGCAAAAAACTAGAACCAAAGTAAATACCCACCGATTTGAGATTGGCTAAACAAATAATGAAACATGAATATAATAAAAGCAGCTAGGATAGAGTGTGTGGACAGAAATCAGGAGGACTCTCCCTGAGTTCAAAACTGGCCTCAAACACCTACTTGCTGTGTGACCCTGGGCAAGTCACTTAACCTTGTTTACCTTAGTTTCCTTGTCTGTAAAATGAACTGGAGAAGGAAATGGCAAACCACTTCAAATATCTTTGCCAAGAAAACTTGAGTGCAGTCACCAAGAGTCAGAAATGACTGAAATCACAGATATGGATTTGGATTGGTATAGAGAGGCTTATTTGAACTGATACAGAGAGAAGTAGGATCAGGGAGAAAAATATAAACAATGACTAATGTAAATATGAAGAATAACAAACAAACCCAAATTATGTATAATTACAGTGACCAGGGTTGGCCAGCTTTGCCCTTTGTAGAAGTGAGAGTCAGTGGATGTGCAATGTTGCATATTCTCTGAGACAGTTTTTTGATTTTGCTAAATTGGTTTTTTCTCTCTTTTTTAAAAAAAATACATTAGAAGCAGTTGAAAGGGGTTGATTAGAGTTGTTGAAAGGGGAAGATTGCTTTTTGGAAATTGAAGTGATATAAAAACAAAAGTTAGTAATAAAAATTAAATGAAATGAATAAATACCATAACATTTTTATAATTTATCATTGTCAAGTTCACTTATTGACTTCCCTTTCCTTATATTTGAACTTCTTGGCTTTTATCTGTCTGTTAGGGAACACTCCAAAATCCTATCAATGAGTTGTTTAGTGTTCCCCTCAGCTCTTTTCATCAAATTAAATGCTCTGTCCTTGTGGTTTTGTCTTGGACTCCAAATTGGGTAAATGGAAAGAGACAAAAAAACTCCAGCAATTTTATAGTATCTATTGTGCATTTTGCATTATGCTAGCAAAATGGTGGATAAGATGAGTAAGACAGTAGCTGTTCCAGAGGAGAGTTTTTAGTTCATTTCAAGATAAAAAATAGATTGAGAAAAAGAGACAAGCTCAGAGAGACACAGAAGATTGAGAGAGAATGATAGTGGTGTTAGGGTAAAAATGGGCATATGAAGAAATCAGCACATAATAGGCTTGGGCAATCATGGGAGTTTTCTTATTTTCTTATTTTACTTCTTCCTCTGTGAGTGTTCCTAGACAAGAAGGGTAAGTTGGGGGTGAGCTTCTAAAGTCATCAAGTGTAGTTGGCTACCTAGATTAAATTCTTTCTGGATGCCTATTTCAGTTTTTTGCTGTCCTGTTATAAGTAGGTGTGTGTGTGTGTGTGTGTGTGTGTGTGTGTGTGTGTGTGTGTGTGTGTGTACACTATGAATTGTCAGTCTTTGAGTCATGCACCTACAAGTTGCTGATTTATTTTCTATGGGAAATGTTGAGAAGCACTTCTACACAGAGGCATCTTTCTCCCCTCCCAAATTCCCAATTTTAGATTCATTTGAATGAAGAATCTCCTTTAAAATGCAAATGCTCCCTAAAGTCTATTAGTCTTTCACACCTTATGGAGAATTACATTAATGTGATTGCTTTTTTTTTCAGATACTTAGCTGAGCTCAGTTGCACTAAAAAGAATGGTATTTTTTGATTGAGAGAAGGGAGAGCTAATTTTGGAGAAGATCTGGGTGGGATTTGACGGTAGGAAGCTTTGAAAAACTTCAAGGCATTGCAAGTCTTTAGGGTAAAAGAGAAGTTGTAATACTCTGAGAAAGAGATATAAAATGGAAATCAGCATGATTCCAAAGGCAGACTTAAAATACTTTGCAATTTTTGCTGTGGCTCTGGTCATCCTTGGTGCTACTGACAATCATCTCTGCCTTTATGCTTTGGTAGCAGATATCTATGTCACTCTGAAATGATGAAACGGATTCCATCAGTTAAGGAGTGGCTGAATAATTTGTGATATGTGAATGTGATGGAGTACTGTTGTGCTGTAAGAAATGAGTCATTTCAAAAAGACATGGAAAGACATGAACAGATTCAGACTGAAGTAAGCAAAAGCAGAAAAATTTACATTATAACATCAATATTACAAAGGTGAACAATTTTCAAGATTTTTATAAACTGATGAAGAATGAACAACTCATGCTATAAAAACACTGTATAAACAGGAACTGCAAGAACCATGATCAATACAGTAGCTGTTCATGATTCCAGAGAACCAATGGTGAAATATTCTGTCTGTTACAAAGAGGTTATGACTTAGGGTGCAGAATGTGACTGTGTGTGTATATTTCTGTATGTAGCCACTGAAGGAATTTCTTTTGATTGACTATACATATATAAAACACATATCATATAGATATGTATATGTGTATATATATTTTTTTCTTAGAAGAATTTGCTTTTCTTTCCATTGAGGTAGGGATGAGATAGAGGGAATATAGTTTTATGTTGATTTAAAAATAGAGGAAGTTGTTACATGTGTGAAATGTACATGTACTTTCAGATGAGGTACTGTATTATTAATTTTACTTACTGTTTTACTTAAGATAACTCTCAGGAAGTGGGAGCAATCTGTAAAAATTTCTAATGCAAAAATAGAAAATATCAATAAAACTTTAAAAAATGAATTCTGTAAGATATATTGAAGAACTAGTTTCATTACTTTTTAGACACATCACTTATATATATATATATTTTTAAAAAACTCTGAGTTTAGAAAAATCAGTGACATGAGCTAGAAAAAAAGTTTTTTTTAATTAATATGAAATGCTAAGAATTCCTTTACTTTCATTTCCTTACTGGTATAGTAGAAAAAGCACTGGAGTTACAGGACTAGGTTAAAATCTGACTTCTGACACATTGAGTGTACTACCTAGGGCAATCCACTTAACCACCCTGGCCTAAGTTTTCTCAACTGTAAAACTGAGAGAGGTTGGACTAAGATGACCTTTGAAGTCTCTTCTAGCACTAGATCTATGATCATCTTTTCTCCTTCTCTATGTTTTAAAGCCCACTGACACCATCCTACTTCTCCTTTCTTTCCTTCTTTTATTCTAATTTCTGATGGTCAAACCATCAGAAACAATACCTTCTGTCAACTTGATTTTCCCCGTAGTCATCCTTGCTCCTGTTGTAATATTCAGTCTTTCTCCAACAACTGATTCCTTTCTTACTTCCTACAATCATACCCAAGTCTCCCCCATTCCTCCCACCCCCTTCAAAAAAACCAACTCACTTTATTTTTCCATTCTCCCATCCATATACCTTTCCTCTTACAAACTGAGGTGGGGGGGGGGGGGGGCGCGAGGTGGGGGGGGACAGGGGGGAGGGGGAAAGGCTCTCTAAAATCATTGCCCTCACTTCTCTCATTCATTTCAACCCTTCTTTCCAAAAGTAACAATGATCTTTTCTCAGTTTTCATCATTCTCAAACTGTCTGTCAAATTTTATACTGATGACTGTCCTTTCCTCCTGGAAATTCTTTGTGTTTTTAGGGTACTGCTTTTGCTTGGTACTTTGCTACCTTTCTACCTGTCTGACTGCTCCTTCCCGATCTCCTTTGGTAGATCATTAACCTAACCATGAGGATACTCCAGGACTCTGACCAGGGATCTCTTTTCTTTCTACACTCTCACTTAGTGCCCTATCAACTACTGTGAGTTTAATTATTGCTATGCAGGTGACTCCAGATCCATATATCCAACCCTATTATCTCTCTTGAGATTCAGTCACAAGTCTACCTACATCTCCAATTATCTATTGGATATTTTAAATTGAACATTTAAAATTAGACACCTCAATTTCAAACATGTCCCAAAGAGAATGATTGATCTTTTCCCTAAAAGATCACCCCTCTTCTGGCGAAGGTGCCACCATCCTTCCAGTTTTCCAAGTTTATAGCTTGTTTATAGCTTGTTTATAGCCCGTATCTAGTCTGTTGCTTAATTTTGTCATTTCTACCTTCACAACATCCTTTATATCTATCCACTTCTCTCTAATCACTTTAGCGGAATCCTTAATTGCCTTGTACCTATATCATTGCAATAGCTTCTTAATTATTACCCGTGCCTCAAACATCTCCCTACTCCAATCTCTTCTCCACAAAACTTCTGAGGTGCTTTTCCTAAAGCAGAGGTGTAATCATGTAATTGCTTAATAGTAAACTAATGGTTCCCTTTCCCCTTTAGGATCTAGTATAAACTCCTCTGCCTCTTAAAATTCTTCACAACCTAGGCTCACTACCTTTCAGACCTTGTTACACATTTCTCCTCTTCCTACCATCTGTGACCCAGCCAGATTTGAACTCTGGCTGTTTGTTCCTTACATTCATACATGGCACTCCATATCTAATCTCCATGCTTTTGCCTTGATTCTATCTTATGTCTGGAATCTACTCTCTTCTCACCTTCATCTCTTAGAATCCTTTATTTCATTCAAAACTCAAGTGCTACCCTCTGCATGAAGACTTTCCAGCAGCTAACACATATTCTACCCAAAACCCCCAAAATAAAACCACCTGATGTGCTGTGTCCTCCACCCCCTTGCCCATAAATTACCTTGTTTTTATTTCTGTTTTGTCTAAAAGGCAGCTTGAAGCAATGGATGTTGGACTGGCCAAGGACACATCGCGGCTCTGTACCCCCTCTCAGTTTTCTAGGCAACTTGCTAAAACTATATTGTATAGAGCAGATGTCAGGTAGAGGGAAGGCCCTCTATCAATAAAACCACAGATCTAATTCCCACTTTATCATTATATTTTGCATATATTTATCTCCTGGCAGAACATAAGCTCTTTGAGGAAAGAGATTATTTATTTCACTTTTGTCTTTATATATCTCCACACAATGGAGATGCCTTTATATTTTCACATAATGCTAACACATGGCACAGCTTCATAAATGCCTATTGATTGATTCCTTAGGCCCCTTCTCAACCTTTTGTCATATCTTCCTGCTGTCTTGAAATCCTGTTTGATGCCATAGATCAATTTGTCATTTTTTCCTCAAAACAAATATTTGTAAAGCACTTAGTAGTTGACTAACTACTAAGTAGTAAGTCACTACTTTACTGGTCAGTAAACATTTAAGTGCCTACTATGTGGCAGGTAAGTACAGAAGATATAAAAGACAACCCTTGCCCCAAGGAACTTACAGTCTAAAGGGGGAAACAACAAGCAATCTATATGTGGGATAAATGAGAAATAATTAACAGAGGAAAGGTACTAGAATTGAGGGGTTGGCAAAAATTTCTTGTGGAGGAAGGGATTTTAGTTGGGATTTGGAGAAACTTAGGGAAGCCAGGAGGGGGAGATGAAGAGAAAGTACTTCCTGAACATGGCAACAATGCCTGGAGCTGAGAGCCTTGTTCCTGGAACAGCCAGGAGACCAGTATCCATAACCTTAGCACAGACTCTGCCACATAATAGGTGCTTAATAAATAAGTGGCTCCATTCCCTTCTCCTTCTTCCCATTTACAAGGAAGACCTAGATATTGGGGATACTGTAGAAGGGAGTTGTTGCATCAGGAGGGAGATTGAATTAGGTGACCCCTAAGGTTCATTCCAAACCTAAAATTCTATGATTCTCTTTTCCAATTATGTTTGTATCTGAGGGCGAAGTCATTTGTCTTCATTCTAATACCTGATGTTACCAGAAGGGAAAAAAAAAAGTCCCGTATGTTTAAAACCCATGGAAGTGGAGCCAATTTTGGGGGGCTGCCAGCTCTCTTATTTACTGCTGTGTTGTGTGGCTGTCACCAAAAGTTTTAGTTAATGTTGTCATCTTTTATGAAGCAACTTCTTTGGAAACCGCAAATAAAGCTTCTATAACTCTGGCTCTGTTTGTAACTGAGCCCAAAATAGAAAGCAGTGCATGTGCACTTTTTTTCTTTTTGTGATATAGAATTGTTGTTGTTTCCCCTCTGGTCTTTGACATGGGTCCAAGAGTCAAATCTCCCGTCCACATCTGGAGAAAGCTGCCTAGCTCCAGATTTAAGGGAGCTTTTGGGTCTCTGAGAAAAAGAGCCCCCTCTGCTGGTCTGGTGATTCATTTTGTGAGCCCAGAGCAAGGTTTTTTACCTGCTTATGTTTATATGTTACATTATTAATATTTACATCGAGTTAAGCACAATTTGGTTGCTTTGGGGGGCCTATATTGAGGTTTTCACACTTCCTAGCTCCTCTGAAAGTATTCTTATACCCTATGTGGGCTTGTGCTAATGTTTTTGCTTCTGGCCATGGTACTTAATCTTGATTGGTGATTACATTTCTGTAACTAAGAATTTTTGGCTATTCCTATCCAAACGTTATAAAATTGAGACTTATTTTCACTCTCATACTGGAGCTGACAAATGTGGTTTCTCTCAGGAGTGCAGAGCAGAGTGCATTAACTGACTCGGGGTGGGATTTGAGAATACTTGAAAAAAGAGGAGCCAAGAAGAGGTAAAACTTTGAGCAAGTACAATAGTCAACAAACTCAGAAGTTTGGTAATGCTGATTTATAAAGATACTATAACTTTTAAACATGTACTTTACATCTGAAGGACTGCAGTGGGGATTTAAAATATGACTATTTAATTTTTTCAAATTACATAAATTAAATGAACAGCCCATTAACAGGATGCCATCAGGATCACATGGCCAATTCAGATCAAAGTTATATTGTCTTGCCTGCTGGATTGGAATAAGAATTAAGAAATTACTATTCCAGAGTGGTGTTGAACGTTGCTCCTCATTTACAATGATATTCTTCACCGATAACTACCTGGAACTCTGCTACTTTGACAGACATTCCACTGAATCTTCTTTGTGGTGCAACCATCAGTAGAGGATATTAGTGGGAGAGAAGCTGCTAATGAGTCGTTCTGCCTAAGATGTCTTATCTGGTAGGCACCTCATGTAAGCAAGCAGTTGTACCTAATGAAAGGAAGCGCAGTTTGGATGGACATTGAACTTGACCTTTTTATCCACTTTATGAACTAATGGTTCATAGCAATAGATACCAGCCCCACTGGAGCCAGTTGAATGTCTTTCTCAATTCCTAACTGGCTGCTCTTCCTGTAACCTGGCATACCCAAGCCTTTTATTTTAAGCATGTGTGTCACCAGTAATCAACTTGAGTGGTGCATTTTAGGAATCGACCCTGTTCAGCAAGATTGAATATCCTGTTAAGTCTGCAAAGCACCTAGCATATTATTGGCACTCCATTCAGAGTTTAAGCAAGGATAAAGACTGACCTATGTAAACAGACAACAATTTTAAGGAGCATTCCCTTTCTTTTCATTATGGTTTGCCAAAGCAGCTCATTGCTATTAGATGATTTTAAATTTGGGTTGGCTTTTAAATGGTCAGATTATTAATAAACAATTTTACCTGCTATATTCTTAAACACCTAGAGGACTAGAAGACTTAATATGTCATTTACAGCAATGAAAAGATATAAGAAATATAATGTTATTCTTAACTGGTGTTTATAGCTTTTATTTAGTTGTGTTACTATTTGACTTGACTTTATTCCTATGCATTTATTTTCCCTTTTTTTTTCAGTTCAGTGAGAAGCAAAATTATACCCATTCAAATAAAAGTCTTACCTCAATCAAATTCAACAAACATTTATTAATCAATCAGTTAAACTTTTAAGAACCTACTACATGCTAGGTACTGTGTGAGGTGCTGGGGATGAGGGGGAAATGTCTGTCTATGTATCTGAATACATACATATATATATATATGTATATATATATATATACACATATTGTGTGAATACATATCCATGTATATGTATATATAAACAAACAATTCCTACTCTCAAGGAGCTTAAATTCTAATGAATGCCTACTATGTACAAAACTCTAGGGAACAGTCCCTATGCTCAAAGAGCTTACATTCTATTGGTGGAGAGCTGGGGGATAGGGAATTTGCACAGATAAGTAAATATAAGATAATTTGGTGATAGAGTAAGGAGGGCATTAACAGCTAGGGGTTAACAATAAGCTGTACAGAGTTGATTTGCATTTGTATGTACAATCCACACTTTTTTCTAGCTTTCTTTGTGTATAGAAATGTCCATATTTGCTAGTATTTTCTAATTTATAATTTTTTAATTAAAAAAAATTCTCAGCAACTAGAGGGTTTTAGGAAAGGCCTTATGTAAGAAGCAACAGCTAAACTGAGTCATGAAGGAAGCTGGAGTTCCAAGAGGTGAATGTGAATTTGGAGAGTGTTCTAGGCTTGGGAGACAGCCTGGCAAAGGAACAGAGATTGAAAATGGAATATCACATACATTGTCCTGTCCGCTCTAGACTAAAGTGATCTCTCCTGCATGCTTGTAAGACTTACAGCCAGTGCTATGCTAGTATTTAATCATATGATGTATTGCATTGTTCACATTTTTTATTATGGGTTAATCTCATTTCCTCAACCAACTAAAAAACTCCTTAATATTATCTTCAACCAACTCCTTAAATGCAGCAATTTTTATAAATTCTATTTCTTTATCCCCATAATGCCCATATGATGTTTTTGCAGATACCAAGTGCTCAGTAGTTGATGGATTTATAAATTCAATACTCATTAGTTCAAAAGACATTAAGCAACCTACATCTTTCTAGACGTAGTACTCTTTCTAGATTCTAGAGGAGATACAAAGATATATATAATAATTTCCAACTTAAAATAGCTTAAGATCTAGCAAGAGAAAAAAAGACAAGTTTATAGTTAAATGTAATACAAATTAGAATATGACAAGTACCTAGAAAAGCTACTGTGAAATAATAGAAGGGAGAGAACACTTTCAGCTGCTGCAGTCAGGGAAAGCTTTTCTGATGGTATTTGGGCTGGACTTTGAAGAATGAGTAAGATATATTATCAGGAGATCCATGGAGTGGATATAATAATGACAGTAACAGCAATAACCACAACTAAATTGATACAGCATGACTATGTGCCAGATAATATGCTAAGTTCTTTACAAATATTGTGTCATTTGTTCTTCACAACAACCCTGTAAGATAGGTGCTATTAATATCCCCATTTTACAGATGAGGAAAGGGAAGCAAACAGAGGTGATTTGCCCAGGGTCACATAGCTAGAAATTGTCTGAGGTCACATTTGAATTCAGGTTCTTCTGACTCCAGACCTGATACACTATCTACTGGGTCACCTAGCTGTATTCAGATTGTAGGAAGCATTGTAAAAGGGTTGGGAAATATTTGGGAATAGGTGATCATAGAGTCCAAGAACTGGAAAGGACTTTGGAGATCTTGTGCTTTTATTTTAGTTCTGAGGAAATGGAAGTCCAGTGAATCGTCCAGTTTGGCTCTAGAGTGTATATGGAGACTAAAGGGCATGGGGAAGGGACATTGTGAAGTAAGACTGGAAATGTAGATTTAAGTCAATTATAGAGGTCTAAGGACTTTGACAGAATGATTGTATACTCAGAATGTTTCAATATGTCAGTATCAAATACGAGTAGAGTCCATGGGGTGCTGAGCAAGTCCTTTCATTCTATTCCACTACCCCTTGGGGACTGTAAGGTATGTAGTTTTCCTTAAGAATTTTTTAAACCGGAAAATAACCAGTAATCTGTAATCATAAAATCATCATGATGGTTTTTGAAGTACTTTGAGAACATGGCAACAGATGCTAATGGATGGTGCTATATCAGTCACTCACCAGATGGCTCACAACACATCTCTTATTAGCTTGATGCAATAAATCTGCATTTCCCCTTGAAACATTTTCTAGAATGTATCCATAACTTTCCTTTCATATATAATGTATATATGTCCATATATTTGGGTATTCAAATATATACCCAAATGTAGACATGTATTCATGTGTATATATACACATATGCATATACAAATATATTTATCCATATACATAGATATATTCAGATGTATTTTATACATCTGGCTCCTATAACCTCAAAATATAATTATGGTCATAGATTATATTTCTTGATTTAAACTTATCTTACAAGACTAATTTCTAGGAGCAGCTAGGTGACCCAATAGATAGAATACTGGCCCTGGAGTCAGGAGTCCTGAGTTCAAATGTGGCCTCAGACACTTGATACTTACTAGCTGTGTGACCCTCAGCAAGTTATTTTAACACCAGTTGCCTTACCAAAAAATAGAACTGTGAACCTTGAGAATATAAGGAAAAAAACTGGTCTTAATTCTACTATCTTTTGATGACACCCCTTACCCCCTTCACCATATCATGCTTTGCAGAAGTTATGGCAAAGGAATAATAATCTAGGTTTGTGTGTGTGTGTGTGTGTGGCACTTAATTCATCATGAGCCTATGAGGTAAATAGTGCAAATAATATTATGCCCATTTTACAGGCAAGTAAGCTGAATAGTGAATAAGCTCCCTCATTGCCTAAGGTCATATAGGGACCAAGCCACGACTTGAACAAGCACCCATTTCCCTACAGCAGGTTTCTTCTCGAGGAACGTGAAGTGGTGGCATAGTTGCTAGGCACATCAAGTGAAATCTAAAACCATTAGATTTTCTGACAAATGGCCTTTTTTTCTTGAAGTTTGTACTCCGTATGAAATGCAGTTTTATCTTCTCAAAATGAAGAGATCTTGATAGGTTACCATAAATGCTGTGCAGCTGTTTGGAGTGTTTCAGGGCTCAACTCAAACACATAAACCCTTCCCGATTCCCTCTTCCAACACCTCATATTGACTTTACATAGATTTTGCATTTGTTTAAATGTTTACATGTTGTTTCTCTGTTGGAAGGTAAGTTTTCTACAGGGCAGCGACCGTTTTGGGTTTGTATATATCTGTTCCTTAACACAGTACTTTAGCACCTAACAGACAGTTTGATTTGTCTTCACCTCTCTAATTCCTTGCTCTGTTGTCCTGTCCACATTCATCCCTTGCCAAACCTCCATCCTGGATTATTCCAGCTTCCTCCTGTTCCTGCTTATGTGTTACAGAACTGGTCTGGAATTCCTTGAGAAAGGCATCTGAAATCCCTCCTCTCTCCACTCTCACCTCTCTCCAGTTTGGTTTCATTCAACTGAAACTTCCCTCTCCAAAGTAATCGGTATATTTTTAATTGCCAAGAAAATGGCCTTTTCTCCGTCCTTATACTTGACATCTCTGCAGCCTTTGACATAGTTGATCACGCTTATCTTCTGGATACTCTCTTCTCTAGAGTTTTTCTTTTTGTTACTGCTCTATCTTGGTTCTTCTCTTATTTTTCCTGCTTTTCTGATCATCTTTTCTTGAATTCTTTTGCTGGATCTTCATCCACATCAGTGTTTATCCCCAAAGGGTCAGTCCTGGGCGCTCTCTCATTTAGGTCTGTACTGTCTCACTTGGTGACTTCAGCAGGTCCCATGAGTTCAATCTTTATGAAGATTATTCTCAGATCTGTATATCCAGGCCTGATCTCCTAAGCTGGACACCTTGCACTGGATAACCTATAGGCATCCGAAATTCAATATGTCTCAGACATGGCCTGTTATCTTTCCCCCAAAATCCTCTGCTCTTCTGAATTTCCTAATTACTGTCAAGATCACTGCTATCCTATTAGTCACGAGATTTGCAACCTCAGTACCACACATGACTCCTCACTTGCACTCACCCCTCTTTCTAGTCTATTGTCGAATTATGCCATTTCTACCTTTACAACATGTCTTGTAAATGTAGCCTTCTCTCCTTGTATAGCCACCATTCTGGTATAGGCTCTCATCACTTCACACCTGGATAATTGCAGTAGGTGTCTATTTGGTCTCTGTAACTTAAATCACTCCCATCTCCAATTCATCTTCCCCTCAGTTGCCAGAGTGATTTTCCTAAAGTTCAAATTCAACCACATCAACCCCCTTATTCACTAAACTCCATTGACTTCCTGCTAGCTCCAGGATCAGATGTAAATTCTTCTTTTTGAGATTTAAAAACTTGCATAACTTGATCTTTTCCTGTCTTTCCAGTATGTTTATACTTTACTCTTCTTCACATACTCTATTATCTATCAATACTGACTTTCTTTCTGTTCCTTGGACATGACACTTCACTTTTCAATTCTGTGCGTTTTTGTTGTCCCAGGTGCCTGAAATGCTCTCCCTTCTTGCCTCCACTCCTGATTACCTTAAGTCTCAGCTCAAGTCCCATTCTCTAGTAGGCTGTTCCTCCCACCCTCCTTTATTAAAACTCTTCATTTATACTACACATATCACGTACATTTTTGCATGTTTTCTCCTTTCTTAAAATGTGATCTCTTTGAGAGTAGGAACTGTTTTTGCCTTTGTATCCTTGGTACTTAATAAATGCTTATTGACTGACATACACAACTGTGTTGAGTGGATACATCATAAATTCATATTATCTAACATCAACTGTACCTTCACTGCAGCAGGAAATTGTTTTGATTCTTCCTTAATTTACTCTTTTCTTGTTCTCCACAGAAACTATTCCAAACTTTTTTTCCTTGAAGAGTCTCACAACATTTCCACCTCCCCACCCCCCCTTCTCAGCTGACGACTTCATCTCTTAATTTATTGAGAAAATTGAGATCATCTGTGTGGGGAGGTTAGGTAAATTACAATTTTTTCCAAATGGTTGTTGATTTACCCTTAAATCATTGTACTAAGGGTGTGTTCCCAGACTCCACCAAAGGCCTCCTCATCTGGGCGTGGTTGATGCTAGATCTAAGAAGGCCATGCTGGGAAAGTCCAAGCTCTAGAAACTGCACTAAGCTGGAAAGGTTGTTCCGAATCCTGACCTGGTGACAGATTGTATTTGTTTTTTTTTAATAAAAGGAGCAGCCTAGCTAAGTTCTGAAATAATAACGGGCTATTCATGATTTGTTTTAAAATCTCCAGCAACTCATGGGACTATTTACTAAGCCATGGAGACATTGTAACATGCCTTTGTGGAGATTGAAGGTGGGAGCAAAAGTCATCAAAAAAATGAAATCATGGATCTTGTGATGTATCAAAAGTTCCCCAGTTCATTTGTGTTCTTCACTATGAACTGTTTACATGTTTTCATTTTAAAATTTGTTAATAAAATGTGTGGAATTGGGTGCCTATTCAGAGAATCTAACACCATTTTGTCCTAAGAGTTAGAATTGCTTGAATCAATAAATCGAAGATATTAAACTGAGTGTGAACAACCTAGTTAATCATGTTGGGAAGTAATAGGGTACTTGTACTTCAAACCTTTGGATGAAATGAAATGTTGATACACAGGAAGTATATTAGGATTGACTGAAGAGCTTTATTTATGCCCTCTGGATCTTATATAAAATAGCAAGCCAGTTTGAATTCTAGCTTTTGAACGATAGGCCAGCTTAGTCAGTGGTGGCAGTAATTTGAGCCAAACCCCTGTGAAGGAATCCTGAGGTGAGGGGAGATGAGAGGAACCTCTGTTTTCTCCTACACCCAGCCCACACTTTGGTTAGAGGATGGAGAATTTGGACTTCTCATCAAGACTGAACTGGTTATCATCTCCTCATCAGCTTACCAAGCTGATGGTTCATGGTAGTGTTTACAATGGACAAATTAGATACACCATAGAAAAGTAGTTTCAGGATTCTATACAGAGCCCAGCAAGAAATTATATCAAATCTAAGAGAAAGTTCAAGGATTCCATGAAGTGGGGAGCGAAGGACTGTGAGTTTCCTCTTTTCCCATATGTGCTTTCTTAAGTTTATACCCACTTTCCCTGGATTCTTTATGCACTTGTGGAAGAGCCTCCATTTTGGCTGTGTGTTTTATACCAACTGTTCTTATTGTACCATTTTAATAAATACTCATCTGTATTCAGACATCATCAGTTCTTTCTCTAGGGATGAATAGCATTTTTTATCATAAGTCCTTCAGAGTTGTCTTGCATCATTGTATTGTTGAGAATAGCTAAGTCATTCACAGCTGATCATCTTACAATATTGCCGTTACTTTGTACACAGTACAATTCACTGTGCATCAGCTCATGTAAGTTTTCCCAGGTCTTTCTGAGAGCATCCTGCTCATCATTTCTTATAGCACAATAGTATTCCATCTTTGTGCATCCCTTCAATTTCCAATTCTTTGCCACCAGAAAAGAGCTACTATAAATATTTTTGTGCATATAGGTCCTTTTCTTTTTTGTCCTTATCTCTTTTGGGATACAGACCTACTAGTGGTATGACTTGGTCATTTTATAGCCCTTCAGGCATACTTCTAAATTGCTCCCCAGAATGGTTGAATCAGTTTACAACTCCACCAACAATGCATTAATGTCCCATTTTTTCCACATCCTTTCAACTTTGGTCATTTTCCTTTTCTGTCCTATTAGCAAAGTTAATAGGTATGAAGTACTACCTCAGAATTATTTTAATTTTCATTTCTCCAATCAGTAGGGTTTTTTTTTCATATGGTTATAGATAGCTCTGATTACTTCATCTGAAAACTGTTCGTATCTTTTGATCATTTGTCAGTTGAGGAATGGCTCTTATACTTATAATTTTGACTGTTCTCTATATGTTTTAGAAAAGAGGCCTTTATCAGAAAAATTTGCTTCATAATTTTTTCTCAGTTACTATTGCTAACTGTATCTCCCTCCATCCTCTCTCCCCTCCCCTGTTTATTCTGCTCTCTTTCTCCTTTTACCCTGTCCCTCCTCAGAAATTTGCTTCTGATTACCTCTCACCCAATCTTCTCTCCCTTCTATCATCATCCCCTTTCTCTTATCGCCTTGCCCTCCTACTTTCCTATGTGACAAGATAGATTTCTATTCCCAATTGAGTGTGTTGTTATTCCCTCTTTGAGCCAGTTCTAATGAGAGTATGGTTCACTCATTCCCACTCCCTTCCTTCCTCTTCCCCTCCATGGTAAAAGCTTTTTCTTGTCTCTTTTATATGTGATAATTTATCCTGTTCTACCTCTCCCTTTCTTTTTCTCCAAGTACATTCCTCTCTCACCCCTTAATTTTATTTTTAAAAATATCATCCTTTCAGTTATCTGAAAAATAGGGTGAGGGGAAGGGATAAGAGGAGGGGATGATAGAAAGGAAGGCAGATTGGGGGAGAGAGAAATCAGAAGCAAACACTTTTGAGGAGGGTCAAGATCAAAGGAGAGAATAGAATAAATGGAATAGGATGTAGGGAAATATAGTTACTTTTTCACAACGTGACTTTTATGGAAGTGTTTTGTATGACTACACATGAATAACATAACAAATTACTTGCCTTCTCAGTGAGGTTGGGTAGAAAGGGAGGAAGAGAGAGAATTTGGAACTCAAAATTTTTAAAGTGAATGTTAAAAATTGTTTTTACATGCAACTGGGAAATAAGATATGCAGGCAATGGGGTATAGAAATCTCTCTTGCCCTACAGGAAAATAGAAAGGGAAGGGGATAAGAGAAGGGGGCATGATAATATGAGGGAGGGCAGAATGAGGGAAGGGGTAATCAGAATGCATGACTCTTGGGGCAGAGGAGGGGAGAGATAGGGAGAAAATTTGGGACTCAAAATCTTGTGGAAATGAATGTTGAAAATTAAAAATAAATTAATGAATAAAAAAATCATCCCTTAATATTCAACTCACACCTGTGCCCTCTGTCTATATATACTCCTTCTAACTACCCTAATAATAAGGGTCTTACGAGTTACAAGTATTGTGTTCCCATGTAGGAATATAAAGTTTAACCTTGTTTAAGTCCCTTATGATTTCCCCTTTTCTGTTTAACTTTTTATGCTTCTCTTTAATCTTGTATTTAAATGTCAAATTCCTATTCACTCTAGTCTTTTCATGAAGAATGCTTGGAAGTCCTCTATCTCATTGATATCCATTTCCCCCCTGAAGGATTATGCTCAGTTTTGCTGGGCAGGTGATTCTTGGTTGTAATCTAGATCTTTTGCTTTCTGTAATATCATGTTGCAAACCCTCTGATCCTTTAACGTACAACTGGCTAAATCTTGTGTTATCTTGACTGTGGCTTGATTTTCTTTCTGGTTGCTTGCAGTATTTTCTCCTTCATGTGGGAGCTCTCAAATTTGGCTATAATATTCCTGGGAATCTTCATTTTGCGATCTCTTTAAGGAGGTGATCCATAGATTCTTTCAATTTCTATTTAACCCTCTGGTTCTAGAATATCAGGGCAGTTTTTCTTGATAATTTCTTGAAAGATGATGTCTAGACTCCTTTTTTATCATGGCTTTCAGGTAGTTCATTAATTTAAAAATTATCTTCCCTGGATTTATTTTCCTGGCCAGTTGTTTTTCCAGTGAGATATTTCACAGTTTTCTATTTTTTCATTCTTTTGGTTTTGTTTTGCTCTTTCTTGATTTCTCATAAAGTCATTAGCTTCCATTTGCTCCATTCTGATTTTTAAGGAATTATTTTCTTCAGTGAGCTTTTTGACCTCCTTTTCCATTTGGTCAATTCTGCTTTTTAAGGAGTTCTTCTACTGAGTGAATTTTTGTGCCTTTTTTTTCTATTTGGCTAGTTCTTCTTTCTAAGGAATTCTTTTCCTCATTGGCTTTTTGTGCCTCTTTAACATTTGGCCTAGTCTGTTTTTTAAGATGTTATTTTCTTCAGTATTTTTGTCTTCTTTACCAAACTGGTGATTTGTTTTTCATGGTTTTCTTGTATCACTCTCATTTCTCTTCTCAATTTTTCCTCCACCTCTCTTATTTGATTTTTAAAATCCTTTTTGAGCACTTCCATGGGCTGAGACCAATTCATGTTTTTCTTGGAGGCTTTGGATGTGGCAACTTTGACTTTGCTGTCTTCTGAGTATGTGTTTTAATCTTTCTTGTCACCATAGTAACTTTCCATGTCCAGAATTTTTTTCTGTCATTTTCTCATTTTTCCAGCCAGTTTTTTGACTTTTAAATCTTTGTTAAAGCAGGGTTCTGCTTCCAGGGTGGAGGACACATTGTCCCAAGCTTCAGAAGTTTTGTGCAGCTGTTTTAGAGATATTTTTAGGGCCCTGTAAGTTTTCAGTTCTTTCAAGGTGATATGATCTAAGGAGGGATATATTTAGTGTTCTCTTGGCCCATGCTCTGGTTTATGAGTGACCGTACACACTCTTTTCTACCCCGGAACTATGAGGAGAGTCACCCTTCCACTATTGCTGCAAGCTCTGATGTGCTAGTGCTCCTCCTTACCCTCCGACTGCCCCCCAGTGCTGTAAACCAGATCTCAGTATCGGCCAAGCAACAGTATCCTTTCTCAGTGCTAGCAAAGAGACCCCAATAACTTCCTTCTGACCAAACAACTGTTTGACCCCCTTACAGTTTGTGGACTGAGAGCTCCAGAAGCAGCTGCTGCCACTGCTGATTCTACTGTACTCTTTTTTCTTTCCATTTCTATTTTACCCCCCTGGTTCTAGAATATCAGGCATTTTTCCTTGATGATTTCTTAAAAGATTATGTCTGGACTCTTTTTTGATTATGATTTTCAGGTAGATCAATAATTTTTAAATTATCTCTCTTGGACCTATTTTCCAGGTCAGTTATTTTTCCAATGAGATATTTCACACTGTCTTCTATGGTTTTTTTCTTTTGATTTTGTTTTATAATTTCTTGATTTCTCATAAAGTCATTAGCATCCATTTGCTCCATTCTTATTTTGAAGGAATTATTTTCTTCAGCCAGCTTTTGGACCTCCTTGTCTATTTGGCTAATTTTGCTTTTTAAGGTATTCTTGTCCTCATTGGCTTTTTGGAACTCTTTTGTCATTTGGGTGAGTCTATTTTTAAAGGTGTTATTTTCTTCAGCATTTTGGGGTCTCCTTTATAAAGCTGTTTTTCATGATTTTCTTGCATCACTCATTTCTCTTCCCAGTTTTTCCTCTACTTCTTTTACTTGACTTTCAAAATCCATTTTGAGCTCTTTCATCACCTAAGACCATTGCAAATTTTTCTTGGAGGCTTTTGATGGAGAGCCATGACCCTGCTGTCTTCCTCCAGTTGTGTGCTTTGATCTTCCTCTACTTGTATGCTTTGATCTTTCTCATCATAAGAAAATACCTTTTCACCATGGAAGTAACCCTCTCTAGTTTTATTTTGTCCCCTTTTTTGGTCATTTTTCCAGCCAGTTACTTGACTTTTGAGCTCTTTGTTAAGTAGACGTTATACTGCCCCAAGTTTCAGGGGTTTTATGCAACTATTTTCAGAGATATCTCTAGGGACCTGTAAGTTCTTATTTTCTCCAAAGTGATATGATCAAAGGAAAGGTATATTCTTTCTCTCCTGACCTGTGAGACCTGACTCACAGACTCTGGTCTTTGAGCAACCACAAGCACTCTTTTCTGCCCTGGAACTGTGAGTAGGATTCCCTCTCCATAGCTGCCAGCGCTCCTCCTCACTTCAGGACCACCACTCAGGACTGCACCCCAGATCAGCCACTCAGTTCCTCCACCACCTAGGCTGAGAGCTCCAGAAGCAGCCACCACTGTAGCAGTGCCTTCTGCCATCCTGGGTCTGGTGCCAGACCACGTTCCTCTGTCACTCAGGTGAGAGCTTTCCTGCTCATCTTAGAAGCTGCTTTTTGGCATTTGTCATTTGAGAAGTCTGGAAACGGCTACAGCTGCCAGTGATTCAGCACTCTGAGACCTGTTCCAGTCCTGTCTGTGCCAGGACAGTCCACGTTGAACCGTGTTCTCCTCTGAGCCTGGTACAATAGACCCTTCCTGTTGGCCTTCCAGATTGTCTTGGGCTGGAAATCTGTTTCACTGTCATTTTGTGGCTTCTGCTGCTCTAGAATTTGTTTAGAGTCAATTTTTACATGTATTTTGAGGAGTTTGGAGGAAGAGCTCAGGCAGATCCCTGCTTCTGCTCCACCTGCCCATCTATTGTGATCTTTTTTAAAATAATCTTTATTACAAAGATTTCTCTCATTGGGCAGGGAAGGAAGAAGGGTATATTCAGGAATGGATGGTTTATTTAAATAGTCACCAGCAAAACCTTTAAAAAAATAAGCATTCTTGACAGAGATTATTTTCTTAAGTAGTTAAAAATTGTCCCATAAATCTTGAATACACCATTAATTTGTATTGTTTAGAAGGAAGTTTGTTAATCAAAGACAACTTTGATTGTCTTGTGGTTATTATAAATCTTTAAATTTGTAGAATATGAATTATTTCATGAGAATTTCAACCATCTAACATTAGGCTGGACAACATAATCTTGCCGATTAAAAGGAAAATGCTTTGAATATACTTCATTTGAAGATGTGAAGAGGTGGGTGGTGCAGAGAGCTACAATGTTAAACTCTTTTTTACTTGGGTAAAGAAAACTACAGAAGAACCAATGCAAATACTGAGCAACCATTTTGTTGTTTAGAAAATTCCATGACATTAACCCTCTGGTGATACTGTCACAAGAGGGAGGGAAAGGGAAAGGAGGAGAAGAGAAAGAAACAGCAACATAGACATACTGCCCTCACTCTGCTGTGTCTGCATTAATGCAACATTGTAGCAGCTGCTTTCTTTTTTAAACAGCATTTTTGTTAGTAATGTTTTTGTAGGACTTTTTTTTTTCCCCTGTAGAGTAAGCTAACCAGATTTTCAGTTTATAAAACTAGGGCAGCCTAGCAGGGGACACGACTTTCCATGAACCATCTTCTGGGGATAATAGTATCAGTAATCGGGAGACTGCCATGATAATTTCAGAGAGAGATGAATTGCAGTGTGTGCAATCGACATTTTTTGTTTGTTTGTTTCTGAGTGACAAAAGTGTCTGTGTTTGGTATTCGCTTTCATCAAAACGGCGACACCATTTGCCAAAAAGTTGAATTCCAGCACAAGCTTCTGTAAACTCTTGAACTCAAAGTTATTTAGAGACTGAGACAGATGGCAAGGGCAGATTTATTAAACAATATCTAAATGGATTTGATTACAAAGGGTTCTACTGTCTCCTGTTTTGTCTTTAGAGGCATATTATGTGTGCTTAATGCTAAGGGGATTATTCACAAATACCTGTCTTTGAGCCAATTCATATGTGGTCTTTTATTCATTCACTCATTTCTTTATCCAGCAAATATTTACTGAATGCCTAAAGGAAGCACGGCATTGGCTGGTTTGAGAGTTGTTTTGATTGTTGTTGATTTCAAATTTAGTCAGCATTTCTGGAAAGAAATCATTTTATCACCAATATCACCACCATCATCACAACCATTATGGTTATCATCACTAAATCTTCATGCTGGGAGAATCCTTGAAAGGTCAGCTAGTCTGCCATCTTTCCATTCCAGTGACTAGCCATTATCACCAGCATTGGTCTCATAGTCAGTCCCTCATATCATCTAGGCCAATTAACCTTTTGTATTTTAGTTAGAATTAATGACAGAAAAGTGACAGTTCGGTTTGACCAAGGTCCGTTCTTTTGCTCCAAAGAAAAGCTGTTGACTGGCCACAGACCAAAATTTTAGCCCCTACCTACACAATTCACAAGTGGGTCATAGGAAGTAAATGAGAAAATGTAAGTGACTCAGCACTAAGCCTTCACCTCCAAATAAACCTCTACTCTAACTGTAGTGGGGACTGATAAAAAAGGGAAGTGAGTTCCAGAACACTAGTCCTTTCAGGTAATACTTGTGTTTGAATAGTGCTTTCTGGAAAATATACTTTAAACTTTTTTTCTTTTTAATTTTAAATTGAGGTTTGAATTAGAGCGAGTAAAAACCTAATTCTGTCTAATTGGAACTTTAAAAAAAAGAAATGAAAAGAAAAAGGGAAATGTCAACTCAAAAGAATGCCTAGAAATAGGAATTACTATCACTATGGCAGATTGATTAGTGAACATTTCATTCATAGGTGGGACCTTTCTTTCACCCTTAATTACAGTGTAGTCAAGTACCCTTTTCACTTATGCTGGTGGTAAAACCCAGGCTGTGTTTCTTATTAAAAGGGGGCTCAGTGGAAGTAATGTGGTATAAGTGAAGGAAGTTAAAATCAGAGGATCTAGATGGCTCCTTCTTTTACCTGTATGACCTTCCTCATGTGGAAAGAGCACATGTTTTGGAAGTAGAGAACCTCTTGATTTCTGGTTCTGCCATGATTATTGTTTAGACCACATCGTGTAACCGCCTACTTTCTCTAGCCCTCAATTTTTTCATCTATAAAATGAAATGGTTGTATTACAGTATCCTAAAATATCCATAGATATAAATGCATGATCTTCCCATAGGAGGGGCATTTACTTACTTTGTTACATAGTAAATTTATTTTACAATTTTCCCAAAATGACTCAATAATACGCAGACGATCCAGAGCTAGAGCAAGGGTAGAATGACCGTTTTGCTCCAAAGTCATCAGAAGTTAGATGGCGCTGACAATATGGGAACAACTGAGAATAATTTCTTGGTTTTACTACTATACAGGATGAGGCATGATTTATGTAATTTTGAAGTTTCAATTCTTTTAAAGGCTTTATTTGTAAATTCAGTAAAAAAAATTACGTTTGTTTCTCTCACAAAGAAAGATGTTCCTCATTGGAAAAGATATGGTTATGCAAAAAATTAACCTAAATGAAATATTTTTAAAAGCCTATTATTTTTTTTAAAACTATACAAAAAGGCAAATACTCTGGTTTTGTTTAAAACCGGAGTACTAGTGTTGTACTAGTGAGATATTTCATGTGTAAATAAAAAATATCTAAATATGAACAGAGCCAAATTTGCTGAAATCACCATGTCAAATTAAAATACTATTTTCAGAATTGGATTTGAATTGTCCTGCATTCAGGAATTTTTGTGTCTTTAGATTCTTTAGTACAGTGCCTTTTACTGAATGGTTAATAATAATAATTTGCATTTACGTATTGCTTTAGGGTTGGAAAGAATTGTACATATGTTATCCGATGTGAGCCTCACAACACCCCTATAAGGTAGATACTATTATTTATCCCCCTTTTACAGACAAGGAAATTGAGGCTGAGAGGTTTAAGTGATTTGCTTCATGTGGCTAATGCATAGCTGAGCCACAATTTAAGCTCAGGTCTTCCAGACTCCCAAGTACGGTGCTCTATCTACTATGCCACATATCTTATTCATTAATTAGTTAATTAAGGCTGCTTCCCTATCTATGGAATAAAAGACTCCAGTATAGCGGTCTCTTTTTTTGTTGAATCACTTTATAGATTCAACCATTGTAGTTAAAGAAGACGGTCTTTTCCCCATCTTGTAACTTGGAAACTAAATAATGGAGAAAGTGATGACCTTATAATTAGAGCATTTGTAAAAAAGTTAAAGTCTAGGAAAAGTGCTGTGAGAAAAAGATGGAAAGAAATAAATTGATTTTTTCATTTTTATTTTGAACTGTTGAAAAGAACTGTGAATCTGGAGTTAGGAGACTGATGAGAATCCAGGCCCTGTTACTTTTTAGCAGAGTGAAACATCATTAGGCACACATCCATTGGGTGACCTTTGACAAGTCTCTTTGCTTAACTGTAAAAATGGAGATAATATTTACATTACTTACCTTATGGGACTATTGTTTTAAAAAAATACCTTGTAACCTTAAAATGCTATATAAATATTTTATTATTTATTTAATAATCAATTGCTTGTTGACAAGTCTATTTTGTTGTTAGATTCCATAGCCTGCTGTCTAACTATTAAGACTAAGGAAAGCTTAGCTTGTCTGGATCCTGGATGATGTACAATCCACTGCCAGAGGTATATTTGGAGCCTTTCTAGTCTGGAAGGACCCACCAAGCTTATACTTCACTAGCATAGCCTTTGAAGACACAAGATTAAGCATCAAGGGAATCCATACCATGTGAGGCATCCAAGTAGAAATGAATTCTCCAGCTGAGACTGAAGAGAATTATCCACAGAAGTTTGGTTACTAGGTGATGATATTTTCCCCCACGTCAACTTATGAAGACAGTCCAGTAAGATATAAAGGGGTCTCAGTCTGTGCTGGTGTATGCAAAAAAAAAAAAAAAGATCACTGAAATATTTAATTAAATAAAGATTGAACTGAGTCCACTTAGCTGGGGCAGCTAGGTAGTGCAATGGATAGAGTGCTGAACCTTTAAATAGAGGCCCAGAGTCAGAAAGATATGCGTTCAAATCCAGCTTTAGATACTTCCTGGCTGTACGGCTCTTGGCAAGTCAGTTGACCCCTGTTTGTCCCAATTTCCTCATGGGAAAATGGATAATAATAGCACTTATCTTCCAGGGTTGTTTTGAGGATCATATGAGATGTATGATATATAAAGTACTTACCCTAGTGCTAAATGTTAACTATTATTATATTAGTAATAGTATATTCACATGAATATGAATACTTATAATCTGCATATATAGCATATATGAATGAATTAATGAATGATGAATGAGTGAATGAATGAATGAAGGTCAAAGCCTTATTAAGTGTGTATTAGGTACCAGGCAAAGCTTTAATCACTGGAGATATAAATATAAGCAAACAAGATAGTGTTTCCTCCTGAGGTAGCTTGTATTCTCATGAAGGAAGAGAAAATCTAAGGGGAGCTAGAAAGTTGGGGGTGAGCCTGGCAGAACATATTCAGGGGCATGGCTTGGAAATGACTGGGAAAGGACATGGTGACCAGTTTCTGGGAAAAAAAATATGGTAAAAGCTCACCTATCAGAACCCAAGTACCCAAGGATAAAGTTCAAGTTCCAGTGAGAAGAGATTGAGGAAGATGGCAGGAATTTAGGTATTGTGGTATGGAAATGACTTAGGAAATGAGGATCCATGTATGTATATATGGATTTGTTCAGCATATCTATCTATCTATCTCTGTCTGTCTTTCTCTGGATAGATAGATATGTATTAAAAATATATATCCACATATACATTTACACACAAGTATATTGTGTTTGTCCTTCATTCTGAAGAAGACCATGATATCAGAGAAATGATGACATGACTTGCACTTGACTTTGTTTTGAGTGAGGGAGGGCTGTGCAGGTCACCAGCCTCACCTCCTCCTGAGTCATCTGGGTCCAGTGCCCAGATATTCATCAGGATGACTGGGGATGGCCCAGGATGCAATGGGAGACCTCAGCCTTTTTAGGCTGGTCTTTTCAGGTACTCACTTAGAGGGAAGTAACAACCAGTAAGTGAATAGGCCTCTTTAAAAAGTAGTCAGGGAATTGCCCTTTTAATGAAGAAGAGAAAAAAAAATAACTAAATCAAGCTGTAAGGGAAAGTGAAATTGTTAGTATTGATAATCATTGTAAGCCAGTCATTAAATGGAGCTTGGGCAGGGACTTCTTGTTGTCGAACCTATGGTCTTCAGAGTGCAGTGGTTTTAAGGTTTTTGAGGAAGGAAGGAAGGGAAGGAGGGAGGGAGGGAAGGAGAGAGGGAGGGAGGGAAGGAGGGAGGGGGGAGACCTAGCCAGTATACCTCAATGGAAGAGGAGAGGGGGACAGAAATGAGAAGATGAGCTGGGTTACCAAGCTAGCTAGGTCTTCAGTCAGGCAGCTCGATCTACTCACAGGTTATGTTCATCCTTTGTTTTCGAAAAAGACCATGACATCAGAGAAATGATGACATTACTTGCACTTCACTTACCCATAGATAGTTGTTCAGCCAAGTCCAACTCTTTGCAACCACGTTTGGGGTTTTCTTGACAGAGATACTGCAGTGGTTTGCCATTTCCTTCTCCAGTTCATTTTATAGATGAGGAAACTGAGGTAAACAGTGTTAAGTGACTTATCCAGCTAGTGAATGTTTGAGGCTGGATTTCTACTCATGAGGAAGTCTTCCTAATTCCAAGCCTAATGCCCTATCCACTGTGCCACCTAACTGCCCATATGTAGGCATAGCCTTATTCAAAAGTCATACCATATTGTCATTTTATCCACATATTATTGAGAGAATTGCCTGCGTCTCATAGAGAGAAGTGATTTGTTCATGCTCACTTGGCTAGTAAAGGTCTGAAATTGTTAAACAAAGATTCCTCTCAATTTGGAAGAGGCAGCAAATGTTAAGAAACAATATTTCTTGCTCTTCAAAAATATCACATTTACAAATTTAATTGTCTTTCATTTTTTGATGAGAGATAACTAATGGTAAATGTTAAAATCAAGATCCAAGAAGCTCCTTATATGCCAATTTTGTATGCTACATTCTGAAGGTAAAATAGATATTCTACAAAATGTCATGCCTTCCAGTGAGTAGACTTTCATCTAACTTAACTGCTGACATTATAATGAACTTCAAGCCCCATAGTTTCCACCCAAAGAGAATATACTCTGCCCTTTCATATTAAATATTTGTATATTATTATATAATTTGTTAATACTATCTAATACATATAGATAATTCATTGAAATTAGAAAGAGTTTTAGGTTTTTTCTTTTTATTTACATTTCTTTATTTTTCTTTTTATTAATTAACTTACATTTCTTTTTATTCTGACATAATCATAATAGTTAGCATTCATATAGTGTTTTATGGTTTGCATAACACTTTACCTCTGTTAAGTCATTTGCAAACTCCTAAAAAAGGAAAGTTGATATAAAGAATATATCCAGGTCACTGGAATAATATTTTCCTTTGTAGCATCATTTTTAGCTTACTATTACATGTAAAATATTAACAATTAAAGGAACTCCCCCATGTTTGATTTGCCATATCATAAAGCCTTAGGAATTTTTAAATCTTAATTTCTGTCCTTTTTTTGAGCATCTAAATGACATCTCTCAGTTCCCTACTTTTTTTCTACTTAGTTATAGCATGAAGTTTTCAAAGATATAGAGAACAAAGACCCACTGACCATAGATAGCTACAGTAATATGAGATCGGAAGCTTAGCTGATTCCCACTATAGCATACTATGTAAATGTGTTTCTGAAATCCTTAAGGTAAGACCTTTAAAAAAAATTGGACAGTTGTCAAGGATGGTTGATTTTTAAGACTTAACTACTTGAGCAGTGTTCATTTAAAATAACATATGAGTCTCTCACAAAATGATCTAAGCTGAGCAAACTGCCTCTTTGTCCTTCCTTCTCAAGGAAGAACTGAGCTACTGGGGATGCTGTGACAGACGATGAAACTTCTTTGGATGATTCTCACTGTTCCTTCCTGATAAAGTCTTTACTACACTGGGATTCAAAAACCTCAAGTTCCTTTGGAAACATTTTATCAGATAATATCCCTGTTATGGCTTTAGGATCTAAAAAGATCCTTCCTTTGTTTCTCTGAAAATTAAGATCACTGAGATATATGTAAAGTAAAGGTATTATTTCTTTTTGGAAATCCATTTTTCTATTTGAGCTGCAGAAGTCTTATCCACTTTAATTCCTGTTATATTGAGGTCAGTAGTCCATACAACTTCATATAGTGCTGGGACAATACTATAGGGATATTCTAAGGCATATCACCTGCCGCTGATCACAGGGTTATTTGACTCTGTGAGATACCAGAGCATTTCCTCAGGCAGCAGCCATAAATGGTACTTATTGTTTACAATTTTGGTTCATCATAGCCAAGGGTGGATGACATTTGCAAAGCAGGCTGGGTAAATTCTCATGATGTCAGACTGGGAGGCAGAGTTTCCATGGTTGACAAGCCGCTGAAGCTACTTCCCTACATCCTCTGAAAGTGCAGATTCCTTCATGAGCCATGGGACAAATGCTTGGGTAGTTGCTCTCTGGGGTACCTACTTCAACAATGCTAAGAACTACTTTTCAATTTCCCATTTGTTTTCCACATTGTTGGTTCTGGTACCAGAGAAAGACTTTGCCATGAATTTTTCAAGATCACCTTAATGCTTTAGTCTTTATACTTTTGTTTTGGCTTTTACAGTTATCTATTAGCTGATAAAATGTAACTAGAATGGATACAAGTAATCAGTATACAAAAGCATAAGTTTTTAAATGACATTCAGACTGCTCAGGTTGTATCCCAACATTCTTTTGGAGGGGCTAATTCTATTAACATTGGTTGTTTTTTCCTGCATTGTTTGTTTTTTTTTTTTTTTGAGAGCTGTTGCCATTTTGAAAATTGTGATCACAGAATTTTAAAGGTGAATATGTATAAATCAAATGTAGGACTGACTAGAAAGGGGGCCACTTAATTTGACGTATGATCCTGTTTTGGACAATGGTTGGCACCATTCTCTCTAACATTTTTACCACCATGACTACCCTTGTAGTTCTTCCAGGACACTGCATAAGTTCCTTGAGAGCAAGAATTCCTAGCCTCCTCTCTTCTCCACTCTTCTCCTCTCCTCTCCTCTCCTCTCTTCTTCTTCTTGTCTCTTCCTCTCTCATCTCCCTTACATAAAGTATAGTTATTATATATGTCACTGCAAAGTAATGAGACTCCATATATTTTTTGAATTTATTTTAAGCAAATATATGTTCAAATGAATATTATCTTTCAGTGTACATGCCACAGGAGGTAGCATATACTGTGGATGATTGAGAACACCATTCTAGTGCTGCCATTGTTCAAAAGATTTTTGTAAATTCACTAGAAATTATTTTAAGAGTCAGTTTATAAGTTATAGGGGATAAAAACCTGTCATTACGTGACAATTGTCTTTTTTTTAAAACCCCAAATACCATCATCTAGCTTAATCATGTTCCTTATTCTTCAGACTTGGCTCTAAATAACTCCAAATAATTTTTAAAAACTCAAATATATCCTCAGAGGAAACATTTTTCTGTTGTTGAAGACAGAAGAGAATATTGTTGCCTCTGATCACCATTTCAAAAAAAGTGTTCAGCAAACAGCAACATCACTGGAATAAATAGATACTTTGAAGGGGACATAACTTAATTTAGAATGGCAAATTCTCGTGTGTCTGTGAAAAGCGTGGTCACATTTCCTTTAAATCTATAGCTAGAATATTGAACAGTTATTTCTTGTGTCTGAGTCTCCTTAACCCCAAGTAGATTTTGATTCCTTAAAGGGTCAGGTCTTATACCTCAGTTGTGTTACCTTGGACTTACCAAAGGACAGATGACTTGGTCTGATGGACGAGGTTTAGAAAACCCTTAACCATGATAATCATCCCCTTCGTACTTAACGCAATGTGAAACCCTGTTCTTAGTATGGCTTTGGTAAAATAGATAGCTATAATTTGCTTATTTCTTTAAAAAGTAGAGAATCGTGTTTCATTTCCAGGCTAATGAGACTTTTCTAGTATTTGGAAAATACTTTGAGATTATTACATGATGACACTACTTGCAACAACTGCACCAAGTTATTACATGTAGTAATTAGAGAGGAATCATGTCATTGTAGATAGAGTTCTAGACTCTAAGTCAGGGGAAGACCTGGGTTCAAGTTCTACCTATGACATTTAAGTATCTGCAGATCTACGGTTCATATCACTTCACCTCTCTGTGTCTTAGGTAGCAATTGTTTGATGGAAGGAGTTACCATACCAGAAGTTCCTCAAACAGGAAAAAGTTTCAGCTTGTTCCAGAGTTCTGGTATATGATAATCAAAGTATAAAATGGTATTTTATATCCAGTAATTGGTCATCCTTATTTTTTAAACACATCCATGCATACCTAGAAAGAGAAGAAAATCTTTATAAGAGATTCTATTCTTGGCTTTCAGCAAACCCTATGACTCTGAGGTCCCCAAGGATTTTTGAGATATAAACTTGTTGCAAAATTAGATTTTTCTTTCTCCTTCTCACTTTTATATTGTGCGTGTTTTTTAAAGGACTCTTTTTATGTTTATTTTTAAATATGAAACTATACGGGTGATATTGATGCATTTCTTTTTATGTGTCCAGAATTTAAACCTGGAGGCTATAGGAGTACTGAAGTGAAATTGGCCATATACAGTTAATAAATTCTGAGCCGAGATGCATAAATCAGCAAAGGGAATTTTTTAAACTTTTTTTTTCTCCCAAAGGGTGGACAGGAGGAGGGGAGAGAAGTATGTCTTTAGAGAATTGTTTTCTATCAGTTCAGAAAATAGAGAAAAAGCATCCAGCAATACCCAGTGCTGGTTAGCAGATTGTCATTTTTAGGTTTGATGTTCAGGGGTTTAATTGTCTTTCATGTGAACAATGGCAGGCGCTCTCTGGTGTGCCATGCTAGCATGATAAAAGGGGGCCGTTCTTGCATAGCAATGCCTTTTTTTTATTATTAGCGTAAAAAATTAGCAAGCTGGAAGTCGTTAGAAGGAGTTCCACTGGCATTAATTGTAATGCAGCCTGAATTTGTTTGCAGACCAGTGCGGCAAGACAATAGCAAGGGGATGGGGGATGGAGGGGTGGGGGGTGGGAGAGCAATATTAATAGCCGTTTACTTATTGTATCATTTTAGTGGGCCTTAATAAGGTGTCTGCTGTCAACTGGAATTTATTTTTTAAAAAAGAAAGAAAGACATGGTAATTGATGTGTTGCAGTAAGTATGGATGAGGACTCAACTTGATTAATGTATGAGTTGGCTTTTTAAGGCATTTTAAAAAGGCTTCTTAACTGGGTCTTAAGAGACTGGCACAAGCCCACTGTAAACTACCTCACTGCAGTTGGAAAACAGCCTGACAGCTGCTGATGTCTCTTGAGGGTTTTCTTTTTTTTTTCTTTTCTGATCAGAGAAAACTGAAGTAATATAGTCCTCGTCAATAATTGCAGTGCTTAAAAATCTTATAAAGGGATTTCGACTCTTCCCTCTGGAGAGAACTTTCTAAAGGTTAAATTAGTTTTACTTGTGTGTGCTTCAAATCTCTTCACTTCCAATGAGGAGCAAGTTTGGTTTTTAAATAAGCTGTTAGGGTATTGCTTAGATTTATGTCTTGTTGGATATGTACTGTTTTCATGTGTGAGACTGACTTGTCCTATAAGAGATTTCAAATTCAGACCAGTTTCTCTCTTTCCCAAAGGGTTGTGCTCCTGAATTATATTGTGTGTGTATGTGTCTCTGTGTACAAATTTCTGGGATGTGCATATATGTATGTGTGTAACAGAACATAGGGAAGGTTTTTTGGCATCACTTTTACCTTCCTATTAAACAACGGGTGCTGTGCCAATCTCTGAAACTTCATTCCATACTCGTTCTGTACTTTCTCTTCATTAAAAGTTTTTAAGGTAAAGGTAAGATGTAGAACTGATGTGCAAATCACAAAGAAGCTTCAGGAAAGACTTAAAATAAAATACTTGGGCTCCTTGCTACCCATGGGTGCCAACAAAATACCCCATGTAGTATTATACCCCTTTTGATTCTAATAAAAAGGCAGATATCCCAAGCATTCAGTGTTGATTGAGACTACCAGAAATCACTTTGTTGGGGAAATTTATTTTTATTCAGAACCATGGCCAAAACCTGAATTGAGATAAAACCAGATGCAGAAAAAAGTACTAGAAGGAAAAACACATGTATGCTCCCACATACACACATATATACATGCATGCGTGCATACATACATACGTACCAGCTTTCTACAATCCTAGATGGTCTCTGGGTTTTTACTCAACTGGACTTTTAGAGTTAAACAACAGTCAAATAATCCTTTGAAATATTGAGCAGATGGATTGGCAGGGGCATATTTGCAGCTGGGCGTATTTGGAACACAGGTGTTTCAGCTTGCTTGCTGACTGGTGAGTGGGCAGGCAGGGAAACTCATTGGGTGGAATTACCTACTGATGTTTCCTAGAGAGAAGTTCACCCACTGTGAGTAATGTCATTCCATTTTATTGCTTTTTTGCTTAGATTTGTCTTTAGGCATATGTTAAAGGAGGTATATCCATTCATTTATATATGTGTATGTATGTGTATATATATATAGATAGATAGATATAGATATAGATAGATAGATAGATATAGATATCTGGAATAATTCCATTAATTTGTTTCCTAAGTAGTAATTCAGAAGTATTACCTAGGCCACAATAAATTAATCCTTTGGTTACTCAGTGAGAAGACTCAGTCTGTGAAGAGTAATCAGATCATCCCCATTTTTAAAAAAATGTTCCTTTTTCAAATAGCAATGTATAGTAAGTGTTTTGTATATAAAATACATGAAAATAAGCTTCAATAATAAAAATCGGAAATGGACAACAAAAAATTCACTGTTGGTTGAGACGACTTAGCAATACTTATGGCAATAATTTCATCCAAAAGTTTAACCAGTGCAAATTATTTACCACAAAGAGAACAAAAGACCCAAGAATGCACCTTAGACTTGACAAATAGAGAAAGATGGCTACCAAAGAATCAGAGAAAAGGAATGGACAGTGAAACAGCTTAAAGAAAGCTTGAAAAGATAGCCCAACTAAGCACAGTCATCCCACAGGTATTCAAGGATCAAAATGGTAAAAGATGGAAAAGATTTACAAAAAAATAAATATTTCAACAAACTTTTCTCAGTCAATGATGGTGAAACTATCACACTTGGACTCTAATATGCCCTGAGGTGTTTATGGAGGAAATTGGAATGTCACTAAAGAGAGCAATGAAAAAGGACAGAGTTTACCAAGTATATATACAGAGAATTCATGTTGAAGGGAGTGGTACCATTGTGGGAACATTGAGGATCCCCATATTCAAGGAGCTCTCCGAAAGAGGGTAAGATACTAAAGATATAAAAAATAGCTCATGGGTTATTAATTCTTTTTTTAAAAGTGGTCAAGGCAATATCAATAACTACCTAGGATCTATGTGCCAGCTCTGTCATCTGTGCTACATCTTTATGAGCCATCTATAAATTAACTCAGGGAATTCTCAACAAGAGCATTAGTAGAGAACAGGCAGATTTTTTTCAAATAATTTTCAACAGTTGACCACATTTTTTCTGTCTTGAAATTAACAGAAAGATGTAAAGACTATAAGATTGCATTGTGCTTATGGTTTGTTGATAATGAAAAAGATTTTTATTCAGGACAACAAATGCTGACTTATAGACGTCATATCAAGTTGTCTCTCACCTATGTGACAAGATTGTGTAGGATGACTTTCAAGATGTAACAATAGAAATAGCACTCGTCATTGACCATCTGATAATAAATATCAGGCTACTCACAAGACAGGGAAGTGTATAGTCACTAAAAGTATTTGTAACTGTGATAGAAAAAAGCCAATGGAGAATCTAGGTTGAGGCAGGATTCCCTGTAGATGATGAGTTTCTTTAGTTGCTTTTATTTGTGTGTGGCATAATACTGATTGTACCAAGTCCCAAGACAGTGTAGAGCCTCTTTGATGAGACCTGTAATTAAAAGAGTTTGATCTATCTTTCTGAGACCAGGTGGATAAAAGAAGTCTATTGCCTGAATTTTACTATATATTTGGATAGATACCTTACAGAATTTGTACAATAGTATGCGTATCTGGGATAAACAGTACAGATGAACAATGAGCTGTGTCCAGAACTGAAAAGAAGGAAGAGAGTAGTCTTGATTGTTTGGGGGAAATTCAAAATTTCCTTTTCTAAAGCCAAGCTTCCCATGAAAGTAAAGGCTTATCTTTACTAAGTAAAATAAGTAAACAATAAGTGAAATATTAACCTTTTACTGTTGTTGCTACATGGCAATGCTACATGGAGAGCTACTGCCACCAGAGGACCACAGATGAGTATCACACAGAAGGACAACATGGTGGGTATGAGCAGGCTGCAACATATAATCGCAGAGGTACTCCAAAGAATAACAAGATATGCTCTAAGAAGGAATAAAGATTGTCTTCAAGATTTGTATGATGGGAAGAGAAGATGTACATGTCAAAACCAAGAAATGAGAAGTGAATAGCAAGCATGCTCCACTGATATTTTATGATTTCAGGAAAGAGGAAGATCTTTAGTACAATGGGTGGACTCCCTGTGGCAAACTATGGGAGAACATGGACAAGCGTCACACAAGAAGAGCAGGTAGGAATGGATTATAATGTGCATCATTGGACAGGGTCTCAATCAGTGAGACCACACCATTTAAACAATGTTAAAAATAGCAGTACATCTACTAATCAAGAAGGCTCATTCTAATGACATACTACTACTTCCTTGCTAGATGCAGAAAATTATATGAGGCTTTCTAAAATATATAGAGAACTGAATGAAACGTACAAGAATACGTCATTCCCCAGTTGATAAATGGTCAAAGGATATGAACAGGTATTTTTCAGAGGAAGAAATTAAAGCTATTTATAGTCACATGAAAAAATGCTCTAAATCACTATTGATTAGAGAGATGCAAATCAAAACAGCTCTGAGATACCACATCACACCTGTCAGATTGGCTAAAATGACAAAGCAGGAAGATGATAAATATTGGAGAAGATGTGGGAGAGTTGGAACACTAATTCATTGTTGGTGGAGCTGTGACTTGATTCAACCATTCTGGAGAGCAATTTGAAACTGTGCCCAAAGGGCTACAAAAATGTGCATACCCTTTGACCCAGCATTACTGCTTCTAGGACTGTATGCCCAAGAGATCATAAAAATGGGAAAAGGTCCCACAATGTACAAAAATATTTATAGCAGCTCTCTTTGTGGTGGCCAAAAACTGGAAATCAAGGGGATGCCCATCAATTGGGCAATAGTTGAATAAATTGTGGTATATGAATGTAATGGAATACTATTGTGCTATAAGAAATGATGAACAGGAAGACTTGAGAGAGGCCTGGAAAGATTTATATGAACTGATGCTGAGTGAAAGGAGCAGAACCAGGAGAACTTTGTACACAACAACAACCACAGTGTCAGGAATTTTTCTGGCAGATTTAGTGTATTTCATTGCAATGCAAGGACTTAAAAAATTCCCAATGGTCTCTTAATGCAAAATACCTTCCACATCCAGAGAAAGAATTATGGAATTCGACTGCAGAATTAAGCAGACCATTTTCTTTTGTATTATGTTTTGGTTTGTTTTATGTTTTCTCTCATTCATTTTAATTCTTCTGTGCAACATGACCAAGGTGAAAATGTATTTAATAGGAATGTAGGTGTAGAACCTATATAAAGCTATATGCCATCTCAGGGAGGGGTTGGGGAGGTAGGGGGAAACATCTAAGATATATGGAAGTGATTGTAAAACACTGAAAACAAGTAAAATAATAATAATAATAAAGAAAATCATATGAGGCAAAGGAATGTCTTCTAGGTTGTGTGTTCCTGCCCAACCACACCTTGAAGTACACAGTACTTCATTCTTTCCCCTTTAGCTGAATGGGCTGTGGCTCTTTGACACTCTCAGATGGTACTTTATAAATCATCTACCACCCAGTGACAGAGAGGCTGCAGACAACTATTTGGCCATACCTCCCTGATTCCTAGGTGACTGGACTGTGGACATCTTTGGTTTCCTGGGATCCTCATGTTAACTGTAGGTCTTATCCTGCTGATGACACTTCTATACATGAGATGACTTCACTGCCTCCTCCTTTTCTTCAGTTGCTCTACAAAAACTGGAGCTACTTTCATCTGTCAAGTCTGAGGTGCGTTCTTGGGTCTTTTGTTCTCTTTGTGGCAAATAATTTATACTGGTTAAACTTTTGGATGAAATTGTCATAAGTATTGCTGAGCTTTCTGTCGTACATTTCCTGTTTTTGTAATTGAAACTTATTTCCATGTATTTTATACACAAAACACTTTATATACATCACTATTTGAAAAAGAAACATTTCTTTAAAATGGGGATGATCTGACTATTCTCCTCAGAGTCAGTCTTCTCACTCAGACTGTTAAGAGGGATTTCATTCCTTTAGGGCTTGTATATACAGATATTTCAAGAAACATATCCCAAGAAATTTTGGAATAGAATGTTATATTCTTTTTTTTTACAGTAGGACTCTATGTTTAAGACAACTCCTCAGTATGTCAGTCCTGGAAGCCATATGGCTATCAGCTACTTCTACGCCAACAGCTTGTACACAAAAGGAAAAGCTTGAAGATGTGATTGCTAAGATGTGGTGGTGATTTTTTTTTATTATTGTTGCAAATAAAAGAAGTACTGAGGACTGGAGGAAAATATCCTAATTTTTCTGTAAAAGATTGGTCTTGTCCCCATTGAGACCATGGGGCAGGTTACTGTTAGTCATGCAACACCCTGCCCCAACTCATGATAGAGCTCTTTTGCCTAAGGGTATCTATTAATCGTTATGTGTCAGCATTGTTTAAGTCATTCACCTTAAGGTTGTTTTAGAAAAAAATTAATTAGATTAGATGACAATTTAAGTATGAAAAAAAATAAAAAATGCATTAGCCAGTCACCAATATTACAAATAAACATTCTACTTAGCTGCCTAATTTCAGAATTTCAGGATCCAAAAGAAAATCAAGAGCAAACAAATAAACAAAAAACCCCATCCAGGTTGGAGTCCACTACTCCCAACTATGGCCACTGGGACATAAGCAATTAGTATTTGACCATAACTATTACAGCTCCCAGGAGCAGCATGGACCATGAAAGACAGGTAGTCTAAACTCCCAGTAGGTGTTGTAGCTTCAGGTTGTCTTTGGCTCTAACTGGGGAGGGTGGCATGCACAGGTTAAAGTAAGCCTCATCTCCAGATGTTTTTATTCTACCATGACCAGGATCTTGCTGTCATGGTCTCTGAGCCACTTGCTTCTATGACTTTCACCAGAGTCTAACTCCTTTCTCTGTCCATCTTCAGGCCAGTGAAGCAGAGTTTAATACCAAAAAACTTGGTATTAAAGACTTAGAATAATGAGAAGAGATGTTCATCACTGCAGCCATGCCTTGGAGTCTTCACTTTTAAACTCCTTGGACTCCATCCTGCAATGACTAGTCACACCCCCAGTTCAATCAATTTTTGCTGATAGAGCAATAAAGCCAAGTGGAAATGATCCCAATCTTGGCAGACTTCAGGAAACATAAGCCTCCAAAAATTCATTCTCTAAATTCAAAAAAGGGAAGAGGTTAGACTTCAAGACACAGATCTTGACTTCAGTTCCTGACAAAGTTATGGAATATATCATTGAAAAGAAAGTTTGTGAGCATTTAGAAAGAGTTGTAATAAGATTGTAATAGGTTGTAATTATAATAATTTTTATACATTGTATATTGTACAATAATCTTAATAATATGTTGTAGTAAGATGAGATTAAGCATGGGTTCATCAAGAAAAGTTCATGCCAGACTAACCTTGCTTTATATTTTGACAATCTTGTATCAGGGGAATACAATAGATAGGATATAGGTAGATTTTATAAAGGTGTTTGACAATGAAGAATTAATTAAAAAAAAAAGATAGAAGTAGGAAAGCAAGACATCAGCTCTCAGAAAATTTACTTCCTAATAGGACATAATACGTAAAGTTTCTACCACAAGTCCTATGAAATGCCCACTGATAAAACTGTGTTTCTGATGTTGAACCTTTAACAGCACCAAGAACTTTGGTTCTTGTTTTCCAGAATTTTTTTTTATTGGCCTTTGGTTACTGTGGCTGCTGTGGAGGCAAGGGGCTTATAACCATTTCCAGATTCATGTCTGTCTAAGACTTTCTCCCATCTGTGATGGTTGTGAGGGAAAGACTGGAAGTAGCATTTTGCATTATGGGATGAGAAATGGTAGGGGTTGTTTAACCCACCTGGAACATGCTACCTCCTGTCTCTTGCTCAGGATGCCCTGCTGTTTAAAACTAGGCTGGTCTGACTGCTGCATCTATGGCAATTGTTTAGCAGTTGGTGGTGATGTTGGTGATGGTGGTGGCCCCCTTCTTCACAGCATTTGCCATCCAGGATTACAACTGACTGCAGGAGGAAGTTTGCAAACAGGGCAGATGATCTGAGACATGTGGTTAAGCTCAGTGCTCTTGGCCTTGCTTGCCTGCTTGAGATGGCAATTCATTGGCAATTAGTGGAAGTGTATGGGATTAAAATAAATAAATAAACAAATGATGAAGCTAATAAAATTTGTATAGCACTTTATAGCTTGCAAAGTGCTTTAGAAATATTAACTTTACAAATACTCGATCCCCACAACACCCCTGAGAGGGAGGTGTTGTTCTTATTCTTATTTTACTGATGAGGACAATAAGAATAAGAACAACACCCCTGAGAGGGAGGTGTTGTTCTTATTCTTATTTTACTGATGAGGACAATAAGACAAACAAACCTTAGGTCCCATAGGTAGTATCTGAGACAGGTGTTGAAACTGTTCTATGATTCTCATTTTACAGAAGAGGAAAATAAGGCAGAGGTTAAGTGACTTAGATTAGCTCATATAGCTATTAAGTGAGGCAGATTTTGTCAGGTCTTCTTGAGTCCAGATCCAGCACTTTTTTGCACCACCCAAGCCCCTTTTCCCCAAAGGTTGCTTTTCTCTGTGATAGCTCTGGGGGCTAGGCTAGAAGTAGGCCTGATCATCTGGAGGCTCTTGGGCTCAGGCTCGATGGTTGAAGTCAGCCCAGAGGGAGGTGCAGAATGAAGTGACTCTAGGATTAGCCTTTGGCCTCAAACTGTGCAGCATTTTTATCCATGATTTGGATGAAGGCATAGATGACATGCTTATCAAATCTGTGGATAACATAAACCTGGGAGGGATTGCTAATAGGCAGGATGACAGAACTGGTTTCCAAAAAGATCTTGACAGGCTAAAATGATGTATCTAATAAGATGAAATTTATCAGGAATAAATGTACAGTCCTCTACTTGAGCTGAAAAAAATGAACTGCTCAAGTTTAGGTAGGAATAGCTAGATTACAGTTCCTGTTAAAGATAACTGGGGAGTTTTAATGGGCTGCAGATTCAGCATGAGTCAAAGTATGACATGGAATCCCAAAAAAAAAAAAGGATGATGTAGTGATAAACTGTGTCAATTAGGCACTGTCCAGAGCAAGGGAGGTGGCAGTCCCTACTATATTCTGAACCAGGGTATTGTTTCTAGACGCTATGTTTTAAAAAGCACATTGTATTATGACAAAGATGGTGAAAGGACTAGGACAAATTAAATATAGGTATATTTTGAAGGAACTGGGAATGTAAGTCTTGGAGAAGACTTGGGGGACCATGATCTCTTCCAACTGTCTTTGTAGCAGTCGTGACAAAAAAAAAATTGGTTTTATGTGGGTGTGTTTGTGGTGGTTGTTTTTTTTGCCTCAGAGGATAAAACAGTGTGAATGTTGTAGAGTGGCAGATTTGGATTCAATGTAAGAAAAAAATTCCTAACAATTAGAACTGTGCCTAAAGTCCAGTGGACTGTTCAGAAAGGATTAAGTTCCCCATCATGATAGGTCTCTAGAAGCTGTGTGATGACTTATTTGGATCTTCAGAGATGATTCCTATTCAGGAAACAGACTACTAAATGACCTTTAGGGTTACTGTCGACTCTATGAGTCTGTCATGTGAATTCTCTTTTCATATCTTGTAGGCATTTTAATCAGGGGAAGCATTTCCATCGGAAAGGGGAATGTGATTGGCAGGTGATGGCCTTTTCAGACATTGACATATAGAAACAGACATCACCAAGAACCTCCCTGCTGGTGTCTTGCACTGTCAATACGTAGCATTACTCCATTTGTTTCCCCATATCTAATACTCAGTGATCAGAAGAATTTGAAAAAATGAAAATTAAGTTATAGAAACTTAACATCTCAGCCTTGGAAGAGGATTTCTCTTTTATTTTAAGTTCAGGTTTTATAGATTATAAGGTGTTTGGTCATGGTGTGTATGTGTGTGTGTGGGGGGGGGTAAATGCAAGTCATTCTTTTTTATCCATCTATGTAACAAATATTTATTTAGCACTTATTATATATAGTGGACTATGTTAGATGTTAGGACCCTAACTTGCAAAGTAAAACACATTCCTACCAAAACACATAATAGTTTTTTCCTAATTTATGATATTATTTCCATCATTATTTAACCCATTAGGACAACTATTTTTTTAAATTCAAGCTGATTCCTCAGTAGTTCTTCACCTTTATTTATCTTTCATTTCATTGTTGCCATTGCTATCACCACCTTCATCTTCATTTAAAATTTATTCATTATTTATACCATTTGGAAATATTGTTCAAATAGCATAGCACATAGTATTATTGTCTCCTGCTTTGCTAGAAGGGCAGTATTTCATTATTTGTATTTACTTAATTTTTTAAAAGTAAATACGTTTCAGCAAGATATGGAAAAAGAGGGAAACCGCCTCCCCAATTTTACATGCATAGAAGAAATTAAGTAGGGTAGCTAATGAAAACAAAGATAAGTCTTGACCCTTCTGGTCCTCCTCAGTTTGACATGTATGTCTTATTACTCTACCCATCCTACTCAGAATTATTTATTCTGAAGAGAATTAAAAGACCTTGGGCTATGATCCCCTTTCCATGTCTGAGTCAATCTGAAGTTCTTCGCATTTTTTTTAATGGGTAAGGTTGGGGAAAGATGGCCTTAACTGCCATAATGTTTGAGTTCAACAATAGGTTCCTGTTTTCAATTTGGATCTTTCCCAGTACAGTTCAGTAAGAGATGGCAGCCCACTTATCCATGGTGGCCGCTGGTCATGTCGTTATATGACCTTTAAGGTTTCTTCAAACTCTAAATTTTATTATCATTGACAACTGTAGCTTTAAAAAAATAAAGTCTACTTCCTCTAGTTAGACATAGTATTTGACCTTTCTTATTAAGCCTGCCAGGAAATCCAAATAGACTCAATGAAAAGATATATAACACAGTATAAAATGGGTAATATAGGAGGAAAAAAGCTTAGGTGAAAGGATTGTTGTGAAGAATGCATTTTACAAACCTTATATATGAATTATTATTATTACTAATGTATAAACCAGTATCTAAATATTATTTAAATGACCAAATGTAGAGTATATTAATGTATAGTCGTGCTGCATAGTGTTCCATTGAACCCAGCTATGTACTGACAGTTTCTCCAGATAGAATCAGTTCTCTGGGCTTGCCCAAACTAGGTGCCCTCTTCACAAATTGTAGTGACGTCTGTAGTGCATCTTAAGTAAAAGACCATGTTATTTTCTGTTGGCCCTTTTCATTTCTTTTTTAAAAAATCATCAAATAGTTTGAAAAATATAAAATTAGACCAATAATCAATGGATAGTCATATTCTTCTTCAGTTGTAATATATATTCCAGAGTGTAGTTTCTTAGAGGCAAATGTTAAATTTTCAGTGTAAGCATTTATACCTTAGAAATAGGCAAATGTCACAAACTGATCTGATTTGACTTGATTTATTGTTTTGTGATTGTCTAGACTTAAGACTGTGAAGGAGAAAATGTTAATAATTCCAATTTAACTTAAAAGTGCATTATATTATCAGATAACTGATTTTTGAACATTTACTATCACACCCCTGTATATATTAGGCATTTATTAGAATCGCTATGGCTTTTGAAGGAGGCAGTATATTTACTGCAGTAAAAATAATAATCATCATAACTAGTATTTATAAAGTGTTTTAAAGTCTGTAAAATACTTTATGAAGATTTCATTTGATTTTTACTTTTTATAATTAATAGGCCATTCCTTCCCTTGGGAATACCTGGAAAAGTTGTAAAGAAAAAACGTTTTTGATTGAAATACAGGAGAAAGAAATTCAGTGAACTATACAATAAGTATGACAAGAAAGTAGAGTATATTTTGTATGTTGCTCATGGTCATTTCCTGGCATATTATGAGAATAGACCTATTCCATATTTTATAAGGCAGCTCACCAGAAGTTCCAATGATTCACTGATACAACAGATATAGTAACAGTGATTGCATTGAAGGTTCAACTGGTTAATTATATTAATATAATATAATATAATAATTAATATAAGTGCACCTTTGCTTTTTTCCTACCTTTGGGAAATAAATGCCTATATGGTCATTGTATTTTTAAACGATCATTCCAATTTCTAACTTGCTTCTTCAGATCTCACCTTTAAAGTTAGCAAGTAGAAAAACAGCTGCCTTAAATCTAATATCAGAGGTTAGTTTCCAGGGAAGCAGACAGGGAAATCTCATGTTCCTTACTCTTACTATGAGATGAAAATTTTTAGGGATCCTTTGAGCAATAATAACTTTTTCTGTAAATGGGGCATGCATTAGGCATCTGATGTGTCTTAAAATAATGGAGTAAGAGAATTAAGTAGTTCTGTCAGTCTAATGAAATGAAACTGGTATATCACTTAACATTAGCATCCATGCTTGAGAGAAAACTTTGTCTATCTTCACTTATCAAAGCAGACTGAATTGTCAGTGTGTGTGGCATTCTGTATTACATTTTTTAAAGAATGATATGAAGACAAGCAGTACCCTTTACCAGAGGGAATCCTACTTCCATATATCTTGGGCTGCTGTTTGATAGGGTCCTTTTTATGTGGTGTGGTAGGATCACTCTTTAGTCAGAGGACTAAAATTCTGTACTTGGTGAACTTGCTAGGACTTCCTATTAAATAGTTTACATTCTGAATAACAGTATCCAGTAATGATTGTAGCAGCGTTATACAAATGCAACATCTGGGTCAAGTTAGGGCATATAGTGGAGAAGATATGGAAGAGAATTTAGTAAGATATGACCGTTTTGTTTTGTTTTGTTTTAACAATTATAGATTCATAGGATCAGAGCCAGAAGGGACCTTAAAGGCCAATTGAGTTCATCTTTCAGAGGCAGAGAGAGTTTAAGAGAGACACGAAGAGGTTAAGCAACTTTCTTTGAGTCACCCAGAGAGTATCTGAGGTCGGATTTGCATCTACATCTTCCTCACACCAAGCCATGCCACCTCTCAATCAGTCACTGAATTGTCAATAACCAGTTACTTCGTTTTAAAAACAGTAGAGCTCAGTTAAAAAAAATTGGCTAAGTTTTTGTTTGTTTAAATCATTTTGCTTCTATAGCCATAGCAGTTTTCTCACCAGTGATTGAGAGTGGACCATTTGGGGAAGAGAAACCTGAGAAACGTAGGCTTGTCATTATTCTTACATCAATTTTAAGCAGCTTTGGCCTTTTCCTTGATTTATGACATGAAGTTTTTATTCTATGTGTTAAAATTGCAAGAGAAGTCAGAAATTTTAAATCTAGGGGCCCTGCATTATCTAGTTCATAGTGTGAAAAGGATTTTGGAAATACCTCAGCATGCTAGAAACCTAGGGGAAAAAACAAAAAATGAAACAAGTTTAAATGTAACATATAAAATATGTTGAGCATAAAATATCAGAAGAGAAATTTACTTGGTTAAAAGAATTGAGTAACCAGTTAGAAAAGCAGATGAACCTCTAGGCCTAATGCCTAGTGATAAAGCTGCCAACAGGGTACTTTTCATGGATTGGAGGTTGGTGTGAACAATATCTGATCTCTGTTATATTTCTCTTGAGTAAATAATCAATTGATCAATTAGTCAACGAGCATTTAGCAGCTACTCTTTGTCAGGTGCTCTCCTAGGTGCTGGAGCTTTTGCTGTTCATTCATTTCAGTCGAGTCCAAATCTTCATAGCCCTAACTAGGGTTATCTTGGCAAAGATACCAGAGTGATTTGCATTTTCTTCTCAAGATCATTTTACGGATGAGGAAGCTGAGGCAAACAGGGTTAAGTGACTTGCACACACAGGGTGTCTGAGGTGAATATTTATATAGTGTTTAAAATATTCAAAGTGCTTTATGTGTTATCACAACCACTGTGTGAGGCAGGTGTTCTTTTCACCCCCATTTTATAGATGGGGAAACTGAGCCTCAAAAAGGTTAAGTAATTTGACCAAGGTCACATAATGAACAAGCATGTGAGGGAAGATTTAACTTGGGAATCTTTCCAACTTCAGGTCTAGCACTCTATCCACTATGCCACATAGCTACCTGCAGGTAGTAATGAAAACTCATCTGCCACTTATCAAACACCTTTGTGGTTTATTTCATTTGAAGAAAAAATGGAATCAGGAAAAGAATGACTTTAGAGAAAATATCCATATACTGTGATTTTTGAGATGCTGAGTATATGGAGGCCATTTATATTTAATCAGTAAGAGAATGTGTGGATGCAAAATAAATTTGCTGGCTTATAAACTCATAATAGATTTGAAGCTTTACTAGAAAATATTCAGTTTATTATAGACATCATTTTATAATGTTCTGTATGAGGTAATACATGAATTGTAGGCATTTTCAGGGTTATAAGTAAAAATGTCGTGTACCTCACAAATCCTTCACTTACCCAACAGAAAGAACTGTTAATGAAGAGTCCTTGTACTTTAGCAAGAGATATCATAAACATCCTGATTGCCAAAAGAGGTGATTTTATTTTGCCCATTCGAAAAAGTCATCCCATTTTTAAACCATGACATGATTTGAAATGACTAGAATTAGGGTGGTATAGCTTTCCTGATGTTTGTATAAGCTTTATTGAAAGGAATCCTATCAAAATCTTCTGTAGATAGAATCAGGGCATGTTCAGTTTCTTCGGTGGCTACTTCCTAATATCTGAGAAACACGGGTTATTTTTTTAAATCAACTTTCTTCCCAAATAATCTTTCCATATCAAAGCGTATTTGGAAAAGGGATTGCCTCTGATAACTGACGCTACAATGTCGTAAGATTTGTCCTTTTGATCTATCTGCATATATGTAGACATATATGTAATGAATCCATTTTGGTTCAATTGCTATCAAATTTAAGAACAACCATTAGAACTGAGTTCAGCAAAAAAAGGTCTCCTATCAGCCTTTGAATACATACTTTTAAATATTGAGAGATAATGATTTGTACAGCATTGTTATATAATGCATTTCTTGTCTTCTGTTGTATGCATGTGACGAATTCCAGTCGATAAGCCCCAGACTCTGGAGTCAGTTGTCTGGCTAGTTATTAAGATTAAGATAAGTGCTAAGAATGAAAGATACAGTGCATTGTACTACTCTTATGGGACTGGGCCACCTAGGATTCTGAGTGTAAACAATGAATTAGTTCACCCTGACTCCCTTTCAAACCTGAGGTGTACACTATAAATATTTGTAAAATAGGATGGAAACAGTGGTTGAAGATTATTTTTGCAACCACTAAATATTGAAAAACAAAAATTTTTACCAAGTGAAATCTCATGAAACATAGTTCAATATAAAACCATATTTATAGTAAATAGAATACTTTCCTCCTACATCAGCATCCAGATAGACACTTTTAAGTTGAGAGGTTATTAGCTTGCTATCAGAGAGACATTTTGTCCTCACAGAATATCCCAGTAGCTAGAGAATACAAGATAATTAAATGTGGTTAGGGGGGCTTTAAAATGGAAGCTATATGAACAAAATGTATATATCCCATCCATACGCAAAGGCAAAGTCACCTATTAAAGGCTCCTCATTGATATTTTCTAAGAGAGAAAACTACATCGACCTCTTTCCTAAGGTGATGGAATGTAACCGAGGCACACTGAAAAGAGACAAATATTTTCTGAAGTACAGTCAATGATTCACACTAAATATAGTAAATATGAGCTTTGCTGCAAATTGGTAGGCAACATTTTCAGCCTAGCAAAGTTTAACTGTCTATAACATCGCTGGAGGAGTGATAGAAAGGGGTAATTTAGCAAGCGCACCATAGCAACATGCTGTGCAATGTAGAGCACTGGGTGGCAATTAATTTTTGTTAATGAATTTAAAACTAGATGTATGGAAATGGTTATATGATATGTATACACTGCTAAACAGTTAACTAGTCCTTAGGGCTTACACTTTAATTATCTGTATGTAAATCATTTTTAGCAGAGCAACCTAATGAGTCAAAAACAGGCAGGAAAACTCATATTTAGCTATGTAAGGACTCCTAAACTCAAGGACCAAGCTCCTCCAACCTGCAGGTCAGAGGGTAGTGTCATAAAAGCTCATGAAGAGTCTGCCATCCATACCATCTTCTGTCAAAGAACTCCTGACTGCCCTTCATACAAAGAAACAAAATTATTCTTCATGTGCTTACTTGTCACTTTCTTGGAGGTGAATAGTCATGCTTGGCAATGCCTTGGCCTTACACAGGACTGGAACAAGGCCCTCTATATGCTACTAGGTATATTTTTTTTGGTCCCTTCTGCTTAGACATTGATGCACCATTCAAAGTGTCATAGGAGATTGTCTGAATCATTAGCTACTGGCTGCTAGAGGATGTAGGAAGAAGGAAAGATTGAATGGGGGTGGGAGTGGGATGAGGTGGTTATCTTTTTAACAACTTCAGGAAAGTATTCTGGGCTTTAGTGTTGTAAGAGGAGAACGATCACAAGTGTACTTCTTACCCACCAGATGCCTCGTCTTTTTGTTGTATAAGCTCTCTGCAGCTGAGGAGTTAGGATGTTTTGATAGGATGCATTGAATGAACAGCATTTTCCTTGGATTTAATGCAGCTTTGTAATAGAGTAGATTTACAGTCCTGGAGAAGCCCAATTTAGAAAGACAATATACCAAAGAATAATGAAAACTGTTCTGTCCATGCAGGGGGCTAGACTTAGATGACTCATGAGATTCATTTCAGCCCCATCATCTCTGATTCGTTGGAAGGAAAGGATGTATTTGTATAGTTAGAAAGAGAACATGACAGAATGTGAAAATAGCTCATCTTCCGCTGGAGAAAGTCATATTAGAGAATTAAAATTTATCTCTTTCCTTTCTACTCCAGTTAAATCATGGTGCCTTTTGAACTCCCTTGAAATTCCCTCTCTGCTGAGGATGAAGATAAATAGCTAATAGGCTTTCCCCCCTTGTGTACAGTTTATTAAGTACAACTAAAATTGGAATATAACACCATGTTAGAGCAGATTTATAATGAGAATGTTAAATATTGCTTGGAAACTTTAGAGAAGGAACATTTACAGCCCTACACACTTTAAAAACTTTCATAATACAGAGTTGTGATTGGAAGAATATACAACATGCATTTATCTAGTGTATCTGTATGCTTTGCCTAAGAATGATCAAAGTAGAAGATTAACTGCCCCTTGTCTTACCAATTTTAAAACAACAGATAGGTCACCCTTCCATCTATTGCAGTTGAATTTTCTAACATTGAAAAAACTCTGGTGTAAGCTAAATGCTGAGAGGTAAGGAAGGTAGATCTATTAATGAAGGCCCTGTTTATGACCACAGCAAGTTACTTAGCCTGATTTACTAAGCAGCCAACAAAATTTATTTTGGGCCTACTGTGTGCAGAACCCTGTTGACAATGAGAGGATATTGCAAAGGAAGTAAAATAGTCCTGGCTCTTTCTCCATATTTTTTACTAGCTATTTAAGAAATATCAATCAAAGTACTTTCCGAGTCACTTTGAATGAAAAGTCAAGATGACATTATTGCCAGACCAGCTATCACTGACATGTATAGAAAACAGACTAAGTTCCATTCATCCTCTCAATTATCACTCAACAGTCATCTTACCTGCTTTGTGTAGAACCCTGTGATTTACCTTAATTTTTTTCTTGTGACAACTTATGTAACATGATAACAGGGTTTTGAGAGAAAAGGACATTTAAAAACACATTTTAATCAATTAACTCAATTTGGCAAGCATTTATTAAATGCCTACTATGTGCCAAGCACTGTGCTAGGTGCCATACTAGGAATAAAAGACAAAAGAAAACAGTTGTTGCTGTCAAGGAGCTTGTCTTCTGTTGAGAGGAAAATAACATTGAAAATTAAGTGCTTCTCTCCCTCTGTCTGTCTGTCAGTTGGTCTGTCTATCTATCTCTCTATAGCAAATACAAAATGATGAAGGCTGGAAAACTAAAGGCTGGAGAAATTATCAACGACCTCATATAGGATGCGGCATTTCACACGAACTTTTAGAGAAGCTAAGCATCTAATATATTTCATGTATGAAGTTATTATGTCCTCATTTAAACCTACTCCTCACCCAACATAGGTAGATTTGTAGTTGAATTCAACAACTCTTATTAGACCATAGCCTCCTTTCCATTAGGAAAGTGCATTCTTAATCTTTTGTGTGTATGTGTGTGTTGTTGTTGTTGCTGAGAGAGAGAGAGAGAGAGAGAGAGAGAGAGAGAGAGAGAGAGATGTAAACCCCTTTGGCAATTTGGTGAAGCTTATGGACTCATTCTCAGAATAATTTCTTTGAATGTATAGAAAAATACAATATCTAGACAGGACTCTTGCTTTCGTCACAGGACACTTACATTTAGTTGGATTGACTTCAGAAAGAATGAAACTGTAATTGAGACAAACCTGGTTCGTGGATTTCTAGAAGTGCAAATCATTGTAATTGCTATCTGGTGCGTTCATAGAGGTTTCCTTAGTTGGACAAAGCTTTCTCATTCTCTTTCTTTCTCCCCTTTCTCTCCCCCTCCTCCCACCCCCAGCCTGTTCAACTCGTTTTCTTCAGAACGGAATTTTATTTTCATCTTAGAATCTCTGCATATTAAGATAACAAGCACAAAAGAGAATGCACCCAAACAGTGTGTAAGACGAAATTAGGGCAATACTTGGGTTCCAAGGTCTATAATTAAAGCTATCTAAATTTTAAAAGAGGTATTCTGCTTCAGATTTATATTCCAGAGAAACAAAAAAAATTAAAGGAAGAAAGAATAAGGAAGTGAAATACAGCCAAAGAAACCTTTAATTCCAATGTATTCAACTCCCCATCAGAAGAAGTGGCATTAATTTAGGTACCCAATTACAGTAATGTGGTTCAGAGCACCTCAATAGGTGTTTCAATCTCAAGCCAGGACTAACATTTGTAATCCTTTAAATGCACTTAAGAAATTGATGTTACAGCCCCACAATCTGTTAGGGGCCTTGCTTCCTGGCTGATTGCAAAGTATCCCACCATTAATTGGATCATCAGAATGTGATCCGCGTCCTGGTCCCTGGATTATGTAAGCCTGACTTTGCTCTGACGTGTTGAACCAGAGGCTTCTTTTGCTAGATATTTTGACCCTTAATGTAGATAAGTGGTATTTTTCATCAATCTTAGCTTGCATTAAAAAAGGAAAATGTCAATTCAATGTGGGACATTTAACTTAATTCAACATCTTTTAATTTAATACCTTGAAAAAAGTTAGTCTCCAACCTATCTAACACTTCTACTGATGGAATATTTTGTAAGGAATTGCTAGAGACAAATTGTCATCTCTTCTTTAATAAAATAAATTTCTTCCATCTTTTTCACTTTGTGGGTGCTTAGAAAACAAAACCTTCTGCATATGTTTTTTTTAATTAGCACACATCTCTAAAAATAGTATCTGACCACCACAACTGGTCATAATTTTTTATTTAATTGAACACATCCCTCTGCTATCACTGGTGTAGCATGTTGTTAAAGGGGTAAAATGGAGTACACAAAGCCAATATATGTGTCTCATTTGTAACCTACTGGGTTATGGAAAAACCATTTTCCTTATCTGGATCTACCCTGTGACTATGTACTTAGTGTAGGTTAAGGTAGGGAGAAAGATTTTACTATTTTAAGGGCAAGAGAGGTAAAATGGTTGATCCAGTATTTTATTTGTTGGATGGTATGTATTTGACAACCTCAGAATTAGGATTCTCAGTGGGTACTTGTGAGGTCCAGGAAGTTCAGAATACCTGAGAGATAAAACAATAATTCGTCTGCCAAAACTCACTAACCTTCTGCTTCTCCTTCTGCCAAACCATCAGCGAAAGCACCCTAATTACCCCAATTGTGCCAGAGGCTCTTGTTTCAGGTCTTAGATATCTCTAGACAACAGAGACAAAAGAAGGGCATCTTAAACTTTGTTGACTCCTTTCTGGATCAACAGTTTCAAACTCCATGGTGTGGCTTAGCATGGCCTTTTTCCTGGGATTGTGTTGTAAGTGTGTCACCAATTCTTTAATTAGAGTCTTGGATGGCATTTCAGCTACTGCTTCATCTCCAGGTAAAAGGCTGATCCCCTTTGCCTTAAGTGCACTACAAGGTTGGAAAGCAAAGTAGAGTTTTTGATAGAATGCATATATTGCCTCCTTATGCTTTGAAGACAAATGGAATCGCATCTGTGCCTGCTACATCCAGCACACTGGTGCTCCATTTCAGGAAGCGTTGGGTTAGGATTTCAGTTTGCCCTTCCTTCCTAATGGGGTCCCTTGGTGGTGAGTGCCATCTAAGCACAGGATGGATGAGATGCCCTAAAGACCTACATCAGGCTTTCCTTTTAAGCAGTGCCTTACTGAACTGTGAACCAGGGTTCCCTTGAACTGAAAGGGGATATGAATTCAACTTTGAGACAACAAAAAAAAAGGAAGTTAAGAACTCTTCCTAGCAGAGACACTATGAATAGGTCCACAACACAGTGTTTTTCAGTATGACTAATTAGTTCAACTCAAATGATTTACTTTTATTGCCAAGAATTTTGTTTAAATCTACCTTCATCTCCTTTTGAGACAGAGAAGGAGTACAAAATCTCTTCTAGACTCATTCTGTCCTATACCAGTGACAAGTTCACAGGCAAATTAAATTTTCTCTTCTGTAACAATGGAACAACCTAACATCCTGGAAGGATACTTAGCTTGGCCTTGGGAAATACAATCAGACATTAAAACTGATCTTCATTATACAAGGTGATCCTTAAAAAAAAACACCAAACCATATGGGGCACCCAATGCCTAGATGCTTCTCTCATGCATTCAAAGCATAAACATTAATAAAAGAATGGTATTTATTTTATTTGCTGAGCCTGCATGAAGTGGCGTATAGATTTCCATAAGGTTTCCAGTCAGATACCAGACGCCTGCCTTTTTCTTTTCTTATTTCTTCTAAATTGCAAGGTACATCTGCCCCTTCAGGGTGGTGGAGAGGTGAAGAGGTGCCAGTATGATAAAGTAAGCCTGCCATCCTCTGTCTGCCCTCTTGTTTTAGGCTTACACCTGGCCTGCCTCTTGCCTGGGGAGGCATTTTTCCTGCTTTCTAAGATAGGCAAGAGCATGCTTCTGATCCTTCTCCCTTCCTGTTAAAGTTCCCTTTTGAATGGAGTTGGCAGTTGTTTTGCCAACTACTTATGCACCCCTGCAGAATTTCCTTCCTGATTGAATTTCTGAAGAATTCCCTAGGACAGGAACAGGTCATTACTGAGCAACCTCTTCTTCTCTGCGGTTAAAAGTACGATTATAGAAAAGACAGAAGCCTGAAGACATGCTGAAATACTTGAACTGATCTGTTGGAGGGCTACCATTATTGCAATGGATTCTCCTCCTTTTCCCCTTTCGTGTCTTATTCCAAGCACCTTGTTGTGCCACATTCTGGCATGAAGGAAACTGTGGGTTCTTGAAAACTAGCCTGGCAGAATTTAGCAGATCCTACTAAGCTACAATGACTTTGTCTGTAAACCTCATGACAGACTCATACATGGTTATTTGAGGATTAGACTAGGTAAGTTTGAAGAAACTAATCACCATGCTGAACTCAAGGTGAGACATAGAAATTCTTGAAATGTTTTGTAAACCTTCAAAACATGTTAAAGGTCTTAGTGTAGTTTTATAAGCTATTAAAGCTTATAAAACTACACTAAGACTTTTGGGACACATTGTATTTGTGTAAATTATTATTGATGGCTTGTAGAAATGTAGGTAGAGCATATGTAATACTTAAAAATATAGGTAGAGGCAGTAGCCACAGGGAAATCACAGATCTCTGAGTTATTATAGTATAATATAACATAGTCTAGGAATATAGTATTTTATATTCACATGCAACTCAAATCATAGACTCTCAGATCTGAAAAGCAATTTAGAAGTTATTTAATCTAAAGTCTAACCCCCTGTAAAAATTCCCACAAACATATTTCTGACAAGTGGTTGCCTAGTTTATACTTGAACATTTCCAGTGATAAGAAACTTAACCTCTGTATTGCCAAGGCAATGTTCGCGGCACCGACGGTGACTGTGAATATGCCAGCACAGTTCTGAGTCTCAAAATATAACAGACTCTCCACGTGGAAGACAGAACCAAAACAGTTATTCAGATACCAGACAACCAAATCCATCATAGTAACAAAGAAATCCATACACAATAACAATGCAGAGGGCACTACCATCCCCAAGCCTTCCCTCTGTTAGGCTTCTCACAAACCAGCTCCCTTAAATAAAATCACAAACAAGCTCTCCCACTCACTCTAGCTACTGCCTGCTCCCTCTTTCCCAGCTCTGACTTACTTTCTGCTACACCTGTTCAGCAAACTTCTCCCCCCACAGGCTTCATGTGACTTAGATTTCCAGTGTGACCCAGGCAGGTCACATGGGTCAATTAATGGATGGGAAAGATCTTCCTATTTAAATTACCATTACAACCTCATGATGTATCAAAGTCCATTTTGAACAAATCTAATTGATAGAAAGTTATATTGACTAAAACATTCCTTCCTTTAGCTTCCATCTATTGGTCCTAGTTCTGTCCTTTGGAACCACCAGTGCATATTCATTTGAGCTGGGTAATAACTAGGGATCACATGTGACCAGCTAGTACTGTAAATGTCAAGATGATGGTTTTTATCCCCAATGAGGCCAGTTAGCTTTATTTCCTTCCATAGCTACACAGTGCAACCCTAATCCCATCTGGCTGCCTCATGAGTATGTGCCTCGAGTCATATAGTTATCAGAGAGAAAGGAGGTGCACACTGTTACTGTGTATGGAAAAAACAGCTCAGAATTTGTGCTCCATTGGTAGTGGATCCCAAGTACTATCTTCACATACAAATGATAGTACATATTTAGAATGACAAAAATAAACATCTATCTAGGTTCTAAGTATATTACAAGTCAAACACACAACTTTACCTACCCATAGTTACCATTGTTGGAACTCGGTTTCATTTTATGGCAATGAGGAATGATAGTTTAGAGAAGTATAGTATAACTACTACAAAATTATTTCATACTGCTTTAAAGCAAATTTCTGGTGCTCAGCCAAGAATGGGTCTAAGGCATGAAGTTACAGAAGTAATGTAAAAATCAACCATTTGATGATTTTAGTTATATGCTGGATTCTCTTTCTCCATTTCATACTTTGCTTAGGAGTAATCCTATTGAGAAGATATTGGGAAGACACAAAGGAAATGGTTTTAACCCACATCTAAGGTATGCTCGAGACCTAACTTCTGGTTTTATCAGTGTTTTTTAGGGCTTTTAACCCCTAAGCCATCCTAAATCTCCTGTCCCTATAAGAAACTACAGAAGGCATGCTGATCTTTCAACCTCCTTTGCAAGATAGTCTGTGCCTGAAGCTATTGAGCAAAATTAATTAAAACCATGTTAAATTATTAATCTTGGAAAGGAAAACTTGCAGGTTATCCACTGATCTCATAGGTTGTTATTGTGCATGCTGTAAGCCACCATCAAAGTTCATGGATCAAAATCACATCCAGCTGATTGCCTCTGAGCTCTCTGTTGTCTTTCAAGTATCCTCATCTTTACTAGCCGGAGACATCTAATTCTCTTGAGGTCTTCTTGCCTGATGGAGCAAGTGGGATTCCCTTACAAATTGCCACATGATAGCTTATTTTCAGTGGAGGTTTGTCTGTCCTAAATCAGAGTTGTCCCAACTCTCACCTCATGATAATGAGAGTTAGGCAGCAGGACATTAATTCAGGCAGAAAATGACAGCTTTAGTATTCTGAACATTAGGTTTTCTATGGAAAGGGCTACATCTCTTGTAAGTTAAGTATCTCTTTTACCCATGGGGCAAATGTTTTATCATGTACCAATTTATTTTGTATCCATTTTAAGTGCATTGCTGCAGTATGTTCAGTCTGTCTCGCCATAGAACTTAGAAGAAACATTAGCTTTTTCTTCCCCTGATTTATGCATGTGTGTGTGTGTGTGTGTGTGTGTGTGTGTGTGTGTGTGTGTGTATGTGTGCTTGGGTATATCTGCCTGCCTGTTTTTATCTGGGATTATCATTCTCAGTTGTTCCTCTTCCTTCCACCTCTTTTGTCTCTGCCACTCAAACCAATTTCAGCCATCCACCAGCTCTCATTTGGGATAATAGCCTCTCTTTTTGCCATCGTCTTGTCATGTTTGATTCAGCTGCACAAGGGTTTTAAATTAGCCAAAATGTTTGCATGCTGGGCTTCCTCGGCTGCCACTACTAGTTGTAGAGACACTGGAACCACTTGATGCTGAAATTGATGATTGCTCAAAAAGAATAAGAAATTGTTGGTAGCTACTGGGAAGAATCATTCACGCCGAGCCTCTTTTAGACAACAGAGAGGTAAGAAGAGAGAGATTTCCTTCAGTTTTTTCTGCCGCCTTGCTGTTGGTTGCATTGTGCTCGCGCCAGGTTCCTGCTGAGTGATTACAGTTTTGCTAGGTTGGATAGTTCCTGTGATTTCAGAAATAAAAACAGTTTTAAAAAAGTGCAGTTAAATTCAATGACTTACTGTTGGTAGGTTTTAACTAACTGGTGAGAAAGCAATTGAATTTTTCTTTTAATTCCCTCATCCCAAAGTTTACTTGTTATAGGTTTTAACCAACAGAATGGCCAAAAGAAAGCTTGTGGTGTTGAGCTATAAAATAGGGACTGGAAGGTAGTGAAATGCATTCATCATTTCTGAAAGGATTTGATGTGAATATGACTGAGATAACAACTATCTCTCTGCAAAAGCCAAACCTGTTAATGATGTAGGAAAAAAGAGAGAGACAGAGGAAAGAAATAGAAAAAAAGAATGAAAGAGAAAGAAAGAGACAGAGAAAGACAGAGAGAAGGCACTGAGTGCTTACTATATACAAAGCACTGCGCTAAGGGCTAGGGCTACAAATTGAAAAAGTAAGCCATATCCTTTTCTTAACAAAGACAACATGTATAAGGAAGCTTCTCTTGAAAGTCAAATGGAAAGGCCTATTGATCCCTCAGGTTCAATGGCAAAGCAGATGTATCTTCTTTAGTATTACTTCCACTGATAAAACTATATCTATTCCTGATAATGGACTATTTGATGGTTTGGCTGGCATTGAATGCTTTCTGTCCTGGGTCTTCAGTAGCTGTGGCACTGAGGAGGTCAGGACTGCAGTACTACTGGCTGCTAGTTCTCCTATCTACAAGGGTTGCTTACTTGGGCTATGACTGAGGTCCAGGCTAGAAGCGGGAATGGTGGTGAGGAGGTTTTGTGGACAGCATCCTATCTATACCAGGGGTCTGAGAGAAAGTGATGGTGGTGTTTTGAACTTCCTAACACATGCCACCTTCTATCTCCCCCTCTAGGAAAATGAAGTACAAATGACAAACTCTGGTGGAGGAAAGAAGGAATGAATTAGTTCTGGCGAAGGATAAAAAAGAAAGTCTTCTTGTCAGAAGTGCCATTTGAACTAGTCCTTGAAGGATGGGTAAAATATTGAGTGGGAAAGACTGAGAAAAGACACTTTAAATCATAGAAAATAACATGAACAAAGGCATGGAAGTAATAAAATAAGAAGAAATATGTATGGCACGCATCAGAAAGACAAGTTTTGTTTGGCGTGTAGAGCATATTGGAATACAGTAAGCTACTTAAACCTTTTGGTCATGTAAGGGTTGTATTATGAAACAATAGGCTTCCATCATTCAGTAGCTGTTGAATGCCTACTGTGTTCCTAAAATTGATCTAGATGCCTTTGGCATGCAGTTAGGCTTCATCTTTGCCCTCAAAAAGGTGACATTCTGTTTAAGGAGGTAACACTCACATACCTAAAAAAAAATTAGGGAACCTTGCGGATAGAATTAGTACTAAATTGTATGACAAAACCAGCATACTATAAAAATTTAAAGAAGGTGTTATCAGTGGGGATTGGAGTATACAAAGAATCTCAGGGCAACCAGGGACCTTAGTGGTCATCTAATATAATGGTGCTTGACAAAGAATTCCTTCTACAACAGTTCCAACAAATGGTCATCTGACCTCTATCTAAAGACCTCAAGTGAAGGATATCCCACTACTGTACCTCCTGAGGGGCGACTGAGTAAGTAGGGAAGCAAGATTTAATCTGAGCCTTGAAGGAGGATAAGATTTGTCTAATCAGAGGATCAAGACTTTCTATTCACTAAAAAACAGCAGGAGCAAAAGATTGGATGATGAAATGAGTATAATGTGTTCAGAGGTTGCTGAGCATGACAGAAGTAGAAGGTTAGTGTTGGGGGTAGGGAGAGGTAAGTTTGAATAAGGGTGATAGGTCCACATTATAGAGACTCAGCACTTCTGCATTATTATTCTAATGTCAAAACCCTTTCTTTTTAAGAATATGGCTCTGCTTAGTCAGTGATTTAATAGTATGGGTAGCAAAAATGCTGTCAGGTCAGTCACAAACGTGCTCCAGGATTCTTCTAGCCACATCGCTAGGAAGAAAACCCCAGCATTTTTGTGCTCTCAGGTTGCTTGAGGGGACATGGGGTAGAGGGAAAAATTGGGTAACTGGATTAATAATTATTTACATTTAAAAAGTACTTTAACATTTGCAAAAAGATCCATTATCTCATTTGATCTTTATAACACTACAAGGTAAATAGTATAAATAATTTTTGGTTCAAGCCTTTGATTTAATGAGCATAAGGAATTCCCATGATGGAAGTTTGCTCTATTAATGCATTACCTTTTCTATAACTTCGATATACTTAGGATACTAAAAGGTTAAGCGATTTGTTTTTTTCTTACATGTCCAGTGAATATCAAAGGTCTTGAACCCAGATCCTACTGATAACAAGGTTGATCTATCCACTATGCCATAATGCCTCTCAGTGTATTATCATCATTTATATTGATTTATTTATTTTGATAACTGAGTCTCAGAAATTAAATGGCTTGCTCAAAGGTCACACAACTAACTGGTTTCAGAAAAGGAATTCAAACTGAAACCTTCTGATTCTCACGTTCCCTGCTCTTTCGCCTATACCAGTTTTAATTTACCAGTATATAGTTAATCACACTGTATTTAACAGATGATCTTTCACTTTAGCCTTATGCCCTGGGTTTAGCCTTTACCCATTTATATTAACTCACATTTCAGGTGAAGAGAAAAAAAGAGCCCCAAATGAAGGGTGCTAATGGAGTCATTCTTTGTAAAAATTGTATGTGGAGTTGAGAGTAAGAAACAATTAGCTCAAAGTTTAAAAAGTTGCATAAATACTATATATACACACATTCATCAACTATAGCCTAATATAGCCTATAATATAGCCTAATCATTACGTAAAAAGGATAGGGTAAAAAATATTGAGAGCAAGAAACAAAACATACAGCAATAGAATTGTGTGACATCTGTTGTGGATTTTACATTAATTTTTATAATTAAAATAACTTCCTTCTTTTTTGTTTTCTACAGATTTCCATATTATATGTTATTAGGATGCCATGTAACCTAAGCAATATAACTTTGAATAATTTCAAAGATGCGGTATTTGCTTAATTTTTTTTTTTTTTTTTTTTTTAGTTTTAAGATGTATTCTGTTGGGGAGCTAAGGAGAGGAAAATTTTTAAATTCTTTTTTTTTTAGTTTTAAGATGTATTTTTTAGTTTTTTTTAGTTTTAAGACGTATTTTTGTAGTTTTTTTTAGTTTTAAGATGTATTCCATTGGGGAACTAAGGACAGGAAAATGTAGACTATTACGTATGCCTTTTGAACAAATCAATCATTTAGCAAATCCCTCACTCAATGCAAAAAAAACCCCATCAAAACCCTGTGCTAGTTGCTGGATGAATTACCCAAAAAGTTCAGACTAACCAGAAAAAAGCTAGCAGGGGGGAAGAGGGGATTGTGTGCAGTCTGACTTCAGCATGTCCCTATACAGAAAGGGAGTCATGATTCTAGCACTCGGAATCTTACTGCTCTTAGCACTCTCCAGTTACTTTTAATGTTCAGAATCGCTGATTCCTCTACTAAATCTTGGCAGATGTGTTCCAGGAAAATATATTGGTGAAGGTGCCAGTAAAGAAGTTAATGAAAAGCATAATGAGTGGTGGTGGTTTTTGTCTTTCAGCAGACGTTGATGCATTTTGATAATATATGGATGGGTCAGTTTCCCCTATTAGCAAATGTAACCGTTTTATACCTGACAGATAAACTCAAGGTTTGATAAATTACCAAATTAGTTTGCCAGCTCTGATTTCCAAAGGTATTAGATGTAAAATGTTCATCATGCCTTTTCTGTTTATTTAAAAGGTTATGTAACATAACCATCAGGCAGTGTGACATTTCAGTAGGTAACTTGTCTCTCTCTTTCTCTCTCTCTTTCTCTCCTGGATTAGGAGAATAATGCTTGTTTTCTATGGTTACTAGAGGATCCCAGCCAAAACTAATAGTGGAAGGAACTTCACGATCAGCTTAGGTGTGCTTCAGTTATGTTAAGCAAGAAAGAATTCCCTGGAATGTATATAACAAATGTCCCTTTATACTTTACTCCTTGTTCTCCTTTTGGCCAGAAACGCTTCTTTTTAAGAGTGTACATGGTACTAGTTGGGGAGGCAAATGAGGTCAGTGGAGCTATGACTGGAACTGGGGATGGAAGCCCTAGCCAGGCTCAAGCTACTTTGGACACACCAGATAGCACCTCATTTGTACAATGAGGTGGTTGGACTAGATGGTTTCTTCTAGCTCTCAGTGCCATCATCATATGATGATAATAGCTGAAACTTAGCCCTTTCAAATTTGTAAACTGCATTACATATATTATCTCCTTTGAATCTCCCAATAACTCTGCGAAGTAGCTAATCCAGTTGTTATATTCCCATTTTACTGATGCTGAAATCAAATCAAAATTTCTAACAATCAGAGCTGCCCAAAACAATGATGGGCTGACTCAGGAAATAGTGGGTTCCCTTTTCATAGAGGTACATGTTGGGTGACCCAACCACTTGCATTTGTTATTTCATTTATTCCTTACAGCAACTCTATACTCCCATTATCCCCATTTTACAAAGGAGGAAATTGGGTTTGGGAATGATTAAATAACTTGCCAAGGGTTACCCAGTGTCTGAATGCCCAAGGTGACATTCTAATCGATGTGTCTAGTTCTCTAACCAATATGACTAGCTGTTTCCCAGATCTAATGGAAAAGAAAAAAAATCATTCTTGGAAGAATATAGTCCAGTATCCCCAGTTAACCATAGATTAACACACTTACTCAGACACACAGTACTAATCATCTCTGCTTCCTTCCTGACTTAGCCCTTCCATTGGAGTTCTAGGACACGTTAGTGCTTTTGGTGACAAGTTTGGGCTCACATAATCTACAGAATGCTAATTATATACATATAGGATGATCAAGAGCTAAACATACGCATAGACATATGTGAGATATCTTGCATATAGCTATCTGAATATTTTATTTAATCTTAATGTGCCTAGCATATGATGAACCCTCAATAAATATGTATGATGGCTAAGGGCAAAGGTTCTAGTTAATCCTTCTCTTAGAGAAACCCTTTTGCTCATTGTGTAATTGCAGCTGTTCTTTAATTTGAAACAATTTTACTTTTACTTAATGTATTTCCACTAGTCCAAAATCTTGGCAATGAAGTTTTTTCTCTTTGTTGAATGAACGATAGAAAGAGGGGAAAAAAAACCTGTACCCACCCACGGAGCTCTGTCTTGTTAAGCCTCATATTAGAGAAGCCAGTTTAGATTAGATAATTTTAGTTCTTTGTATGAAGCTATTTTTAAATGTAATTTTTCTAATAATGCAATTAGTTGTGTTTTTTGCATAATTTGGAATATCATATTGAAGTTTAAGAAGCTTCATTTTATTTTAATTAACAGCTTACTGGTATTAATAACCAGGCGACTGTGAACATTACCAGTCTTAACCCTTTTATTCTCCTTTTAAATGTACAGGAAGCAAGTTTCCCCCTTTTGGAAGGCCTAATAAGAATGCCATGTATAAAATTACCCTGTCTGAAAGAATAGGCACTGTATCCCAATATAGATCTCAGTGGAAAATCACTCAAAATTGCATGACATCTTCCCTCCCCCATCATCTTTCTCTTCCCTTCCCCCATTCTTTTCTGATTGTCTGTCTCATAGTTCAGTTGCAAAGGGAAACAAGCATGGGGCATTGCGACATTTCAATTCACTGTTACCAACATTCCCTTTGCACATCCCATTAGGGTATTATTTATAGCTTCATAAAAGGCTCTTTAAAGAAAAAAAAAACGATCCAGGTAATGAAATGTTATTTTTAAAAACAACAGTCTATTCCATAGGTTGACTCTCCATTGTCACACCGTATACACTATCTCTCTCTCTCTCCTGTCACATTTAAAAGTCTGCCCACAAATCCTCTCAAGAGACATGGCTCAAAAATAAGCGATTGAAAAAGGTCCGAAAGAGGCTTGGAGCTGATATCCTACATCTTACAATGTGCAGCTTCAGAGGCTGCAAAGAGCCTGAACTCCAGATGCTTGTATAAACAAGACTTACAAGAAGTCATTACCTCATAACTCCTCATAAGCTTGCACCTGACAAGCCACTCGGAGCTAGAGGGTTGTGTTTTCCCTAATAAATTCCTTTTTGAACCCACTTGTTAGTCAAACGTTGTGCACACCAACTACAGAAAGGACCCTGTGTCTTGGGCATAAATTACTCTTCCATACCACTGTCTCTGAACAGCCCCCCAGTTATGGATTACTTTGTTCTCGACTTGACAGGAACATAATTAGAACCGTTGATGAAATCTACCAAATTGTTCCTCCGTGGCCTCCGTGGTCAGGAAATTTGGCTGAGTCGTATTTGTCACCGATGTAAAGGCTCTAAACACTTCATATTAACTATGTTATTAATGTGCCCTCTAATCTGTCCATGAATTGGTAACACTGGAAGTGAGCAGAGCTCTAATGGCATCTTGTAATGAATACGTTGTAATGCTTCTTTTAAAAGTTTCAGCTGAGGGAAGATGCTAATAAAAATCCTGTGCGTGTGTCTGTTTGTGTGTGGGAGCGTGTTAGTATGTGCACACAGGAACATGTATGAATTTGCTTTTGCATTTTGAAGGATGATTTTTTTTAAGGCTTTTACTAATACCACATTCTGCATTCTTTGAGAGTTGTTGGTATATTTGGTTCTTAGCATGCCATAAAAACATTAAAAAAAAAAGTAGTAATATGATCTTCACCAGTTTTTCCTGTGTGTGTGTGTGTGTGTGTGTGTACCCACAAATGACAAAATTAGCATTGCTCTTCAGGTAAGTGAAAACCAGAGAATGATCATTATTATTGTATAATGTTGATTATCCTTGAATCTTTCAGTTAGTTCTTTAAATGTTTATTTCATTTCAATTCAATAAACATTTATTAAGTGCCTACTATGTGCCAGACATCATGCTGATAAGCACTGGGGATACAAATAAGAAAAAGAGACAGCCACTGACCTTCAGGAACTGATGTAAGTTTCATCTTTAAAAAATGAAGGACAGTGATATACAACAGTTGTGTATGTATCCCAATACATATTTATTCATTCATATTTAACAAAAAAAAAAAATACATTTCCACGTATTGACTATGTATCTAACAGGTTGATTCTTCATATGGAAGACATGTCAGTAGTCTTTGATGTTTATCAGGACATTAGCTGGTTGATGGATGTTCATTGGTCATGACACATAGACCATCATCAGGTTTTATAATGTACTGAGTGTTGAAAATGAGTAGAAGAGGGCAGTGAATTTATAAAGGTTAAGTGAAAGGTAAAAGATTGAGAAAGTGGGAGCAGATCCTTTTTTCACATGTAGATTTCCAGCTTCACTGAAAAACAGATTATTATTTTAAGTGATCCTCAAAATGTAGCTTTTTTGTTTCACTTTATAATGAAGTATAAAGAAGGAAAAACATAAATTTGTCATCATTTGTCTCCTATGGGGGGGGGTCTGTGTTATTGGATAACTTAGTAACTAAATCACTTGGAATAAAAAATGCAAATGTACTTATCTATAAAAATCATAAATCTCTCCATATATAAATATAGGGATAGATATAGATAGACACATAGCTAGGAGAGATATATATTATAAAGAGAGATATAATCTATATCTTTAAATAAAATCTATAAAAATTATTAATAATTATTAGTAAAGAAATAATAGGTGTCATTTTCTAGAGCTACCTTGGAAGAGCAAAATGATAAAGGAGAAGGATTTGTGGTGCATATACATAAATCCAAAGGGATAAACATATAATTATGCTGACAATGCAAGGAAACATTAATTAATATACTGTTAAATAAATTCTTTGGAAAAGAACCAGGTAGATGAGTCTGTGCACTAGACTATTTTCAGAGATTTTTGTTTATCAAATTACAGCTCATTCCCAAAATATACTTGATTTACGTTGAATGTTGTGTCCACAGATTCATTGAAATTTAGAACTAGAACTGAAATCCTATATATATAGCCCTTTGCTCGACTTTGGACTGTACAGTTTGTAGTCCCTGAGACCCCTACTATACAGAACCTTGAGAGATGTCTGCTGTTTGTTGCATATTATTTTTCTGTGAACTAGGAACATAAAGAAGTATAGTTATTATCCTCAAGAAACAGTTTAGTTGGGGAAGCTCTGTGTGTGTGTGTGTGTGTGTGTATATATGTATGTGTATGTGTAATGGTTCTTGGCAATAGGAACATGCTCATTATAGATGCTCAACAATGTCTGTTGGAGAATGATGCTTTACACAAAGCTCAAACTTTTACCAGGTTGAAGCAAAGAATTCTTGTTGTAGCCTTCATTTCTACTAGTTAGTTACAGCACTTTCCTATACACCTCCAAGAGAAACAACAGAAAGATTCCAAGATTATCCTTTAGGGCTATCCCCAGAAGAGAGTTCCTAATCACTCTCTGCTATTTGCAACCTACAGACATCTCTAAAGTCTCTGGACAGTATTGCTGTTAGGCAATGTGCTGCACATACCACAGTAGGACAGCAGGCTGTAAATACAGGAATTCAGTGTACACACACACCCCCACACCCACACAAGTAAAAAGGGAAATCTGTGAAGGTTAAAGGCACATTGTTGGTGTTTCTGATAAATAAAGGAATTCAGTGGGGGGAGTAATTAATAAAGACTAGAACAGTTAGGAAAAGCTTTATAGAGGAGCTAAGACTGGAGCTGGGCTTCAGAGTAAAGACTAGGACTTGGATCCTTTTTGTCATGGGGAAACTTAGAAGCTAGTCATTTTCAATGGGAGATATGTTCCCCAAACTCAAGTAGAAATAGGGATCATTAATCCATACATATGGGTCCCTATAGGTAGCACATTGACTTAGTTTTAAAAATATAACTATCTATGTTTAATTGTATTTTTATCTATTTTGTTAAATTGTTCCCACTTATGTTTTAGTCTAGTTTGGGCTGTACTCAGTATTGCTGGCCATATTTGTCACCTCTGCTCCAAATGATCTGCGACTTAATGGATATGGATACTCTCTCCTCCATGATAGTTTCAATCTCTTTCCACTTTAATAGCTGGTTTCATGAATTCCTATGGCCAAAATTTCCATCTTCTGATGATAAGCCTCTTAGAACTTAGAATTCCTTAGATAATAGTCTTTCACTAGATGAGTAACAATATTTAATATTCACTTTTAGAACCATTAAAAAGGTCCAAAAAGATTTTGAAAGTATCCCAACAAAAACCTATACAGTATTAATAAACACAGGATTCATTATCTTAAGTTAGATATGGAAAGGTCAGTACTTCCTCAACAAAAATTAGAAAGAAAACTAATTGATAGGCATTTTCAGAGTACATGATAAATAGGTTAAAAACATATAGAAATGCTTTTGATATAAACAAACACAACTGTATTAAGTAATAACAATGGCTGAGAATAGGTACATACACTGGATGTGTCTAATGGAACCCAAAGCAGTTTACCTCTGGATGGGGCTTACAAAATAGATAAGATTCAGGAGTGGGATCATGAGGCCCATATTTGGCAACATACTCAAGAAGTCAACCAATAATATGTTGACAAAGAAGCGTCAAGCAAATGGCGAGTCATGCAAATCTGTTAATAGAAATGGAAGGGTTTCTGATGAAATTTTTTTCTTTCTTTTTTCCAGTTTTTAAATTTATTTAAACTTAAATACAAAATCAGAAAAGAAGAAGAAAGCATTGCCATCTATATAGCAGAACATAAGAGAGGATTCAATATAAAACAATAAGTTTCCATTTCAAGAAAAGCTATATAATAAGTACCACACATTATTTTAAACACTGTCCTATGGTGGGAATTTCAAGACCCAGTCACTGCCACAGAAGATTACAGATAGTTTGTCCTTTAGGGACTGCAGGCTAGAAAATTTAGCATATACCAAATACCCCAAAAGACATTAACTAGTTCTTAGAATTATATGTTGAAAGTTCATTATCTTTCATATATGAAGTCAACAAATCACTATGTTACAAATGCAGACCTTAAAATATTTATGAAGATTAAACAAATGAGTTGAACTGGAATCACAGACTCAATTCTGGCCCCTAATCACCCAGACATTGAATTGAGCCATAAAAATTTAAAGATATTCTAATAGATATTGCCATAACCAATGCTTGTAATCTCCAAGGTAGATGGAATAAAAAACTTTCAAAATCTAGAGACCTAACAGAAGAAACCAAAATCACATGGGAACAGAATGAAATACATATCATCCTTGTCACACTGTTTGCTACTGGAATTGTGCTGAAGATATTTTGATGACCCTACAGGGGAAAAGCTTATCTTCCCATGCTTTTTTCAGCTGTAAAAACAGCTATTTAATCCATTTACATAGTATTCTTCAGAACAGTAAGTATAAAAAAATTTTTAAAAATAGGATGAAACTTTTTCTGTCCATTTTTCTCTTTTTCTCTCTTTTTTTTTTTTTAACAGCACTCTTCCTAGATATTTTATAAAACCCGTCAGAATCTGAAATTCCATCAGTGGTGATCTTGGTAAAGGCACCCTATTATGTGGCACCCTCTCATTGAGATTCCTTGTTTAGCATTCAAATACACCTTCATTTCATCACATTAAGCCACTTTCAGATTGTTGTTGTGTTCAGTCCTTTCATTTTTATCCTACTCTTCTAAATCTCATTTGGGATTTTCTTGACAAAGTTACCAGAGTGGTGCCATTTCCTTCTCCAGCTCATTTTACGGATGAAGAAACTGAGACAAACAGTGTTAAGTGACTTGCCTAGAATCACACAGCTATTAAATGTCTGAGGCTGAATTTGAACTGAGGTCTTCCTCACTCCCAGCCCAGTCTTCTGTCCGCTGTGCCACATAGCTGTCTCCACTTGCAGATACAAACTACCAATTGTGAATTAATTTATAGATTTATTTTCCAAATGACTGTTGGGGAAGTATGTAGTACCCTGAGAAATTATACTCTCTAAAAATTTAGATACTGGAAATAATAGAGCTGTAGACCCTGAACTTGGAGAGACGTAGGACATCATGAGAACACTGAGTGAATTGAGAAGAGGAGGTAGGACAAGGGAAGCACGGATGCAGTAGATGGGGAACACCAAAGGCAAATATAACTCACTTTCCAACTCTGCCTAGGGCTAATCCCAGCAACCGTGGGGCTATGAATCAGAAAACCTAAATAAACTGAAATCTACAGACTTTGGGGAGCTGAAAGGACCTTGGAAGTTATCTAATCTAAACCGTCATGTTAATTATGAGGAAACTGAAAAATGAAGCCGTTTTCTTAAGGTCACACAGCTAGGATTGGAAGCAGAGTCCCCACTAGAACCCAAGCCATTAGTCTTTGTTAGGTCTCCCATAAAATTTGTTCGTTATATATATGACCTCAAAAACAAAGACCAAGACACGTGGCATAATTGTTCAGAAGGAGTATCGTAGAACATACTTCTCTCACCTCAGAAGCACAGCTGCTCCTGGGACACAACATAGCTGAGCCAGTGGTCAGTAAGTCAGCCACACGTAAAATAGAATACAGAGGACAAGTTTCTTCACTCTAGACTGTGGAGGGAATCTCGACAGGATTGTACCTAAATATTACCAGCAAGCCAGCATGTGAAAAGGGTAACTAGAAAGAGAGATGAACCAGGAGTCAGGAGAAGCTTGATTCCTGCCTCTAACCTTTAATAGATACGTAATTATGAGCAAATCAGGGAAACTCTCCAAACCTCAGTTTCCTCCTTTATAATATAGAGATGTGTATGCATCATAAGGATGACATGTAAATCAAATGAGATGATGTTATTTCAAGTGCTATGTAAATGTAGTTATTACTACCCATAGAATTTCTTGATTTTATTATTTCAGTTACACCTGCCAGAGAACTTTTTTCTCCAACTGAAACTGACTTAATAGATTTAATTACAGTAATCCTTGATCAGGGAGAATCTGTACGGTCATTCCGAGCTTCTGACAACCCCACTGCCAGAAGACCAGCTAGAGTGATACAAAATTTTAAGAGACAAAAAAATAAAAGGCATGATGTAGCGGAAAGAACTCCGGTCTAGGAGTCAGAAGACCTAGGTTTGAACTTGTCCTCTGCCCCTTTCTAGTTACTGGTAGAATTATGGATAGAAACCAGATACCTGGTTTCTCTGTGTCACCTGACCATGAGTTTACTGTTCTTTTAGCCATGCAGACTGCCTGCCTTGCACATAGACGGTGCTTAATACATATTTGTTGAATTGAATACACACTGAGGTATTAAGGAAAGCCATCAATATCTGTGAACCTGGGGAGGGGAGAATATTAGCAGAGTGTGCCACTGAAAAATTAGTTTGCATGTCATCTTTGTCAGGCCTCTCATAGGTTGCTGGCCCTCCATCTAGTCAACCCTCCCTCCCCAGCTTGAGGCAAGATCATATCCCAAACAAATATTGAGTATCTTTTCAAATTAGTTCTCCTGCAAAAACTTTGGGATAGGAAAGTCAATGTGGTCTTTGGTTTGTTACTTTTCATGTTCATTTCACAGATGAAAATGTGTTCAGAGTCTACCACAATGAGACTCTAATTTGGTAAATGTGTGCGTTCCTTCAGTATCCTCGGTATGGAGCATATGCTTGTGGATGCTCATGTTTGAAATGATGATTCACAGTTAATCGTTATAAGAAATAGGCTTACCACTTCATAAACTCTAGGAAAGACTGTTTTCTTTTCTAAACATTTAAATTACTCAGCCATTTTATGCATTAAAACCCAATTATAACTTAGAGAGTATTTCAGAGAATTTCAAAAGCTATTTCCTGCAGGATCTGTGCCTAAAACTACATTTTATCATTCAGTAGTTCACACTTCCTAATGCAGGGTTTTCAAAAAACCAGCTTAAAGCACTGTAAGACACTTGACAAGGCATCAGGTATTGCCCTATAAGAAATCCAGCAGAAGAGTTTCGTTTTTATAATTTCAGTACTAGATATTTTTATGGTCATTTATAAGAAGGGACAAGGGTGACATCTTTTAAAAATGCAATGCTAATAATCATCTTGAGACACCTATAAGGCTCTGACCATGTGTGTTTGCATACTTCTACATACGCAGATGCTTTGCTACTAAAGGGTTAGAAATCAGTAGCATACTTCTCATGTGATGCTTATTATTAGCAGTGAGCCTATTAGTAACAAGCTATAGTGCATGGAGCTATGGTGCAGTGGAAAATGTGCTGGATTGGTTGTCAGAAGACCTGGGTTCAAAATTTGACTTTGCTGCTTACCAGCTGTGTAATCTTGGAAGTTATTTAACCTCTCTGTGTCTTAGTTTCTACATAATATTTATAATGAAAGGAACTATGATTTCATCAGTAGTGAACACAACTCTTCTGTGACTTAGTAGATGATATTCAGGAATTGTGGCTGAGAAATTAATTACACTGAGGTCATCCTGGTAATATTCCTTTAAATTTAATATTTTTTTAGAGAAAGTAAAGAAAAGAAGTATTTTCAATCTGCAGTCAAGCTCCACCAATTTTTTCTCTGGAGATGTACAGAACTTTTCATCAGAATTCCTTCAGAATTGTCTTGCATTATTGTATTGAGAATATTGAGTAGTTAAGTTATTCAAAATATATCACCATACAATGTTGCTGGGTACAGTGTTCTCCTGGTTCTGCTCATTTCACTTTGCATCAGTTTATGTAAGTCTTTCTAGGTTTTTCTGAGAGCATCCTGCTCATCATTTCTTATACCACAATAACATTCCACCTGGTGACATTCCTAATGGTATTTTGTCTTCCCTACTTAATAGGTTGTTGTGAGATCAAGTAAGTTAAAATATTTATAAGTCGACAAAGTGTTATATAGATTCCTTAATGTCATTGACTGTTTGAATTTACCATCCTCAGGAACCCCTTCTAGCTTGATCCCTTAAATCCTAACTAAATAAAGTAATTATTAGGAAGAACTCAAAGCCACACAAAAGACCCAGGGGATTGAGAGAGAAGTTGTGAATCCCATCCAAAACACTTAACCAGCTGTGTAATTGAGTAAGTTGTCTTCTTAGAACTCATCAATTTCCTATCAGAAAGTTTCATTGTAGTATTGAGAGAGTAACATTTGGACTACTTACCTGTCAGAGTTAGTGAGAGGAACATGCTTTGCTCACTATTTGCTCACTCACCATATAAGTTTCTTTATTCCCATCTTTTTTTTCAATTGGGTCTGGTTGGAGCAAGTCACCATCCTGTTATTATTCCTTTATATTTACTATTCTGAGGACTGCTGCACAGATGAATAAAATAACTGCTTTTTATAATAAAATAATTATTGATAGCATTGTTATTTATCTAAGAAACTTCATCTCCAGACATTATGTATTTTCAGTGACAGTGCTGCATGTCTGGAGTACTATCCCTCCTCATATCTGCCTCTTGGTTCCTTGACTTCCTTGTATTCCTAGCTACAATTCCATATTCTACCAGAAGCCTTCTCCAGTTCTTCTTCTTGTTGTGACTTCCCCCTGAGATTACTTCCAGTTTATTCTACACATATTATATGCTTGTTTTTATGTAACTGCACATTGTCCCACCCTTTTTTGAGCTGATGGAGAACAGGGACTTGTCATTCCTTGTATACTAAATGATGAACATAGTGATGGGCCCATAGTAGGTGCTTCATTATAAATGCCTATTGACTGGCAGAAACTTTGAATGGAAAACTGGTATTGTAAACTCACTGTGGTCTTTGGTTTGTTCATTTTTTTGTCTTCATCTCAGAGATGAAAACATGTTCAGAGTCAGCGTCAATAAAACTCTGCTTTGCATTTGTGTAAGCACCTTCAGTATCCCTGGTATGGAGTGTATATGTGGATGTAATATAGATGTTCATTTTTGAAATGATGATTCACAGTTAGTTGGTGTAAGAAATAGAAGTAAAAATGATGTTATAATTTAAACGTTTGGAAGAGAAAATGGCTGTTAGTATACTCTTTTCACCTTTAGGCATTTACATGAAGCAAGGACTATATTTTAATGAGACACAAAATAAAACTTTGAAGAGTTACCTTAGCTCCACTACTTCCCCAAGAAACATCTTGATCACTTAGGAAAGCACACAGCTACCATTATTCTAGGTATGAAGTTTTCCATCCACTATGCCAAGTTACCTCTTTTAGAATCATAGACCTCTAGAACTAAAATATATTATCCAATTCAAATGGCTTGTTTTTCAGATAAGGAAAGTACGGTTTAAGATTGTTAAGTGACTTTACCCAGTGCTAGTTAGTAGAACTAGAAAAATCCAATTTGCCCAACTCTTGCCACTATAATAAATTAAATTTTTTTGGAGTAGGGGTGGACCAGGCTAGAGAAGTATAATAGAAAGCAAGAGTTCATTCCAAGTTATAAGAAACAACTTTCCCCCAACATATAAATAATTGGATTCCTTCTACTCTACACATGCACACATAGAACTGGTGACAACATTACTGCTGGAGAACCTTGTCTCATATCAGATCAGACATTTAAGGATCTAAGCTGTGTGATTCTTTTTTTTTTTCCATGAAAATCTGGAAGACTTACATTAAGGTTCTAAATGATTTTGAGATTTGCTAAGCAAAGTCCTACTTGTCAAATGCTGCTCTTGTTGAATATTTACAGTTCAAGTGCTTTGTTTGCTTTAGTTGAGTGCTCTGAAGTGGCTCAAAAGCCATTGGCCCATTTATATAAACAAATGGAGAAATGTACTGATCGCCCATGCTACCCAGATGCAGCTGGTTTTACCTAAGAAAGAAATTTCCCTCATGACTTGAAAATAAGCTTTCAACACACCTGCCTAAAATGCTTTCTGAAAAAACAGGTATATAAGAGTTGGCAGGAAGAAGGAGAGAAAGTATTGTCTACTTTCAGTTTAGGTTGATTTTTTTTAAAGTTACTGATTTGTGATCTTTTTGCTAAAAAGAACCATGACCCCAAAACTTATTTTCCAGTTGATGTATTTTGTAGTGCTGTTGCAGCAGCCGATTTACCTCTGAGACAGGTTTGGGTTATTTTGGTTAATAATTGGTTGCTCCCAAAAGTCCTTCTTCTTAATTGAATTTCCATTTAGGTGTATGTTTAGACAACCATTGTTCCTCTCCCCTCCCCCATCTCTCCTTCCCCTCAGCACTGTTATTATACTGATATATGAAACAGAACTTATATCTCCCTTACTTAGAGGCTCTACCTACTGCTTGGTAAAAAGATTGTTGGTCAAAGCTTTTAAATACTTTCTATGTACTAGGCACTGTGCTAAATCACGAGTTTGAAAAGAAAGGCAAAAACACATCCTAAGGGGGAGACCAGGCGTAAATAATAATTTTCATATAAGATATACACAAAGGAAAGAGGTTGTTCATCCTGTTGTTGAAAAGGACCAATGATGTCAGGAGGGTGATGTCTTGACTTGCAAGTGAATTGGATTTAAGTGAAGCAGGGCTCTGCAAAGTTATCAGCCTCATTCTTTCCTCCAGTCATCAGAGTCCAATGGTAACACACAGATGTGTGATGTCCCCCACATAGGTAAGGTAATCTTAGAGGGAAGGCACTAGCAGCAAGCGAGGCCCAGGGGAGAAGATCAGGAGAGCCATCCTATATAAAGTGGAATTTGAGCTGAGTCTTAAAGGAATTCAGGAAAAGTAAAAGACAGAGGTAAGAGGGCATGGAGGACAACAGGACAAAGACACAGAGGCCTGAGTTCTCCGGTGGGAATAGAAAGTAAACTGTTGTATCTGAATTTTAGGGTTTGCAGTGGGGAATCAAGTGTAAAAAGACTGGAAAGATGGGAAGGAGTGAGGTTGGGTAGGCATTTTATGCCAGCGTAGATGACTGTATCTGATCCTGCAGGTAATGGTAAGCCCCTGGAATTTGTGAAATAGTGAGGTCTGAGTGTAGGCTGAATTTAAGAACAGAGTTGAGGCAGTAGGATTATTGTAATGCAAGGCTTTTTTCAGCCACACATGTACAGAGACTGAAATTCATTGTGAAAAAATATCATTTTAAAAAACAAAGGGCTTGAAATGGTTCTGACCCCCCTAATATGGAAGTAATTCTTGAAGGGGAGATAAGGTAAGTGGAAGGAAATGCAGGGATGTCCACAGTTGATTTTCAAGGTGGAGATACCTGTCCTTGGGAGGAGGTGGCTGTTTCTCAAGCTGAGACAAGAGAATATGTGATGGTAGCAGTTCTGCAATAGTCAGCTTAATTCAAATCAACACACATTGATTAAAAGTACCATGCTAGGTTCAGAGGATTTTTTTTTCTTTTGGTCTTGTCTTGTGATTGCATTGGCAAAGGAAGCTTAAGGAGAGGTAACTCTCGCAGAGAGAGACCTGGGACACTGAGGTGTTGAGTGACTTGCCCAGGGTCATACAATCAGTATTGGTCAAAGGTGGGACTTCTTTTCTTTCTGACTGAGTCCAGCTACACCACACTGCCTGAGGCTGGAGCTACAAAGACAAAACCAAAACAGTTCCTGTATTTAAGCAGCTTATATACTACAGACTGATCACATAAAAAAACAGATTTAGAGCTAGAAGAGACCTTAATTTTCATCTGACTGGCTACCTTTTATTTATTTTTATTTTTTCTTATTCTGAACTTAACAAGTGCTAAATACAGTGTACATTTCCATATTTGAAAAGTAGTGCAGAAGAAGGATCTTTCCACGTGAAACTGAATCTCTGGTACATATGGGTTACTTTTCCTTTTAAGTATAAAATAAATTCAACAAAGAACTTTCAAAGCCCTTCTGCTTTTCTGTGTTTTCCTTCTGTTCTCTTCTGTGTTTCTTAGAAATGTTTTAATGACCCTCCCTTCTTTCTTTTCTTTTTTCTATTGCTAGCTTCCCTCTCTTTCCCACATCCTTCTATCCCACTGGTTTTGGGGAGTAAACCCTTATAACAAATATACATAAACAAGCTAAATAAATTTCCACATTGGCTGAGTCTGAAAACATACTGTATTTTGCACCTTGAGTCTCTTGCTTCTGTGTTAGGAGGTAATATGTTTCATCATTTATTGTAAAAACAATTTTTAATATTCTTTTTTAAAATTATGAGCTCCAAATTCTCTTCCTCCCTTCGCCTCTCCTTGAGAAAGCAAACAAATTAATATAGATTATACATATGCAGTCATGGACAAAATATTTTGGAATTTCCAATTTATAGAACATTTTTTCTTATGGAAAGTTGGAATTTGCAAGTGTATGATTTCAACCTATTCTTCCTTCTTCTGCGTCCTAGGGTTAAGTAAATCAAATATAATCTCCCATTACATGATTCTTTTCCTTCTTCTCTTTCCTTCTCTCCTCACCTCTCCTTTCTTCTCTTTTCTCTTCCTCTTCCCTTCCTTTTTCTTCCTTTCCTCTCCTTTCTCTTATTTTTCCTTCCCTTTCTCTTCTGTTTCTTTCCCTTCCCTTGCTTTTCCTTTTCCACCTTTTCTTTTCCTTCTTTTCTCTTCTTTTCTTCTTTTTTGGACCAGACCTGTGATTTCATTGGTATTGGAAACTACTCCTGGTGAAGGAAATCTTTGCAAACTGGCAATTGTTCTACAATTTTAGAGTTTTAGAAAGCTGCTTGGGTCTCTAAAAAGTAAAGTGACTTGCCCAGAGTCCTATAGCCAGTATATATCAGAGGCATATATTGGTTCCAGGTTTTCCTGACCAAGACCTGCTTTCTCGCTACTAAACCATGCTGCCTCCTCTGTAGTGATAACAATTCAAATACTACAACGCTAGTATAGTTCTCCCTAAGACTTTTCTAATTCAAAATAGATATGCCTTCCATTCCTTTCAGCTGGTCACTTCTAAATTTAAATTTGCGAGCCTTTGATTATATGGTATCATTTTCAGTCCCCTTGTTCTTTTGGTTACCTTTCTCCCAAGGATGTACTCTAGCTTATTAATATCCCTCCAAAAATGTGTGCCTTGTATTAGACACAGTACTTGACATGTGATCTAACCATGATTTCACCCAAACAATATCTGGATCTATATAATCCAAACTCCTATTAGGTTTCTATTGTGAATTATTTATAATTTGGAAATATTTCTAAGCCTTCAGCGAACAAACAGTTTTATTAGACACAATGTGGTATAGTGGAAAGAAGGCTGTGTTTGGAGTTGGAAGGAATCTAGATTTTAATTCCTCCTTGTTGTATGACTATTGGACAAGTCATAACCTCTCTGGCTCAGTTTCCTGTCTTGTAAATCATACTTCATAAAATCCTTATGAGAATCTGATGTAATAACTTATGTAAAGCATTTTGAAAAGGTGGATATTAAAGAATTGTCTGTAATTATTATTGACTTTCAATGAAAAAAAGAATGAAAAACCTAGATCTAAAGGTCATATTATAAACATTAAAGGAGAATGGCAGGAAATCCCTTTCACAACTCTGGAGAGGAGAAGAGTTAATGAAACAAGGGATAGAGAATAACAGGGAAATAGACAATTTTGATTACATAAAATTAGTTCACCCGAGAATCTTGAGATTTTTCCTGAACTCTACTTGTGTGCTTTTCCAGAATTAAAAGAATTGCCCGCTTCAGATTAAAAACCCCTACTCCTAAAATGATGTCATAGACCAGTGTGTCCTGATGTGGATCTGAATACGGTTTGGTCCAACGTAAGCCTAAGTAGATGTTAAGGATTTTGGATATGATGTATCTTGTTTTAATATCTTCTTCCTGCCTGACTTTAACAGACCTCAACACCTCCCCAATTACCAATCCATAGTTTTAGTTTTAAAATTTTATCATGTTTGCTAAAGTAGCTAAGAAATATGCTCCAAATCTCTCAGAAAAATTGAGTTTAAAGGATGCATGGAAAGCCTTAACCAGATGCAAAGTGAAGGAAGCAGAACCAGGAAAATGATGTATGCAGTATCTGTAACAATGTAATTTGAAAGATAACAAAACAAATGCATTTCAGTGCTGTCTATAAACTAAAACAACCAAACTTGCCTCTGAAGAAAAGCCAAGAAAATGTACCTCCTTCTATTCATTAGGACATTTGGTGAGAAACATTAAATATACTGTTTAGCTCAGTTAAGGTGTTGATTGTTTTTTGTAGAATTGCTTTTTTTCTCTCTCTTTTTTATTCTTTATTAACAAGAAATGGCTCTTTTTAGGGGAAGATGAAGAATATATTTGGAAAAAAAGATGACAAAAACAAAAATAGGAATAAGATTAAAATATTTTTTCAAAGTAAAATTGAGGCTTTAGTCAGATGGACTCTGCTTCTCTTGAAATGGGAATGTATTATATAGTTTGGAGATAAATACCTAGCTGTTACCAGATAAATAAAGTGGCATGTAGTAGAGAGGACTAACTGCTTGGTTTAGGGTCTGAGAATTATGTTGGACCTCATGGTTCTAACTCTGGTTTTCTTTTTCATTTTAATATTATGTTAAGATGTATTTTGATATTAATGTTTACATATTTTGATATATGTGTATGTACACACAGACACACGCACACACACGCACACACACCCTTATTAAAATTTGGCAAAGAAAACTCTTTTCCCACTGGTACCCAGCAAGCTTTGTAAAAATTCCTGTTGAATTTCTCCAGGTTTTCTGGAGAGCTAGTCCCTTTCCCCTTTTCATCTGTACTTGTTTCCTGCCTCTTAGGTGACAATGGATGTTTGTTTCTGACTCTACACTTAGTACCTGTACCATTTCCCTTGGGATTGCTATGATGACTAAAAGTTTTTGACAAGCTTATATATGTATTCACAGGTTAGAGGAAAATTTGGAATTATTACAACACATTAGTTCTTTTACACCTTTTTACAAAAGTGAGAGTTTTAGTTCTTTTCATTCATGTTGGTCAAGGATGTGTCCCCCTCCACATCTGGCAAAGACCTTTGACCCAATATTTCAGTTAAAAACCAATGAATCCTGATGATGGAAGGGGGAAAAATCAGTTTAACTGAATTGTCAGCAGGTTATTCTTGCAAAATCTGATTATACAAAGTCCTCTTTGCTTTGCTTGGGATTCAACATCTTTATCAAACCTGGGCAGACCAGATCTAGAACAGAAAAAGCAGTATCCCACAGATTCCTGTGTTCTCCAGGCAGGCAGGCAAGCAGGCAGGCAAGTATCCATATCATTATTACTGGCACCAAGTTCACTTTTTTTGATGTTGATTTATTCTTCTGCAAGTCTCACTCCCTTAATACAGTACTTAATAATGCCCGATAGACAATCGCATCTGTCTGGAAGGGAAGGCGTATATCTTCAAAGATTAAATGCCAATCTCTAGCTCTTATTACCACTATTTAAATACAAAATCATATTAAAGTATTCATTTGTTAATTGAGAATTAAATGAACAAGAAAAGCATTCCAGTTCTCTCTTGAATGACTTCAAATCTCTTCATCTTCCTCCTCCTCCCCAAAATGCTGTTTCAGGAGGTTTCAGTGATATGAATAAATGTATTTCTTTTAACACTTTTGTTGTTTAAAAATGCTATTTTTTCATTTGAGGTGTGAGGAAATGTGCTAACCTTGTCATCGTGGGTGCAGCAGTGCAGAAATGATAACTGTATATACAATTTTTTTTTTACAAAATAGAGGAGAGAGACAACTTATTTAAATCCTGAATACAGTCAGACCTCATATGCATTGTTAAAAAAAAAAAAAAGCCCTAAAGAATTGCATATGGATTAGAGGGATGAATATTCTATTATTTCACTCTGTTCTGCTGATCTTCTTACTGTGACTTTGCGCGTCAGAAATCTGCCAGGAATTTGGCTTTGCCGTACTAGGCAGTAATTTTAAATGTGTATCAAGCACTTGATAGTGTATGATTTGCGTGCTGTTGCATTCCCATTCCTTAAATTTTCCACCAATTTATTACTTTTTTCATACTGTTTTAATATTTCAGGATGATGAATATATACAGCATCATTAAAGGTAAATAAAAAATGCATGAAATTAAAAAATGGAATATTAGATGTTTCTTTGCTGTAATCCCTAGGCCCAATAGGAATGAAATGTCTCTGTTCTGTCAAGTAATCCCTAAACATGATTAGGGACCTTGTAGTTTCCATATAGCCCACATAATATTTGTATCATCTAAGCCTATTTATGTAAGGTTTCAGTAAAAGTTGTTATTAGAAGACCTATAAACTCATTTTACAATTCTGAAAGATATGCTTGTACTTAATCTTTCTACTTCTATTATTTTCTTGGAGTTGATAACAATGTCTTCTTAATTCGTTTTTTCAGAACACCATTATGTCTTTTTTTTTTTTTTGATACTTTTACCATCTATTAACTATTCTGTTGAAATATATTTTTAAGACATAGGATTGAGTTCAGCAGTTCATTTGCATCCATAGATGCATTTTTCAACCTTAAGAAGGGCCAGTCAGCTTCATAGCTTTCCGCAGCCTTCACCTTTAATCTTAGATGTGGACTATGTCTCAGGACCATGGTTTCTTTAGACAATTTCATTTTGAGAGGTGGGGAGTGAGGCTTGGGGATAAGAATGGAAATTTCACATTTCCTAATTTCACATTTCCTCACAAACCTTTTCATAAAACAATAGCTGATAATAATCGGCTTTTTTCTGCTTCATCCAAATCAGGTTTTGATTTTCTGAGCAGACAGATGAAAAGGCAACAGTTTAGTGGGTTGGAAAGGGGAAGCTTTGAATATGAAAAGAGCAAGGAAAAGTTTTAAGTGGAACACATATATATTAAGTATGTTAAGGAGGAATGTTAGATAGCTCTGATTTGATTAAATTAGTCCTTCCCAATGGTATTCTTCTGTCCTTATTAACAAATCTTTGCTTTATTGATTTGCTGCCCATTTCCCCTTTTTTGATTGGCCTTTTCCTAGACATATTGTTTTCAGTGCCTTCACACCTTTTAGACATTAGCTAGTATCAGTCTTCCCTGACCCATTTCTTTGAAATATACAAAAATAAGAAAGTAGTTTTACATAATTGTGTAAAAGGACTCAGAATTTCAGAAAAGATAATTTTGTGTAATTTACATCTGTGCTTTAGATAAACTCGTGTCAATCCTTTTATAGAAGGGTGATTTTTTTTTTTGTATTCAACAGAAATTTTTTTTTCTATTCACCGTCTAGTTCATGTCACCCCACTTGTGGAAATCTAAAGATCTGTGCTTATCAAAGCCACATTTATGGATTGTGTTAAATGACCACAATACCTGATGTTCATCCATGGATATAACAGGTTTTAAAACCATACTCCATACAGTACCCAGAAAAATCTGATGTGGTGTGTGAGATCTTTTAGACTCTGCCCTCTTTTCAACAAGAAAGTTCTGATGACCTAAGACTAAACATGACAGTGTGAAAGTCGTTTCATTTGCATTAAGATAAGTCCAAGTTGGCTTTACCTCAGCAAAGGCTGGATTTGAGGGCAGAATTCATTCATAGCTTTTGCTCCCTTACATTCTGCAAGTCTGCCTTTCGGTTTATACAAGTTGTCAGCCGGTTTCAGTATGTTTCTACCCTGAGCTCTCTTGACCCTCCCCTTTTACCTGCTTGGGGGCCAGGGCGGGAGGAAGGGGCAAGTAAATATGTACCTGATAGTCCCCCCTAAATGAACTTAGCCCTAAGGAAAGCATTTCAGAACATGGCCGACTAGTTTTAAATAGGCTACACACTTAAGTTAGAAAAATTAGCAAGTGAGCATGTGCTTTCATAATGGTCGTGTGACAGTGTACCTTCATTGTGTTCAGCGGAAATCTGAGCCTCCTTCCACCAGCTGCACTGAAGCGTACACAAATGTCTCGAGTTCAGTTGGCAGATAAAGCACTGCTGTGTGTTGCAACTGCAGTGTGTGGGGGCTGCCAGGTGCAGTCAAGCCAGAGGAGGGCTGAGTCCCGGGTGGCCCACCTTCCTAGTTCAGGTGGCAAGAAAGTGCCAGCTCCCTGTGGATTTGGGAGGATGCCTACAGAGCCCTAGCCAGGGCATATTTTCTGGGTTCCCATTCTCCAGATTGGCCAGATTGTGCATGTAGTCTATAACCTTCCTCAAAGCCCTTCCCAGGTGCCAGCTCTGATGGTTTTCTTCTGAGGTAGGTGCTATTCTGCCCATTTTGCAAATAGAGAAACAGAAATCATAAATTGTTCCCTCACCCTATATCACACAGGAAACAGGAGGAAGAGACAAGCAAGAGTGGAATTCATGTTTCCAGAAAAATGTCATTATGTTAACCATGGAGCTGTTCATTTTCCTGATAACAGGACCTTCCACTTCCTAGTTCTGATTAAAGTGACAGAAGGATTTAAGGAAATGATGATTGAGAATAACTTCTTAAAATCAACCTAATTTTCAGCATCTCATTCTTGAAACTGATCACATTTGATTCAAGTCCTTTTTTAGTATGGTATTCTCATAATTAGATGTTCATAGGATTGGTTTATTTTTCCTAAATTGTTTACTATTCTTAGGGAAATTTATGGTCTTTTTTAAAAAGAAAAGCTCCAATGTTTTATATTTCTAAAGTAACCTACAGATATGGATTTTTGTCAGAAAAATAAGGTTGAGATATGTTTATGGCTAAAAGTTGTTCCATTAGAACATCTATTAGGTATTCCCTTTTAAGCAATATGGAGTTTCTTTGGAAAAAGGAAAATACCAAAACAAAGGAAAAACTTCCCAAAAACGCTGACTAAAGATTGATAAGATGATCAAGTTAAAACCCATTTATGAGACTGGGTTAAAAAAAAAAGCACAGAAATACCTAGTGTTGGGGCTGCTTCCTTTAGGAACAGTGAGTTGAGCCTGTAAACACCTAATCTGAAAATGAATCCCTGAATTTAAATAACCGGTTAATGCTAGGAAAATGGGGGAGAAAAGAGAGATAGAAAAATTTTTAATTTTTTCAATAACTGGTTATTTAACTGAGTTTTGCACCTCCCCATTTGTGTATTTATTTCAACTCTTCACATTTTGGATCTTGTTCTACTGATAGACTTTCTCTTCACCCACAGCATAAACACAAGTCTCCTTGTTCACATCCACAAAGCACTCAGGCTGTTAATTTGGCTTCATTACTTGAGGTGACCCAGTGGGCCTGGGGAGCTTCTCCATGGCAAATGACAACAGGCCTGTGCAGTATCAAGTGTTGTATTTTTTGTCACCAAAGGAGCAGAGCCTTTTGGGCACATTAGCACTACTTTAGGTGAGCAGCACGAAATGGAAAATAATTGGGTTGAGGAGCTCTTGGGATATCAGTGGTGCTCCAGGCAGGAAAGTAGGCAATGGAAAATAAATGACAAATTAGTGTGCTTAATCTCTTTATTGTGAATCAGATGCTATGGCAGAGGTTCATAATAAATTAATAAATATCAGTTAATGGAACTAAGATAGTGTTCCTCATATAAGGGTAAGGATATTGAATGAATTTGTTTATTAAGTGAGTAATCAGGGTTGAAAGATTGAACTTAATGTTAGGATGAATTTAAAATCACCCCATCTTGCTCATGTAGGATGTGTTTTGAACACAGTAGGCCTTTAATGTTTACTGAATTGAATTGCTGGATTTTGACATAGTTCATCATTACATAGACTTGGCTGTATTATGGGTTGAATCATAATTCTCCGAAGTGTTACGACATTTTATGGTAAAGACCCAATAATATGCTTGTGAGGCTTCTAGATAAATGTCACCACTGTCCCTCAAAAGAGATACCCCCATTGCATTTTACAGATTTGGAAATTTAGTTGCCAAGAGAACCTGCCTTTAAGTTCAAAATGATGTCCTCACTTCTGTCACAGAAAGAGAATTTGGAAACCTTTATGGCCTCACTAGCCTTAGCATATCTTCCTATGCCGAATGCTGATATCTGAAGGTAAACACACAAGCTACTATATTCTAGCTAGGCTCTTCTTTCTTGTATCTCACTAAAGTATCATTTGGTACAAGTGAGACAGTTTTTATGAAACTCACCCTGCTGTGAGTATTTTTTTCAGTAGTATAAGATGCTAGCTAAAGGTGTACTTTAGAATTATTTTAAACTTGACTTTGTGTGTGGCATTTTTCCTGATGTCATTCAGCTGTTAAAGGTTAAGTGACTTGGCCAGGGTCACACAGCTAGTAAGTGTCTGACTCCAAGGCCAGTGCTCTGTTCACTGCTCCACCTAGCTGCCTAGCAGCTTTTCCAGCATTCCTCAAATAACCTTCAAATAACACTTCTCTTCTATATAAGGCTGCTCTGTACCATTAAATGGTAGCTGTAAGCACTGAACAATAATAATTGTTCATATTTATGTAGCATTTTAAGACTTCCAAAGTGCTTTACAGAAATTATCTCATTTTATTCTCACAAGACTGCGAGGTAGGTAATTATCTTCATTTTACAGATGAGGAAACTAAGGCAGTCAGTGGTTAAGTGACTTGCCTAGGGTCATATAGCTAGGAAGTCTCTTTGACAGGATTTGAATTCAGCCTGATTCTAAGCCAGCGCTCTTATCTACAGCATCACCAAGTGCCCTGAATACATGTTTATGAGATGAATATCTGACGAGTGTAACTTAAAGTAAACCAGATTCAGTTTTAGGGATTGGAGTATTCCAAATTAAGTTGTGCAGAAGTCAGAGAGGAAGCTATTTGCAATAAGAAAACTACAAATATGTAGAATTCAGCGCTCCAGGTGTAGACATATATATCAGATGTACGTTTGCTTGAAGGTCTAATTAATTTAAAGAAGTGTTTATATGATCAAAAAAAGTCCATTTTGGGGCGGGCTGGGGGAGAGTGGGAATGTCTCCTGACTTTATCAGATCAGTGGTTTGACCAATCAACTATGCAGAAAATGGAGGTTAGGATAGCCAGAAACAAAAAATCCAATTGAAAAAACAATGAGTTTAGTAATCAAACATAATTGTAACCTTTTTGTTTCTGGTGTGTGTGTGTGTGTGTGTGTGCGTGTGTGTGTGTGCGCGTGCATGCGTTCATGCAAGCATGTGCTTGCTTTTGTTTTTGTTTTGGCAAGTACCTGAATGAAATGATTCAAAGCCGAGGCTGAATGGGAGCTGAAATGATTTCTTCTTGAACGTTGGAATCTTCAGTCCTCCCGTTAAATGGAGGGTTAAAAGCTGATGTTGGACTTTTGGCTTATTAATGTAACAATAACACTATTAAATACTAAAATACGTTTCTCCTCACTTTTTATTTCTGAACTCAGGACTGGAATTGGGGAGACCTCTAGGAAAGCTGTACCTCGTTACTGTCCAAGGACAGTCTTTTACTGTTTTTCCTAATGACCTGTGATCATGTCATGGGTAAACAGTATTACCTCTGTTTTCATGACCCCCCTGGTTTTCCAAGGGACAGCAGTGTGCCGCAGTCAGCTCCTCAGACTTTGTGAGTCTTGTGTTTTTGTTCTACATTCCTCAGTAATATGACAAAAACTATTTACGTTTTGCTTGAACAGTTTGAACACCACTTTAGAAGACTTTAGATTGCTTTTGAACATATTTGAATGCATCTTTAGCCATCACTGGGCTTAAAATGGAAACCCTTTTTTCAGCTTATCTGTATTAAACACCTGTAAAAATCAATGGTACTGTATTTTTTTCCCTTATAATGCTCTGTTCCTTTAACTAATGCCAGAAATAATGCACAATTTATTCTAGCGTGTTTTTCCCCTCTGCTTGGTGTTCTCCGGTAGCAAGTGGCACACTGTATGAACACTCACTTCTGCTGACTTAATAGTAAAATTGCCAGGTTGATGTTGAAATTCAACCAATTGGATCTTAATCCCCCAAAAGATTTTTGCTCACTCTCATATTGATTTAAAAAGAAAAAAATGCAGTCCTCTCCATAATGAATATGCAGAAATAATCTTTTCTTTGTAAATGAACACACCTGAGTAAATGGCCAAGAAACTGCATAGGGTTGGTGGGTCAGATAGGGACTGGCTAGTTATGTTGGGTAATCATTTTTATTTTCACCTAAGTGCATTCAGCATTGCCTTTTGTTAAATGCATGGAAGGGTCTTTTTGAGCTTAATGCCAACTAAAATATGGAGTCTTAAATCTTATTGCAAATATTTATTGTTTTTTATTTGCGTTGATTATTTATTGATCATTGCTTACTGATTATAATCATGGTGTAGCCTTATATATACATACACACAATACACATAATGTATATATGCACATGCCAATTATCATAAGTATAGCATAGCCATCATTTATCCTAGCGAGGAGCAGGGATTGCTTAACTAAATGACATCGCCAAACACTCCCATTCTACCCTCCTACGCCTTTTCATTGTGGTTTTTGTCAAAATAGAGACTTCCTTCTCTTAACACTATAAAAATCTGTGTGACTTTAAGATTCCCATCACCTTTCAAAAGACTAGCTGACCCATCTTTTACTTATCTCTTTTGTTTAATTCTTCTCTTTAAAAACTGTCAGTGCCTTTCCAAAATTGGACAGAGTACTCCAGTATCGTCTGACCAGGATTATGTATAAGGAGAATTCATTCCATGTTTTCTATTTATTTCTCTTCCTGTTTATCGCATTCCAGTATTTTGCATGTTTATTGTTTTTTAATACACACACTAGTACTCTCATTCAGCTTGTGGCCCATTATGACCTCTCAATCCTTTCTTCCTGGATCATGCGTAGACAGTCACTGTCTGTCTTTTTTCTGTGTAATTTGTGTTTCCTTCATACACATGCTTCCCCATATTTTTCCCAGCTGTATGTCTTTTCTATATTTTTGTATTATCTTGGAACTTAAAAAATAGAAGCATCAGCATGTATCCACCACTGTGAAGGCATGAATGGTATTGCTAAATAAAATTGAAGTACGGGAACATGGTGGCAGGTTTCAGACAGGAGTGAGAAAAGATGTGGAAAATGGTTAGGCTGGTAAATTCGTAAATGCCACGTTTGTGTTTCTGACCTTTGCACAAGGATAATGATGTGTGTGTGTGTGTGTGTGTGTGTGTGTGTGTGTGCATTTGAAGAATCTTGTTTAAAAAAAAAATTTGAAGCCCAAAATAAACCCATATAATCTGGTCTGACTGGGGGAAGGTGTGTGGGTTGGCCAGCTGGCTGCTGCTTCTCCTGCTGCCCCTACCTCTCAGATAAGATTGTAAGAGTTGCCAATGACAGTATTCAGTCCTGTAGCTGTGTCATGGTGCTTTCATGGGAACTGAACTGAACTGTCTCTTCCTCTCTCTCTCTCATTCCCCACGCTCTTTGCATTGAAGTCAGAGGAAAGAAAAAAAGATTTGAGGATCGCCCAATTTGTTCTGACATAAAGAGATGTTTAGCTCTGTGAAAGGTGGTGGAGGCAGAGCGTCTGACTGACATTTCAACAGTGTGTCTGCTGGGATTGCTCACTTCATGTCCCTTCCTATCCCCGCTGTGTCCTTTGTGAGTGCTCTCGTCTCATCTTCACAGCGAGAAGAGCAACAGTCCCGGGAGCTTCGGACCTCGACACCTTGTTAGACAGGGCTTATGGTGGCAGAGCTCTTGGGTTAGCACTTGTTTTCTTCACTAACATATCAGGTTTGCTTAAAACCCAATGACAACTCTCCTGAGAATTTTTTTGGGAGGTTGTGGTAGGAGAGTGGGCAGAGGGAATAAATCTCAAATCATTTTAGTTTACTTTTAAAAATAAACCTGATTTTTGATTACATAAATAAAGGACTAATTAATAAGGTAGCAAGAAGTTAGATAAAACAAATAATTTTTTTTAAAGAATATGCCATGAATTCAGCACAGCCTCTCAATATTGCTCAAAAGCCAGATTCGAGTGCCTTCAGCTCGTACCGATCAATATAATTACTCCCAATGTAGACACCCAAGACACATTGACATTGATGATAAAAGGTCATTTTATGTCTAAGTCAGATTTTTATTTACTATTGAAAAATTTTCTCTGTCTTCTTACACAGAAGAATCAACTGCCCTTCTAAACTAACAACTATATAGCCTTTAGTGTGTTAAAATCCTGGGAACTCAGAATTGGATGGTATCTCAGATCTTGTCAAGTCCCAGACTGTGGACCACAGAGCCATATGTTATCGCAGAGGGCCCATTACTTCATATGAAGACCAATCATTGCCATTTTTAGTTTTATTTAACAAATGCACCTTTTGCAGACTGAATAAATATTCAACACATGCTGTTTTATTATTTTAAAATGTGTTCAAGGGCTGTGATTACTTAATTACAAGTTCATCCAATTAGCTTTTCATTGATACTTTCTCCATTGATGGCCACCATATATCACGTGAAAGTCCATGAAAATTTTGTTCACCTTAAAAGGATATTTTCATACTCAAAAAAAGGTTGGAAACTCTTGATCCAAGTCCACCCATACCTGAACAGTAATCTCTCCATATTATCTGTGACAAGTGGTCATCTAGCCTCTCCCGGAAGATGACCTCAACCTCTGGTGATGGGGAAATTAATTACTTCCTATGGACAATTCATTCATTTCCAGACAGCTCTAATTTTTATGAATTAATTTTATTATATCAAATCAAAATCTGCTCCTCTGTAATTTCCATTCATTATTTCACATCTTTAAGAAAAAAACACTAATTAGATAATGGTCCAGATGAGAACCAACATACATAGTTTATGACTAAAATTATCAAAACAATCTTGGTGATGATTGTTACTGGGACTGATGTTAAATTCTACAGAAAATTTACTTGAACTTAGTGAAAGCTGTAATATCTAGTGATAGTTCACAACTAGTGTTTTGGGGTCAATTAGGAACTCATCTAGCTTTGTAGACCTGATATTTTATTAGACAATCTTTTGTTTTTAAGCAATGTTTTTTCTCCCTTTTTAGCTTTACTGTCCTGTGTCTTAATACCATGTCCCAAACTCTTATGTGAAAGAACTTTAACATGTGGTATAGTAAATCTTACATAGCATGTGGGAGTGCTATATTTTTGTCTTAATGTACTAATGAAACATCAGTAATTTAAATTAAGCCAAGAATTTGGGGGGGGGGGAGATTTTAAGCTCAGAAATGGTAATTACTTTTAATACAAATACAAAGAAGGTTTTATCTTTTGTTTTTAATACCATAGCAAAACAGTAATTTCCAGAAGCTTCTATATAAGTTATTTCAACTGAGGATAGATATAAACACTATAGTTTCCGCAGCTTAAATGTAAAATGCCTAACCTCATTGCAAATTCTTTGCATGATAGGAAATAGGCTTCTCATCCCACATATATATGTCTGTGAGCCCTCCATTTAGGCTAAGAGTCAAAAGACCAAGGTAACTACTTTATCTCCGCCACTTACTGACTTCGTGACTTTAGGCAAATTACTTAAGCTCTTTTGAGTCTGCTTTTCCTCACCTATAAAAACAAAACAAATAATGCCTCCTCCTTTCACTGAGTTGTTGTATGTGAAAAATGCTTTGTAAACTATTCAACGCGCTAAATATAAAGCAGTAATATTATTAATAGTAATGTGGCTGCTGTAGAAAAGGAAGAAATGGAAACACTGATATAAGACTTGAGTCAGTCTTTTTAAGTGTTGGGTATTTGCATTACCTTTCTATTGAACAACCATTTCCTATTTAGAATCCTCACCTTAGTTGTATGTCTAACGAAATTTGCTTCATGCCTATGACTTAAATGGTACTGGAAATTAAAATTTTGGGCATTACTTTGTTGGATTTATTTTCCCAACTTCTTTCTTAGCCCTCTCTTTACTAATCAGAATTAACTTTGTTGTTGCCAGGGAAATAAGATGAGTGGTCCTATGGTTTGTCAGTGACAGTACCAAAAGAAATGCATGTTTTCACATGACTTATTATAGGTGTGTTTTATTTCAGATGAAATTTTCATGCTTCAATTTCCACGATTAATTGTAGCACAGTGATTTTTCTAACAATCAGAAATATTTAGCCACAAAATAGGCTGGCCTATCTCATAGGCATCAAGTTCTCCATTATTACGGGCTGAGTGACCATTTAGCAGGGATTTTGTAGAGGGGGGTTTCTGTTGGAAGGTAGATTGAAGCAGATATCCTATGAAGCTCTCTCCTCCAATTCTAACATTCGTTATTTCCCAATAGGAATGTGCTAAATATAAATTGGAAAACACACCCTCATGCACACCTACACACACATCCACTTATTTCCCCTTGTCCAATAGTATGCTTCTTTATCGGCAGAGGATGAAATGTTAAGACCATAGATTTGTAGCGTGAAGAGACCTTAGAGCTCATCTAATTCAAGCCGCTTTTATGGAGGAGGAAACTGAGGCCCAGAGAGGTTAGGTGATTTTCCTAGATTTTATAGGTAGAAAGTGGTAGAATTCAGATTTAGATGTAGATCCTAAAACTACAAATCTAGTACGTTGCTTTGCAAGGAGAAAAACATCAGAAATATCAGACTATCTAGTAAATAATGGCACAACTAAGACTTGTTTTTCAATCATGTCATGATCTCATTTGGGGTTTTCTTGGCAGGCATATTAGAGTGGTTTGATATTTCCTTCTGCAGCTCATTTTACAGAGGAGGAAACTGGGGCAAACAGAGTTAAGTGCCTTGCCCAGGGTCACACAGCTAATGAGTCTCTGAGGCTGGATTTGAACTCTCGTCTTCCTGACTCCAAGTCCAGTGCTCCGACTGCTGTACCACCTAGTTGCCCCTAACAGCTACACTTTATGTTTTATCAAAAAAGCCCCAATGTTCCTTAGTTCCTTTGTTTATATTCACCAGGATACGAAGTAGAAATTGAAAGGAAAAAAAATACAAGATCCTTCCCAGTTTAATCTTTTAAACTACATTCCAGGAGTGAGAATATATTTAAAGCAGATGAAGCAAACACCATATAGTATAATAAAAAAGAACATTGAACCTAGAATGGGGATCCATTGATTCAAATCTCAGCCTTGACACTCATGGGGAAAGTCATTTAATTTTTATAGAAAGGATTTTGGTGTTGGAAGAAAGTCTAAACTAGATGACCTCTCAAGATCCCTCAGTTAATTCATCCATAAAATGAACATAATAATATTTGTACCATGTGCTTCACATGGTTGTTGTGAGAAAGGAGCTTGGTAAACCATCAAGCATTAAATGTGAATGAGTTATTATGTTGCAGGGACAGAGATACCTTTTGGAAAAGTGGAAGCTGAGATGATAAAGAGAAGAGATGCCAGTTTGAATAACTATACTCACTTTTTCTTCATAAAGTAATGTACTATATTTTTCTGGACTGTCTGCCTTGACCATTGCCATGTATCTAGAAAACACAAAGAGTTGCTTGTTAGGAGAAAGGAGAAGTTCTTTGAGCATTTGCAGTGCAGCAAAAGTTTTACATGGAATAGTGGGAATAATGGTTCAGGCCTCTTGATTTAGGTGGTATAAAGGTACCATTAGAAATGCCAGTGCTCACATTCCTGTGGTTGTCCAGGGACTGGATTTCCCCAACTTATGTGTCTGTCGTTGATTCAGATCATACTAAAAGTTGAATAAGCTTCTGAATTAGAAATGGAGTAAAACTAAGATTAACTTGATCGTTAGCTATGATTCACTGATTCTAGCTACCTACTGAATGCATTAAGGTCCAAGGAACTCAGAATTTATCCCACCAGTGAGTATGTGGAATTGCCAGCTTATCATGTAAGAGAGGATGCTGCCGATGAGTTATTAAGTTCTGGCCTCACAGATAGGATACCTTTACAGCACCACAGATGCTCATTATGCATTCCCTCTCTACTGCAGTGAACTAAAAGTAATAATATCATTTGGCAGTGGGCTTTATTCTCTCTGAATTTCCAACCTTAAATAGGAAGAGCACACTTGAGTTTAGTCCTTGGGGCAGCCACTCTCTCTGCCTGTCTAGAGCTTAGTGACTCAAGGAGAGAGAAGAAGGTGAAGCCCTGCTTGGATGCCATGAGGGGATTTCTAGGATCTGGCTCAGTGTTTCTTCCATATGAGTTTCACCAAGTACTTCTGTTTACTTAGCCAGTTCCATAATACACAACTAGAGGGAGTTGAATGGTACCATAGTCTGCCCATGATGCCTGACCTTGCAGCTCAATATTAATTTGAAGTAGTGGAATTAAAATTTTCTTTTCTTTTGCATTGTCATGCCTCACGTTGATAAGCACAAAGAAATGTAAATAAAAAAGACCTATTTCGGAACCTTCCCTACAACCTTTTTGTTTTATGACAAAAGACAGTTAATTAACATACTAGCAGTAAGCAGCCTTCCCAAACTCCTGCTAATTATGTATTCTGTTGACCGTGACTCTAGGCAGAAGGTAATTGGCTTGCAGCAACATGACATTTCAAATCATCTCTTGAAATTACATCAAAAAGCCAGCCTGTTTTGTTTTGATAGGGGAACAATCAATTTGATAAGTGGTAACACAGCTCATTGTTTCACATTAATTAGACTAATTGCTGCATGTTAGCCTCTGAAATAGACAGAACTTGCCGAAGACAAAGGCTGTGGCCTTTAGCATGCAGTGAGGGTGACGGTTCCACTTGCTTGCACATACTGTAGGCAGAAAACAGAGTTGTTAGAATTCAGCCTTGCGGGAGGCTGGGTGTTAACAGTGGTTTGATGCGTTATGCTTAATACACTGGCTTTCAATTATAAGATCCAAGTTCAAAAATCCCATAGAGGAAAGGGAGGAAGTGTCACAAGAACAGCCATTTTCCTGTTAACTATGCTCAGGTTCTACCTGAACCTTATAAGGGCAGCTTCCTAGCAACCCTCTTTCTCTTTTGGATCTCACAACTCAGCTGGCATTATGAACTCTGGAAGCCATCAGTCTGGGAAAGACTCCATCCTGTATTCAGGTTTCTAGTTCTCATGTTTATTAGTGTCGGAGTTTCCACCTGCTTCTAGTCCAACTCCTATTTTAATCAAAATTGTCTTTTCATTTGAAGTAATGAGAAAGCAGGACATTATAATCCACAGGGTTCCAGCAGGCTAACAGTGAAGAAGCTTCCCAGGTCAGCTCTGAAAAGGCACTCCAATTCTGCAGATTGTACCTTTGGTTGTGCTTGAGACCATCAATTTGGCCAAATTGTAGTGTGATCTTTACGATGCCAACACATGTCAGCCTCAGCTGGCAACTAAGAGAATTTCACTTGTGATCAGCCTGGTCTTCTGATGCTTGCATACGCTGATGATATCTCATTACACAGTGTCTGATGCAATGGAACAGAGTACTTTTTCCAAGTAGGAGGCATCCAGTACTTAAAAAACCAAGATGCACCGTCTCTCAGACTGGATTCTGAAGCCTTTTAGCTGTGTAAACACAGCTTCTGCCATATATAATTAGCTGCATGTATAGGTGAGAGGCAGTGCTTGTCTTTCTATTCATCTGACTGTATTAGGTTTTATATGTGTCCTGAATAATGACTCAAAATTTTTGATAGAAATATACAAATAGAATCTTTGATGTCATGGGAAAGGATAATAATAATACTCCCCTCAATTTGGGGCTAACTTTGAGTCGGGGAGGCAGCCACAAACTACAACAGACTACAAAAATAGCCTGTAGCCCAAATTAAGAGAATCATTTTCATATAGGCATGGTGGGGAAAGGACTCTTTGTTGTTTACCAATATCTCCAGTCACATCATCAGTGGTATTATCTTTGAACAAGAAGGACAGCAATACATAAATGCATACTGTTTTTTTTCCCAAAAGGTAGACAGCTGTACTATACATCCCAAAATTGTAAGTACTACAATGTTAACTCAATTTGAGATACTTACTGTATTTCATTAAAATTGCAGAGGGGTGGGGAATATAATGGTAAAATTTGGACCTAATGGTAAATGAATGGTAAGCATTGAAAGAAGTTAATTGCTCCAACATATGAGGGCATCTTGGGGGAACTTGTGGGTGGGGGAAGGGGAATGAAATTTCAGTTCTGTTTTTCATTATCACCCTCAAAAGGAGTAACTCTCAAACTGGGATTTTAAAGTAAAGATTTGTGCTTTAGTTTTAATTTGGCTACTAAATATGTCTGCATGTATGTATGTATGTATGTATGTGTGTGCCTCATGTCCATGCAGTCACCTGTATAGGTATGCCGATATGCCTGTGTGATGCCAGCACAAGTAAGCAATTAAACATTCCTTCATACAAGTTCATAACTCAGCAACAGCCCTTTTTAAAGGTTCGAAGCGCACCAGGTTTTGTGCTGTAACAGTGTTAATGTGCTTCTTTCTCTCTAGTATCTCAGGCTTTATTCAGAAAGGTAAATGATGAAAAAGCACCATAGAAGCCCTTTAGCATTGAGTTTCAGCGTCAGAGTTCCACTTGCCTGAGCACGAGTTGGAAACAGCTTTGTTAGAATTCAAGCCTGTACCCTTACTGTCACTAGTGGTTCTCCTGTCGTCAAGTTCCCGCTTGGTACAGAGCAAATCTTTGCTCAGTTAAGCGAGCGTCAGTCACTGGTAAGCTTGGCTGCCAGCCCAGGGTTGTTAGACTTTTCCATGCTACACCTGACTGAGATATTGACGAGACAACTAAACAGAGTTGAGAAACTAGATGAAAAAATAAATAAATGAAATTGTCATGGAACTGACAGAATAATTTTTAAAACTTACATTTGCTGTGCACAAGCAGGGCTAGGAGGCTGTCCTTGCTGGTTTGTCTTTGGACAGCCTTGTTTAAATACTTTTCTCCCTATTTTTTTAAAACGATGGATAAATTTTGAGCTGGAAGGAGAAGCTCTGGCAGATTACACGACTGCTTTAGTCCTTTATTCATCTAACTGAAATAGTCTTTGTATTGTCCACTTCAACAAAAGCTACCAAGGACAAAAATACAGTGTAATAAAGTTACTAAGCTGTGGCCTGGGGAAGAAAGTTCTGAGAAAAGGTAATTTCTATAGTGGAGAAAAATAAGGATTAGACAAAATTGGGGGTCGGGGGCAGAAAGGATTTAAAGAAGGAATAGTTTTTAAATGGGAAAGACTGGCAGTGCTATTAATCACACAACTCTCTGAGCTATAAGGGTTGTATGAGTGGAACTAATACTAAAGGAAAAAAAAAATACTTTGCAGGGAGCTTGAAATGCATCTTTAAAAGCCAGAAAATAAATTAAGTGAAGGCTATGACAAACAACAGACTTAAATATTTATCGAAAATTCTTAAGTGCTGACTATGACTATAAAATGCTGTTTTGCTGTTTTACATGTACCTAAGGAAAAGAATCAGTGTGGTACAGTAGAAATAGCATTGCCCTTGTAGCTAGAAAGACCGAGTTCATGTTTCTGGCCATACATCTGGAAGTATGATTCTGTTTAAGTCTCTTTTCTTCTATGTACCTCAGTTTACTCATTTATGAGAAGGAGGTGATAATACTTCTACTACCTGTCATCAGATTGTTGTGAGGAAAGCATTTTCTAAACTTAAAATGTGAATTATTTCAGTACTGTGGATACAAGAGTATCCATCACTTTTGTCTTGTCTAAATTCCAGTGATTAGCACTTTAACTTTAAACAAATAATTATTGACTCCTTATTATGTGAACAGCACAGAAAGGGAGACATGAATACTTTCTTGATCCTCCTAGCAATGAGTTCTGCCTTGAATGTCTCATGCCATGGGTTCAGATCTTTTCTTGGCACTTTTCATATTATACTTACTAGTATGTTTGTTCCATCTCCTTTGCCAGTCGCTTTATTGCAAGCTCTTGAAGCCAACATATATCTTATTTTATTTTGTATCATAGAATTCAGATGGTGGAAGGGACCTTAGAGGTTACCTAATCTCCAAGGTGTATTACATTGTAGTAAGCACTTAGTAATTCAGTTGTGTTTAACTCTTTGTAACCCCGTTTTGGATTTTCCTTGACAAAGATACTGTAGTGGTTTGCCATTTCCTTCTCCAGCTCATTTGACAGGAAACTGAGGCAAACAGAATTAAGTGACTTGCCCAGGGTTACACAACTAGTAAGTATCTGAGGCCAGATTTGAACTCATGAAGATGAGTCTTCCTGATTCTAAGCCCAGGGCACTGTCCACTGTACCACCTAGCTGCCAAGTACTTAATAAGGTTTGCTTAATTAGAATCAGATAGAGAAATCTTAATCTCAATCCCTAATTTCCAAGGTTTTGTGATCTATGTAGAGGATGTTATATTGTAAAATTGGGGCTACAAAGGCCCTGCCTTCATGGAATTTATATTCTAGTACTAGAACACTAATGTAAACAGATAACTTTACTATAGAATGTTAAAAAATATGAGAAATCCATAATTATGTGACTAAGTGCCAGGATGAGTGGTTCAGACAACTCATGCTAGTAATCAGTAAATGTTGAAAGAAGAGAGGGAGATTACAAAGCAGAACTGAAGCAGTAACTCCTCCTTCAGATACTGTGATCATTATGATCCTATCTGTGTGAAAACCAAATCTCTATGCTCTTTACATGCTAATTGTTCCCTGTTGAAAACTCAATACTTGAAATGACCCCCAAGTCATTCTGAGGAGTACCTCAAACCATGTCAACTACTTTTTAGCTTGTAGAGAAACCATTCCATTTCTTTACCTCTTAAATGAAAATGAGATTGAAATCATGCTCTTCACTTTCTCTTACTTGAAGAACTACATATAGTATGATGAAAATGTTTAGTTAGCTAAATGGAATACATGTCACCTTGTGTTATATTTACTTCTGTACTTTCTTATATCCTCTATTGGATTTTAAAGTCCTTTATGGCAAGGATCATATTTTATTATCCTTTGAATCTCTCTTGAATAAATGAAAATAGAATTCCACTAATAATACAAAAGTTTAATTTTTAGCCATATATCTCCTCTTCCCAGAACTTTTACTAGCTTAATGTAGGTAATATTGCACATATTGTAAAGGTCTCAATAAATATTTGTTGAGAGGTTGATTACCAATTGCTAATGTAAAATTGGCTCATCGTAGTCTCATCTAATTTTATTGTCCTTTGCTTTCCTTCTGATGGAGTGCTGATGAGTAATGAAATGGCCAAAATGGAGACAACAGGAGACAGAAGGAAAAAGAAATATCCTGAGTAACCCACAAGACTGAGATCAGTCTCGGAATCATCAAGGGTTGATGGAATATTCAAAGAACCCAATTCCACCAAATGGTAAACTGGGTTAGCACTTCCTGTTTTACTATTTTGATTCTTAATGTCTTCAGATCCCAGAATTCTTATTCAGGGGTTTTATAATATGTTTCTCTAGCCTTTCATAGTGAGAAGAAAAACATTTCTTTCTCATTTAAAACTGGTTCTATGGTAACTTATCATTATTGAACTGACATCATCAAGGGCTGTCTCTCTCTCTTTTTCTCCTTATTTATCATCTTCCCTATTTGAAAGGATATTTCTTAAGTGGCTAAGGCACGTGAAATATTTGTTCTTGATTTTCAAAGTCAACTTTGATTTTTTTTCCTTCGTCCCTACAACCTGTGCTCCATGTGCATTTCAGGTAGTTCTGTCTAAGCACTTTGTCCTCCTGGTGGAACCTGAATGGGCAGCTGAGGATGCTGCTTTGCCATTGGCTATTTGCTGGTGGGTGCCTTTGTGTTACAGCATTGACTTTAAAGTTCATATCATTGGTGTTCTTGGGGTACTTAGGACAAGATGTTCCTGACTGGGAACACACCTGTCTGGAGAGGTGTTAAGTTTTCTGTAATATTTTTTATCTTAGCTACAGCATATAAACAGTGTTACCTCATTTATACCTGGATTCTACTTTGCTACTTTTGGTAGGTGTACCATTTCTTCCTTGTACCGTTGCATTTGAAAAATAGTAAGATCCTCCTCAAATTTGTCTTTTCCCCTTTATTATAACAAATTTATACAGTTTGTATTCATATGGTTCATACTGTTTATATGATTTTCTTAATTCCCTTACTCCAGATGACATTTTAAGGCTGTAAGAGTGTCTGTATAAGCAATTATTAGCAAGCGAAAGATTTTGTGTGCCCTGTCAGGGGTGAATTCATGGAGCTGAGGAGAAATGTCTGTAATGCCCTTGTTTCTACTATTTCTAGTTTGTATTTCTCTTAAGGAAGCTCACTGTGCAAATACAATTCTTGTGGTATTGCTGGAGGCAAAATTCTGTTTTCTTGGTTGAGATTTTGCTAACCTTTTATTTATGCTCTCTTGTCTTTCTCTAGTTTATCCCAAAGTGCTTGGCTCATTCTGTCATAATAATGTTTTTCCCTTTATGGTTTCTGGAAAGGAGGCATAAAGTAGAATTTTGAGTATATACTTTTCTGGTAACTGACTAGTCAGTTAGGAAACACTCTTATCTAGAAGGTATCTGTCAATCAGTAAATATTAAGTGCCTACATTTGCCAGGCACTCTGCTAAGTTCTAGATATACAAAGAAAGGCAAAAGACAGTCCCTTCTCTCAAGGAAAACACAGTCTAATAGAGGAGACAACATACCAACAACTATGTACAGGCAAACAACATACCAGATAAATTACAAATAGCAGAAGGGAGTCACTAGAATTAAGGGGAATTGGGAAAGGCTTCCTATAGAAGGCAGGTTCTTAGCTGGTAGTAGAAAAAAGCCAGTGAAGCAAGGACATGGAAATGAATAAGGAGAGAGTAAAAGACATGAGGGACAGTCAGTGAAAAGACACTGAGCTGGGAGATGACACTCTAAGTAAGTCAGTATCACTTGATGGCAGAATATATTGGGGGACAGAGGGAGGGAAAGATGTAAGAAAACTGGAAAGGTATGGGGAAGAGCAAGTTATGAAGGACTTTGAACACCAACCAGGGGATTTTATATTTGATCCTGGAGGTGATAGGGAGCTACTGGAGTTTAATCAAGTAGAGGGGGTGACATAGTCAGACATACTCTTTAGGAAGATCATTTTAACAGCTGAATGGAGGATAGACTTAAGGGAAGAGACATATGTGGGAGTGACATCAACAGTCAGGCTATTATAATGGTTTAGGTGTGGGACTTGCACCAGTGTAGTAGGAGTATCAGAGAAGGGAGGGGGAGTATGCAGGTTAAATCTGCAGACCTTGGCAACATATAGTATATGAGGAGGGGGTGAAAGAGAGTGAGGAGTTGAGGATAACACCTAGGTTCCTAGCCTGGGTGATTGGGAGGATGGTGACACCTTCAGCAGAATAGGCAAGTTAGGAAGAAGGAAAGATTTTGGGGAAAAGATAATGACTTCAGTTTTAGACATGGTGTGTTTAAGATGTCTGAGGGACATCCAGTTTGAGATATGCATTAGGTAGTTGGAGATATGAGAATTGGAGGTCAGCAGACAGGTTAGAGCTGGATAAGTAGATTTAAACTTCATCAGTGTAGAAATGAGAGATGAATCTATGGGAACTCACAAATTCACCAAATGAAATTATATGGAGGGAGAAATGAGTTTGGGACAGAGCCCTGTGGAACCCTCATAGTTAGCTAAGGTGACCTGGTTAAAGATCCAACAAAGGAGACTGAGAAGGAAGAATCAGGTAGATAAGATGAAAACCAGAAGAGAATAGTGTTACAAAAATTAGAGAGAAAGCATTTATGAAACATCTACTTTGTGCTAGGCACTGTTCTATAAGTATGTTACAAATATCACCTCGTTTGATCCTCACAACTCCCCTGAGATGTAAGTGCTGTTATTATCCCCATTTTACATATGAGGAAACTGAGGCTTTGATCTATGCCAGTGATCTGCCCACTGTGCCCCATAACAGAACCAGGCTACAGAGCATTAAGAGGGTAAAAGGGAAGGAAGTGGAGGCACCTATTGTAGATAGACTTCTCAAGGAATTTAGCCATAAAAAAAGGAAAAGAGATAGGACAGAAGCTAGTGGCGATAGATCATGTGAAGGTTTTCTGAGGATAGCAGAGATATTGGCATCGGTGTTCACAGTAGGGAAGCAGCCGGTGAACAGGGAGAAATTGAAGATAAATGAGAGAAGGGGAATGAGAGATAAAATGGGATCACTTCAGCAAGTAGAGCGATTTGCTTTGGCAAAGAGAAGAGCTGATAATAAATTAATATTGAGGGTACTTCCTCTGTGAAGTCTTTCTAAATACTCCAGCCCTTCTTCTTTGTCCTCCAAAGTTCTATAGGATTAAGTATCACCCTGTTGCACTAGTTTTAATGCCACACCTCCACCAGAGGGAGCTGTGAGTACTAGACTAAGCTGACTGGACCTCAAGTAAGCCAAATGCCAATCATCTATTAGCACGGCCCTTTACATAAGCTGTGGTAGTAGTGGTGGTGGTGGTGGTGGTGGTGGTGGTGGTAGTAGTAGTAAAGATTTATTAATCACCTACTAAGTGCTGAGGATATTAAAAAAGAGGCAAAAGACAGTCCATGCCTTCAGGGAGCTTAATGTGAGACCTAACACGCAAATAAATACATACAAACAAGCTATATACAGGATAAATAGGAAATAATTTAGAGAAGGAAGTCTGCTAGAATTAATAGGGATTGGGAAAAAGCTTCCTGTAGAAGATGGAATTTTACTTGGGACTTAAAGGAAGCCAGGAAGTAGAGATGAGGAGGGAGACCATTCTAGGCATGGGAGTATAGTCAATAAAAAATGCCCAGAGTCTGTAGATATGGAGTGACTTATGTGAAGAACAGTCAGGAAGCCACTGTCACTGGATCAAAGAGACTAAGGTGTAAGAAGACTGGAAAAATAGGAGGGGGCTGGGTTATAAAGGATTTTGAATGCAAAACAGAATTTTGTTTTTGTTCCTAGAGGCAATAGGGAGCCACTGGAATTTATTGCTTGCAGGGAAAGGGTGACATAATCAGACTGGTGCTTTAGGAAAATCATATTGGTGGATGAATGGAGGATGGATTGGAGAGGCGAGAAATTTGAGGCAGGCAGACCCACCAGCAGGCTTTTGCAGTTGTCTAGGTATGAGGTGATGAAGGCTTGGACCAGAATGTCAGAGGAGAGAAGGGGGCTATTTCGAGAGAAGTTGTTGTTGTTCAACTGTTTCGGTTGTGTCCTACTCTTTGTGACACCATTTTGGTTTTTGGTTTTTGTTTTTTTTTGGCAAAGACACCGGAGTGGTTTGTCATTTCCTTCTCTAGCTCAATTTACAGATGAGGACACTGAAGCAAACGGGGTTGAAGGACTTGCCCATGGACATACAGCTAAGTAAGTATCTGAGGCCAGATTTGAGCTCAGGAAGATGAGTCTATGCCCCACCCCTTCAATTAGTGATTTCACTTTCAAAAGTACCTGCTACAGTATCATCCATCCTTTTAACCACATGAGTAAGCTATCTGCCAGGGCCCTGAGGGACAGCGTTGTAAAACATGCTTGCTACAAAGTTCTATATAGTACTTTCTTGTACCATTTACTATTATTTCATGTGAATTAATCTTGCCTCTCTAACCAAATTTTTAGTTCTTGATGCTGAGTGAAATGAGCAGAACCAGGAGAACATTATACACAGTAACAGTCACAGAGTGGGAGAACAGTTTCTAATAGACTTAGCCTTTCACAGCAATGCAATAACTTAAAACATTTCCAAAGGACTCTTGATGCAAAATGCCATCCACATCCAGAGAAAGAATTATAGAGAGTTGGAATGCAGAAGGAAGCAGACTGTTTTCTGTTTTGTTTTGTTTGGGTTTTTCTCATGGTTTCTCCCATTTGTTTTAATTCTTCTATGCAACATAACTAATATGAAAATGTGTTTAATAAAAATGTTTGTGTAGAACTCATTTGAAATTGTGTGCCGCCATGGGGAGGGAGGGGGAGAAAAATTTAAAACTTATGGAAGTGATTGTTGAAAACTGAAAAGAAATAAATTAATTATAAAAATAAATAAATAAAAGTTTAGTCTGCATGATGGCAGGAAGCATGCCTTATATTTCTTTGTATTCCCCAAAACAGTTTAAAATAAATAAGCAATCCACAAGCATTCACTGGAAAGTAAGCTTAGAGGAGAAGTCACTGGGGGTTTGGGGGAGTAGCTGTGACCACATAATTGTTCCTTCAGAAGGTGGGGTTTGAGCTGAGGCTGAAGGAAGCCAAGGATTTCTAGAAGCAGACAGAAAGTAGGACAGAAAGTATTCCAGATGTAGAGGGACAGGTAGCTAAGACAGAGAGATGGGAGATAGAGCCTTCAGTGATAGAAGTAGCAAGTACTCTAGAATCTGTGAAGGGGAGTAATATATACAAAGAACGTAAAGATAGAGTCAAGATTGTGAAGAATTTAAAATGCCAAGCAAAATATACTGTAGGTGGTATATGGTTAAATACATTACACAATTTTATAGTATATAAATAGTATATACATTTGTATGCTATATACACATGGAAGATCATGGCAAAATTTGGTTGACTGGAGATATTAGTATTGTATGACAGTTCCACAACCTGCATGCTTGCAGGAATTCTGAATAATGGCAGTGCTCTTAGGCTTTCCCAGTCACCAGTGGAATGAAACAATGCTTTTTAGCATAATGTTTTCTGCAGTGTTGTTAGGTGCCTTCAGCTAGGACAGAAATAGCATCAAGGTCAGCTATGTCACTGATTGTAAATTATTTAACTTGAAAAGGCTACAAGCCAAAACTAAAGTGGAGGGAGAGTTGGTGCATGATTTTTTTGTTTGCAGATGATTGTGCACTCAATACAGACTCTAAGAATAAGAAACAAATTAGTATGGATCTATTACTTGTACTAATTTTGGCCTGATAATTAACAGGAAAACAAAGGTTCTACACCAGCCAATACTGCATAGTCCATATGTGGGATCATCAGTTACAGTAAATGAAGAGATTTTGAATGCTGTGGATAAGTTCACTTATCTTAGCAGTATACATTACAGGGAGGTAAGTACACATAGAAGATGAGGTTGACGCACACAATGCCAGAGCTAGCTCAGTGTTTGGGAAGCTCTGAAGGAAAGTGTGAAAAAGAAAAGCTATTAGGCTGCATACCAAACTGAAGTTCTACAGAGCCGTTGTACTGACCTTGTTGTTATATGGCTATGAAACATGGAGAACTCACAGAAGGCAAATTCTTACATGGAGGTTAGAAAAAGTGCTACAAGGATACTCTCAAGGTCTCTCTGAAGAATTCTGGAATCAGTTGTGAGACCTGGGAGACAGTGACACAGAAGTATGGTGTGCCTGCATCAAAGAAGGTACCATGCTCTATGACCAAAGCAGAATTGTACTAGCTCAAAAGAAACATGAGATGCCAAATTTAGAGACTTCTTGACTCCAAATGTTTATATGGACTACATGTGTCCACCTGTGGTAGAGCCTTCTGAGCTTGTATTGGTCTGATCCGTCACAGCTGAACACACTGTGTCTTGACCCTGACATAGTGATTGTCCTCTTCAAGCAGAAGAACAAGTCAGCACATATTATATACAGTTGTATACTATATATGCACACTAGTACTAAATGCAGTTATATACTATATATTACAGCAACAACAAATGTAAGCATTGTATACCAGGGCTTCTTTTCACCTGCCTTTGCTGGCATTACATAGCCTTGAGGGCATGTGCAGTGCAAAATGCTCATGCTATGTATTCAGAACAAGGGTGCAGTGAAGTTACATAATGCAACACCTTTGGCAAGTGCTTCCAGAAACATTTCAGATTAATTAATTAATTAATTTTAAATTAATTATTTGGCCCTGTATGTTCAGAAACCTTTTACTGTTGCAAATTTTTTGCAATCCCATCTAGGATTGAGACCCACAGTTTAAGAAGTTCTGCAGTATAAACAACTGTGGTGCAGGCAGGTCTTAGCCCAACTAATAATGTGCCCGTGTGGGCTAAGGATGATCCTGGAGCAGGCGCATTTAAAATGAAACCCCTGAGAAAAAGGGAAGAGTTATGGCATCTGGCAGGAGCCAGGACACCCTTCTACCTCCTGCAGATTGTCTTTAAGGGATTCTGAAAACCTGGTAATATTATCAACTCCTATTGGAAAAACTGGGCAGACTTGTTCCACTAATAAAGTTTTAGGTCTGGGATATAATCAGATCCCTTGCTGTCAAGAAACTTGAAGTCTAATGTGAAAGGAAAACATGGACACACAAACCAAATATACCCTATTCTACAAGGATGAGTAAATGCAAAGGAACGGTCTAGTCACAGTGCCATGGGAAGTTTGAGGGGAGAGATTACTTTCATCTGGGTGTGAGGGAAGAGTCAAGACAATATCATGGGGGAGATTTAACCTGACTTGATCCTTAAAGATGGAACTCTCAATGAAGAAACAATATATGGAAAGGGAGAAGTCCTTTGTAGACATGGTTGAAAGCTTGAGCAAAGGCAGAAAAAAGTCAAGACAAGAACAGGGGACAAAGAGTATTTCAGTTTGTCCACAAGGTGGAATATGTGGAAGGTAGCAGATAAGGCTAGAAAAGTAGGAACCAAATTTCTTGGGGCCTTAAATGCCAGAACAAGGAGTTTAAACTTTGGTAGGCATGGGGGGAGGTACTGAAGATTTTTGAATAGAAGAAGGACATGAATGGGGCTGGAGAAACTTTAGTAGTAGCGTGAAGGATGAATTGGAAAGGGAAGGACCTATTCAAGTTTGCTCCCTAATGGGTAAAATGCTGATATTCACATATACAAACATGGCAGAAATGGTAACAAAATTCGTAGGTTTAGATTTTCAAACCCTACTCTCTAGCTTATCTAAAACTACTGTGATACTACTAAAGTCACCCTCCCTTACTTGTCTTTAAATTGTTCAATTTGTCCATGTCAAGAGTACTTGACTTAAATGGTATTGATGCCTCCCTCAGACCTCTCCTAAACAGCCAGGGAATTTTTGTTTGTTTGTATTTTAAGGTAAAGGTAGCAGGCAGAATCAACAGAAAAGTGTATGGTTCTAGAAATCCAATGTAGTGTTCACTTTCATAGTTGTGTGCTTAAGTAAAAGGCCTTTACTAGTTGCTGTGGCTAAACAATCCATCCCTTTTCCAGTGAATCTTCTAGTGATGAATGTCACTTAGCTCTGCTGGTTGTAGGATCCTAGACTTGGATCTGGAAGAAACATTAAAAGTTCATTAAGTTCAATGACTTCATTTTAATAAGGAAGAAATTGAGGTAGAGGGAAGTTAAGTTACTTGTCTGGGTGAGACTGCAGTTCAGGTCTGACTTCACCTTCTAGACTCCATGACTGTTCCATTTTAGACACAGACCCACAGTCCATTGTAGGGCCAGTACTTGAAGACCTTCCAGGTTTTCCTGCACTGGAATAGCCTTCAGGAACCCACAGTAATCACCTCATGGTGATAAAGCACAGACATGGGAATGTAGGTGAAAAAAAAGTAGAGGGAATAGACAAAAATGTAAGATAAAGTGTTTTTGTGTGGTTCTGAATGTCAAACATTTGGGAATTCAAAATCAGTTTTATCTACCCAGAAGTACCTTTACCTGGGGAGAACAAAATTCTCCCCTTCCACCCCCATCACCATGGGGCTTTGGCTGATATAGTAGTATCCGAGGTTTAATTGGTTAGCCCACCTTTACTGAGTGCCTATTTTGTGCAGAATACAAGTACAGTAGTTTTGCAGCCCTACTTGATTCTTTATGACCCCATTTGGGGTTTTCTCTGCAAAGGTAATAGAGTAGTTTGCCATTTCCTTCTCCAGCTCATTTTATAGATGAAGAAACCAAGACAAACATGGTTAAGTGACTTACTTAGGGCCATACAGCTAGTATGGGTCTGAGATTTGAACTCAGGAAGATAGTCCTGCTCTCTCTCTAGGCCCAGCACTTTCTCTACAGAGCCAGTGTAGAATACAAATATACTTGTCCTCTGCTTAGAGGAGGAGGATTAGGAGTCTTTCCATTTATCTCTCCTGCAGCATTGAACATTGGATTTTACATCAGTGTTCTGGATTAGAATACTGGCTCTTCTATTTCTTACTTAATTACCCATATAACTTTGGGCAAGTCACTAAACCTTCCTAGGTCTTAGATTTCTCTTCTAAATGTAGCAGGTGGGACATCTCTCTCTCTTGCATGTGAGTCCCTTAGAAAAAGTACCATGGAAGTGTTTGCCATGACTACATATATATATATATATATATATATATATATATAATCTATATTGAATTTTTTGCCTTCTCCTTGGGGGAGGGGGTGGGGAGAGGCTGAGAAGGGAGGAAGGGAGAGAATTTGGAACTCAAAGTTTTAAAAATGAATGTTAAAAATTATTTTTACATGTAACTGGGGAAAAATAAAATTAAAATAAAATTTAAAATACCCTAGGATCCAGGTTCTCTGGAAGTATGCATCCATTAAAAACCATATTGGTCATGAGTCCCCACTAATGTCTTTACTTTTCCTAGCCAGTCAGAGGAAACAAATTAAAGCAAAAGAGTCCAATGAGTATTTCTCCAAAAAGGGCTAGGGCACATTCTCCCACAGGTGCATACACTATTATTAGAGAGAATGTACATGAATAGAGATCATATATAGGCTCATGCAAGTAAAATACTGAAGGGTTACTTCTATGCTTTACTGATATCACCACAGTATTCTTTATTGAATTTCCCCAGGTATCATGTTTGTGCTTTCTGCTGGGCGGTTTGTTGCTGAGGGTCTCTGGGTGGATGCTGCTTTTGTGAATGCTGGTGCATTTTACTGCTGGGCTTTCAAATTAGATACTGAGCTTCTCCTAGATACCAGCTTGAGGGTTTCATCTCTTTAGGACCACTAGCTGTACAATTTAGTCTCCATCTGCCTGGATGTAGTGTATGGAAAACCTTTCCCTAATAAAGGCAAGCTGACAATTCAGTCATTAGCCAGTGCTAGAGCTACCCTACTCAGCTAACAAAAGCCAGGCAGAGTAACCCTAGGCTAATATTAAGTCTATTCTTTTTTCTTTAGGTCTGAGGGATGAATCATAGTTCTTTTTCCCAGGCAGGTCCATTTAACTAGCTAGAAGTCTAACTAGGTTTAGATATTTTCCAGATCCTCTCTGGATTGGAATGCAAATGAATTTGAACCAGAAGGAAATCTAAGGGAAGGGGACAAAAATCATTGAGGCAGCTAGGTAGCACAGTGGATAGAGTGCTAGGCCTGGAGTCAGAAGACTCTTCTTCCTGAGTTCAGAACTGTCTCTGACACTTATTACTAGCTGTGTGACTCTGGGTAAATCACTTAACATTGTTGGCCTCTGTTTCCTCATCTGTAAAATGGGCTGGAGAAGGAAATGGGAAACTACTCCAGTATCTTTGCCAAAAAAGAAAAAAACACACCCAACAGCCCTCCCCTCAAGAGTCAGACATAACGGAGCAACAGTGTTCCAGGCAGTATTCTAGGAAGACTTGATTTCAAATCAAGTCTCAGATATTTAGGAATTGTGTGATCCTGGACAAGACCCCTAACTTCAGTTTGCCTTAACTTCCTCATTTGTAAAATGGGCAAAACAATAGCACTTGACTCCCAGAGTTGGTATGAAGATCAAAGGAGAGAGTATTTATAAAGTTCTTAGCACAGTATCTAGTATACAGTAGGTGCTATATAAATGTTAGCTGTTATTTTTGTGGTGGTAGTGGTTGTAAGCCACCCACCTGGCCTATATTTCTGACCTTATACTTGCACATGTCAGCAGCAAAAGCCTTCAAAAACCCCAACAAAGCAGACCCTGGCTTTTGTGCTGTGTTTTGACCTGGTGATAAACTTTTGCCCGACATATAAAATGGGTATATTGGACAGATGACTTTGGAGGTCCCTTACAACTCTAGATCTATAATTCCTTCTTTTCTCCTGCAGCATAACTCAACCTCCTTGTCCTGTGTGCATCCTCCCTCCTCTTAGCTCCAGGCATGTGCACGTGCACACTCATACACAGCCCTCCACTGGCCAATTGAAATGATCATTTAAGGCTAGCTCCCTATTTGTTTTGAGTTGTGTTTAGTTTAATGCTGGCCCCCTGATTCTTATTGAACTTTTCAGGACAGTTACAGTTAATTAGCAAATATTGGAGACTAGGCCTACTGTTGATGTGAAAATAATAACCTATTTCTCAGAGTGTTAAGAATACAGGAATTTCAGAGATTTAAGCTTGAGATAGATTCAAAGTTAGCTAAGAATGTTCCCATGCATAATTTTCCTGAGATTTTGATATTCATACAGCTCATAAAAGTGCTATCTCTTTTGTCCAGACCAGCCAACATGCTACATTTAAAAATTTTCTTTTTGAAAGGTATGGCTCATAGATTTTTTTTACTGATAATATACATACAAGAATCTTGGTGTTTAGGCTAAATCCATTCATTCTTTAAACAAATATTATTGCAACCCTAACTTAGTACGTAGTACAGAAAGATGAAATACAAGCCTTATTCATGAGTTTATACTTTAGTTAGAAAAATAAGTACATTAAAAATGAAATAATAATATAGTCCATTACAGTATGTATGTGTGTACATATATATGTATATGCATATATAGATATACACACACATATAGGTAAATGAGTGAGATAGCTCTAGAAATTCATAAGAAGATTTTTGTGGGTTAGGCTGTTGCCAGGGAAGGCATCATGCAATTGAACTGGTTGCCATTTTCTTCATCTCAGTTTTTACAGATGAGGAAACCAAAGCAAATGGGGTTAAATGACTTGCCCAGGGGCACACAGCTAGTAAATGTTTGAGGGCAGATTTGAATTCGGGTCTTCCTGACTCCAGTCCCACCTAGCTTCCCTGGGCAAGGTTTGGATAGTCTAAATGAAAGAAATATGAAGGAGAGAATTCTTTCTAGGCAGGTCACATCTCTGTGAGAAGCTTTTTGATCTGTTGGAAAAGGCATTGACTTTGGAGTCAGCCAGGTCTGTATTCAAATTCTACCACTGCTACACCGTGTAACTCCAGTTCAGTCACTTAACCTCTCAACCTCAGTTTCCCCATCTCTAAAATGCAGGGTTTAGACTAGGTGACCGTTAAGGTCCCTCCCAGCTCTAAATCTATAATTCTGTGATTTCTGGGCCAGTTCTCTTATCTGCCGAAGGAAGGAGAGATCTGAATTCAAAAGAACCCTTCCTTATGGTTAATATTATCTCTTTTCTATAAACAGGAACTAAGGACAGGGGAATGCTAAAAGTTGGTACTGGGCCTATGACTTCATTGGTGTAAGGAACCCCTAGGTGTGACCAATGCAGCTCATGTTTTCCTTGAAATTCATACAGACTTAGTGTAAATGATTAGCTTGTATGGATATCTAGTCTATTGTCTGGTATGTATATGACAGAGATAAGACTTGACCCCAGGTCTTCCTGGTTTTGAGATCTGCCTTCTATTCACTCAGCCAAAATGCCTCTAAATGGGAAATACAGATTTAAATTCAATAAATATCAAGCACCTCACTGTATTCAAAGTACTGGTGCCAGTTTTTGTTATGGGCATCTTTTAAACAAGAAAAAATGGAAACAGTTATTTCAAGTGCAGACCTAAAGTACAGAGTAACATTTTAATTTGTAAAGTCTTAGGAGAAATTCAACTTTACTTTCCCATTGAATCTGGTTTAGTCCTTACAGGATCTTTAGTGTTCTTGCCTTGGGGGTACTGCTCACAGTTTTGAAAAATAAGCAGTCTTCTGGCCCAAGTGAAAAAGAGAATCAAAGATTTATTCCCTGGATAGAACTTAACTAAGCTTTTCCTGCCCCAGTTCTTTAAAACCTCTTCTATCTTAATATTTTAATGATTTTTAAAATGGTGCAAAAAGAAAAAATTCTTGTCTCCTAGCTTTTTTATTTAAATTGTGGCAGTTAGCTGGATGGGGGGATTTCTTGCAACCAGGTATTCCTCCCTGGGCCTGGAAAGAAAGAGGTGGATCCTGTTGTTTATTTACAAATATGCATAGGCCTTAAGGGCATATCACAAACAAAGCAGGAGAACTAATCTTTCTAGCTAGAATTAATGTAGCTCTTTTCATTCTCCCTGCCTAGAAGTGGTTTTCCCCCAAACCACAAAAATCCTTCTTTTTCTAATGCCCTCTGCTCAGAGATCACTTTCCTTTGAAACCTAAGGCTTTATAACTTCCTTGTCTCACTTCTGGAGGGGAAAAGGGTCCAAGAAAGGGAGACCCAGCCAGAGGAAGTCCTTACAGCATTCATCTGCTCCGGAAAACATCCCAGACCTTTCCCCGCGGACGCCCCATCAATTGCACTGTCATTTCACTACAGGTATTGATCTGTTGCTGATTTTTTGTCTTTCTTCTCAGGGTTGCTTTTTCTAGACTATGGAAGGCTGGACTCTGGTGTCCATGGAGACTTGCTACTTTGGGGAGCAAGTGTAGCTTCCTAGAATGAGTACAGGCCACTTCTCCTGGGGGACTGTGCTCTTTTCTGGCCTGGTTGAGAACATTTTGGACCCAGGATTTGTGAAAAAGGGAAAAATCTGTGCTTTGAAAATGTTCCCCAGATGGTATTGGACACAACCCTACTGTCCTTCAAAGCTTGGATATGCTGGGGTTTTCTCATGCTGTCATGTCTTCATTGCTGATGCCAAGAAAGTTTAGTTAGCAATCATGGATGTTTCTGAGGCAAGGGGCCAAGCCTTTCTAAATTGCTCATTGAACAATTTATATTGAATGCTTAATGGTGGGAGCTGTCCTCTTCCTCACCTCCCCTCCGCGCCCCCTCCTCCCCCCCAATAATAAGATCTTTTCAAGGGTGATCTCATTTCCTAATGTTTTCCTATTTTTCTTTCCTCCCTCCACCCTTTACCTCCTATTTCTTGGGTCACAGTATACAGAAGACTATTTCCTGGTTACTACAGTGAAAGAAAACAGGAGATGTTTCAGATATTATCATTACTCAGTAAATTAATAAATAGATATTTATTAAGCATCTGCAATGTGCTAAGTAGTTTTTTAAAATAAATATTATCTTATTTTATCCTGTTATTATTCCTATCTTACAGTTGAGGAAACTGAGGCAAGCAGATATTAAGTGATTTGCCCAAGGTCTCAGAGCTAGTAAGAGACTGAAGATGATCTAAACTTCAGATCTTGGCTCCATGTACAGTGCTTTCTCTCCACTGTACCATCTAGTTGCCTCACTGAATTCTTAAAGGATTCTGAAGTCATCGTGTATTTGTTTAAAACAAATTTACTATGTGCCTACTGTTTGCTAGGCACCAGGTCAAAACATAAAGCAAAACAATCCATGACCTTGGCCCTTTGGGAGCGGGAGATATAATCTAGTAGGGGGTGGTAACCCAGAGGAATTCTCTTCAAAAAAGAGGCCACACTATTTTTTGAAAATTGCAATGGTATAGCATTGAAAAAGCTATATTTTGTTTGCTTTTCTGCTGCATTTGTCTCTATAATGTAATATCACATAAAAAATATGCTAAAACTGAGCAACTTTTCTTATTTCACAGACAAGCATTACCAGTGGCACTATGGATAGCCTCGGACACTTACTGGCTGTGTGATCCTGGGCACGCCACTTGACCTGTGTTTGCCTCAGTTTCTTCCTCCAGAAGATGGGGATAATAAATAGTACCTACCTTCCAGGGTTGTCATAAGGGTCAAGTGAGATAAAGTGTTTAGCCTAGTGCCTGGCACATGGGATGATGTAGGATGTATGTTAATTATGGTTAAGATGATGACGATGATGACAACAATGATGAGACTCAACTCAGTTTTGGAGCAAACTGTTTGAAGAAATATTCTTGTAAGTGAATTTATAAAATTAGATTAAAACCATAATCTTTTACATGAATCTGCCCTTCATGAATGAGTGATTTATTCAAAGAAGTCTTAATTTAACCTTAGAAATGCACCAGAGGGTTCTGTACATTCCTGCCCTTTCATTTCAGATTTAGAGAGGATGATTCAGCCCTCTTTTCCTTCCCTTTTCCTCAAAATGTTGTTTCTGAAGCCCTCCTTGAGGGCTATCAATATTCCCAAACAGCTCCAAGCTATTTCTTTTTCTACCATATTCCTTAATCTGGCAGAATATTTCACAACATAGAGAAAATAGTGAGAAAGTGAAAAAGTAAAACTTGTACTCACTTTCTAGTCCCACGCTTAGACACTAGGCATTCCAATTCTTAATATCAATATTAGCTAAATTTATTGTTATTTAATATTCACTCCTTAATATAAAATGAATCTAGGGAGAATAGACAAACAGGAGACATGGTAAGAAATTAAAGCTTTTGGAAAACATGTGTTATCTCACCACAGAGATCATAAATAATTCTGACAAAATGTGATAATTATCAGTATATACTAAACATTGACTCTTCTTAGCTTTATTAACATGTTCTGCTTTAAATGTGATCTTTGAGATGGGGAGATAATTGTCAAGTAATTTCTGCTTCCTTCTTCCCTACTCCCACCCCTCCCAAAATATATAGCCTGTGTTTTTAAAGAGTCTGGGAGAATTCTTCTATTATTTCTTGTCCGAGGAAAAGAAACTAAGTGCCAATAGTAAGAAAGAGCATAGAAGCGTTATTCATTCTTCTCAGACTCTCTGAGACCTTATGACCTTCTTGGCAAAGATCCTGGAGTGGTTTGCCATTTCCTTTTCCAGCTCATTTTACAGGTTAGGAAACTGTGGCAAACAAGGTTAAGTGACTTGCCCAGGGTCACGAAGCTAATATGTGTCTGAGGCCAGAGTTGAACTCAAGGTTAATCTTCCAGACTCCAATCCTGGCACTCTATGCCATGGCACCATCTACCTGCCCGTAGAGTACTGGCTTGATAATTTAGAGAGTTGGGCTCTAATCCATATTTCAGCCCATGTATGCCTCCTACTTGCCATCGATTTCTTTTTCCATTCATGAAATGAGGAAATTGATGTAGATGAGATCTTTTTATGTGCTACAGCAGTCTTGGATTTGGAGTCAATGGGCCTGGGTTGGGGATCCCAGTTCTTTTATTAGCCATGGAACCGTTTTCAAGTTGCTTCATGTTTCTAGGTCTCAGTTTTCCTCTGCTGTAGAAAAAAAGGAATTTGACTAAGTGACCTCTAAGGGCCTTTTCAGTACTAAATTCTATGATGCTTTTTTTTGGTAGCCATATATATGCATTCATGATTTAATAATAATAGCCATCTAGCTGTAGACTTTATGGAGACTTTAAGGTTTATAAAGTACTTTATATTTGTCGTCTCATGTGGTCCTCACAACAGTCTTGCCTATGATACGATCGGAAACTTGATTTTCCCAAGGTTACACAGCTAATAAGGGTCTGAGGCAGGGCTTGAATTCAGGTCTTTCTGAATCCCAAAACAGTGTTCTGTCCATTACAACAAATAGACCGCCATCATTCACACTCACATATTTTAAGGTTTAGAAAGCACATTTGTTACAGGAAAACTAGGAACATAGGTAGTACAAGCATAATCATTTACACTGTGCAGAGGAGAAAAGGGATTGTGGGTGGGGGTATCCAAGAGCTCAAAGTCTGAAGTCCTCTATCATAGTAACTATAGTGATCTAGTAAATTCAGAGCTAAGATTCGAATTCAGTGTTGTCTCTGTTTAGTGGCATGGAAAGAGCGCCAGACTTGGTCTTACCTGGACTTGTAATCTAAACTTTAGCACTTGATTACCTACTGTTCCTCTTTGTACTCTGTCTTTTTTCTTCTCAGCTAGATGGAAAATCCCTTAAGGGAAAGGACAATGGATTTATACTTTTGTGTGAACCCACATAGTACCTGGATATTTGTACTCAAGGTTATTTTTCATTCATTTTATATTTAAGTTTAAATAAAGCTTTCATTGAGTTGATTCCATACTTATATTTCTCATTTGTTATTTCTCTTATTTCCTTGGATTAGCCCATTTTGCCAGGGATAAAAATCTAAAGAAAGAAGTGATTCAATCCTAAAGTAAATTAATATTCAAGTTTATTAGTCTTGTGAGACAGCTTGGCTGGATGAAACAAGTGTTTGGTTAGCTTTCAAGAGACCCTGAACTGGAATCCTCTGCCCCTCTGCCCCTCACTCCCTCTGTGCCCTTGGATATGACCTTCATCTTTTCTGGGCCTCAGCTTCCTCATCTTTTGAAAGGAAAGGGTTGGATTAGAATAGAGCAACATTTCCCAGTTTTTTGGTCCCTGGACCCCTTTACCGTTAAATTTTTTTTGAGGACCCCCCCCCCAAAGAGTTTTTGTTTATATAAGTTTTATATCTATATTTTCCATCTTGGGAATTAAAACATCTTAATATTACAGGAATTTGTTATCATTAGAATTATTGTTCGTTATCAGAATAATTAGGAAAATAGTCCCTGAAATGGTCACTTTGAGTATTGCTGGATTAGAGAATCATTAAGGTCCCTTCTAGCTCTATCTGACTCAGAAACAGGCTCTATCTATCATGTGATTCTGTGGATCAGTGAAACAGTTGATGGTGAACTGGGCACTGCTCAGTCCACCTGAGTCTTTTGGCATCTCAACATAAAAACTTTTACCAACCAGTTTTTTGTCCTAGAAACAGAGGAGCAGAGTGCAGAAGGGCATTTTCTTCTGGGATTATGAGGGAACTTAATAGGACATGGGATCAGCAAAGTCCCCTTGGTGGTGCTATCCCTTAAACTTCCAGCCCTATCATCTGAGCGCCATAGTAGTTGCTTCAAGCATGCGGCAAAACATGCAAAATGTTATGATTAGTTGCCATGCTGACAGTGTCAACTTAACTACAGCTGACAAACAGTTTTTAAATAGAACATGTCAGTTCATTATAGTATTCTCCATCTGTGTTTTTCCCCCCCTTCCCACACTTACACTGAACATTTGAAGAATGTTACCACAATGGTTTCGTTTACACATTCACTCTCGAGCATTAATGACTTGCTAAATGCTATATTTTGGAAATGAGCAAAATAATAAACAGTGTTTAAAAAAGGAAACTCTTTTCTCACTTGTAGAGGCTTCTTTTTTTCTTTGACTGTTTTGAGTAGCGTGGTAACACTTTCTCTCTTCCTGATTCTTATGTTCTTTCTCTTGTTAGAATTGACTCTAGTCAGGATTCCTATCCATATCAGTGGGCGTCCTGACTGAGATTGGATGGCACCATCAGTGGCCTAATACTGTAATAACTTGGTTCCAGCCATCCTACCCATCTGACACTTTGCTGATGATGCAGACAGACCCCAAACACTGACCGACTCTCCTAAAGCCAGTTACACGGATGCCTTCGCTACAAAGCTGACTCCTTTCCATCCCTTTCCTCTTATTACTCATCGAACAGAGGTAGCTGACATTTCCCATTACTAACTTTTTAATGTCAGAATCACATTAAATTCTTTTAATTGTATTTTAAATGATGCTCTGGCACTGTATGTGCTTATAAAATGAAAAATATGGAGTGACAATGTAAATCTTACAAGTCTGTTCTCCTGATGGTTCAATTTTGTCTCCTTTCTGTGCCCACTCCTGATTTTTAAATTTCATAGAAATGTGATTTAAAAAAAGAAAGTCTAGTTAATACTATATTTTTCATTTCTGGCACTGAAGGGTATTCCTTGCTGTTTTCATAGTTTAAGCTTTGGCTGTAAATATTTGGACATCAGCTCTGAGCATCATCTCCAAGGGAATATTTTGAAAGTGTTATCTCCTCGTTCACAGGAATCCAAGGTGGACCTGGTGAAGAATTGTTTGGTGATAGAAACCGAAATAGCAATAAAAAGAGGGACGTCCAAATTATGTAAAATCAGAACACATGAATAATTCAGTGCTCACTTGAGTGTGATTTTTATTTTTATTGTTAAATAATACTAGCATTTCCCCAAACTAATAGTTCCGAGACTAACCAGCTGGTAAGCTTTATAGGGGTTAGGGGTGTGTGTTTGTGATATGGCATTGTAAGAAGAAAAGATGGAAGTAAGGGTCAAAATGCAATCAAAACAGTATCTCATTCATCTCTTTAAAGTGGAATGGGTTTAGTAAAATATTGATAAAAATCACTGTTTTATAATTCTTTACTTTGAAGATAAGAAAAGGCATTAGTGTGTCTGTTTTCAGGTCATTTAGTATCATCTTGGTGTTTCATTGTTCTTCGTGCCAAACCAAAGCCCAGGATTTTAACCCAATATGGCAGCAAAAACTAAATCATATACTTCTGGCATTTCTACACAAGTAACTTTTTAATATTAGTTAACCTCCTGAGATTTAGTTGTTAAATAACCATAGCACAGAATAGCAGTCTTGCAGCTTTCTGTTTTTAAACCCTAAGAAAAAATATTCATTTTCCCCTGGAGAAGGGAAAATTGAAATTGCAGGTAACTGCAACCATGAATTTCAGAGAAGTTAGGAGTGAGCTAGAAAACTGGGAGGGGGAGGAAGGGGGTGGCAAAGATGAGGGATGAGACTGGAAGAGAAAAAAACTAAGAAAGAATCCAGAAACTTTGGGTGAAATGGAATTTCTAAGTAATTGAGGTTGGAATTCATAGGGATACATAATAGAGAGATAAAAAGTTTCTTCCTGATAAAAAGAACTGCCAACCCTTTAGACATGGAACAAAGAACAAATTTAGTATTACAATTGTAGGTTTGGTGAGTGAAATCTAGTTAGATTATAATTAACTCAAGAAGCTCTATTGTGTGCAGTAGAAGAGTGGTTTCCCAACTTTTGATCATATATACCCCTCTCAGTAAGAATAAAATATTGGAGTACATCCCCGATTGTTTGCATGTTTACTTAGAAATTACATACAAGTACTACTATGTTAAAATATGTACATTATAAAAGTTGCCACAAAATTAAAAAAAAATTTAAAGGATATACTTAAAATCAATTAGTGAATATTTATTAAATGCCAATGATGCATCAGGCACATAGTGCTCCTCTTAAGGCACTCACAACTAGGCATATACTCTCTCTCCATATATGTGTATACATATGTGTGTGTATACACACATATCTGTATATATCTCTATGTATCTGTATCCACCCACATATATGTGCACTAGGTATTCAAAGAGAGACAAGAGTCCCTGCTCTCAAGTAGCTCACAGTCTAAAGGGAGAGACACCTATGTGAAATAAGATGTAGACAGGATAAGTTTATCCTTAGGTAATCAGTAGAGGGAAAGTAGCATTAAGGGGATAGGGAAAGGCTTCCTGTAGAAGATGGGATTTTAAGGGAGAGACTCCTATGTGAAATAAGATGTAGACAGGATAAGTTTATCCTTAGGTAATCAGTAGAGGGAAAGTAGCATTAAGGGGATAGGGAAAGGCTTCCTGTAGAAGATGGGATTTTAGCTGGAACTTGTGGAAAGCTATGGGAATCAGGAGGTGGAGATTAGGAGAGACAACATTCTAGGTATGGAGGACAACCAGAGAAAATGCCCAGACTGGAGATGGGGTGCCTTATGTGCATGGAGAAAAAGTGTAACTAGACACATCAGGAACCAATCTGTGTTCAGTGAAGTAGGGGAGAGTTTCACAGGTAATATTTTGTTGCTACAGCTGTCACCAGGGAGAGGGATGATAGCAAACCCTGTGAACTTAAGCAATTTGCCTCACATTAGCAACATGTTGTCCTCCTTAGGTGGGGGATTGGGGATAAATGACTGGTCATATGGTCATCTAATCCTTTAAGATCATGGTTGTATTTTAAGAAATGTTAAGAAAATAAAAGAAAGGATAGAGTAGAGCAATGATTTCATGAAAGTTTTGAAGATATGTAACAAGAAAAGTCAAAAGAAACAACATTTGATGGTGATGGAATACATGCTGATTAGTGGTTCAATCCAGTTGGGATTAGAATTCAATATGGTAATTGAAGTATTTTGGATCTACACAGTGGTAATATATTGCCTTTGTACAGATCCATTAGCTTTTTTTTCTTTGTATGGACCTGTGATTTCATTGTTGTAGGGAATTCTCAGTGAGGATTTTTTTTTTTTTTGGTAACTGCAAATTGGCAGTTAGGTGGTACAGTGTGTATAGAGCGCCATGTCTCATCTTCCTGAGTTCAGATCTGATCTCAGACTTACTACCTGTGTGACCCTGAGCAAGTCACTTAACCCTGTTTGCCTCAGTTTCCTCACGTGTAAAATGAGCTGGAGAAGGAAATGACAAACCATTCCGGTATGTCTGCCAAGAAACAACTGCACAACAGCAACAGATTGGCAACAGTTCTTCAATTTATGGTTTTAGAACTTTGCTTGGGGCACTTGAAAGTTAAATAACTGACTCATAGTCTTCTTGTCCTCTTTGGCCCCCACCCCTGTCCATTAACATTTTATATACTGCCTGTCACCCTTCTCAAATAGGAAAAGGAAGGGGTCAAGATTATCATCCTAATGTTATAGATGGAAAGTTTAGTCACATTTTTTGAAGGATTATACAGTTAGAGGGTTTCCTTATCCTCATTTTGTTATTAGGAAGTTTCACAGACAGTCAGTTATCAGATACTCAGGGCAGGACAAGTAATGTTTGTGAGATAAATAATGAGGAAGCCTAAGGAATTAACTTATAGGATTTTTTTTTTTATTTTATAGGAGTTTTCATGTATGAAAAATGACCCCTTAAAATAATTTGACTGATTCTCTTAGTGGATTTTTTTTTAAATGTCAGAAACTTTCTAAAATCATCAAAATGGCTCAAAAGATGCTCACAAAGGAAACTGATTGGAAATGTGTTTGCTTTCAACCATATTATGTTTCCTTTCCCCTTAGTTGACCCAGTCATTTTTTTAAAAAAGAAGAATAAACTTATTTGAACCTAATTTACTCCAGGATTCTACTGTTTGATAAAAGGAATAAAATATAGGAACATAAGTTTCTGAAAAATCACATTGGGTTTCTGTTAATGATAATCATTAGCTCTGTTCTGAACTCTGTTGACAACATATTATAGTATTTTCGAAGTCAGAACTCCTATTCTTTTAAATAAAGAACTAGTTAATTAGAAGATCTAATGAAACGGGCCTAATTCTGTAGCTTAGAACTAAGTAAAAAAAAACTAAGGCAAAGATAGTTTGCAAAAATGCATATTGATTCGCAAAAATGCATATTGATTCACATAAATCAATGTTAGAGCATGATTGAGACTTTAATTCTTCCAGAACTTCTAAAATGTCCTCTTTCCTTTTTTCTCTTGAGCAACGGTAGGAATTGTTTGTCTGCATTTTGATAACCAACGTGGAAATTAGATATTAATATATACAGGGAAGGGCAGAGACAGAGAAAAAATACTTAACACTCAAACAATGAGAGAATCGTGCTATTTTTCATAAGTGGCAGTACCATGAGTGAGTTACTCAGTCATCCTGTAACAAGTGCAAATATCCCTCTCTGTACCAGAAAAATAACACATACAAAAACCAAGATTGAAACAATATCTGATCGCACAACCATCGTTAAGAGTAGTCAGAATTTCCTTTGCCAACTAAGGGCTTTATAATTGGTTGTGAATATTCACTTACAAAGGTCTTACTATGAACAAAATGAAATTTGAAAACACTTTCTTTTTTTAAGCTGAGAAAATAGGTTAAGTCAGAAATAGGGGCTGATGGTTTTGTAGCTTAATTATTAAAGTTTATTTTCTATTTCTTTTCAGTCACTTGAGGTGATAGCCAAGGCCAGGAGACTGACTGCAAACGAGAGGCTTATCAACTTCCTTAGGTTTCAATCAGAAACTTGTGACCTTGAAAACTCGAGCATTTGCATGCTCTGTATCTCTGTACTGGTTTGTGACACAAGTCTAGCCAACCTTGCTTTCATAGTGAACGTGATCTTGAAAGGGAAGGTGTACCCATGCTACTCTTGAAACTGCTAGGTGATTCGGACAGAAAAATTAACCTTGCCACCCTGAGCAATATTTCATTTTTCAAGGAGGGATTTTAAATTATAACTATAAGGGAGTTTAGAGGTTATTGACTCCACCTCTCTCATTTTACATATGAGGAAACTGAGATCTAATAAAGAGGTTTTAGTGACCTGCCTTGAATCACACCAGTGGTATCTGAGGTGGCATTGGAATACAGGTTTGGACTCTCTCCTTCATTCTTTCTGCACTTTGACACTAGGCATTCTTACCATTGCCTCTAGAGGATTTAGACTTGATGATCTCTGAGGTACCTTATAATTCTCAAGATTCTGTGATCCTATAATTTTATAATTTCTTCCTTATTTCTTATAATTTACAATTTCTTCCTTCTCGTATATGTATTGCTATGTTCAGGTAGCCACATTAAGACTACGCTTATTCTCTCCAAGCCTCAGTTTCCTCATGAATGCTGCCTAGAGGCAATGTGACTGGAACATAGGGAATGAAATCAAGAAGAACTTGGTCAAAGTCCCACCTTTTATACTTGCTAGTTCTGAGACAACAGACAAGACCCCTAAAGTCTGTGTCTCAAGGAACCTTCTGGCATTTATCTACTTGGTCTCCCAAGGGACTTTCCAACCAGAGGGTGGGGAGATAGCCCCACCTTCCTTCCATAGTCCATTTGTCTCCAACCAACCAAACCTACCCTTATCACTTAAAACTCTTGAGTCTTCACCCCATCCCCAAGCCTGGTGTTGACCACTCATAGCAGTTATAATATAACCCATACGTAGACACTCAAAGCAGCAGCTCTCCCCCAGCATCTCCATCTCCTATCCCCTACATCACTTGTTTTCTGTGGTGGGTGCCCTCTCTCAGGAAGAGTACCCCTTTTTATTTGCAGTGAGAGTGAGTCTTAAGGATGTGTAAACATGAATGAGTTTACACTTACATCAGTCAATCAACAAATGTTTATTGACTACTCTGTACCAGTCACTATGCTGGAAACTGGGGATACAAGTGCAAAAAATCCCTACTCACAATGAGCTTATTTTCCAGTGGGGCAGAAAATCGCCATATAAAAAATATACAGTATAAATTTAAAATGAATGACTACATTGTATGTGTTAAATACAAGGTAGTTTGAGAGGGAGGATACTAGCAATTGAGGATTATCAGGAAAGTCTTCATGGAGTAGATGGTGCTTGAGTTGTATTTTAAAGGACATGAGGAATTCTGAGGCAAAAGGAAGAAGGAAGTATAATCCAGCCATGGGGGAAAACAAGTGCAAAGGACCGTGCACAACAGACTAGGGCAGTACTATCCTAGGGGGCTTCAAAAATAGGTTGTGATCACATTGTGTAGAGCTTGAGAAGCTAAGCAGAGGAGTTTATATTTTAGTCCAAGGGCAATAAAAATCTATTGGATTTGTTTGAATAGGGGAGTCACATATTGAGAGTTGTGCTTAAGGAAAATTATTTTAGTATTAGTGGATAGAATGGACTCAGATGGTAAGAGAACTGGTGAGGGAGATGGATTGCAATAATTTAGGTGAAAAGTATTGAAGGCCTGATCTAAGGTAGTAGTTGTATGAGTAGATAGAAAGGTGTTGGGTGAAAGAAGTGTCGTGCTTGTAGAAGTCACAAGATTTGGCAATTGATTGACTATGAGGATTCCTGTATAATTTGAAAATTATGAACTTGAATCACCTGAAGGATGATGGTTTCTTTGACAAAAATAAGTTTGGAAGAAGGAAGGTTTATGGAGAAAGATGATAACTTTTGAAATAATGAATTTATATCCTGTTGGAAATGTCCAGTAGGTATTTTGTGTTGCTGACTTAAAACCTTATATAAGAATTATCTGTGTAGAAATTATAATTAAATCCCTGGGAACTGAGGAGGTTACCAAGAGAAAGAATGTTGAGGAAGAAGAAAAGGCCCAGGACAGAACCTTGAAAGATACTTACAGTTAAGGAGCATGATAAGCTGAGAAAGACTGAAGTGAAGAAAACAGTAGGAAGAGAACCAGGAGAGGCATGTTATGACAACCAAGATAGAAAAAGAGTATCGAGTATCCAGAAGAAGTGGATGGTGAGTAAGTAGTTTCCTGTACGGCTTTGGTGTTATCCTTGACTCATTCATCTCATACCAGTCACTAGATCTGTCACCAAGTCTTGTTGCATCTTCCACAGAATATGGGTGAGTAATAAATTGAGGAAGACAAAGTGTTGAACCTGGATTCTGTAAGAATGGTGTCCTTGACAGCAAAGAGGAAATTTGGAATGGGGATGGTATTTGGGAATGGGAGATAATAAGTTCTGTTTTGGACTAGTTGAGTTTGAGTTGCCTGTGAGTCATTCAGTTTGTAATGTCCAATAGGCATTTTTTTTGTTGTTATTTTTTAAGCTCTGGAAAGACATTAGAACTGGAAATGTAGATCTGGGTGGAAGTCAACTGCTTAGATGTGGTAACTGAACCCAGGGAAGCTGATGAGGTCACTAAGTGAGAAAGAGAGAAAAGGGAGCCCAGGTCACACTATGTTCTCAGTTATTGTGTGTGACTTGGATGATGAATCAGCAAAGGAGACTAAAAATTTCATGGAATAGGGAGGAAAACAAGAGGAAGCATTATTATAAGCACCTGGAGAGGAGAGGGTTAGAATACTCTTCTCTCTTTTGATTCTTTAATAACTTTGTGGGGTATAACCCCCATTTTGCATATAAGGAAATTGAGGCTTAGATTAAGTGATCTGCCCATAGGAAAAATCAGATTTTCCTTACTTCTACTCCTGTATTGAACTCTCTTAATGAATTATACTATGTTACCCCTTGTGCAGTCTGTGTTCCGGGCAAATTGGATTACTAACTTTTCTTCTATCTTTTCTTGTCCTCTTCTGGTTTTGAATATTTATATAAGCATTCTTTAATTCGTGGAACACTTTCTCCAGATCTTTTTAGTCATGTCTTCCTTTAAAAGGTTGAGTGGTGGTATCTTCTCTCTCAAGTCTTCCCTGATTATCTGTCTCTCTACTTCCTGAAATTAAAAAAAAAAACCCCAAAATCTCCCTCCTCAGTTTTCTCATTGTTCTTTAACCCTCTTCTTTCCTCCTACCTTCCTTCTTATTTGTGTGCATATTTTATCCCCAGTGAGATTGTAAGTGAGGCTGCCCTCAAGTTAATTTTCCCTTTTACATACCTACCACCCTACACACACAGGAGGCACTTAACAGGTGTTTAATTGAAGCCACAATCCAGAAACCATCTCTAGGCAGGCAACATGATTTTGAACTCTTACTAAAACTGAGTTTATTTAGCATCGGTACCATGTAAAGCACTGTTCTAGATGCTTGGGGACAAAGACAAAATACGAAGATAAAATGTCTTTTCCCTCAAGGAACCTACATTCTACTATTTTAGAATAGCATTGCACTTGGGACCTGCTTTGTGGCCCCAGCTCTTCCTCTGACAATTCCTACAAGTATCAGAAGCCTTTAATGCCTCAATTTCCTCATCTGAAAAATGCGACTCTTGGATTAGATGTTCTCTCTGAGGTCCCTCCCAACCCTGACATTTTATGATTACATGAAAAACTTGCCTTGTTCTATGAATATATGACCTTAAAGCTGAGTTGAAGCATTCAGAACACTTAATCTGTAGGACAAGGAGGAAAATTGGGTTTTTTCCTCTTCAAATCTTATTTTTAGGACATTTTCAATTTTGAACTTGTCAGTACCTTGACAGTAGCTCTTTTAAAAACAGCTTTGTTGTTTTCCAATGACATAGGTTAAGCTTGGAATCTATAATGTGAATGATAGGCCCTTGTGGTATTTATATAAAAATTAAAACTGTCAAGATGTATTAAGGTTTAATCACTGGCAGTGCACCATGAGCAACAATTATTTTTCATGAGCCCTTTCACTGCACATTCAGCTCTGCAGATCTGTTCTAGAAGCAAAACTATGTTTCATATTATTAGACTTGTGTTCTTAGACTCACAATGGAGTTGATGCCCAAAGTACATGATCAAGAGTAAGGTGGTATCTCCTAAATTCTTTATCCTTAGGTTGTCATGAGATCATCGACATAGAGAGACCCTAGGCAGGTCACTTGACCCTATTTGCCTTAGTTTCCTCATATGTAAAATGAACTAGAGGAAGAAATGGTAAACCATTCTAGTTTTTTTGCTAACAAAACCCCAAATGAGGTCACAAAGAGTTGGACATGCTCCAAAACAACTGAACAACCACAAATTCTAAAAATTCATGAAAACAAAATATTAATATTATATTTGTTTTAGGGTTTTCTTTTTAAGATGAGAGGTATTTGAAACTTACATGAACAATGGTAGAATGTAGAACTCTAGTTCCAAAAATGTTGGGGAGTACTGGTCTACCTAACATGACCTTTCCCTAAAGATTTCCAAGTCACTACATCTTAGCAAGGATGCAAAGATTTATGCCAAAAACATTTTTCTTCACAATTTGGTTGATGGACAATCACTGGGTTATCTTCCTAATTAGCTCATATTTAGTGTCCTTGATGAGAAGTTTCTTGTTAGAGATTGAGGCTGTGGTGGTAATGATGGTTAGGATGATCTGATCCATAAAAGCAAAGCAAAGAAAGCTTTGCTTGTATGGATCTAAGCTGGTCTTTGGCATCTTCCTCCATTACTAGCTGCCTTTAGAGATTAGGGAAAAGAGTTCACTAACAGCCCAGCCTGGTCCATGTTGAATTTAAAAGGCATTTTTTCTTTTTTTTCAATTCTGAGAAAACAAGCAAAGAAGGAAAATAAAGTAGCAGCCTAGGAAAGTTGATTTAAGGCCAGAGATATAGAGAACGTTTCTCATTAACCATCAGGAAAGCTTCCATGCTTTGTCTGCTATAATATGAGCAATGGGATGGGCTGCAGGTAAAAATTTTAGCCTTGACTCTGAAAGTGCTTTCTCTCAAAGGCTTAAATCAGATCCTTACTGCTAGGCGAGTATATCTATAGTGCTTTATATTCTATTACCCCATAACATACAATGCTTTTTATTTATGTTACTCATCTTTTATACAGAAATGTCACAAAACACTTCACTGCTGATTACAGCCTGTATAGGCAAACTACACTGGTGAATTATGCCCCTTACCATAGATCATGCCAGTAGCACCTGGCAAGGCAGAAGATAAATCCAGAGCAATGATAGATGTATCTCAAAAGGTTCAGAGATGATTGGGTGTACGTAGGAACCTTCAGTTTCAAATGCCTTTATAAAAAAGTTCTCTTTTTTTCTTCTCTTACCTTTATAATACTTCCTTAGATGATTACTTGTTTCCCAAGAACCTCTTGTAACTGTACAACAGTCTTTTACTGTTTCTTTTTTATCTACCCTTCTTGCTGACCATGTTTCTATTTTCCCCTAGACATCACTTGCTGCCATGATTTTCATTTCTCCATTACCTTTTGTAAGATGTTATTTTTGTATCCCTTGCTAGGTTACTCCATATTCCTTAATTTTTTTTATACTTGGTAATTTTTTTTTTTATTCTAGCATCTAAGGAACTTCCTAAGACCAATATATTCTAGACTTCTAATAAGCTGCCCCTCTACTATTGTTTTTTAGAACTTATTATCTGTGCTGTTTTTAGATGTTTGATTGGGCCAATGTTTGCATCTTATTCCTTTTTCTTATTAAATCAAGTTATATGAAGAATAGATGAACAGGAGAAGGTAGAAAAGTAAGAGGAGCAGCATATAGTGTCTTTCTGAAGATGTTAAGTAGAACTCCTAGGAAAAAAAGATAATGCATATAAACAATTGCCTTTAGAAGTAGTAATGCTAATTCAGAAAGATATAATTTATTTTGAGATAATAAGGAAAGAAACTAGGTCCTAGGTTGTTAGATGCAAGGATTTTCTTTCATAAGGAAAAAAGTATAATGTCAGTGTAACTGATATGTATGTAGTAGAGACTTAAATTTGGAATATTATATTGGTTTTGCAATCTATAACATTGGATTGTCCTCTCCATTGGAGGCTAACCCTTTCCTCAATTGCAACCCTTTGACGTAAGGCAAGTTATTATCCAATCTTCCTGATCTCCATCCAGATATTTTCCCCCCATTTCTCATTAATATTTGGCGTTGAAAGTGACAGTTGATAGAGAGGGAACTAGTAATGAATGGAAGACCATTTCTTTTGTTTCTGACCCAAGAGTAAGATTAGATTAAGCTGCTTTAGAGTGCAGTTCATTTTGTCTGTATCTAAAGCATAAAGTTTTCTGTGCAGAGCAACGTACTTGATGGGTATTCCTTAATAGTGATAGTTTTAGGCTCTGGAAATACAGTGTCAGAAAAAAAACAATGGGTGATGTGATCAGACTTATGCCTTAGGAAGAGTATTTTGGAAGCTAGAGGATGGATTAGAGTAGGGAGGGCTTTCCTGCAGTGATATTGATTAGGAGTCTATTGTAGAAAAACTATTGTGAAAGACTGAACTAGGGTCATGGCAATAGGAGTGGACAGAAGATGAAAGATATAAGAGATGTTGAGGAAGAATCAATAACCCTTGATAGCTGATTGAATATTAAAGATGGAGGAAGGAGAAGAGTCAAGGATGACTGTAGGTGATGTAAGTGATGGTTATTCTCTCTACACAAATAAGGAAATTTAGAGGAAGAGCAGATTGAAAGAGGAAGGTAATTGAGTTTGAGATGCCATTGGGAAATGTAGGTTGAGATATCCAGCAGGTAGTAGTTGATAGTTATATGGTTGGGAGTCCAGTTCATCAGCCTCTGTCCTAGAAGTAGCTCTTTTCTCTGTGTTCATTTGTTATCTTGCCCAAGGTCACACCTTAAGTCACTTAACCCCAATTGCCTCATCCTGGGTCATCTCCAGTCATCCTGATGAATATCTGGTCACTGGACCCAGATGGCTCTGGAGGAGAAGTGAGGCTGGTGACCTGCACAGCCCTCCCTCACTCAAAACAAAGTCAAGTGCAAGTCATGTCATCATTTCTCTGATAGCATGGTCTTCTTTGGCAAGGAAGGACGAACACATTTGTTATCTCTAAGCATGTAACTTATAGATCTATATATCCATCTCTTCTTTTTTAATCTACCCTTCTGCTGACCATGTTTCTATTTTCCCCTAGACATCATTTGCTCTCATGATTTTCATTTCTCCATTACCTTTTGTAAGATTTTTTTTTTTTTTTTAGGTCTAATCCCATGTTGATCTATTGGACATTTTGAACTGGATGTCTTATAATCATCTTAACTAGATATGCTTAAAGCAGAATTCATCTTTTCCCCACCAAGCCTATCCCTTTTCCTATCCAGGAATAATCCTTGGGTCCTTCACTTTCCCTCACTCTGCTTATCTAATTAGTTTTGAAATCTTTTTGATTCTCCTTCTGTAATGATTTTATCACCTTCTCTGTACTAACAGAACCACCACACTAATTCAGAGGCTCAGTACCTGTTGCCTAGATTAGTACAGTAGCTTCTTGGGGCTGGCCTGACTCTGGCCATTTTTCTTACTTCCAACTAGAGGAAATATATCTCTTGTAGGTCATTCAATAGTTAACAAAAAAGGGTCTACTCAGCCATTGAAAGGACATTCAACTAGAATATTCCTGCATTTAAAGGCTCCCCTCATCTCCATATGCAAAAGTTTTGGTCCCCTAGTTGTGATCACTTATTTGGCATCATCCACTTAATTTGAAGGTCCTAGACCCCTCTTGGGTTGATCTTTTTATGCCCTCTGGGTAATCTGGAAATCATCTCTGTGTGGCCAGAGGCTGCCAAATAGCTGCATCTGAGGAAACACTGATTGAGTCTTGGCTCCTGTTGCCTTTGGGTGTTGAGGGGAAGGATTAGCCTAATACATTAGGGTGTTATGGGGGAGGCACTTATGGTAGAGACTGGTCCCATCCTCACCTCCTAATAGGTTTCTCTGCTTCAAGGTTCTCTTCTCTGTAATCTGTCCTCCATACAGCTTCCAAAGTGATATTCTTAAAGCACTGATCTTACCTTCTCTCTCTCTTGCTTAATAAACTACAGTGACTCCCTAGTGTCTCTAGGATCCAATGCAAACTCTTCTGCTTGGCAGTGAAGACCTTTTATAACCTAGCTCCAACCTACCTATCTTTTAAACACGTTATTTCTCTTCATGTACTCTTCGGGCTAACCAAACTGGTCACTTGAATATTTTTCACATTGGAGTCTCCATTTCTGTCTCTGTGACCTTTGTATATACTGCCTTTTCTGCCAACTTTCTGCCAATCCATTCCTAGAATGGATTCTTTGCTGATCTCTGTGTCATGGAATCCTGAGGTACAATCAAAGAGCAGCTCAGATGCCCTTCTATGTGAGGTCATTCCTGATTGCCTTCTGTTGCCTCCCTCAGCACATAGAAAGGTATGCAAAGCAGTGTGCTAGATTACACCTCTCCAAAATGAAATATTCTTGCCTTCAAGGAGGTTATGTTTCTACTTGGGAGTGGGTGACATATTATACACAGAAGTAAATAAATACCAAAAAAGTATATAGTAAAATTGTTATTCAGTCATTTTCAGTCATGTCCCACTCTCCGTGACCCCATTTGGCGTTTTCTTGGCAAAGATACTGGAGTGATTTGTCATTTCCTTCTTCATGTAAGTAATATTAGGTGGAATAAAATGCTAATGTGTAGAGAGAGAAGAGTAGAGTGGCCCTCACCTTGGAGAAGACTGAGGTAGTGTTGCTATGTTTAGAACCCTTTTGCCAGATTTAAAAGGAAATTAACAGTAGGGTGTGTGGTGGGGATGAATGCCCCTGGTGCCGAATGCAGCTAGATGCTTCTCTCACAACCAGTTGTCCCAAGGACAAGTATCTTTTCCATCAGGTCCGCTCAAGGTCCTGTGTCCCCCAAACCAGTATATACACCTATTTAAGTTGGTTTTTCTCCATAAAGGCTCTTATTTGAAATTTCGGTTCTGGTGGCTGCTTGGCCTCAATTGCTAAGATTGATGAACCTTCTCCTTGAGGTTCACTTAACCTATATTTTCACTCACTCAAATTCTGGTAGCTGTTACCTATTGAGAAAACTACTCTCCTTCCTTATAGAATGAATTCAATGCCTGGCTAGATGTTTTCCTCTCCAACTCCTGCCCTCAATAAACATTATTGATATTTCCTCAAATACATTAATGCACGTAGCTTTTCAGCTTACTGTGGGGGTAGCTAAGTGGTGAAGTGGATAGAGTGCTGGGCCTGGAGTCAGGACGATTCATCCTCATGAGTTCACATCTGGTCTCAGACACTTACTATCCGTGTGACCCCGGGCAAGTAACTTAACCCTGTTTGCCTCAGTTCCTTATCTGTAAAATGAGCTGGAGAGGGCAATGGCAAATTGCTGTAGTATCTTTGCCAAGAAAATCTCAAATGGGGTTGTGAAGCATTGGATAGGACTAAAAAAAAGGAGTGAGTGACTACAGCTGCGCAGTTTACTCATTTCGTATTCTACTTTTCCAGTCCACCTCAGGTACACACGGAGATGGCTGTCCCCTTGGTCTTCCCTATCTGCGACAAGTGTCCCACTTTTATGTTTATGTGCTCTGAAGTACCTTCATCTTAGAATCTTATATCATTCTGTCTTTCCCAGCATCTGTCTTCTTGCCATGACTACCAATGCTTCAATGCTTTCCTGTGCCACCACCCTTGTACATACTCCTTTTTTCTCCTCTTGCTTCCTTGATGAGCTAGGTCAACTTTAAACCATCTTCTACACTTGAGGCCCTTGCCCCCTTATTCTACCAGTCACAAATCACATCTTGAGAAGCCCTAGCCTTTGACTACTTTTGCCATCTGCTTCCTTTGTTTCTATTTGCATGCTGTTGAAGAGAGCTGGAGAAAATCGTGAAACCGTAGCAACTTGATCCACTACAAATCTGTGTTCCATAATCTCAACTGGGCCCTCTTTGCAGTGAGGACATTCTTTTACACTTTTTTCACTACTCACATGTTGTCACAGTTTTTTCAAACTTTTCCTCCTTTCTCAAGACTCCCATAGCTCCTCCTTTCCCTCCTTTCCCTAACATCTGAGCTGAGAAAAAAACCTGAAGCTAATTATCAAGTTCTCCCTTCTGTTACCTTCATTAACTCATATCACTCAGATATCTTTCCCCACTATCTCCTTCACCCCTGCCTCACATGGAGGGGTGGCTCTTCTCCATGACAGGGATAACTCACAGGCACTTGAGATCCCATTCCATTCCATTTTTTCCAACAGATTACCGTATCATCCCTACTCTCTACCTAATCTTCATTCACTTCCGGTCTAACAGCTGCTTTCCTGGTACTTACAAATGCACCCATGTTTCCCCCATTCTTAAAAAACTCACTTCATCTGTACATTCTTGCTGGGTATCCTATTATCTTTCTTTTCCCATTTCCTTGAGAAAGCCATATGCAATCAAATGCCTCCACTTCCTTTCCTCTTTTCTAAACTCTTCAGGTCAGTCTCTGATGTTATCAATTTAACTAAAATTGCTCTTTCCAAATGTCTTACTAATCTCTTAATTTTCAAATTCTTCTGAATTCTAACTCTTCTTTACTTCTCTGCCTCCTTTGACACTGTTGACCACCTCCTTTCATACTTTATTCTCTCTAGATTTTCTTGACATGACTTGGTTCTATCTATCTGACTGCTTCTTCTCAGTCTCCTTGGATGGATCTTCATCAGATATATGTTTACTGATCTTGAGTCCACTAAGGCCCTCCCTCTATAGTCTATATTGGCATTTCACTTGGTCATCCATTCAACTCCCATGGATTCAGTTAGTTCAATGGTATTTAGTTTAAATCACTATTCTTCTAGTGGAAATTAGATTAGAGTTCTATTCCAGCTGAGATTTACAAGGTAAGGGGGCCATTACTCATACAAAAGCTGACTGAAATTTTCCAGGTTATATGACAAGATGAGGTTATCCCCCAGGAGTTCAAGGATGCCTCTATCGACTGTCTCTATAAAGGTAACTCTCTCTTAGTCATTGCTGGCAAAATTCTTGCTAGAGTCCTCCTTAATAGGCTGATCCTTCACCTGGAATATGGTCCTATACCTGAGAGTCAGTATGGCTTCAGAAAGGGCCAAGGTATTTGCTGTTCGACAACTCAGGAGAAATTCCAGGAGCAGAATGGAGGTCTGTACATAATGTTTGTAGATATGACCAAGACCTTTGACACTGTTAGTCATGGGGGAAAATATGGAAAATTATGTCAAAATTTGGTTGCCTGGAGAAGTTCATCAATATTGGTACGTCAATTTCATGATGGCATGTTTGCCTGGGTTCTGCATAATGGACAATGTTCTTGTGCCTTCCCAGTCACCAGTGGAGTGAAACAGGGCTGTATGCTTGCTCCCATGCTTTTTAGCATGATATTTTCAGCCACGTTGACAAATGCTTTCAGTGAGGATGAATATGGCATCAAGGTCAACTACCGTACTGATGGTAAGTTCTTCAATTTGAAAAGGCTACAAACCAAGACAAAAGTGGAGGGAGTGTTGGATGCATCATTTTCTGTTTGCAGATGATTATGTACTCAATACAGCCTCTGAAGCTGTGATGCAACAAAGTATGGATCAATTCTCTGCTACCTAATTTTGGCCTAATAATTAACACCAAGAAAACACAGGTTCTCCATCAGCCACCGCCACACCATCCATACGTAAAACCATTGGTTACAACAGATGGAGAAGTTTTGAATGCTGTGGATAAATTCACTTACCTTGATAGTGTACTTTCCAGGGATGTACACATTGACAATGAGGTTGATGCACACAATGCCAGAGCTAGCTCAGCATTTGGGAAGCTCTGAAGAAAAGTTTGGGAGAGTAGAGGTATTAGACTGACTACCAAACTGAAGGTCTATAGAGCCGTTGTGCTGACCTCATTGTTATATGCTTGTGAAACATGGACAGTCTGCCAGTGCCATGCCAGGAAACTGAATCTCTTCCATGTGAACTGTCTTAGGAAGATTCTGAGGATCACCTGACAGAATAAGGTACCAGACACTGAAGTCCTTGCTCGAACTGAACTGTCAAGTATTCAAACTATGCTTCAGAGAGCATAACTCCAATGGGCTAGCCACATTTTTCGAATGCAAAATGTATGCTTGCCAAAAGGACTATTTTATGGAGAACTCACATGGGACAGGTGATCACATGGTGGCCAGAAGGAGTGATACAAGGACACTCTCAAGGTCTCTCTCAAGAACTTTGGATTTGACTGTGCAACATGGGAGACACTGGCACAGGACCACTCAGCATGGCGTGCCCACATCAGAAAGGGTGCTGTGCTGTATGAGCAAAGCAGAATTGAGACAGCACAAAGTAAACGCAGGATGCACAAATTTTGGATATCACCCCAAATATTCACTGTGGTAGAGCATTCTGAGCTCGTATTGGTCTGATCATGGTGATGTCATTTTGGTCCTGGAAGATGAAAAAACAACCAACCAAGATTAGTGTTGAAACTAAAAGAGCAACTTTACTAGGCTTAACAGGACATTTGTGATTTGGTGGGGAACCTACTGACTGCCTCAAAGCCACATGTGGACCTCTAGGTCCTTAAATGTGGTACTTTGACTGAATTGAAACTTCACAGAACAAATCCCCTTAATAAAAGTTCTGTAAAACTTGGCCTCAGTCACAAGATTGCTCTCAAGGACCTAGAAGGCCACATGTGGCTTCAAGACCGCAGGTTCCCCACCTCTGGCCTACCTGGAATGTATGCTAACTTTTTAAATGTCTATTACACTCTCCCAGTGGCTTGGGAAACACTCAACCAGCCCATAGAACTGAGAGCACTGATCATTGACTGTTATTAAAACTAAAACAAGCTATGGGTAGCTTCAGGTGTGTCACTTTATTTGCTTAAAAAATGTCAAGTCCCTTGGTCTTAACAACTTTGACTATAACAAGTAAAAACCGGGCTTTCTCAGTCTATGTAAAGTAGTCACACCCACAGAAGAATCCTAGTGGTTCCATATCCTCTTTTTTGCTTCTTCCCCTTTAATCTATGAAAGGAACATTTTGGAATTGGTGATCCAGATCCTTCCAATCCAACCAAAAGTTCCTTCCAGATCGAAATCTGTGAACTTCTCTAATACAAAATTGGTGTGGGGGAAGAATACAATCTGGCATTACATAGTAGAGATTTTTTTTCTAGGACTCCTTAATGCTTCATACAACTAATTTTTGAGATGAGATGAAATGGGAAATACTGTTATTTACTCCTCACACTGCTTAGCTTTGGCTTTTAAAGGTTGGAAGATTGTAAGAATATTTCAGTAGTTGGAACAAGAACTTTCCATTTTTTGATATTGTTTTAGGCAGTACAGCTAGAAGAATTAAAATCAAAAAGGGACCTTATGCTAATCTTCCAGTACTGACCATGACACCCATTTTACAGATGAAGATATTAAATAAAAAAAAGAATTCTTGATACGTATCTTTTCATTATTGTCACATTGTTTGCCATCCGTGAGAATAAGACATTATCGTGCACATCCATTTATAAAGTAATATGTTAGAGTTAGTGGATTTTGATTTTTTTCATAGTAGATAAGGCTATATAGAATTTTATATTTAGAAGGGACTAAGATTTTTATTTCCTTTTTTGACTGATAATTATATTAACAGTTGACATTTGCATATTGCATTATGGTTTACAAAGCATCTTATATAACATTATGTGGTGTGACTATCTAATCCCCATTTCACAAATGGGGAAGCATAGGGGTATGGGGGGTAGGAGACTGTGAAATCACCCTTGGCCACACAAATAGGCCAGAACTTCTGATTACAGGTCCCAATTTCATCATTCTGTTGCCATGACATAGGAGGTTATAGAGAAGTTCAGTGACTTGATCAGGCTATTGAGAGGAAGGGAGAAAACTGGAACTCAGGATCCCTAACTAATATCCTCATTTCCTTTTCAATACTGCATATTTATTTGTGGGATGTAGGGGAAAGAAGAGTCCTCTGGAAAATATTGAAGGAGCTAACTCAAATATAAACTTAATACCACTATCTTTGTCTCATCCACAAAATAAGTTTTAAAAGGAAATCTTAGCTTCCAAAAACAAACCAACAAGGAAACATGGACATAGGACTTTTATTTCTTAAAATATTAATCAAGTTACAGTTTTGTTATTTGTTTTTCTAGGTGTGCAGTATATTTCAAAAATCCAATGGCAGTTGAATACATAAGTAAAGACGTTTATGAGAATAATATGTTTCAAGGCCAGCACTGAACATATTTTCAAATGCCACCTAGTTAAAACTGTGGATGAATCAAGACTTTAGATGTTTATTTCACACACTATTAGAATACATTAGAATATATTATACAGTCCCTTAGGGCAGGGCTTCCCTTCCTTGTTCAAAATATTTGACTTATTGGATAACTCTGTGTAGATACTATAGGAAAAAAAAGTATTAAGGCATAAATCTAGAAATATATGTACTTTCTAAAGTGAATTTTTTCATGTAGCACAATATACCTAAGTATACTTATTCAGAAACTATTGAGTAGCCTAATTTTAAGCTGAAATCAGATTAAGTAAAATCAGGATAAAAGTTAAACATGTTACTATTTTTAAAAAAAATACCCTCCAGTAATTACAATTTGGAACCATGATGCCACTGACAAATATTTCCCATTGATTATCAGCAACAAAGCAGGGTTTGATACTATCACCTTTTGTTTTTCATGATTGCCTTGTCTTTGTATTTTGTAACAGGGCTTCAAGGGACCCCATTATAGTCCATTAAGTGTGGGTAGATATCAATGAACATTCGATGCATTTGATGTTTATAAAATACAAATAACACAATTGCATTTATTCAAAAGTGTTATTTGTTTCTATAGTAATATTAATATTAGTAAGTAAGATTGAGACTCCCTAACTTTGGAGTTAGGAAAAGACATGGATAATGTTCAAGACTTTGGAGTCGAGAATGTGTAGGTTCAGATTCCATCTCTGACACGTACTACCTCTGTGACCATGGTTTGGCAAATCATTTAGCCTCCCAGTTTCCTAATACCAGTAGAAGAAGTGTCATATGTACACACACACATAGAGCTACATAGACATATGTACATGTCTATATACATGATCAGTAAACATTTAAATTCCTACTATGTACCATACACTGTATTAAACACTAGGGCTACAAAAAAGGGGCAAAAGACAGTCCCTGCCCTGAAGGAGCTTACAATCTAATGGAGGAGACAGTACGTAAAGAAATATATACAAGGTAAGCTATATGCAAATAAACAAGAAATAATTAATAGAGGCAGAGCATTAGAATTATGAAGCATTGGGGAAGATTTCCAGTAAAAGACGGGCTTTTAGTTGGGTTTTAAAGGAAACCAAGAGAGATCAGTAGGCACAGGAGAGGAGCATCCCAGAGATGAGAAATGGAATATCTTGCTTGTGGAACAGCCAAGAGATTGTTCATATTCATACATTCATACAAATGCATATAGATATATACACATATTACTATGAATTCAACAATCAGAAATATTTCAAGACAAGAATAGGGAAGATCATACAAGAAACTATGAACTTCAGTGTAAAAGTTATACACACACATACACATGTATCCCTAAACAAACATGCATATATGCTTAACAAAAAAGTAGGAAATTGCTTTATTTGTGTCCATGTATAGCTCCCATTATGTCTCTGTGTATACATATAAAATGCTTTGTTTATGCTCTTTTCATACCCCCTTTATATGCCTGGATTGTTCTCACTCCTTGGGCAAGTCTCTTAGCTCCTTTTGTTCTCCTTTTTTTCTTCTTTAAAGTAAGGAGGGCATTGGATCAAATGGTCTGTCTACATCGGGGAATATTCACTTCTACCTCTTAGAATTCTTTCCTTGCTTCAAAACTCACACCCTTCTGCAGCAGAGAAGACTTTTCTTGGTCCTCATGGCTACACGAGCCTTCTTGCCCTCTACAGTTATAATCAAACCTCTGACTTATTTTTGAAAACCCAAATGTATGTATTTTGTTATCTCCTCCCTTAGAATATAAACTCCCTGAGGACAAGGCCATTTATTGACTCCTGGAAAGCTCTCCTCTTCTCTGCCTTTTACCTTCTCAGTGGCAGCCATTCTATCCTTTCAGTTGCAAATTTATGATTCCTTTTTTCCTTAAAAGACTATACGGTGGATCTCTGATGAGCTTGGAGGAAGACTATACATTTTCCCTGACTGCCCCTCCCTCTGCTAATCCAAATCTGACTTCATCTCTGTCTCCAGGCTCACTTGATGCATAAAGCTTTCCTGTAGTGATAGTTCCCTTACTTTGAATTGTCTCAGCAATTCTGGATAATTAGTTTCATATAGGTACATTTTTTTTTCTCCTAAATTATATTATAAGATGCTCAAGGGCAGGGATGGGGTCTCTTGTTATTTGTATTCCAAAATACTTAATGGAATTCTGTATGTGGAATTATCTCTGGCAGATATCCTTTGAGTTCAAATGAAAAAACAATGGTGAAATTCAGTTTGTGTTTATGTTGCTAAACAGATCATTTAAAGGAATACCAGATACATTTAGGTTCCTGGTAACTTTTCCCATGCTGTGATTTTTGTCTTCTCAATTAGATGGTAAGCCCCTCTAAGACAGGAAGTGTGTCTGATATCACAGATACATGCAGTGCTTGGTACAGTATTTAGTGCATTACAGATAGTTAATGAAGCCTTTCTGATGATGATCATGTTAATTATATTTTAGTAGTGCTGTGGAACTTTCTTGCTAGAATGAGGCAGTCTGGAAGAAGAGGGAATTCCAAAGTCTTCTCATAATGTCCATAATAAGAATGTTAGTAATGTGCCTTTTTGCTGACTTCTTAGATGTCCATTATATCTCTGAGAAAACTAGACTAATGGTAATGAAAAGACTGAAACCTGCTTATATTTTCTACTATAAAACCAATTGGAAATTGCCTAGCTGTTTATGAAAAAAGGCTCAGGATCTTGCTATATCATTCCTAACAATGACTGGAGACTCATTGTTGAGTATAATCCATGATAAACATTGTAGGTGATTAGATTATGATTAGCATATCAGGATGGCATTTTAGGCTATGGGTTCAAGGATTTAATTTACTTTAATCTCATTGTTGAGAAATAAATCATTTATGTCTTTGAAATTTTGGCCAAGACTGCTTTTTTTTTTTATTGTTCTTTTAAGGGATCTGTGAACCCAATGTGATTTTGAAAGTAAGACTGGCAGAGGTTATAATTTGCTGAGTTAAACAAACTCATAATTAGAATGGGGTTTCATAAGACTGTAAGTCTGATTTGTAATACAACATAGTTTCATTTAGATAAGGGAAAAAAAAATCTTCAAAGTCACTATGATTCCAATAAGGACTGGTTCCACTGAGGAAAAATAAAAGGAAAGCTTTAGACTGGGTTTAGATATTTTCCTTGGGAAATTCTTTACATAAGCAACATAAGATCTAGGGGAACTATGGAACTTATAACTCAAGATCTTTTTAATAAAAGGATAGCCCACTATTTGTCTCAGAGAAATTCTGTCCTGAGATGAGAGACAGCGTAATACATGGTCACAATGATCTTCCAGGAGACTTGTCTGTGGTATTATTTATTGATAAATGATCCTGAGTGTTAATATTTTAGTTTCTAGAATGAATTAGCAATTTCTGACATTTAATTTTAAAATAGTTATCATCTCATGGGAATCTCATTAAAAGTCAACAACAATCTTTCCTTTAATTTTCTGAAGTATTTTTTCAATGATGAGCTGTTGATCATAGGGGTAGGTAGGTAGTAGGTAGTAGAATCTGCCCCAACCAAGCAGCCCATGGACAGAAAAAAGCTACTCAGTTAAATCAACCTCAGTTTTTCCTATATCTTTAGAGATTCTATTGCAAGAGAATCCTACCCATAGCTAAAAAAAAAAGACCGTCTCCAGCAAATATAGATAATTAAGAGATGAGTGCTATGTTTTGCAGCTCTATCGCTAAGGAGGTGTGTGATGTCAGGCAGATTACTTAACTTCAGTCTCAAAAATAAGAGTTTGGAATAGGTGATCTCTAGGATCTCTTCTGACACTATGGGATAATAGAAACTGAGGGATTCTTTTCTGTTCTGTAACCGCCAAATAATTGTCTTTTTTTTCTCTTGACATTTTGGGATTGCTTTTCACCTACACCAGCTATAAACCCAGTCTCATGAAGGAATTTTTGTTGACTGGTTGTAGTGTTATTTGAGGTTTGGGGGAGTTCTGGGTGAGGACAGGTGAATCATGGAGAATTCTGCCAGTACTAGGGTCTGAGACCAGTGATACGGTCAAGTCCAGTCTCGGGAATACTGTCTTTCTTTGCTACAAAGGTTGATAAGATAGAGTCAATCTTTCAAATGATCAGTTTGGCATATCCCTTCTACTCTACCTCCACCTATCAAAATCTAATGGATCCTTTGAGTGCCTGTTCAGAACTACCTCTCCTCAATTTTTTCTGCTGTGATAATCTTATGCTACCTGATATGCTTATCACAGTGTGAACTTTATCTTTCCTTGCTGTCTTATCTGCCCATCTATCTTAGCTCCTGAGGGCTAGGTATTATATTTTACCTCTCTTGGATCCCTCAGTTCCTAGCACTGGGCCCTCTTTTAGAATACAGACAATAAATGTCTTGATTTAAATTGATCATGAAGAAATGTTAAAAGTGAGGAAATATCAGGTAAAAAATCTTTTTATTCATGTGGGGAAACATTTGGGGAAATCTTTGAAAAAAAAATTCAACTTTTTTCCCCATTTTTATTTTGACCCCAGTTCCTCCACCCCAACAGCCAGTTACTTTCCAGTTACTTCAACACTTCACCCTTCTAGGCATCTTTGTCTATAAAATGAGGGAAAGGAGAGAGTTGAACTAGATGATCCCCAATGTCCCTTCAAGCTCTAAATGTTACACCCTTTAAAAACTGGTAAACAAGAAAAGTCAAGATTGTGCTAAGAAAACATTATTTTGAAGACTGGACTAAGTGATCCCTAAAGATCTCAGGCATAAGAAGAAAGTGGGGGCTGGAGGCAGGGGAAAGAAAAGGAACCAAGTAGGGACTCTTACTTGACAATTTTCACCCAAATGGCTTTTGATTTACCATCACAGCATTTGTCTTTGTGATGAATGAATAATGGGGAAATCCTTTACAAGTATTTATGTGCTAGATAAATACTAAAGAAAATTGTGGAAGTTTTTTTTTTTTTCTGTTCCCATTTTTTACCTAAGATAAGATCTAGGTTCTTTTCATGTTTTACAAGATGGAGGTAGAGAAGAACTCTACTACTTGTTGTTAGTAGAAATGTACCAGGTGAAGAGACAAGGAAAGATGGGTTTGTTTTAAAGGATTACTTGTTACTAAGATTGCTTTGCTTTGCTATTCCAAATCATTTATATCTTCACTGCTTTGAAATAGTTAGAATTTTTGTTTATTTTGTTGCTGATATAAAAGTTAGAAGCTTAAAAGCCAAAAGGGATCAACAGTCAATAAAACAGTATTTGACTGTAACAATAGAGCTATCTTCAGCATATTGAGTCTAGCTTAAATGATGAAATGAGTTCAATATCTAGGTTGTGGGAAAAACACGTAAAAAGGGATCATAAAGGAATTGTTATTTCATAGGTAAAGTGTAATGGAAATTTGGAAATTGGAAAATGTAATAATGTATATTCTTGAAACACCAAGAAATAATTTCTGTTTTCAATAGTGGGGAATGGAAGGAGAACAGATAAACTTAAAATGAATGCAAAGAGTGACTTTGCTCTTTGATAATATGCCTAATGCTTATCACCTTTCTGCCACCTCTCCCATCTCTTACCCGATCCTATGCCTATTCCCAGTCATAGGTTGGTAGCAGCAGGCTTAACCCAAAGCATTTTTTTTTTTAAATTAGAGGACTGTGGTTTAGATTAAAATAATTTCTATTATATATGACAGACTGACTATAACAGTCATGCCTGTGGAGATGTTCTGTATTCAATTCAACAGAACAGGTATTAACTATGTGAATGATTTTTTTTTTGTCTGCAAAATAAGGGGTTTAGACATCCAGACCATGGATTTCTAAGGTTCTTTTTGGAGCCAAGGAAATAGGATGTAGCATGTAAATTCTTGGAGGAAAGGGACTGTTTCATTTTGTGTCTACCATGCTGTTTTAACATAGTATGTAAGCATTTAATAAATTGCTTATTGGGTTCTATATATAGATATCTGAATATTTGTCAAGTACCTACTAAAAGGGTATTGTTTACTATAAAAGAAGTGTAAGATATCACTGCTCACCAGGAATTTCTTTCTTTAGGGAGGCAAATAGATTCAGTGATTTGTCCAAATTCACACAGTAAGTATTTGAGATTGAATTTGAACTCAGGTGTTCCTGACTCCAGGGCTGGTCCCCAGCATCATCTAGCTCATCAGGAAATTTGCAGTCTTCTTGGGGATAGATTGATAAGTTAAATAGTATTCAAAGCAGGTGGTTTGGTTTTAGGCTCACTCGTTTTTTAGTGACTTAGAGTCACTTTTAGTTAACTACAGATGGACTTTTGAGTGGAGAAATTATGTAAACTATGCAAGTCTAAATCTTGTAGAAAATTGTTCCTTTTTTTAGAACTCATTGTCAGTTTCTGTTTTTTCCATACTTTGTAATCTGACCTGGAGATATTAGAGTACTGATGATTCACAATTAGGGCACCTGGTTCTGCCATTGACTTGATGTCTGTGGGCAAGTCCCTTTAACTTCTCCTGGTTTAGTCTCTTCATCTGTGCTAAGGGTTTGGGGTAGATAACCTTTAAGATACTTCCTAGCTCTAAATCCTAGGAAAACATTTGGGCAAATCTTTGAAAATTTCTATTCAGAGAATGTGGTTCTGGACCTCTGAATGATGACAGTTATCTTCAAAAATCAACTTCAAAATATAAAGTAGTAAGTAGATAGAGTGCCAGACTTGCAGTTTGACAACTACTTATTTGGTGACCTCGGGCAATCCACTTAATCACTCTGCTTCAATTTCCTCATCTGTAAAATGGGGATAGTAATAACATCTACCTAATAACGTCCTTGTGAGGATCAGATGAGATAATATATGTAAAGTGCTTTGCAAACCTCAAAGCCCTATGTAAATGTTAGCTATTACTGCAATTATTCAGATTTGTTTTCCTGCCTAAAGCCCTGCACCTCTTCCATCCATCATCCATGTGGCTGCTGAAGATACTTCTAAAACACAAGATCTGACCTATGGCCCTTCATCCTCTGCTCAAAAATCCTAGTGTCTCCTTTCCTGCCTCTGGGATAAAATACAGAAATTCTCTAATTGACATTTAAAACCCTTCACACCAATTTCAGCTTTCCTATCCAGGCTTATTATGCCATGTACCTTTTTCATGCATTTAGCATTCCAGCCAAATTGGCCTACTTGCTTTTTCTTATGACATTCTGTGTCCTGCTCTTTACTGTTGATCCTCATGTTTAAGATGCACCCAAGCTCCTCACTTCAGCCTCTTACAGTGCCTAGCTTCCTGGAGACTTTTCCCTTATCCCTCCAACTCTTGGTGTCTCCCACCCCCATTATCCTCAATTAATTGTATATGTTTTAATTTATATATGGGTGTGTGTGGTGTTTCTTGATGTGCTCCTGGGCATAGTAGAGAACATAAAGGAGCTCATTGAGTACCATCTTTGCATTTCCAGTCTCATCATAGTGCCTGGCACTTTTCTCTAGTAGGTGCTTAAATGCATTTTTGTCCATTGATTGATTGATCAAAGAACTTGTTACCTAAATATCTAAATGATTTTCCAAACCAGGTAGAAAACCTATATAGGCATAGCAATCTCTTATAGAGGAGATTAGCTCTTTTGTTCTGGGCTGCTGTTTGAATCGGTAATTATGAAAGTAGAATGAATTGTGAATTTTGAATTTTTCCAAGATCAGTTAGTACAGTTGAGAGACTGCTTTTGTTAGGATTATAATCTTTAGGGGCATTAAGGTTTCCTTCAGAATTGGGAAGGAAAGATAGAATATTTTACACAAAAATTTCTTTTTTAATAACATTCAATTATAATTATATTATGATAATATTATATTATATTATAATAAAAATTCTACTGAAAATTATAGTTTTTTTAAAAAAATAGAACAGATTAATGTTTAAAAAAAGTTTCCTGGATTGTGTATAATCTTTAGTTATTCTTTCTCTGATCCCAATTAGAGTAGGTTCCCACTGCCATCTTCTTGTGCTTAGAGGAAAAGTGTACTTACTTTTTGCATCAACTGTTATCAGATTACTTTCCAGTTGGAAGTAGCAGCAAACTCTCATTTTATAATATAGCCTATCCTGGCAAGTTTAGCAATTAGCAGTAAGTAAATCCCATGAGTACAGGAAGTATAATACTGATAATGAAGAGGAAGAGATATTCCTTTTTTTTCTCTCTATGAAGAAATAATGAACTGGAGAACTTGAATTAGACTAGGTTGCACTGAGGAGACTGTGCTGAATTGGGGAAAGGATTGCAGTATTCCAAATTCATTTGCTAATTTTTTGGATTTTAGATAAAATAGTTCAATCAGCACAATATGTTTTTTTCTATTACCCTTCCCCAAATCCCCTTTCAGTCTTTTCTGTTCTACTCATCCACCTTTATCCTAAGCCACTTAGTCCCATTAAACTTTTTGCTCTCGGACTGTCCATAACCTACTACTCAAGTCGAAATTTTCCTTCCATCCTGCTCTAATTTTTTAAAAATAGCAAAACTTCTATTTTTGTGTGCTGTTGTCCAGCCACATAAAGCAATGTGTTAGGATAATTCATTTTTGAAAGGTTTCGGGGTTTTGGTGGATTACAAATTTAGTCATCATTGTGACTAAAAACCCAACGATGCCATTTTAGACTGTGTTACTAGCTTAAGGTACCCAGAAGACCCAAACATGTCAGCCTGGCAAGGGAGGGTGCTGGAGTGATTTTCAGGAAGACCTGGGCTCGAATCCTGCCTCAGACACTAAGTAGGCTAGAAGATTCTGGGCAAGTCACTTAATGTGTCTAAGCCCTAGTTTCTCATTTGTAAATGAATGTAAAAGCAACCACCTTTTGGGGATATTAGAAAGATCAGTCAATAATCACTTGCTAAGCACCAGTCATTTTCAGTCTTGTCTGACTCTTTGTGACTCCATTTGGGGTTTTCTTGGCAAAGGTGCTGGAAAGGTTTGCCATTTCCTTCTTCAGCTCATTTTGCAAATTGAGGAACCAACGCAAACAGTGCCTTGCCCAGCTAGTAAGTGTCTGAGGCCAGAGCACCAACTATATATACATTATAAATTCAAAGACAAAAATGGAAGAATTCCTACTCCCAAGGAACTTGCAGTTAGTCTATCAAAGGAAATAATTGTGTATATATAAATATGCAGAATAATAATAATCATTTTTAAAAAACCAAGGAGGGAAGATACTAGTGGTTGGAGACAACACAGAAGTCACGTAGTACTTGTACTAAGTCTTGAAGGAAGTAAAGAATTCTGTAAGGCCAAGGTGAGGAGGAAGAAAGCATTCCAGAAATATAGGAGATGGAGGGGTGTGAGAAACAGCAAAGCCAGTTTGGTTAGACTCCAGAAAATGGAAATGAGAGCTGTGTATAATGAGGCTAGGAAGGTAGGCTGGGGCCAGCTTGGGAAGGACTTTAAAAAATGGTGGTATTAATTTTAATCCTTGAAGCATCAGGAAATTATTGGGTTGGGGAGTGAAAGATGCACAAGTCATCCTTGTGCGTCTTATGGCAAGTGGACTGGAGTTGGGAGACACTTGGGAAAGAGACCATTGCAACTTTCTTGCAATTCTTGTGACATTTTATTCCCCTCTCCACACACTATGGCCCGGTGACTGATGCTGTCCTTTACATACTTTGTGTTTTTTATAATTTGTGTTTTTATAATGTCATTTTTATTTATTTTTTTAAAATTTATTTAACTTTTAACATTCATTTTCACAAAATTTTGGGTTCCAAATTTTCTCCCCATTTGTCCCTTCCCCTCACCCCAAAACACCAAGCATTCTGATTGCCCCTATCACCAATCTGCCCTCTCTTCTATCATTCCTCCCTTCCCTTGTCCCCATCTTCTCTTTTGTCCTGTAGGGCCAGATAACTTTCTATACCCCATTACCTGTATTTCTTATTTCCTAGTAGCAAGAACAGTACTCGACAGTTGTTCCTAAAACTTTGAGTTCCAACTTCTCTTCATCCCTTCCTTCCTACCCATTCCCTTTGGGAAGGCAAGCAATTCAATATAGGCCATATCTGTGTAATTTTGCAAATGACTTCCATGATAGTCATGTTGTGTAAGACTAACTATATTTCCCTCCATCCTATCCTGCCCCCCATTGCTTCTATTCTCTCTTTTGATCCTGTCCCTCCCCAGAAGTGTTGACTTCAAATTGCTTCCTCCTCCCACTGCCCTCCCTTCCATCATCCCCCCCACCCTGCTTATCCCCTTCTCCCCCACTTTCCTGTATTGTAAGATAGGTTTTCATACCAAAATGAGTGTGCATTTTATTCCTTCCTTTAGTCGAATGTGATAAGAGCAAGCTTCATGTTTTTTCTCTCACCTCCCCTCTTTCCCTCCACTAAAAAGTCTTTTGCCTGTCTCTTTTATGAGAGATAATTTGCCCCATTCCATTTCTCCCTTTCTCCTCCCAATATATTTCTCTCTCACTGCTTAATTTCATTTTTTTAAGATATGATCCCATCCTATTCCATTCGCTCTATGCTCTTTGTCTTTGTGTGTGCGTGCACGCACATGTGTATGTATGTGTGTATGTAATCCCACCAGCTACCCAGATACTGAAAAAAGTTTCAAGAGTTACAAATATTGTCTTTCCATGTAGGAAGGTAAACAGTTCAACTTTAGTAAAGTCCTTTATGACTTCTCTTTGCTGTTTACCTTTTCATGCTTCTCTTCATTCTTGTGTTTGAAAGTCAAATTTTCTTTTCAGCTCTGGTCTTTTCATCAAGAATGCTTGAAAGTCCTCTATTTCATTGAAAGACCATTTTTTCCCCTGAAGTATTATACTCAGTTTTGCTGGGTAGGTGATTCTTGGTTTTAGTCCTAGTTCCTTTGACTTCTGGAATATCCTATTCCATGCCCTTCGATCCCTTAATGTAGAAGCTGCTAGATCTTGTGTTATCCTGATTATATTTCCACAATACTTCAATTGTTTCTTTCTAGCTGCTTGCAATATTTTCTCCTTGACCAGGGAACTCTGGAATTTGGCCACAATGTTCCTAGGAATTTCTCTTTTTGGATCTCTTTCAGGCAGTGATCTGTGGATTCCTTGGATACTTATTTTGCCCTCTGCTTCTAGAATTTCAGGGCAATTTTCCTTGATAATTTCATGAAAGATGATGTCTAGGCTCTTTTTTTTGATCATGACTTTCAGGTAGTCCCATAATTTTTAAATTGTCTCTCTTTGATCTATTTTCCAGGTCAGTTGTTTTTCCAGTGAGATATTTCACATGATCTTCCATCTTGTCATTCTTTTGGTTTTGTTTTGTGATTTCTTGGTTTCTCATAAAGTCATTAGCCTCCATCTGCTCCATTCTAATTTTGAAAGAACTATTTTCTTCAGTGAGCTTTTGGACCTCCTTTTCCATTTGGCTAATTCTGCTTTTTAAAGCATTCTTCTCTTCATTGGCTTTTTGAACCTCATTTGCCAATTGAGTTAGCCTATTTTTCAAGGTGTTATTTTCTTCAGCATTTTTTTGGGTCTCCTTTAGCAAGGTGTTAACCTGCTTTTTATGCTTTTCTTGCATCTCTCTCATTTCTCTTCCCAGTTTTTCCTCCACCTCTCTAACTTGATTTTCAAAATCGTTTTTGAGCTCTTCCATGGCCTGAGCACATTGAATATTTATTCTGGGTGTTTGGGATACAGAAACCTTGACTTCTGTGTCTTTCCCTGATGGTAAGCCTTGTTCTTCCTCATCTGAAAGGATGGGAGGAGATCTCTGTTCATCAAGAAAGTAGCCTTCTGTGGTCTTTTTTTTTTCCCTTTTTTGGGCATTTTCCCAGCCAGTGACTTGACTTCTGAGTGTCCTCTCCACACCCACCTGGCCTCCAGATCTGCCCAGCCAGTGCTTGGGGTCTGAGATTCAAATGCTACTTCCCAGCCTCAGGGCTTTGGGCAGGGGCAGGGCTGCTATTCAGTGTGAGATTTAAGTTCAGGTGCTCAGGTGGGGGCAGGGCCACCACACAGGGCTCAGTTCCCTCAGGGTGTTTATGAGGAGACCTTCAACAATGCCTGCTTTGGGAGCCTTTGTCTGCTGCTGCCTCTGCTGCTGCCTCCTGAGGGGGCCCGAGTTATGGGGACACCTCGCTCCCCTCTCGGCAAGCTGAAAAGACTCTCTCACTGACCTTTGCACTGGTGGGTAGAGGGACCTGCATGGCCGCTGGAGATTCCATCCCTGAAGCCTGCTCAGATCTGCTCCTCTCGGTGCTGCGGGGCCAAGGCAGGGCTGGGCTCTGCTCTGGGTCCAGTGCATGATGGACCTTTCTCGTCAGTTTTTCAAGGCTCTCGAACAGAAATCTCCTCCACTCTGTTGTTCTGTGGCTTCTGAAGCTCCAGAATTTGTTGGGAGTTCTTCTTTACAGGAATTTTATGGGCTGTGGGTTCGGAGCTAGCCTATGTGTGTCTTTCTCCTCCTCCATCTTGGCTCCTCCCCCTCTATAATGTCATTTTTAAACATTCTTTCTGTTTTTATAATGTCGTTCTGCCTTTGTTTTTTGGCTCTTGGCATCCCCTGTTCCTTTTAAAACTTAGCTCAAGCACCCTCTCCTACATGAACCCTTTTCTGATCTCTCCTAGTGTCCTTGCCCTGTGCCCCCAAAGCTAGTATTCATTGATTTGTTGAGATTTAGGAAACATAATGGCTATGTAGTGTAACAAATACAAAAAGGGAATCCCTCCTATCTTATAACAAACAAGCATTCATCTTCTTGAGGACCTCCAGGGAATGGGAACATATCACCTCTTGAAAACATTTCACTTTTGGACCTTGCAAATTCTCACACTTCCTGATATTTAGCCTAAATTTGCATATTTCTAACTGCTACCTATTGCTCTTAGTTATGCCTTTTGAACCTAACTGGAAAAATTCTCAGTCTTCCTGCACATGACAGGGCTTATCTTCTCCTAGTTATCATCCCTTCTGAGTTTTCTCTATTAAAATGGGTTAAACATTCCCAGTTCCTTCAACCAATCCCCATATGATATGGATTCATAGCCTTTTCATCATCCTGGTTCCTCACTTCTGAACAGTCTCCAGTTGACCCTGTTAGACTAGTACCCAGACCTGAATACAGTACTCCAGATAAGATATGATGAGGGAAGGGTACAGTGGCACTGTCACTTCCCTATTTGGGGAGATTGTGCTCCTCTTAATGCAACCAGTCATCACTTCAGCTTTTTTTTGGCTGTCATATCATTTTGATGATTCCTACTGAACTTGTAGTCCATTATAATCCCCCACCTTTTTTTTTTAGAGCAACTGCTGTCTATTCAGATCTCTTGTATTTTGTATCTGAACAATTATTTCTTTTATTGAAGTATTTTATATATATATATAACATTTACTTGACATTTTGTTTACTTTATAATTTTAAACTTAAAAAATTACTTTATGTAATAAAGTAGTTTTACATTGATCCCTATTGAATTTCATCTCATTAGATTCAGCCCAGTCTTTTAGAGGGTGATCCCCTCAAAAGAAATAAGCTAGTTTGGGAAAGGAATGAGTAAAAGTTACTTATCCTCACTTATTCCAACATTCGGATAAGGGTTAGATTTGCCCTTGAGCTGAGAGCCCAGAACTCATTGGTTGAGGAATGCTTGTGGGAGCAGTTTGTGGGACGAGATATAGGGATTCTGGGAGGTGGGGAAGGGAAGGAACAGGAATTTTTCCCTTAAGCTGCTGAGGGGTTGGGTCTGGTTAAGAGTCCTGAGGGCCCAGAAAGGCATCCTCTGGGGCACTGGAAGTGTGATAGGCTGAAATGGATAGTGTTGAAGGGAAGGGAGTTAGGTTGGAGAAAAGTCCATTATTGGATATTGGGAGTAAGGATAGAATGTGACCCATCTTCCAACCCTTCTGTAAGTGGATCAAATACACCTTGGGATCAAACCATGATCCTGTTACCATTTTATCCTTTATGTCATTCTGTGGACCTTCCACTTTGGAGACCACTATTCTAGTCTGCCAAGAGTTTTTTAGAGCCTCTGTGTTGGCTGTCCCATACAGCTTTCTGTCTTTTGCAAATCTGATGAGTATATATGTCATTTCCCCCATTGGAATGTAAGTGTATTGAGGTCAGGGATTGTTGAATGCACTCCTCTCCTCTTAAAATTTCTAGCCTCCCTCAAAATGTTGCTTAAATGCCACCTTCTTTCTACACAAGAGCTTTCCAGATTTTTGCAGTTATTATTATTAGTACTTCCCCTCCCATAATTGCCTTGCAAATACTTTTTAGATATTTCACATCTTCTTGTATGAGTACAGAATTAGATATACACTCCCTGAAGGCAAAAACTTAATTTTTTTTCCTTTGTATGCCTATTAGCACAGTTTCCCAAAACATAGTAGGTGCTTGGTACATTCTTGTTGATTATTCTGGAGTACTGTGAACAGTTTTGAGCAAGCTGGACTGTATCCAGAGAAAAAATAAGACTGAAAACCAAGTCTTATAGGGCTGCTTAAATTTAGTCTAGAGCTAAGAGGATTTAGAGTAGACATAGCTTGTCTTTTGAGTATTTCTGTATTATGAGAAGCAATTGGAAATAGTGAATGGAGTGCATAACTAGTCTGGAAGACTTGTTTTCAAAGTTTACTTCTGCCACCTTCCCTTGTCAGGTGTGTGACCACGGAAATCACTTAATAATCTCTTTAAAACCAACTAGGTAGAATAGAAGGAACATTATTGGCTCTGGATTCAAAGGAACTGGGGTTCATCTCTTCCTTCTGGCCTTTACTACCTGTTACTTTGAAGAACACCACAATTTCGTCATCCCTGAGAAATTGGATAGTTTGGAGCAGATGACTTCTTTGTTCCTTTCCAGATGTACGTTGTCTGTGATCCTATAAGCGTTTCTTTCCTGTTTGTAAAATAGGAACAATACCTATAGTACTTAACTCCTTGTGCTTTTTTTTTTAATGTTCAATAAACATAAATGGTGGTTTATTTGTTCTATTTGGACCCAACAAGCAGAAAAAGGTGCCAGGGTAGAACTATCAGAAAGGCAGATATAGATTCCATATTAGGGAAAACTTTCCAACAGGTAGAAATGTTTTCAAGAGGAACAGAGGGCCTCAGAAGTAGGGATTCCCCATTGTTGGCTATCTTCAAGGGCAGGCTGCTTTGGGATATTACACAATGGATGGATTGCAATTCGAGTATATTTTGGTTTTGTCACTCTGAATTCCCTTCTGGCTATGATTCTGTGATTCTGCATGGCTAGATTTTTGGTGTCAGCTAAAACTAGACTAAGTTCTGCTACTAACTAGTTGGGTGCCCTTGGGCAGGATAGTTAACCTTTTTGTTCCTCATTTCTTTATTTACTAAATAATTGAGTTAGATTATACATTCTTATTATCTGTTTAATTCAGGATAAAGTGTAGCTGAAGCCTAACTTTAGGTTTACACAGTTTTTTACTTTGTATATCTTTTGTCATTATGTATAGATTCTTCCAAAGAACTTGCCTTTGTCTTTCCAGTGCCTAACTTATTAATAATTACATGTTAGATGGATGAGCAAAATTCATAATGTAACAGAGGTAGAATGGATGTCTAATGATGCTCTGCGATTACCAAATGAATCTCTAATTAGTACATTGGTTAGAGAAGTGGGGTTTTTTTTAGAGGGGGTGGAACAGGGATTAAAGTAACTTCCTTTTGGCCCCTCTGCTATTTTTACTGACTCCCCCTCCCCACAAACCTGGTCTTCGCTGGATTAATCTTCACTGCTCTACAACTTTTGTCTGTTCCTTTTCCATTATTCCAAATCTCTACCATGGCAAATGTTTTCACTTCATGTGCTTCAGTACAACAAGGACTTTTTTTGTTTGGGGAGAGGCAAGTTGAGACTTTTCTTAGGAAAGATGAAAGAATCCTTGAACTTAGATGGACTGATTTTGAGTGAATTGAGTAGAACCAGGAGAACACTATACACAGTAACAGCAACATTGTGTGATGATCATCTTTGATAGACTTAGCCCTTGTCAGCAAAACAGTGATCTAAGACAACTCCAAAAGACTCATGATGGAAAATGCTATCTACATCCAGAGAAAGAACTGTGGAGTTTGAATGCAGATCAAAGAATACTGTTTTCTCTCTTTCTCTTTTTTCTTTCTCGTGCTTTTCCCCTTTTAATTCTTCTTTCACAATATGATTAATGTGGAAATATATTTAATATGATTGTACATGCATATAACCTATATCAAATTGCTTGCCGTCTTGGGGAGGGAAAAAAATTTTGGAACTCAAAATCTTATAAAAATGGATTTTGAAAACTTTCTTTTATGTGTAGTTGAAAAAAAATACTATTTAGAAAAAAGAATCCTTGAAAGAGGGAATTCTAGGTTTTTCTGAGACTTAGTCTTGAATTAATCATACTTTCATCAAAAGAATGATTTTACCTACTCATACTCAGAGGGATCTTATCCATATATTTGTCATTTACTTTATGGTAGCCATATTTATTGATCTAAATGGTTCTTAACCTGATAATTAATAATAATGGAATTAAAGGGCTTGGGTAAAAAAATCTCATCTTTATGTAGGGAAAAGCTTATTGGAAACAGGAATGGATGGTCAATTTCTTTTACACATTGTGTGTTTCTAAAATTGATTACTGTCTATTGGTGCCTTGAAAACCCTTGTATAGAATTTTTTTCCTGTAAAAAATAAAGCCTATTTCTCCTTGCTTTCCACCTTTCTCCAAAAAGAAGTTGATTCTTAAACATCCAACCCTTTTAATAGCCCCCCCCCCCCTTTTTTTTTTGTTTTTAGAAAGGTGGGAGATTTGAACTGGGTAATGTACATTTGAGTTTCCTGTGTACTGGAAACAATTCTATTTAACAGGTTTTCCTTCCTCCTCTTCCCCCCCTGTATTGTTGAATACTTTAAAAAATGTGTTTTCATCTTTGAGTATTGACTTTCCTAATGAAGATTGAAGCTATTTAGTAATTCACTGAATGATCTTCATGAGTTACCGTGGCCAAAAAGTGTGATTTATTGGCCAGCTTGTTGCGATGACCCCTTTGGAACTTAGGCTGGTTTTTGAGTGATAGATATATATTATATAGGGGCAGCTAAGTGATGCAGTGGATAGAGTACCAGTGCAGGAGTCAGGAGGACCTGAGTTCATATCTCACCTCAGACACTTGACACTCACTAGCTGTGTGACCTTGGGCAAGTCACTTAACCCCAATTACCTCATCCTGGGTCATCTCCAGTCATGGCTCTGGAGGAGAAGTGAGACTGGTGACCTGCACAGCCCTCCCTCACTCAAAACAAAGTCAAGTGCAAGTCATGTCATTATTTCTCTGATGGCATAGTCTTCTTCGGCAACAAAGGACAAACACACAAACATATATTATATAGTGGCATTGGATGGAGTATGGCTTTATTGACGTGTGTATTGGCATATACACATGAGATGAAATACAAGTAATATCACAAGGTAGAATATGATTTAGTGGCAAATAGATGATACACAGAGTTAAGTGCTGTGAGGCAGGAAGGAAAGACCACTTAAAGTAATCTAGTTATAAAGCCTTTCTATTCCTAAGCTTACTAAGTCAAAAGACTTGGCTTATACCTCTGGTTCATCTACCATAAAGGTAATTTGGGTGGTTCTCTGGTGGAACTCTGAGGTCACCTTCACTTTTTCCTCCCTAGATAGAAAAAAAAATCAGCTGACATACTGTCCCTGGTAATTAATAGCCTGGTACCATGGGACTGTGCCTTATCTGCTATGTAGAATAGTCCAAACTTTATAATACATGAGTTTAATTCCCTGAAGCCAATGACTTTTCAGCTACCTATCATTTCTTTGTCTCCAAAGATGTTTTCTGTAGCCAGTTTAGCCATTTATCAGGATGAACAAATTCACCAATTGGGCCGACTCTTGGGCGCCAACCTGAAATAGAGTTTGACTTTGTAGGTATTGGGAAAATATTTGTAAAAGAGTGCAGTCAATAACTGCTGTGGGCTTTGGTCCATGATAGTCTCTCCCTCCCCCCTTCCCCCTGATGCTTTTTTAAAAAAAATTTTCCAGGAAAAACTGGAAACACAACATTAACTGGGTTAGGTTTAGTATTTGGACAAAGAAATCACTGCTCCAAGCTGAGCAGAGATAAGAGCCTTGACTTGCAGTAGATTAAGAAACTTGCATTGGTTAGAACAAACCATGTTTGAGGCCCTCCCTGAGAGCCGCCACATTTAGATTTAAGATTAACTGCAGCAGAATGGTAGAGCGGCTGTTTGTTTTATGAAACAATCGCTAATGACATTAAACAGACGGAGCTCCTTCCAACATGATTGTTCATTTGCGATAAACTGAGAGAAGCCCACAAGAGATTGGAAAAGAAAACCCATAAGTGCTTCATTTTGAGGCTCTAACAATATCCTGTTGGAAGTGACAATTAATTGAGGTGAACAGCAATCTAATTCTGAAAACATTTAGATTGGGTAAAGACAATAATCAATACATATTTGCTTGGTCTTATATTTGTGTCATGAAATTGAATGTTCATGATACAATGACAGTTGCATTGAGGTTTGGGAATTAAAAAAAAAAAACCCACAAACTGTTCATTTCTCTTACCCTCCCTGACAGTTGGAGTCTTGTGCCAAGCATCAACAGTATTAAAATGTGTTATCTATTAGTTCAATTAGACATTGGACATTTACTTTTCAATGTATTTGAAGACTGATTTGATTTGGGTCCAGTCATTTAAAATGAAGAGAGGAGAGCTCTGTACACAGCTGTGTACAGATATCTATAGCTCTGAAGTCTTAATTGCAAATTCAGATAAGGATTAGAAGGAGCTGTATCTCTGTAGACCAAAGGTATTTGCTAATACCTGAGATATAAAGTAGTTAGATTCAATATTTACTAATTTAGGATTTCCACTTTGGATGTTGATGGAGCTTTCAATATTTTAGTTGAAAACTCCACAGTTTTAAGCATCAGGAGGGGATTGAGTATTAGGAAACCTTCAACATGCCTCACTTTAAGAGTTTATTAAAAGAATTCATTTTGGACCAGCTGAAAAGTGGAATGATGTTTATTAAAGGAAAAATGTCACAGCACATGGTATTAGTATTAAGCTTTTGTTTTATACACAAAGAAATATATTAATGAAAAGTGTTTTAAGGGCTTATTATAGAGATGGTTTGTTTTGAAACACGGGCTTTTTCACAGCAGTTTTACACTTCATTGTGTACCATGAAAGACATTCTAAGTAGTAGTTGTCAGTTTCCCATCAGAAGGAGAGTACTGCTGGGGAATGGAGCCATTTATGATGCCACTCAAGCAGGACTAATCTAAGAGCGGATATCTTAAAAGTAAACCAGTAACAACAACAAATCCAAAGCAAAATACATAGATGGCACACAGATCATTCCCTTTTAGAGTATTCCTATTAAAAGAAGGAAATTTATATCATAAAGGTTTAGAGTTGAATTAATGAACTGATTAAAGCGAGAAGTTGTATCAAGTTGCAAAGACAGTCTTTGGATAAAACTGAAGCCGCTATGGAATGCAGTTTCCTCTTAGTATGAAAGAAATAATGGATCATTTCTCTTCCTAATTTTTCTGTAACACTTTTGTATTTTTTCATGGTATTTTCTGCCTTTGGATACTGTTAAGAAATGCATTTGTCTTTTTATTTTTTTCATTTTCAATATTAATGGTTGATCTTTACTCCCACGTTCCTGAGAATAATTTTGGAGAATAATGTGGAGATATCCAGTTGGTTCTGTTTTCCACCCCTAGATAATAGAAGATAATTGGAGGACACAGGTGTTAGTTAGAGAGGGTAAAAGACATAGATTTTCAGGGTTCAAGTGTTGTACTTCTTGTATTGGTAAGTGCAGAGCACTAACTCTCAACTGAAAGACAATTTGAAGTTCAGAAAACTGCCTTAACCTCTTTGGGGATCAGTGATCTCACCTGTAAAATGGACATAATCCTATTTGTTCTACCTACTTTTAAGACTATTTTAAAGCATTCTGTAAAACACAAAGCACGATATAAATAGGAGTTATTATTACTACTTGTCAAGTAAAAAGACATGCAAAAAAAGGGGATGGAAGAGGAACATTTTCATGTTCCCAGGCCAGTGTAGGAAATTTTAACATGCCAACATCAGAACTCTTAGAGACACTATATTAGAAGAGCTCACCATATTATACTTTCTTAATTCTTTCTTTAAGTGTCCATTGCCTACCTTTGCAGTTTGCAAAACCCTCTACATTGTAGTAAAGAGTATTTCTGAGATTAGAGTCGTAATAGATTTAGAGCTCAAAGGAACTTTAAATGTCATCAATTCCATCTCTTTCATATTATGAGGAAATGGAGGCCAAGAAGTGAAGTTGCTACCTGTCCAACTTCAGATGGCTGGTAAGTGGCAAAGAATGAGATTTGAGCCCAGGTCCTCTGATTCAATATCTACTGCTTATTTTGCTGTACCACATACACTTACATCACCTGGTGAAGACCATGCCTTGTACAACAGAAATGTCTGTTACCTTTTTTTCAGCATGATAAGATTTGCCAGGGCTTGTTCTCTGTTTTGTGGAGACTTTCAAAAGCCCATTGTTAACAGCTGTACCATGAGGATACACCAGAATAAAATTTCAGTAGAGAAAGACTAACAACACTTAAGGTTATTAAACACTTATTTTCAAAGTACTTTCTGTATATTACATTCTGTTCAAATTGCATTACATTCAAATAGTGTTTGAGTTGATCATTTGTGTTCGTCCTACTGTGTGCTCTACATACAGTAGGTCTTTAATGTTATACACATTTTATGGGTGGAGAAGAGAGATGTTTGCTGACTGACCTAAGATTAGAAAGTATACTGCTTGTGGAGTTGGAGCTTACTTGGATACTCGACTCCTTGGCCCTGTTTCAGGTAAGATTTTATCAGCAAAGAACTGATTTCTTTTTAGTTTCTCTAGATCTTGTGGTTTTCTAGGGTTTATGAACTCAAAGGTATATTTCTGGCATGGAGTGATTATGTATTCATTTTGTTCTGAAACCCTGAGTTTTAGTTTTAGTTACATTAAGTCAATAAACATTTACTAAAAGCCTACTATGTGCTACATGCTCTCCTTAAGTAAGCACTTGGGATACAAAGAAAGGCAAATCCGATTCCTGCTGTGGAAGAACTCACAGTCTGATAGGGTAAATGATATTGCAAATAACTATGTACAGACAAGATAGAGACAGAATTAATTGGAGACAGTTTTAGAAAGAAGGCACTGACATTAAGGGGGATAAATCTTCCTGGAGAAGAGGAGAAGGGGAAATAAACATTTATATAGCACCTACTATATACCTGGCACTGTACTAAAGCCTTTATGGATATTATCTTAGAACAGCCCTTCAAAGTAGATGCCCTTGTTATCCCCATTTTGAAATTGTGGAAACTAAGACAGACTTTCCTGATGTCTTCCAAGTAGTAAATATCCAAGGTGGGATTTGAACTTGGGTCTTCTTGAATCCAGGTCCAGTGCTCTATGCACTATTTCACCTTGCTGTCTCAATGAGGAATTTTTATATTGCACTAGAAATGAAAATCTGAATAGCCCTGTAACTGCATTTAAGCCGCTTTGACCATCCTGTTTTTGATAACATTTCCCTTTGTTAACATTTTCTGTATAATTGTAATTTCCATGTATTATCAGATAGCTCAGGAAAACTAACTTTGTTGATATAACTATGGTTAATTGTATAGGAAACGTGAATTTATCACTGTTTAAATAACATTTTGTCCTTTAAATAAGGTATATACTGTAGCTCTGTTTGAATACGCATACATTATTTTTTTTAAATGAAGTAATTTATTTATTTTCAGTTTTTTACAATCACTTCTATATATCTTAGATTTTTTCTCCTTCCCTTTCCCCTATCTCCCCAAGACTGCGTGCAATCTTATATAGGTTCTACACATAACATTTTTATTAAATACATTTTTACCTTAATCATGTTGCATAGAAGAATTAAAATGAATGGGAGAAGCCATGAAAACAAAACAGAACAAAACATAGCATAACATAAAACATAACATAACATAACGTAACATAACATAACATAACATCACATAAGAAAAAATGATATGCTTCATTCTGAGATCCAATTCCATAGTTCTTTCTCTGGATGTGGAAGGCATTTTGCCTCAAGTCCATTGGGAATTTTTTTAGGTCCTTGCATTGCTGTGAAGGGCTAAGTCTACCAGAAAAATTCCTCACACACTGTGGTTATTGTTGTGTACAAAGTTCTCCTGGTTCTGCTCCTTTCACTCAGCATCAGTTCATATAGGTCCTTCCAGGTTTCTCTGAAGTCTTCCTGTTCATCATTTCTTATAGCACAATAGTACTCCATTACATTCGTATACCACAATTTGTTCAGCCATTCCCCAATTGATGGACATCCCCTCGATTACACATACATTGTTATATATTCTTAATATAATGTCATATTTTTCTAAATTTCATATCAGTAACATTTGGGAGATCGATATATAAATGCTTCAAAAGATCTGAGTTAACCTACATGGCTAATTTACATTCTAGGTCTTTCAAGCCACGCATGGTGAAGCTTCAACCATCTTCTCTACATAGATGACTTACCTCTATTCAACTGTCTCCTAGATTTATATATTTTGTCCCAGTATTTCCCTTGAAGTCCAGATCCAGCTCAACAGCTGTTTGTTGGACATCTGTGACATATCTAAAACAGAACCTATCCTTTCCTGAATCCCCTCCCCTTTTCCTTGCATCTCTTTCTCTTTAGGGTACCAGTATTCTTCCAGCCATCCTGGTGTGCAGCCTCAATATTGTATTTCATTCTTCCTTCTCTCCCTCACCAAGCACACCTCATCATTTGATGAGTCTTTTGGAATCTGCCTTCATAATATATCTCACATCTTCCAAGTCACATGACCATCTATCTAATTCAAGCCCTCATCATCTCTCCCCTGTGCTATTGTGGTATCCATCCAACTGGCCTACCTGTTTACAGCCTCTTCCCTCTTTAAAACACCTGGAAAACTGATACTTCTCACAATGAAGTGCCTGGCCATATCATTCCTCTGCCATGTGAAAAGCCAAACCATATCACTCTTCTGCTAAATTAAACAAGTGGCTCTCTTGCTTCTGGGATAAAACACAAAATCCTCTTTTTGGCTTTTAAGAGTCCTTCCCAATCTTTGCACACTAATCTCTTTCTTGTACTCTCCTTCACACTATGTACATTCCTTCACTCTTCATACATTAGTTTGCAATTTGTTTCTGATGTTTCTCATCCCATATCCATGCCTTCTGTACTCTCTCCCCCATTCCTTAATCCATTTTCTTCTCACCTCTGCCTCAGACTCCTTAGCTTCCTCCTTAGTCATCTCCTAGAGAAAAATCTCATGTGATCCTCCATTTGCTAATGCCCTCTCTAGAAATAAATTTGTATATGTTTTGTATTTAATTTCCAAAGTATATTTTATTTGCAACCTAAGGATCTTTATTGCCTGATGTGTGTTTGTATCCCCAGCACTGTGCCTTGAACACTGTAGGCAATTAACAAATTTTTATCAATTAAAATTGAGGTATTAATATTTAAAATATGTAGGACTTTTGCTAGATGGTTCTTCACACTTAATGTTTGTGCCATTTAATTTATTTGAGAATAAAGAATACTTGCTTGGTGCCTCAGGTGAAGAGGATTGAGCTATGTTCCTGGTCTTATCTTTGGGTGGAGACAAAGTCAAGGAATGTAGCTTTGAACATTACCATATCTAAGCTTAGGCTGATAATATGGTCTTTCCCTTGTATTTTGTGCTTTGGGTATTATTGCTACTCTTTGAGATGTAGAACCATGGAAAGTGATCTGCTCTTTTAGTCACTAGTCCCAGGTGGGTCTGAGTACTGACTGACACATCATAATAGTGATGGAAAATCCTAAGGATTTAAAACTAGGAAGGATGTTAAAGGTCATCTAGCCCAATACCTTCATCTGGAAGATGAAGAAACTGAGTCCCTGAGAAAGGAGATTCCTTTCCCAAGGCCATCTAGGTAGCAAGTAACAGGGCTAGGGTTCACAACCTTACCTTATGGCTCTAAGTCCATTAAATTTAAACTTCTTCTTTATTACCCTGGCTTTTTTCCATATTTTATAAAAAAAAAGTTTTATTGACTTTTAAAAAAATAATATTTTATTTTCCCCCCAATTATGTTAAAACAGTTTTTTATGTGTGTTTTATTTTAAATTCTGAGGTCCAAATTCTATTGTTCTCTCCCTCCTTCCTCCTTTCCCTGAGAGAGTAAGAAGTCTGACAGACATATAAGTCATTTTGTACAAGAAGACTTGAACGAGAAAGATAGGAATGCAGGAGGAGAGGAGGAGAAGGGAAGGGAGGGGAGAGGAGAGGAAGAAGGAAAGAAAGAAAGAAGGAAGGAAAGAAAGTTGTGTTTCAGTCTGTATTCAGATATCACTTCTTTCTCTGGATATGGATAGAATTTTTCAATATCAGCACTCTAGAACGTCTTGGATCATTTATAGTTGAAAATAGCTAAGTCATTTACAGTTCTTCATCATCCAATATTGCTATAGAGTACAACATTCTCCTGATTCTGTTCACTTCACTTTGCATCAGTTCATGTCTTTCCAGGTTTTTGTGAAATCATTGTGCACAATAATATTCCATCACAATCATATACCACAACTTGTTCAGCCATTCCCCACTTGATGGACATCCCTTCAGTTTCCAGTTCCAGGTCATCAAGACCTATCCTCCTTTTTAAAAAATCTTTTTGGAATATAGACCTAGCAGTGGTATTGTTGGATCAAAGGATATACGCAATTTGATTGCCTTTTGAGCTTAGCCCCAAATTGCTTTTCCAGAATGGTTAGATCAATTCACAACTCTACCAACAATGCATTAATGTCCTCTTTTTAAAAATTTAATATCACTGTCATCTTCAGATATACAACATTCTACTACCCTTACCTCCCTTTATAACTAAACAAAAAAAACCCCTGACCTTACCATATTTACAACATCCTAGTTATCCATCTGCTGAAAAGATTAAAAATATCATTACTTCTTCCTTAGTTTTCTCACCTGTAAAATAGGGATTTTAATACTTGCACCACCTATGTGTAGCACCAAGTTCCTATGAGGAAACTGATCTGTATATCTTAAAACCCTGGGTGGGAATTATTCAAAGGAGCATAATTTATAATTTCAACTTCAGTTCAATATAACTTAATGGATGAAGTACCTGCTGTATGCATGTTATGTTAGTAATTGGGGAGAAAGAAATAAAAACAAGCAGTTCCTCTCCCTGTGAGAGGACATTCCCTTTGGACGTATGAGGAGTAGGGAGGAAGGTGGTATATGCAACTTGTGTACAGCTAAGTAAATACTAAGTGTATACTATACTAAGTAATTTCAGAAAAGAGAACTAGTAAAGGGAGGAGAGAGGCAGATCAAGAAAGGCTTCACCTTGACTGTGGCATTTTGTCCATGATTTGAAAGCAGCAAGATATTTTTTGAGGCAGAGATGAGGAAAGAGTGAATTCCAGACATGGGGGACCACTTCTGCAGACATTTAGTTGGCAACTTAGTTAGAATGTTATGTAAGAGGAATGAGGTTAGTTTAATGGGAATGGAGGACTGAAAAGTTGGTGGGAGCCAGACTGGTAGAGGTCTTTAAATGGCAGACTGAGTAGTTTGTTTTTGATCTTTGAGGCAATAGGAAGTCATTAGAGAATTTTGAGCAAGAAAAGTGACATTGTCAGATATGTGTTTTAAGAATATCAGTTTGGCAACTTTGTAGAGGAGGAACTGAGCAGGAGAGAGGCTGATGAATGTGTGTGGCATCAATCACAAAGGTAAAATTTTACCAAATGCCATGTTTAATGAAGTAGGAATGACAGCAGAAGAGATAGGTGCAGGCAGTGCTACGTTACCAACAGACATTCTCCCCCATTTGTTATTTTTTTGGTAAACACAGTGTGCATTGAATATGAACATTTGCCACAACCCTAACAAAGCCTCCTAAGATCACATCTGTACTGTGTGAATACGGGTCTTGACCATCTGTCTATGATTCAAGGCTAATTATCCACCCTGTGGACTCTCCAGAATCCTCTTTTCACCTCCCTGACCTTCCATCACTTCATTACTCCTTAGGAGCTAAACCAGAGGGCCATCAGAAGCAGACAGAAGAGGTTTCTAGAATTCAAACCAAGCCATTTTTCTCTTTTTTCAGCAGATATGGTAAAAAGGTTTTGTGGAGAAAGGGTCAAACTGTTGGCTCCAGATAAGGTTTCTATTATAATATCTGTGAATTTCAGTTACCATCTCTTTCTCCTCCTTTCTTCCCTCCTTCCTCATCAAATCAATAAATTAGAAGTAGAATCTCATTTTAAGAAACTTTAAGGGTCATCAGAATTTTTACATTTAGTCTCAAGTGCATCATAACCAGAACCTAATTATTTCAATGTATGGAAGGAAAATGTGACATCATTTGTGTTTCACTGTGTTAAAAATGCAAATATTCATGTTCATTGTACATGTAGTGGATATCCGAAGCAGGATGCTCACTATAAAGAACATTGACTCTGGAGTTAGGGGATCTAATCAGATACTGCCTCTCGTCCTCCATTCTAAAGTGAAGGCTCTGGACTGGATGGACTCTTAAGATCCTTTCCAGCTGTAGAACTGTGGTCCTATGAACTAGTAAAGAATGGCAACTGTCATTTGAAGGAGGAGGGGGAGAGGTAGAGGTGTCTTTATAAAGCCAAATAGAAAGGTACTGGAATTTTTTTTTTTTTTTTTTGGTGGGGGAAAAGAAAAATTGGCTGACCATCGAGGTTTAAGATTTTCTTTTCCCAGATTGTCTTTTGTAATGGTGAAATTCCTAGGGAAGAATATTCCTGTTTAGGAGGAGACATTTGAATTTGGTTAGTGTCAGGTACCCCCAGGAAAATGCATCAGCTAGTTTTTCTTTTGTTTCTATCCTTGAGAATGTTTGGGAAGGTAGATTTTTTTTTAAAGCATCCTAATAAAAAATTTCTTTTAAAACTCATGATTTGAGAAGGGGAAAAATGACAATAAAAGCAGCATGGTTTTTTGAGTTAAAGCCTGGAAGCAACAATAGGAGGGATAACCAAATGCCATGCAGAGTAATAATACTGAGAGTAGTCACAGCTGAGCTATGCACACCCAGGAAGCCTAAATTTATGTTGCGTGGAAGACCATTGGTGACCGATTTTATTTCTGTTTTGAAGAAAAAAAGTAGTAGAAAAATACATGCACACACTTCCTTTCTTCTTCTCCCAGTTGATACTTGCATCCTTTCTTCAGAAAAATGTAATTTGATACCATGGTACTATCCTTTCATCATTTCTTAAATTCTTTTGTTATTGAAGATAATATTTGCACTTCAAATATTTAGAATTTGTTGTATGACTCCTGCTGAAAAGACTTTAAATGATGCATATAATACCTGGGATTTTATATCCAGATATAGGATGCCAATAAATATAAAAGCAGGTCTGTGATTAAAAATCAGATAACTACTTTGGGTTTAAGATAGACCCTCCATAAAAACAGCTTGTCAAAAACAAGTGTTACTGTCTTTTTATTTTATCAACTTTTTTCACTATAAGGTCGATGCTATTGTCCTGCATTTTGTGAATATCCATTTTTGCCATGATTTTAATTTATCTTGAAGTAATTTGGTTTAGAACATGGAGAGGTTCTTAACCTAGTACATATGAATTTTTTAAATTAATATTTTGTAACCATAAATGTTCTGTTACTTTCCTTGATAGAATGTAAATTTTCCTAGCACAAGGACTGTTTTATTTATGCAGTTACATCCCATTTGCCCAACAGTGTCTAGCACATAGTAAGTATTTAATAAGTACTTGTTGATTACTTCACTGGACTGATACTTCAAATGGTCAGTTTCATGAGTTCAGAATTCAGAAGGAGGAACAAATGATTCAGTGCTTTTTAGTGGCCCCAAATCTTTCTCTGAAACAAAGTTTGTTTTTTCTATACCAATATTCTTCTTGTGATGTTGAATGGTTATGAATCTTGGAATGTTATAGTTTCTGAAAAATTGAAGTTGAGGGTCACGTAAAAGTGGTTGTGAGCTGACCACATGGGAATTCTACATGATCCAGTCTGACCCTTGAAGTAAATGTTTAAGAGAAAGGTATGGAAGGTCCCTCGCACCTTGTGTAGACCTCCTGTGGTCAACTAATCGGTAGGACACAGAGAAGGGGACTTGAAATATTAAAAGCTGTGGCAAATGGTAAAAGAGGCAGATGTAAGTATGAGTAGGTTACAGCATATTTCTGATAAAGAAAAATGTGGTATACAGAATGTTATCTGAGAAATGTATCTGTGAAGGACTGAAGGGGAAGGGAAAAGGAAGGAGACTAAGCATTTATATAGTACCTACTATCTGCCACATACTATGCTAAGTGCTTTTTGCAAATTCGATCCTCACAACAACCTTGGGAGGGAGGTGCTATTATTAAGCGCATTTTACAGTTGAGGAAACTGAGGCAAGCAGAAGTTAAGTGATTTGCCCAGAGTCACACAGCTAGTAAGTATCTGGAATCCAGATTTGAATTCAGCTGCCTTTGGAAAAGGAAGTGAGAATTGATCTTATCATGAGAGGTCGGGATAAATGATGGAGAACCCTTGTCCTCCACTGATGTTTTTGAAATGTCAAGAAATTTAGAAGCCATTTAGATTTCCACATTGTGGAAAGCGGCAGGAGAGTAGAAGAAATTCTGTATTGGATATTTGGAAGGATCCTTGACAAGAATCTCACAGAATGAAAAAGTAATGTGGAGCAGGCATAAGTTTCTGTAACAATGAAGTCTCATGGCCCTTAATGTAGCCCTACCTTTGGAGCTTGACTTTACCTCCCCCTCCCCCTTGTTTTTCATTTCTAATCTGCCAAAGATGATTTAATTTATTCTGAAACTAAAGTAGTTCTCAACTGGAAAAAATAAAGTGTAAAAATGAGATAATTAGCAGACCAAATAGTACTGAATTCATACCACACTAATGTTTCCTTTTATTTGTCTATTTTAAGTTTTAATGTTCAGTGTTTTTCTCAAGGGGGGAAAGGCTGATTTACTCTGCCTGTTTTTTTTTAATGATGACTTGGATGGTCCAACTCTCTGCCCTTATGACTTATAAGACCCCTCTTACTCCATTTTTTTCCCCCTTGAAGTTAGTTGGAATTAATTGTTGGAAAGTAGCTTCCTGTTTAGGAAGAACACTGTTCTCCCTTGGTAATATGCACTTAAAATTTACATAGATAAGGGGGAAAAAAGAATGCATTTGAATATTCTTATAAAGGAAAGAAGGGGGATTGAGTCCTGACTGTCAGAATATGGCTCTTAGAGCCAGAAGTAAATATATGCTTTGGCATAAGAAGAATCTTTTTATATCTTGTGTTCCTTAATGTGTCTATCAGTAAAATGAGAATAGCAATGTTTTCAGGGATCTAGCTCTATTGGAGTTAAAAGATTAAACAAGATAACTGGAATTTTTTTTTAAAAATCCATTTCCTTTAGCCTTATGGCTGTGGTTCCCTTGAAACTAACTAAGCCACTGTGCAAAGACGATGTGAGGCTTTATCATGTGGAGGGTAGATGACCAGATGGCAGTTCTTTTTTCTACATAATGACTCTCACTCTGGTGACTTGTAATTTATGAAGTAGCCTCTGATCTAAAACTCTTATGGCTGCTAAAGAGCACAGAGAATGAAAACTGTTCCCTCCAAAAACGGGGCAACCCTCCCAACTCCAAATCTTTGCACTTTGAGCATCTCTCCATATCCAGTGTGTGTGTGTATCTCCAACTGAAACAAATTAGAAGAGGAAAGTTGTTTGACATGATGTCTTATTCCAGGGTAAGCGACTTTTTTTGCTAACTGCCTGCCAACTAGTATACTAAGCCCATGAGGGTTGCTCCCTGAAAGAGGAAAAGGTAGACTATAAGATAAAGGAGGGTAGGGTAGTGGGAGAGTCATAGGAAGAGTTCACAATGGAAGAATGCCACAGGCAGTATACATAAGTTTCTTAATCTTTTTTTTTAGAATTTCTAAAAGATCAGCACAATTTTTCAAAATTTAACATTTTTTTAAAAAAAGGTCTAAATGAAATTGGGGCAGCTTGGTGGCTCAATGGATAGAGCACCAGGCCTCAAATCAGGAAGATTCACCTTGTTGAGTTCAAATCTAACCTCAGACACTTAATAGCTATGTGACTTTGGGCAAATCACTTAACCCTGTTTACCTCAGTTTCCTCATCTGTAAAATGAGCTGGAGAAGAAAATGGTAAACCACTTTGGTATCTTTGACAAGAACGTCCCCAAATGGAATTATCTCTTGAACTACCACAACAAATGGAATTAATATGGAATTTAGTCCTCCCCTGACTTGTAGTGGAAAGAGCCTCAGGACTTGGAATCCCAAGACCTGAGGCAAACTACGTGAATAAATGAATGAAAGAAAAAGGATTTATGTTTAAGATTTCTAAGTGTTGGGCCACCCTACACAATAGAGATAGCTAGTTCTTGTACTTGGGAGTTTACATTGTCATTGGGAGTACTCTAAGGGAAGTGGTAGTTTAGCTGTGCTGAGATGATTAGTGGAGCTTTAGTCATTTTATTGACACACCCTTTCCAGAAGTAACTGTATTGTTGTTTTGATTGGTTGAAGAGGGAGGAACTATGACTTGTAGTTGAAAGATGGCCAGAGATGCCAGGGGTGGATAGGTGCAGAGTTCCTGGTTAAATATTGGTGTTCTATTTGTACTCACCCATCTGGGCCCTGGGGTTAGAACTGACTTAATTCTTCTCTTTAGTCTCTGAATTAGGTAGTACAGCCCTGGAGTTGAATTCAACCCTGGGTAAGTCACTTAACACTGTTTGCCTCAGTTTCCTCATCTGTAAAATGAGCTGGAAAAGAAAATGGCAAACTACTCTAGTTTCTCTGCCAAGAAAATCCTAAAGGGGGTCATGAGTTGAACATGACTGAAATGAATGGATAACAAAGTTCTCTGAGACCTGTAAAATGCGTTTAGAATGTAAGGTCCCTGCTAATTCTAAATTCAATTAATATCCCTTTCCATCTTTTTTTCTTTGCCTTTTGTCCTGCTAGTACTGATGAAGGAAGGTACTTTTTCCATAGTTAAGTAGGATCATAAAATTCAGAACTAGCTTCCAGGTCTTCTCACTGACATAATGTCTGTTCCCTAGGTTCAGTCCTGGGCCTTCTATACTAGCTTACTTGGTGTTTTCATCAGCTCTTGTGGACTCAAGAGCGCATATTCATAGTTCTTATATCTACACGTATAGCCCTAGTCCCCTTCTTGTGCTCTTAATGCTTTATCACCAACTACCTTTTAGATATCTTGAACTGGATGCCCCATAGGCATCTCAAATTCAAAACATCTAAAACAGAACTCATTATCTCCTCCTCCACCTTCCCAACTTTCTGTCACTGTTCACCCAGTCATCCAGGCTCACAACTCGGTGTCATCCTCATCTCTAAACTCACAATCATCCATTCTCCTATCAAATCTTATCATTTGTTCCTTCATAACATCTATTGCTACAATATGGCTTCTCCCCACTCGGTTGCCACGCTGGTACAGGCCCTCATCACATTACACTTGAACTATATGGCTATAGTCTTCTGAAGGTTGGGTTCCCTACCGGAAATCTTCATTCACCTTGGCTTCCATGTTATAATATTTCTCTCACCCTAATAAGCTCCACTGGTTCCCTTTTAACTCTATGATCTATTAAGCCTTTTATAAACTGACATCTTCCTACCTTTCCAATCCTTCTATATGTTATTTTCCTCTAACATACCTTAGCTATTCCTCTAACAAGACAATCCATGTCCAGTCTTTGCACTGACTTCCCTTTCTTTAGATGCTTTCCTTCCTCACCTCCATAGAGCTCCTCTGGCTTCCTTCCTACTTTCTGCAGGAGACATTTTGAGATCACTTTCCATCTTTTCCCTAGAGCTTGTCTATACCTAGTTATTTACTTGTCTCTCAATTAAAGTGTAAGTTCCTTGAGGGCAGGGATAATATATTTGCTTTTCTTTGTATTCTCAGGGTTTTGCCCCTTGTCTGTCTAGACTCTTGTCAGCATTTGATGTTTGTTGACAGACTGACTAATCTAATCCAACACCTTCTGCATCTCATTTTACCTATGAGAAAACTGAGACCCAGACTCCACATCTATCTTTCCCTACCTTACTAGATTGAGGTTGTTTGATGTAGATATAGTTAAATTCTTGGTTTCCAAAGAACTTTACTTGTTTTAGAGAAATATACTGCCCCATTTTCTCACAGTCATGTCAGGAATCTAAGAATAAACCTATCTACTGGCTGGTGTTGGATACATTTTAAATCTAGCTTGCCAAATTTCCCAAATCCAGGGTGAGAAATAAATCTGTTTCTTTGAATAGCAATGAGGAAGATGGGTAAGCATTTTAAAAGGGTGGATGATGATAGCTGGTAGCAAGGCTAAATGGAGTTTTATGTTTATATGAACCATTCAGTATAAAATGATAAAGTGTTTTCTGATTAGGCGATTTTAGTTTTTATGGTGAGAAAATGGTTAAACACAGAACATTTTCTTATAAGGTCTTTTATATGAATGCTTTCCTTTTTTTTTTTTAAACTGAAAGCACATCAAGGAAATGGATGATGCATCTCATTTGAGTCAAGTGAAACAGTTTAAATTGTTACAGAGCTAAGTTAAAAAGAAAAAGAGTAAATAAATCTCCTGTAAAGAATCTTTCCCACAGTAAGTTTTCCTTCTCATAGTGAACTGGTAACATTTATCTGTAATATTTGGTAGCTGCTGTCATCGATCAGGAGGCTTACTGGGATATAAATTCAGTGGCCATAACCTATACAGCTTTTAATTTTTTTTTTTAAGCAAGAGGCTAGGAAGAGCATACCCTGAGAATGACTTGTATTGAAATAGAATTAGGAAGAAGATCTGTAAAGGTAAGAAGGAATGCCCGGAGAACAATTCTATGTGGCAAAAAAGTCAGGAGATAGGGAAAAAAATATTAATCTATCACTATAAAATATTATTTTTCTTAAGGTCATACTTTGAAAACTGGAAGTGGAATACAGGCTAATAAAGAAAGGAGTAAGGCTAACTTTGGTAGATTATGAGAAAAAAATTCTAGATTAAATTAAATGCATGTGTTGGTAGATGAGCTGGATTGCATTCCACAAATAGTGCTACTATTTTGTTCTTTCTGATGTGATACTTTTGTCAGATTAGAAGCATTAGTGCCCTCTATTGTCCATAAGAAAATTGCAAAAATTTCATAGAGCTATTCCTGTGTTTCTGACCATGTTCAAGCAGACTTTTGTTTTAGATGACAATAAATGGTGATAACTGGCAAACTGAGAAATGGGATCCTGGCTCATTTTGTGAGTTTTCTTTGTTGCATGGTAATTTATTAATATTTGGATTTCAAAATAGGCATATATTAGAGCATATAATACATGCCTTTTCCTACTTGATGGGTTGCTTGGGGATAATGTGGTAAATTATAACAGGGAGTATTCTTCAGAAAAGGAACTATATAAATTTTAGATATCATTTGTCAGTTACGTAGCATGAATAGAAATAAGGTTAGTTATGCAGTAGAATATTTTTTTCCTTTTAGCAAAATCAATTAATTGGACCTTTGGAATGAGAGGTAAGGGCATAGTTCCACCTTGGCATTTAAGTAACCTATAATAAAATGCAAAAGTAGATATTTAATACTTTACTTTTAAAACAAAATAAAATATTTCCCCCCCATAATTATGGTTCTCTTTTCTTGACAAGAATGATTTTTTAAAAATAGTTTGGTTAAGGAAAATTTTATAATGCATATAACTTTAAAAAAAATGAAAATCACATGCTTGCGCTTTTTTTTTTTAAACTACATTAAAGTGAACTGCAAGAATGACAACTTCATTCGAGCGGATCATTTGGAATTACATTAAACAGCTGCTGTTAAACAGCTGACAACAAAGGAGACCATTTTGATCTCAACAGCACAGAGATTCTAGCAGCAAGCTTCCTTAGAGATGTTATGAAGAACACATTGTGCTCTTGTATACCAACACACAGTGTACTCCCCACTGTGCTTGTTGCCAAACACTGGTTTTTCTAATCACTTTGTATTCAGTCAGGGATCCAGGAAGTCCAAATCCAGCCAGACAAATGCAGAACAGCTTAGTTGAAGCAGCTTTTAACAGGTGCCATTGGTATAGACTTGTGGAACCTGAGAGACAGCACAAACAACTGAGGAACACTGGTCAACAGAATTGGATTTGTCCTGGTGCCCATGATGGCATCCGCTGCTAACTAGCAGCTTGCCACAGGGAATGGTTAATTGAACCATATGAAATGGTACAAAGGGGTGGGATGGGGTAGGGGGAGGGAAGGAGATGTGGTACCTATGTGTGTAAGCACCCTATAAACAGACTGTGGCTGGATTCTTCTGTGCCTGCTGATTTGTTCTCTGTTCTGCCAGAAAGAAAGTAGATCAGAATAAAATGAGTATGCCTACAAGAATTAAAAGGGATGGATGAGAGATTTGATTTAAGAGGGTGCTTTCCTGTTCCTGAAATAGTCAATGGAAGGGTGAGAAAAAATAAGCATAGAAATAATTGGATAGGTCATTGTTTTGCACTGTCCTTGCCTGCAAGGGTATGCAGTGCATCCCAGCGTACCACAATCATCTGCCATGTCTTATGATTATTTCCTGTTTGTGTGGCCCACTTTCTTCCCTTGCCGATCTTGTCTTTAATAAGTTGCATCCTTTCCAGCCGTGCCATGCTCTGGGTCACTAACCTTAACATGACATAAATGAAAACTAGAAGAATGAGATAGTTTATAAAATGTTGACTGAATTAGCCCTCTCCAAAACCTTTTCTGTTCATAAATAAAGGTATCATTTGTATCATACAATCAAGGAATTGAAAAGAGAATTCATGTAGCTTTAGCTGTGCAATTATTCCTGAATTTGGTGTCAAAAATCCTAAGTTTCAGTTCCAACTCTGGACCAGGCTCTTTATGTCTATGTGCCTCTTTTTTCTCATTTGTGAAACTAAGGTGCAGGATTACATGACCTCTGAGGTCCCTTCCAGCTTTAAATCTGTGATCTTAGAGTCCTATAAATTCTTTCATTTTAGAGAAGAAACCAAGGCACAGAAATAAGTAACTTCACCAGGATCCCAAGGTTAGATCATATCTGAAACCTCATCTTTAACTCAGGTCTCCTAATTCCCAGCATCCTTTCTTATCCTTTTCTGTTTTCAATAATAACAAGGAAAGATTCACTATGACTTATGGTATCTAAATTGTGTCTAATTCCTTCTCCTTTATCCTCCACCTTCACAATTAGACTATGAGCCTTTTAAATGCTGGGATTGTGTCTTATTTCATCTCTGTATCCCCAATGCCTAGTTCAGCCCTTTCCATATAATTTTGATAGATCTGGCATTTCATTGATGTTTGCACAAATAGTACCAAGAGTGACCTGTCCATTCCCTCTCATCCTGTATGGCTTTTGTCCATGTCCTCCCCTAAATCCTTTACAGAGAGTTTGCTCACCATGCGAGGGAGCTTGCCTTTAGATCTCGTGACATTATGTGGGTTTCAGTAGAGTACACAGGTAGACTGTTCTGTTGTCGCTTGCTCTTGCTATTTCACCAGCCCTACCTCCTCTTCCCATCATGTATCATATTAGGATCACAGATTAAGAGTCAAAAGTAGCTTCAGAAACCATCTAGTCCAATGCCTTCATTTTAAAGATTAGGAAACAGAGACCAGGAAAGGTTAAAGAAAGGATAGGTAGTGAGCAACTGACTCTGGATTTGAACTCAGGTCCTCAGACTCCAAATCCAATGCTATTTACAGAATGTAATTACCAACCATGACATTGCCTCAGTGAAATACTCAGCCCTGCTTTTGCCTTGAATATAGCCTATTGTCAGTAAACATTTATTAAGTGCCTTTTGTATGCCAGGCACTGTGCTAAGTTCTGAGGTTAAAAAAAAAGGCAAAAGATAATCTCTTCCTGATGCAGGAGACAATATGCAAACAACTATGTATAAACAAGCTATATAGAAAACAAATTTGAAACATTAGAGTGAATTCCCATAGAATTATGGGAAAATGGGAAAGATTTCCTGTAGAAGGTGGGAGTTTAGCTAGAACTTGAAAGAAGACAGGCAAGTCAGGAGGGAGTGATGAAGAGAGTATTCCAGGCATGGGGGCTTGCAAGGAAAGCTCAGGAAAATACTCAAGAGTTGGAAGATGCAGTGTCCTGTTCTAGGAACAGAAGAGAAGCCATTGTCACTGGATCACAAAGTACATGAGGGTGGGAAAGCTGTAGAAAAACTGGAAAGGTAATGGAAGACCAGGCTATGAAGGGCTTTGAATGCCAAACTAAGTTTCATATTTGATCTTGGAGGCAGGCAGTAGGGCAGTCAGTGAAGTTTATTGGTGTGTTGGGGAGGGACATAGTCAGACCTGTATTTTAGAAGAGTCACTTTGACAGCTGAGTAGACAATGGATTAGAATGGGAAGAGACTGATTAGCAGGCTATGGCAGATGCACTAGGGTGGTGTCCATGTCAGTGGAGAGAAGGGAGAGGATGCAAGAAATGAGATGGAGGAAAAATTGACAGATTAGGACAATAGAGTTGATGTACGAGGTGAATCTAAGGTGACCGGAATGTGTTTCTTTGCATAAAAGAGTAGTTCAATAAAGTACAAAGAAAATAAGGCTGTTCTCATAATTAGTAGCAACAACTATTTGCTACAACATTTTCTGGTTATTGTATTTCCTTGTTATTTTGCTACGTAATTTGTCATATCACATTGGAAATCAACTGGGACCTAGCAAGAATAGACAACATTTCTTAATTCAAGCATTGCCAACATTCATACCCTTCAATGTCTCAGTCATGTGCATCAGGAAATAATACCAGATTTCTGAAGCATGGCACTTGTTAAGGAATTTGGCAGGCCCAGTTATAAGCAGGGCTTAATTCAGGCTGTAAATTCCCAGGTTAAAGAAAAGAGTCGTCAAGCCCTTTTGACAGCTTCTAATGCTATCCTATTATAAAAGCCTGTCCCCCAAATTTTGTTAAGCCCACTCTATATAAACAAAATTAATCTATTTTAATAATATCAGTCTACATTCACTAGTATCCTTCTTGGAGAATTTTATCAACACCATCTAATCATTAATAACTGTGTGTTTTGTACGAATTAAAGATGGAAGGGAGGGTAACTGAATCTTGCTTTGTGAAAGTACTGGTCCCTAATTTAGATGTGTGGTTTGAGATACCATTGTATTCCATTCTAGTGCTATGAAAAGAGATATCACTGTAGCTCACAGAGGAACTCAAGTAAAACATTATCATGCCAGTTGTTGTTTATTTTCTAAGTATAACAACCCATGAGAGGCTTGAAAGTATGCTGGATTAAGTCAAAAAGCCTGGACTCTGGTTCTGGCCTTCCCACTAGTTATCTGCGTGATCAATTGTTCAACATCTTTTCCTCGTTTTTACATTGAAAGAATTGGACTAGGTGATCAGCATGGCTATTTGCTCCACCTCCGTTTAGTAACTGCTTCAGTCTTTAGAAGTTGTAACTAAGAAATCCATCATCTGGTAGCCATACTTACTGTAATGAACATCTCTGAGTTTAGCTAAGATGATCTCTGTTGCCCTGCTCTAGACTTCAACAGCCTGTCTTTTTAGTTTATTAGAACCTGCTGGAACTTGCAGGAACTCACTGGCAGAGCCTTTGAAACTGTGAGGTCACTGCCATGATACGATGACTCATTGCAGCAGGACTTTACTGGAGGTAAAATAAATTGAATAGATAGGATTTTTAATTTAATAGGGAGGGTTTTCATAATATTTAATTTAGTCGGGGAGGGGAACCAACGTAATTTTATGTTAAGATGAGAAGCCCTGTAAACATTCGTCCTTTTTGTTTCATGCTATATGTTTTCCCTGCCAGATCTTAGGTTAATAATCCCTTTCGTGATTCCGAATCCTCTTTGTCATTGTTCTTCAATGATAGGAACGGCAGAGACAATACTCTTGTATTGTAACACCAGGTTCTGGCCAAAAATTTTGCAGAACATTGTTTCATCTAGAAATCCAAAGCTCTTTGGGTACGTTGGAGGCAAAATCCAAGTGAAAATTAATCTCTACTCTAAGATAAATTAAAACTTTCAGTACTAATGACATTTTCAGTAAATAGGAGTTGTAGGATTTGAAGCAAAACATATATGTAGTATTTAATTTGTGTGGAATGAAACATTGTTCCACATTCTTATAAAGAGACTGATGAGCTAATATCCAAGAACTTGGTGGGTCTTTTTATTTTTTCACCAAAAGTCGAACTGGGTATGGCATGTTAATTTTATTTAGGTCAGTTTATCAGTTGCTAATAGATAAATGTTTCAGTGCCCAAATGGTGGCCGGATGATCTGAAAAAGGTATTTCACCTTCAAAAGATGAGTGAATTATGATCTACTCATATCTGGGATAAGGTTTATTTATGTCCTTGTACTGTCATAAGAGTCACTATGAAGATCAACAACTTCAGAAAATTTTAAAAATTGGAGCAGGGAGGGATTTTTGTGCCCTGAAACAGTTAACTTCAGAATTTGCAATTTTATTTTGGGCCATATATCTGTAAATGTGATTTTTGTTATTGTGGAATTGATGTTCTTTCTTGAGATATACATTTTCATCATATTGAGATTATTCTTAACCAAATATGTCTGTAGACTACATAGCCTCTACTATAGGAATAGTAACATTTAATATCAATATCCCACATAATTTTATTGATAATAACAAGCCAAGAGCAAGCTTTCTTTTGTTTAAGAGTAAGGAAATAAATCCTATATTTTAGAGTAAGACGCTGACATAAAATTGAGGCAGAATAATAGTAGTATTCCAAATTGAGACCTAACTCAAGGAAGTGAAGAAACAAAAATAATTTTAAAAATGAATATGGAAAACCATGGGGATATTAACTTTAATATTAAAAAATCTCTAAGAAATTTAACTGAAATTGGTGCATAGAGACAGATCAGAAAAGGAAAGTTGAGGCTCAGTGGTAAGTCCTTACAAGTCTGCAAAGAGAGTCTCATGAAGAATTGCAGACTCTATGACACCTGCAAAGTGTATACTGCCAGCTCTGATAATTAGAGCAGAAATATAGGCTCTTACTAAGAAGATAGCACCCTAACTAAAATCTGGACAGAGAAATATAGAAAAGTTTATATTCCTGATCTCACATGGAGAAAGAAGTCCAAGTCGAATGACATCATGAAAGCTGAAGTAGCTGCAGTGGCAGTAGGCCAGAAATATTGCTAGAAAAACAGATGGAAGATGGGACACATTTATAACCAAAAAGAAACTACTCATAGGTAACACAGCATGTATTGCCAGAAACAAAAAGGTGGTAAGATGAGCAAATAACCTTTATACGTCCTATTTGGCTTTCCTGTGTATGTTTCGCCTGATTTCATTCATTCCTTCATTTAACCTGTTTCTATTAAGAGCTTCCTGGGTGCAAAACAGTCCTTCATTATTTTTCATGTATTGGAAGCCTCCCTATGGAAGTCAAAATTGAGTTCATCTCTTATTATAGTTCATACATGTAAATTATTATAATTGTTTATGCCCGTGTGTATAATACACATGTGTGTATTATAAGAATTTCTTGATTAGATGATTTGGAATTCTTGAATTGCCTTTATGTTCTTGGGCTGTTCCATGAATGACTCATCAACTAAATATTGCACCATCTGAGGGCAGAGGCTTTGTCTTCTTTCTGATGTCTTCCATATTTCTGTGGCCATTCTTTGTGCTAGAGTGCCTGCTAAAGGGATGAACAATTGGAGAAAGACATGATCTAGAATTCAGATTTATGTATTTCCTTTAAAAATACTGCATTGTTCTTCACCTGACAACTTTTCCCTGTCATCACCACTGTAACCTGGAGTTTCTCATCCTTTCTTTTAAGTCAAAAAAAAAATTGGCTAGTGGTACAGGTATTGATTAATTTTAACTTCATACAAACGTACCAGCCAGTTAGATCAACCTGAAGGAAGAGATTAGAAATATGAGAGGAGCAAGTCTATGTTTGTTCCATTTTCATATGAATTGGACTTAAAGAAGGCATGAGGAATTAAAGTATATTATCCACTTGCTTTAATTCACTTCTAAAGAAAATAATTCCAGGACCTGATTTTATTTGTTTCTAATCTACATGTTCAAAGTCTTGGGACTGGTATAGAACACTCAGAAAACACTACTGCTCATGAAAAAGTTTAGGCAACTCCCAAATTAAGTCCCCCTAAAGACGTAAAGAGTTCAAAAGAGTTGATCTTTTACTGTATAAATAACTGTCTTGTGTATTATCTCTTCTAATTTGGGCCCTAATTAATTATGAATCAGTTTCAAGGTTCAAGTGACTAAACATCACTGTGACAAGTGCTTTAAAAATGCTATATCAAATTGCTTATTGCCTTAGAAAGGGGGTGGAGAGGAAAAAAGGGAGATAACTTGGAACCAAAAAAAATTTCAAAAACAAAATGTTAAAAATATTATTTTTTTACATATAATTTTACATATTTTACATATAATTTTTACATATAATTGGGAATAAAAGCAGTTTAAGTGTCCTAAATACCATTTAGCATGTTGGACTATTTCTGATTAGCCATTAGTAGATTATGAATGTGTTTATGATTTTGTTTGGAAGTCTAACGGCTGATGCCTTCTCCATTCATTAGGAACTGAGTAGATCAAAATGGTGATAGTTTAATCTTTCTTGATACTTTGAAAGATATAGCATCTAATTCATACAGGTATTGTCTTCCTACATGCAGATAGAATACGTCCATGTCTTTAAATCTGACAGTCATCAGTTGTGTTTACGTTTATCCTTTCATCCACAAGGCTTATATATTTTTGGAACATCTTTTTTGATATGCTAAAAGCAGCTATATAGAGATGAATAGTCTCCTTCTAAGGATACCCTATTAGATTAAGAGTGTTACCATACATCCTCATCATTCTAGTCACCTGATAGGTTTAGTGACCTGCCACTTACTTAACTTTATGACTTTCAGCAAAGTCACTTAACCCTTTTTGGGTTGGAACAAACTGGGGTATTAGAAAAGATTGTATTAGTAACTTTGGGTCTCTGATTTAAGGTTCAGGTTAAATGTGAAGATTCAGAAATTCAGGTTAAAATGGTGATAACACCTCCATATCTCAGAAGGTGGCTGTATTTCATGATGTTAAAATGCTTTGAAAAATTATAAATGCTATCCGAATACAAAGCATTATTAATGCCTTGTGACTTGGCATGGGGAAGATTTGACTCTGGAGCAATAACTGTTGGAATTTGGGATTCCATTAATAATAACTCAAATCCATTTTTGGAAGATGTTGCATTTTCCATTGAATACCTTTTGTTTAAAGGAGAATCTCCTTTTGAGGTTCTAGTAGTAGGGATTTTGTTGTCTTGGTAGGTCCAACACCAGAGGGCAATGTAAACACATTTTAACTATTTTTCACATTTACTTCTGGTATATATGCACAATCAAGCATGAAACATTGGTGACCTTTTAATTTTTCCTTTCTGAATTTGGATCTGGGCTTGCAAGGCTTGGGAAATATTCCCACTTGAGATACTGTAATACAGTGGAGAAAACCCTCCGTTTACAGTCTGAAGATCTGGATTCAAATCTTGCTTCTGCCCTTTACTACCTGTGTGATCTTGATCAAATTACGTCACCTCATGTGCAAAATGAAGGGGAGAGTGTAGGGAGGGAGATAGACTAAATGACTTATGGTCAGTCCCAGCTCTATGAAACAATGGACTCCAGACACTAGTGTTTATGGAAGGTAATATTTTCTCCAGCTAGGTTTGCATATAGAAATAAGTAATTGTTTTTTCTGCTAACTGCCCTCCAAAAGCTTCCAGGACTTTAGTGGTGGCACCATTATATTTCTAGTTGAGTTTCCTTCATTCTACTAGCTACTCTATTTATGGGTAGAGCTAAGGAGGAAGCTGGGGAAATCACAAAGGGACATTATAAGTTTGGGACTATAATTCAGGGATCAGTTTCTCGGATAAGAAAATTAGCAGTGTTTTTGACATCTGCCAAAAGAAATGTGTGTGTGTTCATCCTTTGTTGCCAAAGAAGACCATTCCATCAGAGAAATAATGACATGACTTTATTCACTTTGTTTTGAGTGAGGGAGGGCTATGCAAGTCACCAGTCTCACTTCTCCTCCAGAGCCATCTGAATCCAGTGACCAGATATTCCTCAGGATGACTGGAGATGACCCAGGATGAGGCAATTGGGGTTAAGTGACTTGCCCAAGGTCACACAGTGAATGTCAAGTGTCTGAGGTGAGATATGAACTCAGGTCCTCCTGACTCCTGCACCAGTGCTCTCTCCACTGCACCACCTAACTGCCTTCCAAAAGAAATGACCATAGTAACAAAGGAGAATTACTGAAGTGCATTGATTTTAAAAATTTGGTTCAACAAATGGGCATTTTTCATCCCCTCAACATCTCCATTATCCTACCAAAAAAACCCTTGCCAAAGAAATCCCAAGATATTCTGAAAAGGTTTGGACTTTATCAGAGGGAAGGAATAAAATGTCAATTCCTTTAAGTTCTGGTAAATTTTTGTTGTCCTTTACCTGGACTTTCAGCCATCCTTATGGACAGGTGTTTATCAAGTTATACATCCACCATTGGTTTGAGGGATTGCTCTAATGGGAAGCATTTTGAATATTGAATGTTAAGCTTGTTTCTTTGTATGGTTTAGAAATCTCTGTTGTCCAGAATTGTACAGATAAGGCAGCCCCATTTGCTTTATTGTCAGGCCTATGAAGCTGCATAGAAATGCTAATGTGACATAAGGGGCTGTGCTTGGGAAGGTCTTATGCTTTTTTCTCTTAATGTGCACTCCCTTATAAGAAAATTCCTAAGGAATACAAGATTTTACCTGTGTGTGTACAGACATACACAAGCACACACACGCACACACACACACACACACACACACACACACACACACACAAGCACTTAATTAGCTACAAGTTATAGCAAAGACTTTGCCAAGGAAAATGCATCCCTGATGTGGATGCCTTTATTTTCATTCAGTGACACTGCTCGGTTTTTAACTCCCTTATCAAGAGCTGCATGAACTGCCCAGACTAAATTGGGAGCATCTCCACACTGTTTGACAAATAGATTTTTTGTAAACTGATTTAGCCTTTTCATTGTTTGCATTTCATTATATAGCAGACTTCATGTCACAAAATCGGTATTCATTCAAAATAGAGAATTTAGAGATAGGAATGTAGCCAGATAAAAAATACTGCACAGGTCAGGCCTATTAACCATAGAATAATAGTAAGTCAGTGATCCAAGGGGTTGTTCTTCAGCGGGGAAGGACTAACATAGCGGAGGTCAGGAATCAGACCATAGAACTTTAGATGTTGGCTGTAGTCAGATTTACAAGTAAATCTACGGGGAAAACTGGGAAAAAATGAAAGAGCTGGGTAGCATATACGGTATGAAAGGGGCTTCTACCCTTTTTATCGTAAAGCTCATAACTAGGAGTTGAGTGTAAAGGGAGAATAAACAGATCTGCTTAACTGCCTTATTCTATTTTGCAGTTCTCCAGCTCAACTAAATTTAGGAGAATGAATCTTTAAAAAAGGAAGGAAGAAAGAAAGACAGAAATTAGGAATGAAAATGGTTCTCATTTTCCCACCAAGTTCTTTATTGGACCAAGCCTGTTAGCATTTTCAGAATACGTATTTCTTCCCAAAGGAAGAAAACAGCTTCATCTAGGCGAGGAGAGGTTGTTACTGCTTAAACCAATACAGTGAGATGGGGAGTAGATAAGGTCAGTAAAGAGAATTTGTGTCCCTTCATTCAACATTTATCAGTCATGTGCTATGTCTTAGGTGCTATGGGGGATAAAAATTTTAAAGAGCACAGTCTCTTCCCACAAGGAGCTTACATGTGAGTAAGGTGTGCGAGCAGTGCTTTATTTAATTTTTTAAATAGTGAATTGGAAATTTGCTCCTAAAGCAGTTTAAACTCTAAAACATTAAATATATGATTAATGTCAAATAATGTTTAAAAATATAGCTTGAGGTAAGAATGAATATGTTTAATTTTTTTGTGTAATTATACACTAATCCTATGAAAATCTGGCACCAGTAGCAATCAAACATGGTGATAACTGTAGTTTGTAGCTTTTTTTCAATATTTTTAGAATAGTATTTCCTTATCTTATGTACTGGCTTTTTCCATGGTGTTAGGTAAGGTTTCAGTGAATTAGTATGATCCCATGGCCCAACATGTAAAGCTTGCATGTACCTATACAGAATTGTTGATTTGGGGGACAAACATTATTGTTTTATTAGTGAATTTTCCCAGGGTACATATGTACTCAATCTGTTACTTATATTACATTGGTAAGTCATGAGATTCAAAGGAAGTGCAAATCTTCTTTGGTAGAGCCAATTAGGGGAGTGTGCTCATCCCTTGGGTTTCCTGTCCCAAGGCATTGACAGATCAACCCTAATCCTGGCCTTGTTCTGTAGAATGGGTCACTGACTGTTTTAGTAGGCTAGCAAGTGGTTATAATCTAACTTTTAGATTTATAATCTATTTATATTTATAAATTTATATTTATAATCTATTTGCATCTATTTAATAGTAGCTTTCATTGTAGCTTTAGAACTGGAAATGATCTTAGTCTAAAATTTGCTTGTTTTCTTTAAGTTCAGAATAAAATAAATGAAACTAAAATATAAAATAAAATCTTGTCCAAACTAGGCATTTTATAGATTAAAATGCTTAAACCCAAGGAGATAAAGTGGTTTGCCTATGGTTATCCAGTGGTATAGGCGGAAAGAAAACTCAGTTCTTTTGACCCAGAATTCAGTACTCTTTCCTCTATACTGCCTCCTTTGGTGTGTTTTTTTGTTGTTGTTTGTTTAGGTTGATAATGTTGGGGAAAATACAGAATCAGATGTCAGAAAAGCCTAGATACCTTTTACCATTGACCGAGCAAGTTACCTACACTCTCTTTGTCCTCATTTCCTTTTTGGTAAATGGGGATAATAATACTCACAAGTTAGCTGTAAATATGTGACATTATTACCAAAGGGATATCTAAATGCAAGCTAATATTACTAATTAATGGAAGAGTTATTTACTGGATCATATGGGCCGTTTGCAACAATTTCCAACTCAGTCATCTTCAAAACAAATCCAAGAAAAGAGATTCCCCATTCTCCGTGTTATCTAACATCTTTTCCCAAGGATGATTGTAGAAAATCCCAGAATCTAAGAAAGGTTATATTTTGGGTTTAACTCTGGCTAAATCAGTCCTATGAAGTTATTATTAAAAAAAAAAAAAAAAAGAAACCTGGTTATAGCATCTATCTAAACTTTTAGTTCTGCCTAAAAACTTAGAGAGGAAACAGATGATGAGTTTAGGAGATATATACCACTATTTTTTCCCCCAATTTTAAAGTACGAGATCTGAGAGTTTAGATGAATTAACTGAAGGAATTAGCAGAAGAGAAAATGTTTTGATTTGAATTGTGAAGACTGGAAAAATTAAAATTAAAATCTGGGTCAACTGACTCCTGGTTCATTCAGACTCCTTTCTTTGAATTAAGTAAAAGTTTTATTCTTTAGTATGTATGAATTGATTTGCTTTATTCCTCCCTCCACTTTCATCCACTTGAGCCTACTATGAAATCTAAGTATAGTCAAAAAGTGTATCTCATCTGCTAAGGTAGGATGTGTCTGTGTGTGTGTGTGTTGCTGATATATTTCTGAGGATAATTTTAATGTTTAAATACCGATTATTTTAGATTACTTTAGACTTTTGTAATCCAGGAAACTGAAGGAAAAACATATACAAATTTATCTTCCAGTCTTTTCCCAACCTTTCTTTGATGTTGGGTGGCCATCTTTTCGATATAGAGTAGTAAAAATGGAGAATATTCTAGAATATTCATATCTCTTTATTCAGTACCCCTGGGGGAAAAGAAGCTTAGTCTTCCTTTATTTATATCTAGATGTTTTTCTTTTAAACCAAAATATACTTGCATACAGTATGTATTTAAGTGAGAAGAAATAATAATACTAAACATTTAAATTAAAATTAAGTTTTATAAAATACCTTTAAGTGAAGGTAGATAAATGAAAATAGTGTTATTCTCAGAATAACAATTTAACAGTTTTCTCTAACAGTCTTGGAAGACAGTTCACAAAATTCTTAGTGTTGTATCACTAGGAAGACTGTTCAAAGGATGAGTATGGTTGTGGTATAGCAGTATATTTGGTGAAATGATCTCAGAACTAAAATCCAGGAGACTCACGTTCTCTTCCTGGTTCAGTCATTCACTGTTGTGACTGCCCGTGGCCAAGTTGCATATAAGTTACTAGAGAGCAGGATTTGTCCTGTTTTTATCTTTGTAGCTCCCCTGTGCCCGGTATGTGGCCCATGTGGTCATTAAATTTAGTTAAAGTCAATTCCACTGTCTAGGCCTCAGTATTCTTATCCGTATGATGTGAGATTTGGTTTGGACCAAGTGGTCTCTTAAGTCCCTTCCAGCCTTAATATTCAGTGGATCTGTGGTCACTCTCGCTTTAATGGATTCTTTATGTATACCTCAGTCAAGGATACTGCTAATTTACTAGTCTTTCCTATGTGTTTCTAAGCTTGCAGAAGAATGTATAATGGTGGAGGTATGGCCGAGTACAGTAGAAAAATAAAGACAATCATGTTTATTTAAATAAATGGGATAAAATAAAACTATCTTCTCATTTTGAGAATATGAATCAAGTCTGATAAGAATAAGGCAAATATTTATGTTTATACATCTGAAATATTGATTACAATTGAATAATTGAATAGGGCTAATTGCCTGGTCAATAAGAATGAGACTGATAGTGGAACAGGAACTCGGGGCAGTAATGGAAAGCTCTAGCTACAAAAATAGCACATTAGGGATAATAATGTCTCATTTAATAAGCTTTGTTAATACAATGGGAGAAAAATGTGAACTTCCTTCTTTCCAATTGTCTTTGATATGGCATATCCAAGATAAGACATGTAGACCTGAGGGACACAGTTCACATGCACTGCAGTTTAAAGATAGCTTTAAAAGAAGAGGGCAGAGCAAAGGGGCAAGGCTTTGCCCTCACTTGAAATCTAAGTTTCCTCAAAAACCTGCCCACTGGGTGGCCTCTAGCCTCTTAAACTCAATGTATCCATAATGAAATTCCTTACCTTCCTGCTCAGATTTGTTCTTTTTCCCTCCTTTGTTTCTGTTGAGAGTATCACTATCTTCCCAGTGCCCTGGATGGACAACCTAGGAGCCATCCTAGAAGCCATTCCTCTCTCTCCCTTGCCACCTGCAGTGAGTTTCTAAGTCTTGCCCATTCTGTGTCCACAATACCACTGTCCTCTGTACCATTCTCTATGCATGGTGCCAGTCTACTCTAGTTCATTCAGTCCCTTGTTAGCTATATCACCTGGACTATTGAAGGGACATCCTAAATTGACTCCAATGTTGCCTGTTTCTTCCATCTCTGATGCATTCTCTACACTGCTTACAAAATAAGAAGCTACTCTGATCATGTTATTCCAAAGCTGAAAGGATGTAAAGCAAGAACTCATCAGTCTTACCATTTAAAACCCTGCCCAATCTGTTACTAATCTGCCTTTTCTATACTGACTTCCTATGATACTCTTCAGGGTACCCAATGTTCCCATTAAACTGGTCTGTCTCCTCTTCCTCACATTCTGGATTTGGATCCACTTCCCGTGCCTGGAATGTCCTCCTTGTATCAGTGCCTCCTGTAATCCTTACCCTTTAGTTTAGAATCCATCCCTGCACTGTGAATGCTGACTGCCTTCCAATAAGATTGGTATTGACTTTACTGTACCTGTATTTTGTATTCCCCAGTAGAATATAAGATCCTTGAGGACAAGATTTATTTTGTTTTTGTCATTACCTTAGTGACAAGAGATTATGACTTGAATAGAGTAGGGGCTTAATAAATTCTTGTTGGATTACTTAATGAAAGGAGAGAGGTAAAAAGAAAGTCAACAGAAGTTGCACTGCTTCAGAAAAATCTCCCAAATAATTTAGAGTTGGGGATAGTTATTCTGCCATCAAACCTTAGCAGGCATCTTCTGACTGCAGATTAAATGGACCTGGGTAAGTAATAACTGACATTTCTCTAGTAGGTCGTTATTATTATGTTACCTATATCATCTTATTTGAACCTCAGAATAAACCTGTGAGGTAAGTAAGGTATCTATATTTTACAAATGAGGAAATTGATATGCAGAGAGGTGACTTAACCATGGTCCCATAGCAAGTTAACAGCTAAGGCGGGATTTGAACAAGGTCCAGGACTTTATGCAAAGTATGCCATATTGCCTTTTTAAAATTAGTCCCACTTAATGAAAGAGGGGATGGAAGCTTGGCATTAAAAAAATATCCTTGTCACTTAATAGCATGAGCTGAAGAAAACTATTTCATTTTCAACAAATATAGAGGGTTAAGGCAGTGTGAGAGTAATTTGCAGAGGTTATGTAATGTTGAGGTTTCTTACTTAAAGAAAAGATTTTCTACTATGACATATTAAGGAGAATAAAATATGTGCCATAAAAAGTGCTTCCAAGGAAAATAAAACAGAAAAAGAATTGAAAGGGAGGGGTTAGGGTGGGATCTAACCAATGTCAGGAGGTTAGAGGGTGAAAATTATATCCTCAAGTAGGAAAACAAAGAGGATCATTAAATCTTTAGAGTTATTTAATAGTTTCTTGTAAATTCTTAGAGTGGGTAGGACCATACCTTCCGAAGAAAAAGCATCTGTTTGTGTTCCACAAAATGATGAGTATCTGCATGTTTTTCTATGACAATGGTCATCTAGTATTAATCAAAGGAAAAAGAGGCAAATTGTGGGTGTTGGCATCTCCCTGCTGAGAGATCTTGAGTAGGCTTTGTATTGACTTGACATGAACAGGTGGTATATCTTCTTCCAAGAGCAAGTATCTAGGATATGACTTGTCATACCTGACAACTACTACCAACTCTTAGTGATTCATATAAGGACATAGGATACTGTGGAAAGAAACTTGGAAATTATTTAAAACCTAATTAAGTCTGGCTAACTGATATCAACTGATAATCATAGCAGGAAACATATTAGTGGGGCCTTGTGAACTATTAGCATTAGAACGGACAACCCTCACACTCTCAAGATAACCTCTAAGATATGTAGTAGCCACATTCAGGGGACTCAACTTGTCAGTGTCATTAGTGGAGTTGAGATTACAGTATATAAGGAATATATACAATTTATGAGGTATATATACAACATATAAAGAAGCTATAAACCTGAAAGATGAAAGGTGGTGCCAAGTATTTAGGTAAGAATCAAAGGAGACAGGACAGTTAATTGGACTCAAGAAGGAAGTGATTAGTTATAGATGCAGATCAGAAGTTGACTTTAAGGCAGGATTTGGTAATGAAGATAGATTTTAGCTATCCAAATATCCCCTAGAACTTCCTTGCTGCTTTTTTTTTTAAAAAAGGAAAAGATAAGCACTAAGAATTAAGACTATCATGTTCCACTTAAGAATGTCAATAATGCAAATGCCCAGAAAGAGTTGTCTTATGATAGCTACCAGGGACAGCAACAGTTTTTAAAGTTATTTGGGGGGATGGGTGGGTGGGTAAGAAAATGGATACACAGGTAAAACTGTTATACCAGAAGCATGGGGCAGTGATAGTAGATGCATGAATGAAGGCAGAATTACTATGGTTCTGCTTTTTCTACAAAGGAGAATGGTTGGTTGGTTGTTGTCCTTCGTCTTTGAAAAGGACCAAAATGACATCACCATTGTAAAGTGAAGTTTCAGTGTGTCCAACTGTGGCTGATCAGACCAATATGAGCTTGGAATGCTCTACCACAAGTTGGGTACACAAAGGAGAATAGTGAAATACAGAATCAAAGTGCTTAACAGGGGATTGAACTGCACAAGAGAAGTGAGGAAAGATAAGAGTTTACTCATGTGTCTTCAGTGAGTCAAAGGCACTGGATAGGGTGAAAGAGAACTTGGAGTTTTGGTCTTTGAAAGATAGGTGAGAATTTTCAAAAATGGCAGGAGGGCAGACGATGTTGCTTTAAATGAGAGTATTTAGAGTTGTCATTTAGTAAAGCAGTTAACACAGTGCCTGGCACATAGTAGATGCTTAAATGCTTCTTTCCTTTGAAATCCAAACCCTTCATCTTACATGTGAGAAAACAGCCCTACAAAGAGGAAGTGACTTGTCCAGGGTCACACAGTAGCAGCTATGTGATACAGTAGGTAGAGCACCAGCCCTGAAGTTAGGAAGACTCATCTTGAGTTCAAATCCAGCCTCAGACACTTACTAGCTGTGTGACCTTGAGCAAGTCACTTAACCCTGTGTTTGTCTCAATTTCCTCATCTATAAAAATGACCTGAGGAATGAAATGGCAAACTACTCTAGTATCTCTGCCAAGGAAACCCCAAATGGGGTCACAAAGAGTCAGACATGACTGAAATGACCCAGCAACAAAAATAAATAGCAGGGGAGTATAAACATTTGAGAGATCATTGAAGGCAAGTCTAATCCAGCTATGTGTTAGTTCAGATTTGATTTGGAGATGAAATGAGGCACTCTAAAGTCACTGACTAGTTAACAGAAGGAGGTTTACTTTGCCCTAAAACAATAAAGTTATGCAACAGATAGACAGTGAGGTTTAGCTTCTGGATCCTGCCCATTCTCCTCCACAATTGCTGCCTCTCCATCCACTCTCCTCCTCCCCCTCTTGCTCCCCTCCACCCCCAATTGATACGGGATCATTTCTTTTGATATTCCCTTTAATTAAATCATTTAGATAATTCCAGGAATTAGGATGTGGCAGATCCTTTAAAAATAATGGCCATTTTGTATGGAAATTCTTTAATGTTTTTTTTTTAAACTGAAAATAAGTGCTGTTGTGCAAACATGAGTACTGGTGCATGTCTTCCTGTACCAAATATCTTCCCAAACAGCTATGCCCTTTGGCAGGTAGTCTGAAGAAATGGTTAAAGGTTAAAATAGCTTCAGCCTTTGTTAAAATTTACCACTTTAATATTTAGGGTTCTAATTTAGTGAAGGGTGAATTAATCTGTTTCTTTTTTTTTCTCATCACTGATGAAAATTGTCTTTGATTTGTTTAGTTTTCTAATTCAAGTGGTAACTGAGCTCTGAAAAAAATGTAGTCTTTAATTATGTTATTTGCTTTTCTGCAACATAGAGTTTGATTGGAGAAAGCTTAACAATACAGTGTAGTTGTGCATATATTGATAAACTACAAATGGGTTAAATACCCTCGAGAAGAGAAGGTAATAATCATGGGAAGTGGCAGGTAGACCTCAGTTAATAACCTCAGATCTTGGTTTAAATTCACAGACTTTTACTTAGCTTTGGCTTCTCCTTCCTTCTCTCCTTCCAGAGATGGCAAATAGGTATAAAGTCTCTCTTCTATTTTTAATATCTCTTGGATTAGAATTACTTTTTTTCTATAAATGACACTGCTGTTTCCCTAGAGTTTTGAATAGGGTGTGTCTCCTAGAATGAAATTTCCAAGGAAGATATGCTAAGGAGCCTATGTTAAATCCTTTGCAACTGATTAACCACTTTTCTCCATTTTTCCTGTAATGAGACAAACAGCATCACGTATGTGAAAGAAGTCAATGTGATAGTATTTGTGGTCTCTTAATAGAAATTGTTATCAGAAGAGGATACCATATGGCAATTCCCCTTGGGCTTTTGTTTTCATTACTTAACCATGATAATACTCATGAAAAATATATATGTCCAAAATACCTGCTTTGAGAAAGTTTTACATTGGGCTCAGTAACCAGACATACTTTTCCTGTCAGGTCTGATGAGGGGCACATTCCTGTGTAATCCTTGTAAGTAATAGTCTTAGGCATTGGGGATACATGGAAAAGATTTCCAAGGCAATGTTACCTGCTTGTTCAACACGATGTGGCTTCTTGTTAATCAGTGAACATGAGAACAAAGGAAGAAGGGAAAGACATCTTTGAAGTGAAGCATAGGTGTAATTAGTATTTCTCATTACTGATCCTGGATTTTATTTGATTGTTTATTTGTTTTTTTCACTACCATCCCTCTGCCACCTCTCCTTTGAAAATATGACTAACCCCATCTTTGTTTTATATTGAACAGAAATACAAATTTCAATTGATTAAGTCCAGTAATCTGGTAAATTTGGAGATCTCCCTTAAAGGTGGGAAAGGGAGTTTGGGTGGGTCCTGGCAGGTTCTTTAACTGGAATTGTGTCACTAAAATCAGTGGTAGTCAATAAACTAAAAAGCCACCCAGTAAAGGGAAGAGAAAGTCAGCAGGTAATGGATAGAAATGTGGAAGAAAACAGCTATAATTTCTCCATTCCCATTTACACTCACTTGTCTTTCATTTATGACTTGGAAGATTAATAATATCCATGTTTCACTTTATTCTAGTTAGTATTGTAGGGAAAGTTGCATAAAGGTTTCATATGCAGTTATGAAGTATCCTGTGTAAATTTTCCGTTTCCCATTGCAAAACAACACAATCTAGTGTAATATCGGTGCAATGGGAAACAGGGAAAATTTACAGCAAACCCACGTCTTTTGGCAATATGTGAACAAATTTAGTCATTAAACATTAAGTCCCCTTTTGGTCAATTCATGCTAGAAATAGTAATAAGAAAAATAGCATTAATGATCAAAATCCAGAGGCAAAGAAAAGTTAAAAGGAGAAGATGCTTTAAGAGTGACAGGAGACAGACTTTTATGCATTGGAAATCCCATCTATTCTCTCTTTCTTCCCTTCCCCTCTCTTTGAAAACACACACACACACACACACACACACACACACACACACACACACACACACACACACACACACACACACAGTAAGATGGTTGGATTTTCTTGGGCTGTCCTCAGCAGGCAAATTTACTTAAACATGATGTACCTTCTCCCACTCCCACTCTACCCACCCCACCTTGTTTCTAGTCATTATGTACTAACAAGGGATTATGTCATCTCAGTAAAGATTATTGGTATTTTCATTGGGGGAATATTTGTACTTCATCTTTTTCTTATGGTCAGGTACCAAAGCAGAGAGGAAACAAACAAACCACCTTTCATCTCTTTCTTCAATTAGTAAGATTTAAAACTTTAATACTGATAAGGGATAATTAATGAAGAACTTAAAAAAAAATTTTAGAAGAAATAAATCTACCAGATGAAAAATATAGCATTTTTGGAATCTGAATATTAAACATGTCCCACAAAAACTAATTTCTTTAATTTTCTATTCAAAATGTGGTTTGAGAAGAGGAAAAGAAAAATAAAGAGGATTGGACTTTCCTACTTTGGGACAATAATGACATAGTTGTGATAGAGTCAACAATTTATTGCTTTGAAAAAAAGTAGAGATTTGATCTCCTCTTAGGTTTGTTGTTTATCATAATCATCTTTCAAGTGAAAAGGCTAATTTACTCTTTCTATAGGAATATTTTAAGCATGATTATCATAATATCACAGCTGCCTGGAAAGGTCTAAAATGGGACCTTGACCTTGAATGTTTTCTGCATTTAGCTTGTAGTGCTTAACATTCAAGAAACAATATAACCAACTCATTTATTAATCTACAATTTCAAAATGTTAACTCTTGCTCTGTAAATACAACCCATAGTGATCCTTGAAATCTTGCAGCAACTAAAAAAAGTGCATTTGCTGTTTTAATAGAGTAAATGTCTGAGATTTTCAAAATTTCTATTGGGAATACACTAGAACTAAAGTAAGTTTTCCCTTTGGTATCACACTAGCTTATGATTTAATTTTTACTGACATTCCAGCAGTCATATTATTAGCTTCACAAAATGAAAGTGAAAATAATCCTGTATTAATTAAACAGAGTAATGGAATTCCTTCCTTTAGTTTATCTGAGCTATTTTAGACAGTAACAGACTTTTGCTCTCCTCCCCCCCTTCCCCCTTTGAACAAGCTTCCATAGGAAAGGGGTTTGATGGGTTATAATGGAAGTGTGGCAGCTAGATGTGGAGATTTGCTATATGCATCCAGCTATTTAATACACCTCAGCTAATTGTATTCCCCAATTTGGGTCCAGGATGGAGGGACAGGATAACTTTTGAATATGTTTGTATACTTCTAGGAATTTTAAAAAATTATTGATTCTTATCAATTTAGCCAGTCCTTTGTGCCTTGCAAATGAAAGACATGTTTTAAGGAGCTGATGAATTGTGGAGGTTTTGGTAGTAAATGCGTATACTGCCATCATTCTGACTTCTGAAGGAAGGCATTCTGCTTTGTTTTCAGGAGGCAAGTTAATGTTCTACAAAAGGTTAAATGTACGTATATTTTAGAGTTTGGGTTTGAGAAGAAAAAAATGAGCTAATGCTCATCTTAATTCTTTTTATAATAAGTACTAGCTTTGAGCAGTGATAGATAAAAGATAAGTCAGAGAAATGCATAGTGTACTTTTCTAAACGTTACAGAATTGGGGGAACATCTGCCCAGCTGGTTTAAGCAGCATTCTCAAAGTCAACAGCTATTGAACCTTTTATAATTTTAAAGGTACATTTAGCTTTTCATGAAAAAAAGCAACAAATGAAAAATAGGAAATAAAAACTCAAGTGTGACTCAAAAGTAGCATGACAGTCATGGAGATATTAGTATTAATCATTCAGTTGTAAAACATATATTTGAAATGTGCTTATTTTTATGATTTTTCCCAGTTACTTTTTAGAGTATTGAGAAGGGAACTAGCTGCAAACAGTAATTTATTTGATCTTTTCATAGTGCAGCGCAAAATGCAAGAAGAGTAAGCATTTTTTGGCCAATTTTAATGAAAACATAAGAAATCATTGCTAAAATTGGCCAGGTTGTAGGAATTCGGATATGATTCCAGTTGGAAAGCCCAAAGACTCAAAAATACAACTCTGATGTGTAAATAAAGAAAACTTCTGCTTTGTATTTATATGGAAAGAAACTTTTTTTTACTTGCCTATGCTGGGGGAGGTGTGGTTCTTTAAAATGTTAAAAGTGAAGGAAGCATCTTTACCTTGTGGCCTGTGGGTTAGCTGTGGTTTAAGAATAAGATTGTTTAGAAATTCAGGAGTTACTGGGTTGTTTAAAGATGAAGATGTTGAAAGATTTACATAGGGATAATTATATGCACAGTCTGATGGTCTGATATAGACTTAGCTCATTAATGTTCTTTGGGAGACTGTCAAGAAAGCTTCTTTTATTTGAATCCATTCTTCCTGCTTTGGTAGGTTTTATAATGTGTAGATTTGATTGCCCGAATGTTGACACGTCTATCATGGTTTTTTGCTAGATTAATTAAAATAGAAATCTATTGTTCGCTATACAATCATCCCAGTCTTTATAACAGACCCATTTCTTCACATTCTCCATCTTTTCTACCCCCCCACCATGGGGAAGTCTCTATGAAGAGGAAAGGTTCTTGGGATGACTTAACTGTATTTCTTTATAAAATGTCCTGGAACCTGTCCCAGAAGTTTAGTGCAATAGATTTTATTTTAAAATTTAAATTGGTTAAACTGAATTCAAGACAGTAGGAGTAATCTTAGGTCCTTGACTGGTAGAGGTGACACTTTGGCCCCAGGGGAGGAAAACACTACTGTATGAAGTCCAATACAATACTTCTGGTCATTCAAGGAGCAGGGATTGCAGTGAAGGGAGCTCCTTGCCTGGATCAAAGATGGTTGGTGGAAAAGTCGTGATGGCATAATAGGGTAAAAATGTGTGTTTCGAATGTGTTTGTATATGTGTGCATGTAACATGGAAGAATTCATACCTGAATATGAAAAGTGTGCTTAAGGAAATATACCACACAAAAATCCAAATAGGCAGTTCTGCAGACAAGTAAGTATTCAGAGTATAAAGGTAAATTTTAAAATACTGAAAACATGAGATAACTTAGGTTTCTTTAGGCAATAATAATAAATTTGGCTAGAGAGTCTATTCTTTACAATAGCTCTTTCAAAGGAGTAATAAATGCGGAACTGTCAGCATGATAATGTAAAAGAGTATGAATACAGCAAGGAGACAGACATAGATAGATGCCTTTTAACATAGTATTTGAGACTACTTGAGATCATAGCTTTTTGTCAGAAGGATTCCTGAATGTTGAAATTTTCTGTTTGCATGGAGAAAATATTTGTGATTGAATCAGTAAATGGTAATTTTAGGTTATTCAGAAATCAAAATTTGCATGATATACCATGTGTTTATGTTTCTAATGCTGAAGTTCTTATATTTTTAGGAATTTTTTTTTAATCAAAATGCCTTTGAAAGGGTTTTTGCTTTTTTAAAAAAACTGTAAAAATGATTCAGTAGCTTGATTTAGATTTGATAAAGGCAATTCTTTTTTTGTCTTTCTGCTGTCTGCAGAGTGCTTGGATTTTCTTCTACATCTCAGAGCTCTTTTAATTCACTGCTCACAACCAAATTTACATCTTAATTGCAGAGTTCACATTTAACAATATAGACAGCATAATGCTACTGGTAATTAAGCTTTTACTACCTGCTTTTATACAGTAGTCACAGACATAGTTTTGCTATGTTAGTTCCGATATAGAAACTTGCATGCATTTAGACCCCAAATATAAGTAACCAGGCCTACACTTTAAGTCTGGTTAAATACATGGCAAAAGGAAATTGTCTTCCCCTTTGGAAGGACAAAAACCATGTCTCTCACTTTTTCTATTCTGGACTTCAACTTGGCCGTTCTATTTTAATACAGAAAAACCAGGAGATTTTATGAGAGGGTGCGTTGAGTTCTGATTTAGTGTATTAACACATTCTGTGTGTGTGTACTGATTGGTTTTGATATCAAAGATTGTTATTTTCATCATGTAGGGCTCCAGGCTCTAAAGATTTTGTGAGCTTCTCATATGAATTATAAAATCGTGTAACATTCTCAATGAGGTTGCAGTTTTCTTTTTGCCCTATAAATGTCTGAAATCTATTCCAGTGTACATTTGAGTTCATTAAAATAAAAATATGTAGGTTATCAGAAAAATAACTATTATTTCTTCGTCCTAGTGTTACATATTTTAAAAGTAGTTAAAAAAAACAATTATTTATTCTTCTAGTTTTCTTAATCTACTTTTATGATCTTATATTTCAAACTGGTTCATTCATTAACTTGTCCTAATGAGAGGCCAGGTGTCTGAGTCACAAAAGATGATATTTTGCCCCGTCTAGGTTCCTACTTAATTTTGAAATGTGCCATGTATGCAAATATATATGCACACGCACATGACATGAAATATGCACTGGTGTCAAAATAATATCTGTACTTCTGTTTCCCACTCAGGTGGGAAGCATTTTTTAGGGGAAGAGAAAGTATAAAATTAAGAACATTTATATTTCAAATTTTAACAATGTCAGCTTTACACAATGCAGTCCTTATCTACTTAAATTCAATTTGTTTAGATTTAATGTACTATAATCACTTCTCTGCTCTACCCTCAGCAAGTGGAAAAATGATTGATTTCATAGTTGCTTATTTTCATTTTGTGAAAGTGTTCATTGAGCATGTTTAGTAAGAGAAAAGGAAGTGATAGGTTTATAAATTAGATGCATATAAAATTTAGTAATGAATTCTTTTGTTTTAGTTGTGTAGACTACCCTATTTATGCAATCATCGCTACCTAAAAATAAACAATTATAATGAAAAAAGTAATTAAGCATCTTAGAAAAATATTGAATTTTAAATGTCCACTACAAATTAAAAAATAAAAATAAAGAGCTATAAGAAGTGGATGAGAAAGTAGACTGAGCAATGAGGCAAAAATGTAATGGAACATAGACAATGGCATCAGAAACTTATTTCTCTACCTTATGTAGAATTCGTCCCCAAATTAACTGGGAGTCTGGCATGTTTTCTTCTTTTCAAGGTAACAGGCAAAATGTACTTTAGGTTTAAAAAAAAAACCTTCCAGTACCTAAGGAGTTAAGTTAATTATGTTCCTTTGTAGCCTCTCAGAAAATATTTGTAGCATTTAAATCTCTCTTCCCTCCACCCCTCCCTTATCGGCCCACTGTTTTCAGTCCCCTTTCTCTATCTCCACCCTCTCTACCTGCCTGGTTCTCCTCAATCTGTGCTGCCTGGGTTCTCCTCTCCTCTGATTGGCGGAAGCTCTTCCAATCTAGAGCTCGCCTGGGCCAGTGGGACTGCATATGTAAAGCCCTACTTCATATTAATAAGCTCCAATCGGGGCTTTAAGTCCTTGATTAGGAGAGTGTGAGAGCTTTTGGTCCCAACTGGCTGTGCCTATAGGCTTGTCACCAGGAGAACATTTGTGTTAATTGCACGGGGCTCTGTCAAGGAAACTTTGATTTATAGCTGGGGTGCACAAATAATGGTTGCCGGTCGCACATGGATTCGGTAGAACTTTGCATTCCTGAATCTTTTTCCCTGCACTACGAAGAAGAGTAGGTACCCTTTTTTTTTTCTTTTTAAATTGAAAAGATCCAAATATATATATATTCGCACCCTGATTCAGGTAACGATCTGTGTATTTTGTGTGCATGAGTGGCTGTTTGTGTCTGTGTTGTGCCTTTTGTGCTGAGGGGTGATCTCCTAATTCAGTAAGTCGAGAATTGTTCTCTGACTACAATGTTACCTTTGAGGCGAGGCTCGGTAACTGTCAGTAAAACAGCTGTGTGACAGTCACTTCTTATTCAGGTGCTAAGAATAGGTACTTGGCACCAATGCTTACTGAACTGTTAAAATGCATCTTTTACTAGGACCCATTTTCCCAAGGAAAAAAATGTTTTAAAATACAATATTCAAAAATGATTTATACTATTGAGTGCCTCTTATGTATTTGCAGTTTGACAGATATTTCCATCTCCCTGTCATTTCTTACCTCACAGAGTTAGAGGGAAAATTGCACATTTGCTAATTCTCCTTCAGAGAACAATTTTAAAACTAGCCTCCTGCAATTCAGGTCGAGAATAATGTTATTTGCATGGTTAGCGTTAAGTCAGCACTTAGCTGACAAATCAATCCATTAACTAACTGGGGATTTTCACACATTCTGAATATTAACACCACCACCACCACCACCACCAAAAAAAAAACAAACCCAAAACTAAAGAAAGACAGTCTGACTTTTAATATTTTACACTCAAATGAGTTGTACAGACAGAGTAGAGTTATTTCACTTATTATCTCCACAAGATACAGCAAAGTACTTTGCTCCTTACACTCAGTTTAATTTGTATTTATGCATATCTTTGTGTACCAGCCAGTTCACGCTGAGATTACCAAAGGGGGAGAGTAAATGTGTGTGTGTGGGGGGTGTTGAACGAGGAAGTAAATTAGGTATTCTGGTGTAGATGAGCAGATCATAAACTTAATTTCATCCTACAGCCAGGATAAAATATTAGTGTATCGTGTGAGCTGTCACTGGTTCATCTTTCTGTTGAGTCAGTTATATTGCTTTCCTTTCACATTACAATAATACAGAATGTTATAATTTTGAAAAGGGTGCACTTAGTAAAACACTATGTCTGTGGCTTGTGAGGGGGAAATATAAGGATATGTTGAAGAGACAGTGTATTATAGGTTGATGTCCACTAGCTGTCCTTAGTGACTGCATATTGCAATGCTCTTTGTAATTAAGCCAGAGATGAAAAGTGACTTGCAGTTGCAATCCTATATGTTGGTGATTTTAGACAGAAGTGTGTGTGTGTGTGTGTGTGTGTGTGTGTGTGTGTGTGTGTGTGTGTGTGTGTATGTGTCTGAAAGAGAGAGAGAGTGAGTGTGTGAGACCATCCGTGTGGGTGCTCGCTTATGCATGTTGTGTATACCCTGGAAAATACCCTGGGAGAGTTGGGCTTAATCAGGGACAGAGAAATTATGGAGAGGGGGCAAGTTGTTCAGTTTGAAAAATCAAATAAGAAGACAGTCTTAAAATATTGGGGTTCAAATATCACAAAATAAACAAAGGTAACATGTGCAGTAAGATGTGATTTGTATCTTAGTACACTTGGAGTGGCTGAATATGATAGTGTAAGATGTCTTCATATTGGCCCAAAAGAGAGGAAAAAAGAGATTAGCAGAGAAAGCTCACTCAGATTCTGAACTTTCTTTCAAAAATAAATAAGCAAAAGAAAAGAAACTTTAATAGGGCCTTAAAAAGGAGTCTTTTTTATGTAGTTTTCTTGAATTTATCTTCTTAAAGCTAATTTGAATAATTAGTTTAGATAAGCCTCTTAAAGTGGATGCAGTTAAATGAAATCAGGGCACATGTCCTTTTGGCTGTGGTGCAAGATTCAAAGTAGCTCAGGCTTTCTTTTTTGGCTCAATTAAAAGTCATCTTAAAAAAAATTCAGATTTATTATCTGGATGCAGTTCTGATGGTTATGTGGTTCACTGGACAGACAGAAAGATCTAATGCTAAGCAACACATCTGCCTCTCTGTCTCAATTAATAAACCACAGAATTTATACATGCTATTAATATTCATAGTAATTGTACTTGGGCTGTACTTCCATCACGTGTATATACACAGAAATCTAGCCAGAGTCATGCAGTTCCAATGAAAATACTGGAAAATTTCAGCATTGGGTTTTGTAAAAAAAAAAAAAAAAAAAAAAGATTTAATATTTAAAATCTGACTAGATTAAGGGAGACTGAAATATTAACCTCTTATTAGGTTTCTTTGATTTTAGGAAAGAGCATATGAAAGAATACAATACTTTGAACCTTGTTTCGCATTTATGTTTTTAGTAGTAATAATAGTTAATACTGTAATATAAGAAAATAATGTATCTACTCATTTTGACATGTGTCAGTCTAATCATTCTAAATGAGTGTGTTCATCACACGAAATCCCTTTCAACCTCTGATTAAAATGTAACATTGACTACAGGATTACAAAGCGGACTTAATTTTACTGACTGTTTTAACAGCTATCCCAGCTGTTGGAAGAGGCTATGAAATATGGCCGTGAGATACTGTAAAACAGGGAAAGTGATGAGATTGTTTTGTAAATTTAAACATGAGAGCTGAATTAAAGACCTAGAAAACCTGAATTTATTTGAATTAACTGCTCTGGGTCACACAAGTTTAGTCACATTTACTTTGTTTTCATTCACTTTTTTGCTCTATCACCCGATGTCTCTGTCCTCCTGAGTCTTTTTGCTAGCCTTTCTTTCCCAAATTAGATTATATATAAAAATTCAGATGCCCCCAAGTATTTCGAGGATTTTTTTTTAAACTGAAAGAAAGGGAAAAATACATAAATAAGCCAGAAATAAAGCTTGAATCAGAGTAGGTGCAATTTAGATAAAAAAGATAGATAAGGTCTTGCCTTAAGTCACTTAGATAGTACTTGATATGAGAACTATGAACAGACATTGCCACATTATTTTTCTAATTATAATCATTTCAAACTCCAGACTGGGACGATATGTTAGTTTAATGTCAAAGTTGCATGGAACTAACTTGTCATTTTAAAAAATTTCAAAATACTCCCAAACTCAAAGTGATGGTATTTTGGGATGTAGGTAGAATGGTCAAATTTTTTGGGGGGGGGGTTTGCCATTGGTGAGGGGAAGAGATTGTAAATTAGTGGGAGTGACAACAGATTGCATTGGAATTTGCTTCAGGTTCAAAGCCTTGTAGCATTCATTGCACATTATAAGTGTTATAGGTATAAAAACGATCAGTCCTATTTTAAATGAATTAGCCAGTATTCAAGTCTGATAATTCTCTAGCCTAGGTAGCCAGACCAAGTATATTACATAATATCAAATGTCCCCCTACAAATTAAGTCATATAATGTCATCGAGTCGATGAAATGAATTCTGTGTTCTCCTTGGATGATAAATAAGGTGCATGTGTTTCATCATCTCTCTGTGTGTGTGTGTGTGTGTGTGTGTGTATGTTTTGCATTCCTGGACACTTTTGGTTCAAAGTTTTTAAAAATCCTGCTTCTGCAGAGATGGCAGGTTTTCATTTATTAAGGGTAGAGGTGAGTGAGGATTGGGGAAGAAAGGATTTTGGCCAGCCCCTTTTATAGTGATGGTTTCTCATTTTAATGTGTTTATGGCGCTTCTCTTTTATTTACTGAATGAGCCTAGTGTGTTTCAGCAGTAATTAACCTATGTTATTAGCAAAACCCTTGTGAATATCCATTAATTATTTTGAATGCATTATTTTTTCCAGTTTTTATAAAGTAGCATTATGTTCTTTAAAAAAAAATCCCAATTTAGAGACATTTGATGTGTTTATTTGTAACCTTTCTTGTAATAATGCCCATCTCCAACCAGTTTTATAATGGTTACTTAGTCTGTTTATAATAGTCATAGTTCTAGAAGAAGAGCATTTTTCCCCTCTTTAAAAAAAAAAAGTGGTTAAAATAAGTTAATCAGAAATTAGAATTTTAACATTCAGTTTCTAAATCCTTAGAAATTTTAGGCAACCTGTTTTGAGTATTTTAATCAGGTTTTAAGTTAGTTAATAATACTTTGAGAATTTTTTTAAAAAAATATCGAGCCAGCAGAAAAATACTTGTGCTTCCAATGTTGAGAAAAGATAAGGACCTTCTCATTAGGCAGGTCCTATTTTTGCAATTAATTTCAGATCCATGGTGCTATTCATCAAACAGAGCAGGTAACTTCTCTGATTCTATTTAACAATACTTTCACCATACCTCATTCCAACAAGCGCCAGAAACAAAGAGCAGACTATTGTTTTTGAAGATAGATAGCATTCAAACCCTATCGCTTAGGAAAATACCCTGAACAGTTTTCTAACATAGTGACTAAATAAGATAATAATAAACCAGACTGATTCTTTGTGATGCTAAAGGACAGCAACCTTTGACATTTAGGATTTTGCTACATGTCCTCATACAGTAAGTAGAATTTTGTATTTCAAACAAATGGACTTTAGAAGTAGGGATTTATATGAATGTAATTTAATATGATTGCCCTTTCTAGTTTCAGCTGTTAAGATCATTATCAGAGAACTAGGAAAAAGAGAAGAGCTTTTAGTTATCATTTCAACTGAAGTTTTCTATCAGATCAGTTCTGATTTTGTTTCTCAGAAAATTCGTGGAAGGGAGAAACAATAAAATGTTGATCTGTTCTAAGTGCCTGGGAGCTGCAGTTCTATCCAGCTCTCTGGAGAAATTTTGTGATTACATAGGGCCAGTTCAGTTTTTATCTGTTTTACATCCACTGGCCTTGTATTAAATTGTCATTGTCCTAAAGCACATGAGATAGAAATTAATTGCAGTTTTCGACAAGCTCTGACAGTGAAGTATTTAGCCCCTCTGTCTCCAATCATACTTATGTGTATATTTGATAGTGCAGGGATGACATCAACAATTTCTGCAGCTTAACAATGCCCTTATTACATGTTCTTTTATATTTGATGGATCTTTTAGAGTTAATTATTGTTTGTGTAGAAACATATATGTCTATATACTATTATAAATTTGTAATATACACATTTTAGATAATAAACCAAATGAGTAAGTTCTATGTATGTGTGCACATACCTGTACATGCAATATGCATGTTTCTAATCATACATATGAAGTATTTCTAAATCATATGCACAAAGAGAAAAGAAAATTCAGGCTCTTAAGAATCTTTTGCATATGTGTATTTATGTATACTTTTAAATGTGTGTGTACATACATTTATTTATATTCAAAATTGGATTCCAAGTTTTTGCTAAATTTGCCAATCATGACATATATCTTAATCAGATGGTTTAACCACTGCAAAAAAGACAGGTAACTTCTTAATTAAATCTTGAACTGATTTTTTATTTTATATTAACCACTTACAATATTTGTTGTGTTTTCATTCATGTATTAATCAATAATGTGTACATGTCTGAAATTATTATTATATTGAGATATTAAGTTCATAATTTTATGATTTGGGTCCTGTATCCCAGAAACAGTTTTTGAACTTGCTTTTTCTTCATTGTTTTAAGATATGCTTAATATAAAACACATTAGGCTTCAAATAAATAAAACAATTTCATCTATCTTCTATAAACACCTTCCTTAATTTTTTATAAAAAGGAGGTATGCAAGATTATTTTTCTCCCTCCCATCCAAAAAAGTGAATTGCTGGCTTCAGAATTGTCAGTTTTATTCTGAAAGGGTAACTATTGTGATTTAATCCAGTCAAATATAAAGAGATGTAACTGAAAAACAGCAATTTAGATGCTATGTTTTGTATTGTGTGATTGAAATTTTGGGTTACATTCCTAAAAATAATTTTGGAGAAAAATTAAATGTACATACATTCAGATACATATTCAAATTCTCTTAATTTTTTGGCAGTCTCTGTGGTAAAAGTTGCTTCCTATATTTAACACACTAATTAATCTTTTGCTCTTATCTGAAGGATATCCTCACGTTATATTCTTGACTCAAACTCATTTTAAATTTTTATGTTTAAAATTCATTTAAAGAAAGTAATGATAGTTTTTAGGAAATTCTTAATTTTAAGAATATTTTAATCATATCATTTTTTTTAGTTGGTGACAGGAATTTCTTTTTCTATAAGACCACATTATGTTTGTCAGTATTTTGCAATGTAGCTTACAAAACTGAAATACAGTCTAATTTAAAAAATTTAAACTGTAGTTTGTGGATGTATGTGTGCACATAATTTCATGTTTGGGACAAACTTGTATTTTAACAATTTTTTGAATATAAATTGTAATTTATGCTATTAAACATGGTCCTGTGTACTTGAAGAGTGGTTTACTTGGAGAATGATTAAGTAGTATATTTCAGGGCGATAGGTATGTGCTTTAGCCAAATTATTTTAACTTCCAGTCAGTTATCTTTTAATATCTTTATGTACCTTGAGTAGGTATGTGCATACATCCATATGGTCTAAAAATCGTGTAACACATGCCCTTCCAAGAAAGGAAACCTGAATATATTGAATTATTTCAAAATAATGCATGTTTAATTCCTGATATCTACTTTTTTAGGAATCTAAATATGTTTGTGAATAGCAGAGATATTATACACTAAAAGATAGTAAACTAAGAAATGGCTTATATCCTGAGAGGAAACTTAAAAGCAAATGTATGTTCTGTCTTTTAATCATGACTATAAAAATCAACTCTTATCATGCATTTCCTCTTTCCCTTTTCATGTTGCTTTGAATGAAACAAAATTGCACAAATCAAAATGGAACTACATACCATGTATAATGTGTTTTGGCAGCACTTACCTAGCCAACAAGAAAAAAAATTAATGTTAGCCATGCTGAGAAACATCAGAAGTATCACAGTTGTGTTGATTTAGCATGCACTCTCATCTACTCCATAATACACACTTTCCAGTAATTGACCAGTCCTATATTAGAAACATTGGAAGTTACCAAAAAAAAGAAAAAATTATCATAATGCAATGAGATAGATGGCCATTAATAAATAAATGTAATGTAGCTAACTAGAGAATACCTGTTTGCTTGCTGACTACTGTTTAAAATAGTAACTCCAGGAATCTAGATATAGCAATAGATGAGAATGGGTAGACAAAAGTCTGATTAGAATTCTCTGAAATCTTATTTTCATATTAAAAATGGAAATTGGATAAAAAAATCTGTTTGAAATAATGACACTACCTTGCCCTTGTATGTTTGGTAAATTTTTTTTTCAAGAAGTCAGGAAAGTCAATTCATCCCTTCCCTGAAAATGTTTGATTTTGAGTGGGGGGAGATTTTTTGTTACAGCTTTTCTACTTTTCTGAGGAAAATAAGCATTTTTCTCCTTGTCTCCACATAGAAGCTTTTAAAGATGACGTAAAATGGGGGAAAATGTAATTTACAATAATAGCCAAATAACATAATGGCATTGTTCTTTATTTTTTCTTGTTAAGGGTATTAACTGATACCTTCATTTCTGCTGGAGGGCTTATTTTCTGTTATTTTTAATTCAGAGGCAAAACTTGTTACCATCACCTTCCTTTTGAACACCCATTGTGTAAGTTAAAATAAGTTTCAAAAGTTACATATTCTTAAATAATGTGCTTTGTTCTTGGCAATATTTATGAGAATTTTGCTTGGGGGGATAAAGGGAAAATGCTTCATTCCATTCCTAAGAAAAAATAGGAATTCAGAACTAGTAGTCATCTGAAAATGTAAAACTGGAAATTGAGATGAACATCTTTAGGTTTCTAGAAAATGATTTGAAGTGCAAAAATCAAATACCAATATGCCCAACTATTTGACATTGTTCCCCAAATTTTTATTGTGCTTTAACTTGTATAGAATATAGTAATGGTGTCCTTTTATTCCTCCCCCTCTCCCTCCCATTCAGTGAGAGAAGTCTGTAGTAAAATTCTGGTAGTTATATTGGCCATGATCAGATGTCTGTGCTAGAAAATACTGCATTTAACTAATTATTCCCAGGAGTGACAAAGAAGTGAAGTTAGCATTTTTGATAACTGGATAAAGGGATTATGGAAACCACATCACTTTCCTATTAGGAAGTAAGTGTATACATTTTGGTGCTAGATCGCATTAAATTGGTTGAGCAACACTGTCAGTGATTTACATTAACATGAATGACACCTGTCCAATCAATCATGAGACCAAAGTGTCACAGGTGGACAAGCACCAAGCACCACAATTGCAGGGCATTGCACACTTGGCTTTTAACTCATTTCATTGTTCTTCAAATCTAGGGGGTGGCTCGCTCAGTTCTTGGAGTCTAGACAGGAGCTTGAGATGGGCTCAGGTGGTGCCACATGGTTGGCCTTTTCTCTTCCATCAGAGGTATTCAGTATGGTGGTGGGGGGAAAGAATGAACAGTTTATGCACAATATCTGAAGTAGTTAGAAGTTCAGACTTTCAAGTTTTTTCCTTTCTTAACTACCAATAAGTGCATGCTTGTTTATATTTCTTTATGTATTGTGAATCAAATTTAAGCAAGGAAGTAACAAAGCTTGAATTAAATTAGACTGGAGAATTTTGCTTGTTTTGCTTTCTCTTTGATGTTACAGGTTGAGTAGTCAAACAAATGAGAAAAAAATTAAGTCTTCACTGAGCAGGTCATAGGAACATAGATCTAAAGCTGAAAGGGACCTCAGGTAAAAAACTCACACTTTTTGATTTCAGATACTAATTTTAATGTTTAGTGCATTTTGATCATTCTTAATGATTTCTAAAGCCATATTAAGTACTGGTTACTGTGTATGATAGTAGTTTTGATTTTTATTTTTTTGCACTTTTTTTGGGTAAATTCAATACATGTCTACCATATATTTCTGCTTATCATGGACTTATCTCCATACTGAAATCACCTGACATATGGAAAAACTTATTCAAGTATGAGAAGTAAATGAAAGACTTTTCTTCCTTACTAAGATACTGTCATCTGCTGCTTTGCTCTACTTTGCCAAAGCTAAGAACATGATAAATTTTGTGTATATTGTGCTTGTGCGTGTTTATGATATGAAATATACTCGTATAATATGGATAAGCATCCTGTGGGATTTATTGGAAAAGAAAATTCTGAATTCCATAGTGATTACTGTCAATATCTCAATTTGTTTCCTTTCTTTTCTGTTTTGAGTACTTTAGTTGAGTGCTTTTAGAATGTTTTTTGTGACTGTTGTCAGGTTGGGATACTGCTGACATTTTTGTTAAGTTAATGTCAAGCTGGAAAACCTGTGGCAAACTGGTATAGGTCTATACTGCATGGAAGATACCACTTATGTTTGATTGTGTGTAAATACAGTTAGTTAGTTGGGGGTTTATCTGATAGCTTGGCAGAAAGAGAGAGGAGCTCTACAAACTGTTTTCAGTAACTGTGCTGTTCATACACCTGATAAGATTAAGAGAGCTTTCCAAATGCTGATATGCTTTGAATAAGAAAGAATAATCACTTCCACTGGCACCAGCTTATCGGGAATGAAGTAAAATGCCTCCACTTTTACATTAGCAAAAGTAAATGTTTTAGGCACATTGTGCCTTTTCCACTCAGGTTAAATAACAGTAAGCCTTTTTTTTTTTTTTTTTTTTTGGAATGTACTAAAGAATTAAAAGGATTTATTGCCTTTACTAAATCAGAGGTGGATATGTTGATAAGGGAACCTCTGGGACAATAGTAACAATCCTGTTGATAATAGAGTGCTTCCATTTTGTTGACCTCCTAGGTAATTCGGCACTTTTCCCTCTGATGTTTCATGAACTATCATTTCTAGTATTAGAAGATGCACTTATTCCTAACTCAGTTTCTTTGCTCTTTTTTTTTTCTTTTGTTACTAAACAGGTAACAGGCATATTGATATTCAACTCATCAGTCCTCTTCTCCTAAGTGTTAGAACCTAGTTAGGTCAGACCACATCATATGTGAATCTATATAAAATTCCTTAAGGAATATTAATTTCTTAAAAAGGGAATATGTCGTGATAAATTTTGGAGAACTGTCTGAATCCTAATTTTTCTAAGTTGTTAAGCCTTTTGAAGTTCTTCCCTTTTAAAATGGCATTGCTCTTTATAAGCAATTAACTTTTTCCCTATCTTACTGTTTTCCTTTCTTTGTAATTTGATTCAGGCAAATAATTTGGTGTATTCTGATTTGATAAATGATAGTGCAAGAGGAGATTGATTGATTTTGGATTACTATTGATTACCCTCAATGAAATCACTGTGACACACTCAAATCAATAGTATTCGATTAACTAAGGCACCACTGTTCTATACATCCAGCAGCAGTGGGGAATTCAGGAACAGAATGTTCACAAGCTGATAAATTGACAAAGCATTCAGCTTTAAATAGCCCTTTGTTCAGCACTCGTTCTCTAAAATATATTTCATTGGAAAGTTCGTTTTTGCAACTCTGGGCCTTTCTGTGGAAGAAAGGTCATTGGTTTAAGGTTTATTAAATTTTAACTAAAAACAACTGGCTCCATTTAGGTGTAAAATAATTTAAGTACTTACTGCAGGCAACCTTCATGCTTTTGATCTGTTACTCAAAGGTTTCATTCTTCTATGAAGATGTCAACTGTAAACATAAAAATGCATCGCTGGAAATGTAATGGTTTAAGATTCAAACTGAAATAAAAATTCCTGCCTGGGGAAAGCAGTATAATCAAAATAAAGTAGTCTTAACTTTCTTTAGAAGTAGACGTACTGAGAAGTACTGCTAGAAGGCAGCAGGTAGAGGGTTGGTCAGGCACATTGCTTTTTTACTTTTATTTCTTTATGTCTGAAGGCATTTAGCATGAGGGCACTGGAATTATATGCAAACTATCATGTGGGCTGAAAAGTGTTCCATTGGAAATATGCAGAATTGTACTATTCTGAGCAAATTTATTAATTAGCTAGCAAAAAATGCATTTACCCTGTTTCAGAGCCTTTTGACTAATGGCCAGAAGGGACAAATTTAGTATATTCTTATACAGGCTTCACACCTGAGATCAGGTATATATGCATGTAAATTGTGAGCCAAGTTGTTACCTTCAAATTTAAGCAGTCATGATACATTCTCTTTGGAATGTTCATGTATCATACATAGGAAGCAAATTACCTCAAATTTGGCATAACTCTGTGACTAAAAAAATGAGGTGTCATCTTCACATTCTTAAGATTTGGGCAGAATGCAAAGAAGGTCTTGAAAAAACTCCCTGGTTGAGTCTTTTTTTTCCCCCTTCCAGGATTAGAGGTTGGGGCAGGTGGGGTGGGGGTTCGGGGGAACTGGGAACTGGCTTTGTGAGGTGAAATCAGTGAAGAAGTCAAATTTCAATTCAAGAAATTGTGTCACGAGACATGGGGATTTCTCCAGGAAATGTGTGCAGCCCATGAGTTTAAGAAAGGTGAGTGAAAGAGGTCTTCATGGAGTTTATACTATGTTGGCATTGTACAGATTGACATTAAAGGAATGGTGATACTTTGTTACTTTTTAGGATATCTGTTCTCTTAAAACACCAAATTAGTACCCCAAATTTATATCCAGTTTTTGAATAGCTCCTTTGATAATGCATTTTTCTTTAATCCTATGCATTCTTTAAAGTGCTAAGCCAACTGTGACTTAGCATAGACACTGATCAGATGTGTATCATGCTGGCATCTGTCTCCCTCTGAGACGCCTTGTGAATTTGACCTCTACCTATGAAAGCTATTCTGAAAATTGTCTTCAAGGAAAGCTACTCATCTATTGAGTGTCCACCAAATGAAAATTGTTCAGGCTATACAGTGTTAAAATACAATGAAAACTAGATGCTGGCACCCCAAATTTTCATCTCTAGTAATGTTCTTTTGTTAAGAGGACCTTAATATTTGTTAATCTTTCTCCTTCTCTCACCCCTATCCTGCCTGAGTTCTGCAGTTTACGCAGATGCGGAACTTTTCGCATTGGCACAAGAAGACTGGTCCTTTATTGGCTAATGCTGTTCAGAAGAGAGCTTTAGAGGATGTAATAAAACATTCTTAGGACCCAGTTTTGTCCCAGGTTGTTCCTTCCAGATGTGTGGCTCATTGCAATATTTCTGTGTGGGGCAGTAGGAGCTCCCTCTGCTCAGGCAGAGGCAAAATTTGGCTCCTATATTGAGAGGAGATTGACCTTGCCTGCTAGGTAGGAATAAGGGACCAAAAGATATCTGCAAATGTCTACCTGAAATGCATTTTGACTTTGAATTGCATCAGGACTAGGTAAGTGTTTTTGCCCACCCCAATATAAACATAATTGAGTTTAAGTCTTAATTAGGGAAGCTGGGAATTTGTGTCGGGGTAAGGCCCTGGTAGGCAGTAGCTGAAGAAAGCGTCATGTATGGTAACTTGGGTGAGCCAGTGCTTCTAACTGGTACCAATGTTAGTCTTGGATCTTTTCCCTTAGTAGTGGATTCCCCCTCCCATCCCCCCCCACCCCCGTCTGTGCCACTGAATTTGACTTATTGCTGGGATTAAGATCAAAAAAGAAATCTTTTCTTTTGATGTTTGCTATTAGACTTAGTCTGTCTTAGCATAAAAGTCACTGTCCTATTTACCATGTTTTTCACTAATGGCAGAACATTTTTATTGTATTTGTCTTTTTCCATATTTCAAATTATATATATTAAAAAGTTGACTACAGGATCGTTCAGTAAAAAGTCTTTTCACTTTATGGAGGTACTGAGACATGATTGATTTGTAAATAGCATTTTTTTTAGAAAAGTTTTTTTATTAAACTACTTCATTTGTATCATTTTAAAAAAGACAAAAACAAGGGAAGAAATATATTCAAATACGATTTAGTTTTTCATTAAAAGAAAGCAGCAACGAAAGACTAGGTGTTCCCATACATTTGAGGTGAGATGGCATATGGGACACATTGGTACTGAAATTTTAAGGGCCTTTTTTCTCTTATATTCCTAGTTCCACACAGGCTTTGTTTCCAGTTAGGTACAGTAAGTAGTAGCTTTTGTCCAGCCTCTCAGTTAGGAGGGATTCGCTCAGAGCAGCATGAACCACAGCCCATCAGCAGGCTGCTGGTCAGCAGCAGGTGTGAACAACATAAAACAGGATTAACACTGAACCAAAGTGTGTACTAAAAACAGAACCCCTGCCTTGATTTTAAAAGGACTGCCTGGACTCTTAAGATAGAAGTCACTCCCTTCATGTCTTAGTACTCTCCTTGTTTACTAAACAGTGTTCAATGGGCTATGTAAATTGCTGTATTCAACTCCTAAGAAGTAGGCAGATGAATTATTATGCTCTCCTTTTAAAATAACTACAAAGAATTTATTTTAAAATGAGATTTGAAAGAATGAATTTAATAGGGAAAAATTAGCATTGATAATGTTGTAAGGAGGAAGAAAACAGATCATCTGACAGTTGACTCAGCAATATTAATATTTTTCCCCACGCAGAATTTTCATATTTCTCAAAATATGGCCCAGCTCATTCTAACTTTTAAAATTTATTTGGGCTGATACTGTTTTTATACATACGTGTTTGTGTGTAATGAAAGGAGGCCACTTCACCAGCCAAGTCGATTTTTATCAGTGTTCATCTCAATGTAGAACATAAAACTATGATTATAGGATCTCTTTAAAGAAAAAAAAGCAATTTGGCAAATTAGTCATCCCAGTAAATTCATATCATCTGAATTAGTAGGTCAGTATATTAAAAGATTGTATTATTTGTACAACTCTTGTAGAGTTACATCACAGTGTAACAGTAGGCGTGAACAACATACTACTGATAGGGCCTCTGGAAACTATACCACTTAGTCGCATTCTGGGGCTAGGTAGAAAAGAAAAAATATATTAAAATTCCACCAAGTTAGATACTTGACATTTGAAGAAGTAGGAATTTTGTTTTTTTCCCTTCAATCACATATGTTAGATTTACTACTAAAACAGTGCTAATGCCATAGTACTTAGACATATATTTGAAATAATTCATTTTCAAATGTATGGGAGTAGTTCAAATTTCCCCCAAATGAATATGAAGCCAGTATATTGGTCATGAGCACTATGGTGGTTAAATTAAAAAAATACATATGTATGTAAAATAAGAATTTATATTGCTGCTGTTTCTTCAGCACTATTTTCAAAGGTAAGCATAGTACTTTCACTTCTTACGCCACCAATCCACTGGCTCCCATCACTTATAAGAATGGCCCTTGTTGTTATGTCCAACCCTTTGCGAGCCCATTTGGGATTTTCTCAGCAAAGATACTATGGTGGGTTTGCAGTTTCCTTCTCCAGATTATTTTTATTTTTTTTTACAGATGAGGAAACTAAGGCAGACAGGATCAGATGACTTACCCACGGTCACAAAGCTAGTAAATGGTTGGGGCCATATTTGAACTCAGGAAGCTAAGTTTTCCTGACTCCAGGTCCAGCACTGCATCACCTAGCTCCTGTAAGCCTGGGTCACAATGCTTAAAGAAAGAATAGTCACTTCTCTCATACTGTCTCCTAAATTTTATGTTAACAGAGAATTTTTACTACAAATTTCCGTAGGACGGTGCTGACATAATCTTGGACAATGTAAGAGAAAAACTTAAATCAAGAAGCACAAGGACTAAAAATTTGCATTTACCTCCACAATTTTGCTTTCAGTTATTTATAAAATCCGTTGTTTTTTGTTTATCTCTAAGCTAGGTGTTTCCAGAAACGTGTAGTTTTATATATTAATTAAACGGGAAGTTAATTACTTAAGGATGGGTCACAAAATCAGAAATTACAGATTATTAATGTGGGATTTTAATGATCAAAAATGCCCTTAAAATAGGTTTTTGACGTAAAATTGATTGTTGCTTATTCATTCCTTAGTTTTATTTCTGGAGAAAACTGGGACTTTTCACTATTTGTGCTCGAAATGTAAACACCTTCTTTAGCGTAGCAAAAGATAAAAGAAAACTGTTGAGATATTATGCATGAAACATCAATCTCTGATTTGGGTTTTAATCTGATTACTGGGTTCTTTACCATTATGGATCCTATTTAACCATCCCTACTGGACTTAAGCTTACATCCCTTAAGTTATCATGTTCTGATTCTGGTGACTTGGAAAAAATAGTCATGTCTAGTCATGCCAATGTTCTTTAATTATAAAGTGGCTCTCACAATACCTCTATGAAACATTTGGGGATGCCTCAATAAGGGTTACAAGTAAACCCCCAAAGCTATTAGGAAGTTTATTATATAGAAGACAGGTGTGTGTTTTTCTTTTTTTTTTTTTTTTTTTAGTCCTGGCACAAAAGAAAAAAATGTTAAAAGACTATATTAAAAAAAGTTCTCAGAGAATACATACAAATCCTAAGTATAGAATTCATATTTATACTGTCTGACTTTGAGGGAAAGGTTTAAATTCCTTTTAAAATAAGCAGTCATCTGAATGAAACATGTACTCATTATGACCAAATGTGTCAATGTTTGGTCCCCAGGATAATTTATTTCTCAGCTAGTATCTTAGATTAGTATTTTTGACAGATTCCCAAACACAGGTATGCAAAGTCTTTGATTTTTTATTTGACTGCTGGATTCCAAATTTCATCTTAAAAAGGCTTCAACACCTTCATGATAACTTATTTTCAACATAGACATTTTGTGCATTTTCTATTCCGGAGAGACTTTATAGATTTATAATCTTCAAAATATTGCCATTCAGACATTGAAACATTTATAATTAGTTTTGATTAGTAAAATTAGACCAAAAGATTCAAGGAGACATCATTTAAAAGAAAACTGTTACCAGTTTTCTGTACTGTACCAGTGCCAATAGCAAAAATCTCTTACAGTCTTTTTTTTTTTTTTATTAAGCGTTTATACCCAGTTTAAATGAGTCCTATGTTTCTAGGTTATTGTCTTATGGTAATTTGGCATCGCGACATTGGAAGTTTCCATTGCTAAATAGGCACATAACTTTTTCATACCTTACAGTACTAGAGAGGTATAGCACTTTTGAACAGTAACAAAAAAAGCACCTCTTTGGATGTGAACTTAGAACTATAAGCAACCAAATTATGCTAGTTTAGCCTTACTTTTTTTCTTTATACCAACAGAATCAAAAATATTTTTTTCTGAGCCATACTGAAAATACTAAAGGAAGAATATATTTAATGAACCCCACATTGAAAATTTATGCTCGATAATAGTGATTATTGAGAAAAGAGGGAATGGGGGTAGAAATAGTTGTTTTTAATGAGTTTTACTATGTCACATTAGAGGGATTTTTTCCTCCACTAATAGGAAAGTGCATCTTTGCATAGGATCTGTGATGCAGATAATGTATATAAACCTTATACTACTGTACTTAAAACCATTTTTCTCTGGGCTTCTCTCTTGCCCTCATATCTCAACCTACTCCATACTGCTTTCTGTTCCAATGATGATAATGTACCTGGAAGGAAAAGGCCGTCCATGGCGAGGCAGGCAGCGTCAGACAGGGCGGCCTGCCATCTGCCCCACCTGCTGCATTCGTGTGTCCATCTGGTTCTTGCAATAGCTCATTGCAGGCTTCCACGGAACATTCAGGCTGAAAAGCAGGCTGTGTGAATTATTTAGGCTGCTAGTGTAAATAAAGACAGGGAAGAGGGAAAGATAACAGGAGGAGGAACTGAGAGAATCTTGTGCCTTCTTAGTCTGGGATGCCTTGGAATGCTTTAATGCACGAAAGCATTTGATTTGCATATAGATTTAGATGTATAGATCATTGCAAAGATTACAAGCCAATGAGTTTTATCTAGATTTAGATAGCTCTCATCCTGCTTTGCACATAAAATATGACTAGTTATAGGAGGAGAATCTTTGGGGACTTTTAACATAAGTGAAACTGATGAAATGTAATGTTTTTAAGCATTAATTTAGCAGAAATAAAATATTTCTTTTTAAGAACTATGTGCCCTTTGTGAACCAAGAATTTATAACTGTTTTATGTATGGGGACGAACCACTTGGTTTTATAATATATATGTGCACAATTTGTGCTGCCTTCCCCCGCTTTTTGATCTTATTATAATTGAGATTTTTTTAGTGTTTTTTTTCTTCACAAATGTAACATTCAACCTATTAAAGACCTACTGTGTGAAAAACAATTTTTTCTATGGAAGGTAAATAAGATTCTGCAAGCAGGAGCCTTCTTTTTACACTACACATGTGGCTGATTTTCCTCTTAGAAAGATGAACAATTACTAGGCAATAGCCAGAAAATGGAGGAAAAAAGGGAAAAATTTAAACTCTGTTCAGTTAGATAAATTATATTAATATGAGAATTTTAAAGAAATGAATAAGGTAGATTTGAATAAAGTGAATTTCAGGACCTATTTATATTTTTAATCTATTTTTAGTCCAGGAAAGCCTGATTTAATGTAAGTACAAATATCTAGTTGTCAGTTGAAAGCAAGAATATGACTTAAACACAAAGACTTACTAAGAGTTCCTAAACTTTAAAAAGCAAGGTCTTTTGACCTTTCCTTATTTTAGGGGAAAAAATGAATAACTTGTATTAGTTTTACTTAAAAGATATTCTGGGCTTCGGATACTATTTTTTTTTAAATGAATGCTCATGGGTTTAATTTTTCTTCCATTTTTACATATTGATTCCAAACTAACCCCCACTACTACTACCAAAATGTAGAGTCCAGTTCATTTTTATCCTTTTAGTTAAAAGAAATTGTCTTTAATTTTAATTTCCTGGGTTATAACTATATAATGGAAAAGGAAGTGGTCTTTTTCTAGTATTTAGAATTCTAAATGCATTAATTAATTTCTAAGATTTTTGAATCCTTCAGAGACATTTGATTGCATTAAATTATTTAAGTTTAAACCACATTAAACTTATTGCATTCATTTCACATGCAACATCATTGAAGAATTTTTCAGAAATTTAAAGCCATAAACCTTGTTAATATTATTAAATTTGCATCCTGTGCTTGGAGTAGATTAGTCATCATTTGCTTAATGGTTCATTGAAGTAACCAATAATCCACTTTCTTTTCTTTAAAATTAAATAATTTATTCAAGAGTTGAAATTTCTTAACAACTACATTCTGAGTCTTTTGAATAGATACTTTTTTGTTATCCTGAAAAATAAATTGAAATTAGATATAATTTTTAAAAAGCATTGTAAGTGAATTAAACAAAGTGAAATCCTTAAAATTTTCTCATTTTTGTCCCCTTCAATTCTATTCCCCATCACACTATGTATGCCTCCCTCCTCCTCCACTTCCCCCCCCAAAAAACTTCAAAATCTGTTATAAGTATAGGTTAGGTTTATGTTTCTGGTGTTCCAGTGTAATGGAAGTATTTTAATAACTCTACATTTTGTATAGCACTTTAGAATTTATACAACACTTTTCTTTATGAAATCTCCATGAGGTTGGTCTTGTTATTATTAGTATATCACCCCCATTTTACAGATAAGGAAACTCCAAGACTCAGAGGCTAGTTAAGTGATTTGATCATGCTCGCATGGAGAATATCAGCTGGGATTTGAACAAAGGTTTCCTGGCTTCAAGCCCATTGCTCCTTATTCTGCATCATAGAACAAAGTAACATACCTGTCACCAGATAATTTTTAGTTTCACAGTTTCCTAGATTTAAAGCTGAAAATCACCTCAGATCATCTGGTCCAATCTACTCCTTTTACAGGTTAGGAAACTGAAGCCCAGGCAGATTATAAGTGCCTTGCTGGAGGTGCCATACAAAGTAAGTAGCAGCATTTGAATTTGAACTCAGTTCCTCACACTCTAAATCCCTAATTTTTCTTTCTGTAACATGCCACTTTTCCATAGTTCTGATTTTGGGGAATCTAATCACAGAATATAAGAGCTTTTTGAAAAAAAACAAACAAACCCCAAACTAAAACATCATAAGGAGATGAGCAACTATCAATGAAGATGATTTTGTGCGTATTTTTAATCTCTTTTTGGTTAAGCTTTACTGGTGAAGATTTTTCCTAAAATTTCTCTTAACTACTTATAAAAGCCTTTTTATTTCGTATCTGAGTACAAGGACTTTTCTGATCTAATCAGAATAGAGACAGCTTTAGACTGAATAACTCACTTGTACATCATTGCTACCTTGGCTGTGATATGTAATAACTTTACCGTATAATATAGGTAATATATTACATATATGCTACATGTAGCATATCATTATATGTCTATGTCTTTTGATAGGAGACTAGACTGCTTGGAGAAAATGACAACGAAAACTTTGTAGTAAAAAATTCTTGGCATAAAGATAATTTGTATCCTGTAGTTTTCTCTGTCTTCATCCCATTTTATCATGAGGCTAGAGAATCACAGCTCTTAATGCTAAATGTATTTTTCTTTAATATTCTGTTTAATTGAATGTGATGTTTGAAGGCAATGGAAAAGCACTTTTAAAATAGAACATAGATCGTATCTTTCAGTTATTTGAGACTGGAGAGGATTGACAGATTTTATAATTTGTCAGATGGAAGAATCTTAGAGAGAAAAGTGACATTTTGGGAAAGCTGACCCATAACTCCTGAATGATTATTGGGTAAACTCCATTTATTTTAACCAAAATTAATGATATAAAGTTAAAAATACGATTAAGGTTTGCTGCATCTTCATGACACATTATAGTTACCAGATAAATTTATCCTTAGTGCTTCTTAAAATTTACAGTTGACAGTTCAGTCAAATGGACTATATTTATAGAAGGTTCAGCTCTTTTAATACTAGTGTCTTATGGCATTTATGATGTTATTAATTATATGGGAGAAGTAGAAAAAGTAGCATCTTTGTTGCTTCTTAATAGCCTCCTATAAAGTGTTTCATTACCCTATCTACAGAATGAAAAAGTGGTATAATTATAAATCATATGTATTTTAATTTGGTAATATTTGGGGAGGTAAAATGAACATTTTGGGAATGTCCAAATATGTGGAGAACACTGTACTTTGCTTAGGTGACAGAGATGCTTAAAAGAGCACTGCAGGTACATTCCAATTCTCAATTTGTGATTCGTGAAGTTGTCATTTTGTTTTGGTGTGTTACATCTGGACTTTTTACCTTAAAGTCATATAGATTAAAATGCATCTGTCTATGGCAAGGTTGTATGAAAGTGAAGATAAGAAATAGGGCTGTTACACACTGCAGTTGTGACAGTAGGAGCACCTGTACATGCACAAATAAGGGGTGCCCATTAGAGATAAAGAGGGGGGTGCTCTGTCTTTCGTCCCCAGTTACTGACTGTGAGTAGTGACAGAAATGTAAAGGAATGAGATTTTCATTTCTGAGACTAAATTAGCTTGTTTTCTCAAGTGACAAATTCTCTTTCCAAAATGAATCATAATAAGGATTAGTCAGAAGAGGATTGAGTTGCACTTACTCCTTGCTTTGGAGACCTCAGTGAGCATAAATCCATTTTTTAAAATACTCTGTTCATTTCCTGAAAAAAAGGTGAAGCAAAGACAGGAACCAAGTTAGGCATCACACTGGATAGAGATTTAAATTTGGAGTCAAGAAAATCCAAGTTGAGATCCAACCTCTGACGCTTAGAAGCTGTCTGCTTCACTCTCATCTGTAAAATGGGAATAATAACACATATTCCAAAGCTTTGTTGTGAAGATAATGAATAATATTTATGGCTACTAGGTGACACTGTGGATAGAACCTGGAGTTAGGAAGAGGTGCGTTCCACTTCAGCCTGAGAAACTTAACTGTTTGACTGCTAGGTCACTAAACCTTTGTGAAGTTTATTAACCTTTCTGAATCTTAGTTTCTCCAACAATAAAATAGACATAATATTATAAATGTTTGCTGACCTTAAAGCTCTGTATGATTGTGAGCTGCTAATAATAATATTATTATTATTAATCATCAAGATCACACTATTGAAACATCAAGAATAGTCATAAAGGTTATATTTTATAGGGTTACCTTGTAAACCAAGTGTTACAGTTCTTTCCAAGATTCTCGTTAACCTCTCAAATGCAGTAGTGAACAGGTGTTTGCTTTTGCTTTCTGTGCTCATTCAGCAAACCTTATAGATCTACTTCTTAAAGCAGCTGGAGACTGATTTCCAAGAGGATGTGTCCAAGTCTTCATTCTGTTTCAAGGGAGTTCCCTGAAAAATGGGTTATATCAGCAATTGAGCTGATTTTTTTCCCCCTCGTGAGGTGATATTTTATTTATATGATAAAATGCTTGGAAAGTGATTAATTTGTCAGGGGAACATCTTGTTACTATAAATTTGCTGAGTGTGTAATAAAATTGCCTTAACAAAGATACGAAAATGCAGATTCTTAAAAAAAAGAAGGTAAAGAGTCTATTTTTATCATTTCATTTTAATTTAGATTTCTTTATTTCTTTCTAAAACAAATAATGCAAACTGTCCATGAGGAGTGGGTATTTCTGGGGTGGGAAGAGGATAAAAGGGAGGGAGCAGAATAAAAGCAGAAATGAGGAAGTAGAAATAGTGCCTTATTCTCTCTCTCTGGACCAACAGTGACTGATACATCCATTAAATTTCATCCCAGGCAGATTGACTGAATGAATTTATATAAATTAAAAAATACAGGTCATATACCTTTTCTGATAGACTCTAAATGAGAAATAGGAATTCCCTTACAGCTCCAAAGAGGAAATCCATAGGTGAGAGTTTTTTAGTCAATAAGACAGTCCAGCAGTGCTTCTTTTCTCATTGTGTTGGTACAATAAGTTTTAGTCAATAGCTAAATATCCGAGCAGCCTTCTTTACCTCTTTGATTAAGGCTGCATTTTTTACCTCTGTGAGAATTCACAGGTTTTTCATTTTTTAGTCACATTTTAACTTGTAATCTACAAATATTGCAAGCTAACCTAATCCTTTGTTCACTTTTTGAATGTAACAAGTGAAAATAGCATTAGGTAGGGAATGATGCCTTTTATTCATGCTCATTTTCTCTGCTGCCTGTCCATTTGTCCAATGGAATGAACCACTTATCATGCTTCCAGGTTTTCCTCTTTCATACTTAAGAATTATGAAAGGAAAATTCCAATTTTTTCTGTCCTTCAGTGACAGGTAGACTGCAAATTGTGGCCATTTGGATTAAAAACATATCCATCATCACCCACCCACAGGTTATTATGATGTCTCCTTTGAATATATGAATTTCGTATACTGCATGTTGGAAACCAAAAATGCCAACTTTTTAGATAAATAATTATCCCTTTGGTGATATACAGCTTCCTGTTGCCATATTTTTTCACTTTCATAGCATTCTTGGCCTTATCACCCATAGCATAAATCTTTTATTCTCATATTTAATAAAACTGGGAGGGTAACAACCCTCTGTACATTGTACAGTTGACCAATCGCACATCATTGTTTCTCTCATTATTTGTTTTCTCGTGACAGATGTTTTTGTAGATCTTCCAGTTTAAGCTTGATAGTATGTTTGATATAGCAGTGCAGGCAAGTAAGCAGGTGACCTTATTTATGTGGTGTCTGTGGTCTCGGCACACAACTCTCAGCTTAGTGAGGTTCCATGGATGGATGGATAGATGGATGAATAAAGTTCCAAGCACCCAGCAGTGTTATTTTAGGCTACTAATCTGTCAGCTGAATTCTTGAGTAGGAGTTTTGGCTGGGGGTGGGGGCACTGGAAAAGGGCATGTGGTAAGGGACATTTGTCAGTGGGAGTATGGGAGTGGGTTAAAGGTAAGTAACATTTCCCAACACAATCTAAGAGAGGCTACATTTTGAGTTGGAAGGGAGCTTAAATATGACAGCTTGTCCATCCCCTCATTTACAGAAGAGAAACTAAAGTTCCAAGAGGTTAATGCCTAGTCATGCCAGGTATTACAGTGGCATGCAGATTACCTGGAAAAATATTAAAATAATTTTATTGATGTTCTGTAAACCTTACACCTTTTTACATGTTTAACAAACTTTGAATGTGTAAAGTATTGCAATGGTCATTGATATGATAGCATTGATTTCACAATATTTTGACACATTTTAAAAATCTTCATGCTGAAACTGCACATTTATCGCATTCGATGTTAAGCTTGCCTTTGAAAAATAGTCCTTTTTTCAAAGTCCAATTCTAATTATAGCCTAGGAATTTTCATGGGATTTAAATCAGGCTCATTCATAGGCCACTGAAATAAGGCTATCTTCTTTTTTTCAGATAAATTTATTTAACCTTTTGAGATTTATGGCATGGTACTAGACCATGTGGTAGCATTCCATCCCATTTTGAGAATTTTTTCTCAACATTTAAATATACTGACCATTTTATTATTCCTTCAATGGGGATAAGCCTTTCTTAGCCAACTGAAATTTAGAAATTCCCAAAACTTTTTAAGGGGTGGATACTATAGATAGAGAATGATAAATTTGTCCCTGAAACCAGATTTCTTCTGATAATGGTTTTGATATAGCCATGAATGAAAAAAATTAATTTCATCAGTAAAAGTCCCCCTTTCCCAACCTTCAATACTCACGGGACTTTGTTTTGTCTTGCATGTGAAAAGCATTTTTTCCCCTTTGCTTCATAGCAGTGGTTGACAGCAGCTTTTTCCTACCCCTAGTCTTACTGTTCTCCCAACTTAAAGAAGCCTACATATCACAGGAGAGTAAGAGTCCTTAACATTTTTATTTCGTGGCCTCCTTTGGACTCCAGGCAATCTGGTGAACCCTATTAATGAACACCTCAAAATAAGGTTTCTAAATAAATAAAAGAAAGTACATAGGATTATAAAGGAAATGTATTATATTGAAATAGTTATATAGTTTTTAAAAAATGATCTCAAGTTAAGCATGCTTCCTTAAGAAATCAGGGACAATCCTTTGTGCTGTCAGGTCCCTTTTGTAGCAATGGTTTGTTCTTGGTGGGATTTTTTTTTGTTCTATTTAGTTTAGTTTTAGTTTTTTAACTTCACTTTCCTTTGTATTTCAGTGTTACTGATCCTAAATTATGGGCTTGAATGGTCCTTGAAATGCTTGATTTTCCCATAGCAACAACCATTGCAGTATTTCAGTCGTTGAAGTGTGCTTTTTAAGAGCAATGTCATTTGAAAGATTCCTTGGTGTAATATTAATTCTTAAAAATCACAGAAGAGGCCAATGAAACATATGTGTGGCATAAAATCTAGCACTCAACTAACAGTGAACTAACCGTCAATGGGGAAACCAGCTTAAATGATTTCACCTGGTCAAGGTCAGATGTTCCAAGTCAGCCTAATGTCAGTAGAAGTACAAAAGCATGTCTTTTGAGATGAAACTGTATCAAAATCAGCGTTTGTCCCAACACATCAGTGTAATTAGCAGAGCTGGCCTTGATATTCCATAAACACTAGCCAAGGAGGGCTTGCTGTCTGTTTGGTTCCGCATGACTTTCCAGTATCCGTTTCCAGTGTTACATATCTATTAATGGTTGCTTCTTATGCAACATTGTTGTTGGTGATATTCTGTAGTCCATTCACCTCTGTATGTGTCTCCATTGCTCTTTCGGGGAATTGCAATTTTAATTGATCGTAGATTGCTGGATTCTGTGTATTATTCTAGCTGAAAATCTTTTAAGTGATGTATGAATCTCCTTTAGGAGTCTGCATTATTCTTGTTTGATGCAGTTGCCATAGTGTCATCTGAATGATCTCACCTAAAGGGAATTTCTTTCCATTTGCAACGTGTGCTTGAGACTTTCCATGGCAATGCTAAATGTCTATGGCCAATCATTTGTTATTTTTGTAAATGATTCTTTTTTGCTGTGTTTAACAATAATCAGATGGTTATCAAATAAAGTTACCTTTTGTAATGTTTGTCAAGTAATCTTAGATGGTTTTAAAATATCTAGAGAACATACCCTCATAGCAGAGTTTCTAAGGTGGCAATTTACTCTACTTGGGAGCATCCTTTTTTATGGTCATTGTGTAACTGAATACACATCACAGCATGTCTGTAGATGATTCATCCTTTACAACTCCTGTCCATTTCCTTCTGTAAATCCTACACATTAGGTTTGCCATACATTTGGGGCATTCTAGATATTTTAATGTTTCAGGGATACCGGTGGAGCATGTGTGCTGTCCAGCAAGCTATCCTTTTATCTCACAATATTATATCAGCCAACTTATCTTTAAATTATGCATCTTAAGGAAAGCTTTTATGTCACGTCTTCTATGGAATTCTTTGAATATGTTGTGCAATGAAGCCTGATAATGATCACCATTGGCTTCTCCATTGCCCTTTGAATCATTCTTAACTTTTAGTTCTTGAAGCTCTGTAATTTCAAGTCTATGAATTACCACAGCACCCAATACAGGTATAGTTTATTTTTTAGCAAAGATGTTATAGAGAAAGGAAAGTAGTTTCGACAGTTGTTCATATTTTTATCTTTGGGGAATGTGTGTGTGTGTGATGAGAATGAAGTTCATTTTAGGTTTACTCATTCCAATAGTTTGAGAGTCTACTGGTTATCACTTTTATGACTATCTTGTCTCCAGTATACATCTCTTCTATATATTTGGTTTGGTTCCATTGCTTTCCCCATTTTTTTTCTTTAGTCCATTTCTATTTATTTGCAGATTCCATACATCTTGAGATGTCATGTGGTGGCTTCATGTCATTGAGGGAGAAAATAATTTGTCTTAGAAATCTTGACTGTCATTTTTCACCTCTTCATCCAGTTTCATGCTTAAATTCATCTCTTACCAAGCTTGGGAAATTATTGATTTCTTTGGGCCTCAGTTTCCTCATCTGTAAAATTGGGAGGTGTAGAGCATTTGGACTAGAGGACTTCTAAGTTCTCATTCAGGTATAAGTCTCTGATCCTATAAGGTGATGATTTTTTTCATATCACTCCTCACTCTCATGAGGCAATATTTTTCACAATTATTTTATACTCTAAATGATATTGACATCGGCCACCATATTTTTGCTTGGCAAGGAGAGCATATGTTTGCTAACTGAGCCAGCTTCTGGGCCATGCCTCCTCTCCCCCTCCCCTCCCCCCCACACATTGTGGAGTTGGATTTTCATAGTTTTAAATTTCCTTAGGAAATGATGATTGTGATTTGCTTTGCCCACCTTACATGAAAAGGTTTATTGAATTGGATTGACCCAGGCGAGATTTAAACATCATTTGATTCTTTGTTTCTTTCCTATTTTGTCTGTCTTCCACACAATTAAAAATAACAGCAAAATTTTTGGTAGTGGTTGTGCTTCCCCTGGAACTTACCACAATTTCTGTTAAATGTGTCACTAGTTTTCACTGTATACTATACTTTAAACAAGGAATGCTCAGTATATACTTTTAATTGATCATTCTTCTGTCCACAAAAAACCTATCAATTGATCTTACCTACTGTTAGGTTGATTGTAATTCATTGTTGTAGTTAGTGTTGTGGGGTAATTTTGGAAAAAAATTAATAAAATTTTTATTGGATTACCAGTGCCTTCATTAAAGCCAAATTAAAGTATTACAGATGTCCAGATTTGAATATATTTTTGATAGAACCTTGGCTGAAACCTTAACTAAACTCCTAGTCTTTCTCTTGGTATTAAAGAAATTAAAGATGGAAAGGTCAGAAGGATCAGATCAAATATATACAGAGGAGATCGACTGTAGGTAAGGCCATTTTTGAGGGTAACAGGTAATAGTGACCCTCAATTTTCAATGTTTATGAATTTTTACGTTTATTATCAAATGTAAAGGTTTTGAGTGTAGGTCTGTCAGTGGACTTATCCAAAGACTAGCCTTTGCTTATCACCAGAAAGTTGGACGTTTGGCATCAAGTGCCTTTTTTTGGGATAGCAACTCAGGAACATTTTTTTTTTTCATTTAAAAGGTAGTACAATTTGTTGGTGCAGAGAATGCTCACAACAATTCAAATTTAGGATTTCAGTACAACACAATACCATTACATTCTTACTATCTAACAGTGTGCTAAATGCTAGGAGTCCAAAGATTAAAATGAAGGAATCCTATCTCTCAAGGTGCTTACATTCTACTAGTATAGTTGGTAATCTCTAAATTTATTTCAAGAATGTTTGTGAATTTCTTATCAGTACTATCTGCATCATTTGACTTTAATGACTCAATTTTATCCAGTAATCTGAATAGGTTTTGGGACACTACTTCTAATCCTCCCTGTTTGGCAGTTCCTTTTCTTGTCTCTTTTGCTAGGTTGTCATCTATGTCCTCCACCTAAATGCGAGTATACCGAAAGGCATTCTATACCAGGTCCTTTCTCTAGACTCTCAGTAATCTAAAATCTCATGGGGTTCATTATCATCTCTACTCAGATGAATCCCAGATCTCTGCCTGGCTTAGTATCTCTCTTAATCTCACATCATCCATTGCCTATTGGACATTTTAAACTGGATATCTTGTATGTATCTCAAGCTCACTATGTTTGAGAGAGAACTCATTATCTTCCTGTGCCTACCACCCACCCCCATACCCTTTTTCTTAACTTTCTTATTTTTCTGGAAGGTACCACTATTCTTTGAATCTTAGTTCCTGGTGAGTAAGCATTAATTTTTAAAAAAATTTCTTTTATCCATTCATTCATTGCTTAAGATCATAACTTCAAAGTCACACATCAGTGTCCTTCATCCTCCATATGCAGCTGGTTGCCAGATATTATTACTTCTACCATTACAATACCTTTGGCAACTCTCTGCCCCTCTACGCTCATAGCTGTCACCATAGTACCGGTCCTCATCCTCTTTCACCTGGACTACAGCAGTAGCTTTCTAATTTATCTTCCTACTATTAGTCCCTCTCCTCTAATTCATCCTACAGGCAAATGCCAAATTGATAATTCCATTGATGAGCACATTCCCCTGTTCAAAAACTCCAGTGGCTCCCCATTGCTAGAAGCTATGATGTGATGCTGGAAGAAAGGTAAAATGTAACCACATGGAAAAGAAGATTTTTGACTATCAAATAGGAACTTATTTGCGATTGGTCCCCAAATCTTTCTTTTGGTTATATTTTTAATACTTCTTTTAAGTACCTTGAAGCCCAAATTGAGTTTCCTTGAATCATAGGCTTGAGAATGAACTGACATAGTCCAATGCACTTTACTTAATAATGAAACTAAGACTGAGAGAGAAGCCTAGCATAGTGTTAAATGACAACAGGGTCTGTGCTCACATTCCAAACCTTAGAGACTTACTATTTCTGTGACCATTGGCAAATCTGTCAATCAGCAAGCATTTATTAAGTGACTTTTTTTTTTTTAGGCACTATGCTATGTTCCTTTATAAAGTACTTTGTTAAATCTTTATAGTACTTAACTCACACTGCAGTTATGAGGAAGAAATGAAATAATACCTGTAAAGTACTTTATAAACTCCTTAGTATCCATGATGTTAATAGAATTTAAACTCCTTGAGAATTTAAATTTTGAATACTATCTTTTAAAGTTTGAGTACTTTCTTTGTCTTTGTATCTCAGCAAAGCAGTGACCTTAATAAATGTTTAATTAGTTGAATTTGTTGAGTTGAATTGAAGATCATACCAATAGTAAATTGAAAGTGTTGGAGTTTGAACCCAGGTCTTATCTTTTTAGGTCCAATTTTCTTTTAGCTATCCCAAGATTCCTCTCTGTCTAGAGTACAACATTTCGTAAACTGATGCTATTTTTAGAGTGCCATTACAGAATGAAATATTACACTTTAGAATTTCTGGCAGATTTTGCCAATTGGAGTCATGACTACTGCTAAGGTATCTGAACAATCTGTATCTCTGTTCCCTACCACTCACCAGACGTCCAGAACTCTGCTTTCAGAGTGTCTTTAGATGGATGCTTCACTGACTTCTTAAACACAATATGATGAGACTCAAACTTCTTTTTTTTTTTAAATCCAATCCTGTAACTTACTTCTTTTGACTTCCTTATCTTTATGGGTCTCAGAGACAGCCCACTCACTCTTTTTTATAAGAAACCCTTTATTCTTCACTCTAAATCATCTACAAAGGTCTAATCAGTCCCTAAGTTTTAATGATTCTTTTCAAATGGATTTTTATTTATGTCTTTGTTTTTATATCATCTTCATTTCCTTCATATTCCACCCTTTACTCCTTTCCCAGGTGGCCACTGCTTATAATAAAGAATTTTTAAAGTTCAGCAAAGCTAGTCATATATATAAAATCTGCTAGTGTTTCATACCTGTGGACCCTCACTTTTGTAAAGGGGTTGTCTGCTCATCTCTTCTTTAGCACTAAACTTGGGTCATTACAATTAAGTAACATTAAATTTCAAATTGTTTTGTTCTTTATTTATATTAATATGGATATTGCATATATCATGTATATTGTCTACCTGCTTCCGCTTATTTCATTTTGCATGAGTCTTTCTGTATTTCTCTGTTTTCTTTTTTTTTCACAGCATGGTAATAAAAACTGGTACTGTACTCAAATGTAATAAGACATTCCTTTGGAATCTTTGTACTTCTATAGTATCTCCCGAGTCTTTTAAGACTACCTCCACTCCAGTAAAGACTCATTATCACCCAATCTGTACTATTGCCTTCTTTTTCTAACTGGCATTCTTGCCTCTCTCCATCTCCCCCCTCAGTCTGTCCTTCGCACTGCTTCCAAATGATTCAAATAGCTCTGTGAACTATTTGATGCCTGTACTCCCATCATAAGAGGCAGAGTGTATAGCCTCTCTGTTCCTGCCCATCTTGTAGGACTGCCTTCACAAAGACATGTCATACTGGTTTCATCTTCCTTGCGTACTCTGGAGAGTACCAGTGGAGCTTGATGGGCTAGGGAGTCATTGATTATTTTTCGTTCAAATCATGTCATTGATCCATCTTTTTCAGGCATACTTTTCTTACCCAAGTTTGTCCAGATTAATCTTCTTTATACAGAGACCTGTTACTTTTCCTCAAAACCCTACCATTATGTAGCACATACAGTCTGTCTTGAAAGGCCCTGAATAATCTGACCACTGTCCAGACTGTTGCATCCCACTGCCTTCTTATACTCTTAAGAATCAAGTCATATATGTCACTAGACTTTAGAAGTGCCATAAAGGCATGGACTTTGTACTATCTAAACTTAAATCTCTTCCTTAGTTTAATGGCCTAATATTTGTTAAAGGAGTGATTGATTTAAAAAAATATAAGCTCTAAAATTACAGTTTTTTATTCCTTAAGACTCAACTTCTCTGACAAAGTCTACCTTCCTTCTTTTGGCACACAGTCATGTTATCGTAAGATTACATAAAAAGTCTTCAGCTACATGCAGACTGAGTAGTATTGTTTCAGTTGTTGGAGAAGAGAGAGTCATTTGTACTAACTTCTTTCTGAATTTGCAGTTAATATTCAGTTACAGTATTCAAAGCCAGCTGCTTTAAACACTTTTGAATTACAAGAGTAGCTCACATTTATGCATATGTGTGTGTGTGTGTGTGTGTGTGTGTGTGTGTGTGTGTGTGTGTGTTAGGGCCACAAAAAGTGAAAGACACTTGATCTTTAAAGAAAACACAGAGGGCAAAAAACTCAGTTTTTCCCATTTTCCTCTTATTTAGAGTTTACCAAGTAAAATTGGACGTAAGGATTGTTCCAAATAATGGACATATTAGGTACTTTTTTGTACTAGAAAGAGTATGCATAAGGATTGGGTAAAACACTGGTAAGCACAGTAACATTTCCATCAAACACATGGAACCAAACCTTAGAAACATCCTTTTTATGGAGAACGTTTTGCTGGACTGATAATTGAAATTTTACCTGAATTGTTCTTAAATTAAGAAATGAATATTAGAACATTTTGAGAAATGTAATAAAGATGGATCTTTTTTTAAATCTATGAGTCCAAGAGATTTATATACATTTAATATCCAAAAATTTAGTTATTTACTAACAGATCAGTTACTTGGTTTCAAGACTGGACAATCTATATGTTCATTGATGGCTGTTGCTAAATGTACTGTCCTTTTTGTGTTATGTATTTGTGTAACAGAAGATGTACAGAAAGATATACCTTGCCTTTTATCGCTTAAGACAGTAAAGAAAAAGCTTATCATGATTTTGTAACATGGAAGCCATAGATTGATATTGAATAGAAATCTTGTTTTTTTAAGATTTTAGTTTCTTGGTGTTTATGCCCATTCTCTCCCCTTTACCCCCAACATTTCATTAGAAGTGTGTGTGTACATTTAGGTGGTGTTGCATAATTTCTTTAATAACACCATATGGTAGAAAAAAAGAATATATTCATGATTATAGAATATATATATGTGTGTGTGTATGTGTGTGTGTGTGTATAATCCTTTTATCCTACAACAAAAAATGTAATTCTTCCACATATTACAAATCCTAAAGGAAAACAGAAGCCACTTGCAGCAAATTACACATTTCTCACACATGGGTATGTTCATTGGCCATAGCTGTTTTCACCAAATGCTTTGGTTTTCTGTTGGTAATAAGGAAAATAGTATTTGCTTTCTTCATCTGAAAAATACATTTGTCAGTAGTGCATAAAAGATATTTTTGCATCTATAAATTGTATTTTACTCTTAGAAAATTTATTCGAGTCTAAGGAAAGTGTTGACTTCAGTAATACAAATGAAATTTACCTTCAACTTAGAGCCTTGTTGAACAAGTTAAAGTGATCCATTGGGTGCTTTAGAAATAGCCACAAGAACATGCATATTATAGCTCATGTTTATGTGATGCTTTGCAGTTTTCAAAACACTTTCTTCACTATAACCTCCTGGTAGGTTTGTATTATCCCCAGTTTACAGATGAGGAAAAAGTAAGACTTTGAGAAGTCAAATCACTTGCCCAAGGTCCTGTTACTAAATTTGCAAAGCCAGACTGTTTCTGATTTTATTATGTCATGCTGAGGTTATTTTTATTTTTGTCTTATGAATAGGGAATGGAGTGTTTTGATTAATGGAGAGATAGTCCGGTAATAGAATACTACTATATATTTCATTCATTACTTTTTTATACAGTTTCCTCTAACAGCTTTGTAGAAACATTAATTAAAACAATTTACATAATGGATTGCTTTAGTATATGCTTATAATTGATTGTTGAATTAAATACATGTATCAAAGCTAATAGTGAGATATCTATGTCTCATTTTGTTGTGAATCTGATAAATATGTTTACACTGTCCTCTCTTATTTGTTTGTAGTATATAGATTAAGCATTCTGGTATTGTGATAGTTTCATAATTCAGTGTATCAGTGATCACATGGATGCAGGTACTCTGCGAAATTCAATATCACTCAGTCTTTCCATGCTATCTCATTCTGTGCAACTCTTGCCCATTTCTCCTGAAAATTTGATGTGGTGGAGAGTTCATCCATTGCATTATCAACCATCCTCTAGATCTCTTAAAAGTATATAGAAACCAGTGGAGTATGCTGGCTGTACATCTGTCTTCATTCTCTTGATATGATTGAGCTACCTTCTTTATTGGCCATCCATCTATGTGATGATGTCCTTCACGTTGCTTCTTTTGATTCTTTGTTAGTAATGTCTTGGAGTATGTACTCAGGCACACCCACCTTAAAGCCTCTACAATTCAATTCCCTTTTGGTAACCCTAAACTCTAATTCTTTGAGGACTATGATATTCTATTATGCACAGCCACGGAGCATCAGCAGAAGAATATTGGTATTAAAAATACGAGCATTTTCCTGGTTCATTTAAAGATGATTCAGGTTCCCCTCGTTTTATTCAGTCTAGACCCAGCTCATTTTCCATGCCTGGTGACAATTCAGATCCATGCCCTGTCATCTTCTCCAAATCATTGTTCAGTCGTATCATGGACAGATAGTTGAAAGAGACCTCAAGGGTCATCTTGAACTCCCTTTCTCCTCCATACTTTAATGTGACTTTTCCGAGAGTAATTGGAAAGTTGTAGTTTGAACATCCTTCATCAACTTGTTTTTTTCTTTGCAGATTGTAAGTCTCAATTCTCTTTTTGAAAGCTCTGCAGTAATTCTTGGCTTGATACAATCACCACAATGTGATTTAACGCCCTTCTTCTTCAAGGTCCATCTTGGACTTTGTACTAGATAATTTTCCTTAATTAACAAACATGTTGGTCAACATATTTAGCCTTACTTTTTGCCTTACTTTTTGCCTTAAGTTTTATCAAAAAAAAGTCTACCAAAGAAAGTTATCTCTTGTATTTTTCCTGTATGTGTATGATTTTGACATGTGAGAGGTCAGAGTTTCTTAACCAGCTGTCTGTGAACTAGTTATTTGATAACTACTTCAAGGTAATTGATTTCCTTTGTAATCCAATATATTTTATTTTATTTTTTTGCATTTAAAAAACATTCTGAAAAGCCATCTATTTATAAGTTTTATCACACTGCTGATGGGGTTCATGACAAAGTTAAGATCCACTGCTTTAAAGGCAACGTTTTAGTCTACCATATCTTAAGGAAAGTGGCATATTATATTGTATACTTTTTCAATCAGTGTTATGTGATTCTAAAGATATATGGTTTATTGTTTCTTTTTTTAATACCTTTGTGAAGATTGCGTATTTTTAGTATTCTCTCAGATTTAGGGGATTCAGGAGGATGGTTAATAAATAAGCCTAGAGACTAGATCTATGATTTCATTGCTATAATGAACTCCTGGGTGAGAAAACACCCACTAACAATTCAGGTTCACAGATGCTCTGTATCTCATAATCTTAGGCACCTAGAGCACAGAGGTTAAATATGTATATATGTATATAACACATGTATATAACAAACCAATATCTGTCAAGAGATAGAAATTGAACTCAAGTTTTGTTGGCTTTGAAGCTGGGCTTCTATCTGCAATGGAATGTTACCTTAGCCCATAATAAGATTCAAGATTTTGTCATGCCTTGATAACTTCTCTTTCAGATATTTTGTGCTACCTCATTATAAATTGGGTATATTTTGGTCAATCAAAATTTAAGAGTTTTTATTATTTGATTAGATATGTCATATGTTCTGGTTGTTAATTCACTCCCTTTTAGTTAGAAAGGTTATTTTTTAATCCAGTTTTACATTGAATATTTTGACAACAAGACCCAAAGATAAGTAAATATAAATTACTTATAAATTATGTCTAGCTCAGTCAAACATGTCACTGCCATCTCTTGTTTCCAGTGGCAGAGATGCCATCCTCACCCACCGTTGTTCACTCTGGAAGTGATCCAAGGTTTCTCGCTAAGAAGCAGCAGGCTGCCTACTCAAACTCAACCTGTTGCAATCTTGAGAACCATGTCAAAGAGTTATTTGGCCTCCTGGGTCTAAGCACTAGTGCTTCTGGAGAAAATACTCAGTTCAGTCCATTGTTAGGAAATAGTAGTAGCTGTGTTAACCACTAATAGAAGGCAGATGGGCACTGACTTGGACATGGATTGGATTGGACTCCTCATCACCTTCAGTTCATTTTCTATTGCCTCTCTTCTCAGAAGCTCCTGCCTTCTTTAGCCACCACTTTTAGTTTGTAGACTCAGAATTGCAGTGAATAGGGGTGATCCTCCTTACTCTATCCTGACTTTGATAACTTCTCTAGAGGCTGATATTTCCCTCCCCAGAAGACTGCCAAACCACAATTGCTGCTACTTATACCTTCACATTGTGTGTTCTAACTTTTAAGTTTATTTGTTGAGAGCTTTACATAACTTCTCTTTTTAAAAATCTCTTTGGTTTCCCTTTCTTCCTACATTCCCATCTTTCTCTCCCCCCAACTCCCTCCTCCATTCACTATTTTTATTCCCAGAGATTTGTTTGTTTCCTTTTTTATAGGAAGTTATTAGAAATCTGTGCATTCTTATCCATAATTCACCCAACATGTTACAAAGTCCATTTAAAAAAAATTTTTTTAAAGCCTATCCAGCATTCTGAAAATCATTCATGAAATGTTTTAATCTTAGATTCTAGTTTGCCTTATATCTTAATTTCTTGTATTTTAAATAACTAGACTTCAGTTATACACAGAATCTTTTTTTTTTTGTAATTTTTTTGGGTAATTTTATAACCCTTTTATTTATAGAATGTTAGCATCAGGAAAGACCTTACAAGTAATTTAGCCATTTTTGTATGATAGATGAGGATAATTGAAACATAGAGGTAGAGGTGACTCAGCTAAGGTCATATATCCTAGTTAGTGAAGTAAACTTCTTTAGAATGAAGCAGAAGCTCTTGCTTAACATATTGAATAACATTTGAATTGAGTCTCATTTTGCTTATAAATGGAAAATAGTGTGTAACTGTTACCTTATGATAAAATGACTGTCCTGAATGTTATTTGTCATGGAGTATAACTACCACACATGATAAAATTAACCTTCCATTCTCCCCTCTCCCTGCAATAATCTCTTCAGCAATTTTCCTGAGATAGATTTAAATGGGTTAAGTCTTTCTGGTGGCACAGTAGATAGAGTGACAGACCTACAGTCAGAAAGACTCCTCTTCCTGAGTTGAAATCTGGCCTGAGATACCTACCCTCTGTGTGACCCTGAGCAACTCACTTACCCTTGTTTGCCTCCATTTCCTCATCTGTAATATGAGTTGGAGAAGGAAGTGGAAAACCATTCTAGTAACTTTGCCAAGAAAACTCCAAATTGGGTCATGAAGAACTGGACATGACTGAAATGACTAAACAATAACTTAAAAGTTAACCCAAAGTTGAATTATATTTTGAGCCTGGGAACCAAATAAGTGACCAAATTTTTTTTAGTGTATAACTAGTCTTTTTTGGTACATGGAATGTGAATCCTTGATTCTTCCGTATCTGTATTTTCTGAGATTATATAAAGGACACAGACACAAACACACATATTATAATGTATATATACGCACATATATTATATATACAATACTTAAGTTTCTAGTTGTTTTTCTAAGACTACAAGTTTTCAGATATCTAGAATGTAAGAGCTTTTTAAATGACTGAATTGTTAAAAGCATACCTTTGTGGAACTTTGATTCTTTTTAAAAAATTTTTTTGTTTTCAGTTTTCTACTATTACTTCTATATATCTTAGATTTTTTTCCCCTTCTTCCCCCCTCCCTCTCCACTCCCTCCTCGAGACAGCATGCAATCTTACATACATTCTTATTAAATACATTTTTATTTTCACCTTAGTCATGTTGTGTAGAAGAATTAAAATGAATGAGAGAAAACATGAAACAAAACATAACACAAGAGAAAAAGGTCTGCTTCATTCTGTGATCCAATTCCATAGTTCTTTTTCTGGATGTGGAAGATATTTTGCCTTGAGTCCATTGGGAATTTTTTAGGTCCTTGCATTGCTGTGAAGTACTAAGTCTACCAGAAAAATTCCTTGCACACTGTGGTTGTTCCTGTGTACAAAGTTCTCCTGGTTCTGCCCCTTTCACTCAGCGTCAGATCATATAAGTCCTTCCAGGCCTCTCTGAAGTCTTCATGTTCATCATTTCTTATAGCACAATAGCATTCCATTATGTTCATATACCACAATTTGTCCAGTCATTCCCCAGCTGATGGGGCATCCCCTTGATTTCCAGTTCTTGGCCACCACAAAGAGAGCTGCTATAACTATTTTTGTACATGTGGGACCCTTACCCATTTTTATGATCTCCTAGAAATGATGTTGCTTGGTCAAAGGGTATGCACATTTTTGTAGCCCTTTGGGCATAGTGGAACTTTGATTCTTGATGCTTATGTATCTATTGATATTTTCTGAGGTTAAAAATTGTCAGAGAGTTAGAATGTTAAAAAAAAAACCCATTAAAACTTGACCTGAACATAGGATAATATTTCTTTGATTTTATAAGAAAGTATTTCCTTTTTTCACTGTACTTAAGAGTCAATATGAATTCCATTTATCATTTGGTTGACAGTCACAAATGTCAGTAGAGAAGGTGACTAAACTTGAAAATGTTAAGTGTTTTATAACAAGTGGGCCCCCAGCCTTCATGCTTGGTTATTTCTAGGTGCCTTATTCTAAGTGAGACATTGACCAAACTGAGGTCTATCCTGAAGAGATAACTGGAAGAGAAATACTTGAAGAAATAATGGATGGTTTGTTTAGTGTGGAAAAGAGTGAGACGAAACATAATAGGTATCATGAGTTATTTAATGCTCATCATCACAGTTGTTTCACTGGGCAGAGTGAAGACCATTCTGAATGTTTCTGGGAAGTAAACTTTAGCTTTTACAATTAGCAAATGAATGATTTTACTTTGTGAAGTTGAAGGAACCATCATAGGGTCAAAAGAAGCAAAGGGTGAATGACCATTTTTAGAAATATTGTGGAAAGATCTTCTGCCTTGAATTGGATTAGATGACAACCAAGGACTCTTAAGATTCTCTATAGAAGTGCTAGTTAGAAGATTGTTTTTTATTTATCAGAAAGCCAGATGTCAGAGGCTTTATACTGTGCACTCCTTTGTGCATTTGAAAAGAGTACTTAATTTTTTTTCAGATTTTTGCTTACCCATTTCTTAGCCCATTTCCTTCCTTACCTCCTCCTTCTCAGAACATTATACATGTTCTCTTCAGCTTCCTTAACAAAAATACAATTTCAGGCTTTCTCTATGTGAAAACCATGACAAAGTGATTTTATAGCCAGTACTGAAAGTGACTAAACTTGACAACAATTGTATTTTATGACAACCCCTGCTTTCATGTTCCCAGCCTTCTTTCATATCATCATTTTTTTTACCCCAAATATGAGCAATTTCATATCTCTGCATTGGCTGGAAACAAATCCCTTTACCAGGAATACATTTTAATGGAGGAGAGCATGCTTCACTTAAGTCGCCAGAACCTTAACTGTATAATATTCAATTTCTTACTAACCAAGAACCAAAGCTTTTTATTGAGGGCCATGTTCGTAAGGGTCAGGGCAGAATTAGTATTACAGAACTAAACCAGATTAAGGGGGAATGTGAATTAGATTTGGTAACAGATGGTGCTGGGGAAATTAAAGGTTCTTTGCGAATGGAAGCGACAGCAGCTTGCCTCTTTTCTCTGTCTCTCTCTTTCATGCACTTGATAGACGGGTATAAATCACAACAATCCTGTCTTGACAGCCAATTTCAAGAATTTGATCTGGTTAAAGACATGGCTTTCCTGCTCCACTCACTGAAACCGGCTTCTATTTTATTTTTATATAGCACCTTGTCATATTTAGAAAAGCAGACTCACCTGCCTTCCTTTAATGAAATTTTCCTTAATTACAGTTTTAGCTCTTTAGTCTTAATTACTTTTCTATTTAGCCTGAATTTTCAGAATGTCTCTCAGGAATTTTTTTTTTCTATTCTCCTTCCCCTTTCCCCCCCCAGCCGTACTCATGCATATGCTTTCATTTTTCCAAAGATGCCTTTCATTGTTAGAAGTTATTGTCAGATTCAGTATAATGAGATCCTAATTATCAAAACCATTATTGGTAATGAGAAAGGTTTGCAAGTGATGGTTAAACTTGTCAAAAAATAAAAAAAATGAAAATATGCTATAAAGAAATACCTAAATAGCTTTTTTGACAGCATTACAGGAAGAAGTGGGTAAAAGCTTGGAAAAATAATGACTCTTTCTGTTTATAAAGATATTCACAATTTCAGGATCATTTACCATAGACTTTCTCAGCTGGTTTGTGCTTGTGTCTCTTTACCTCTCTTTTTAAATATGAGAAATCAGAATTAAAATTCAGCCTTTAAAGTAGAAGGATCTGTAAGAGAGACCAGAGATGTAGAACGCAATTTCCTACACTTCTCACGGTGAGACTATCAAGTTGGCTGAGACAGAGTAGGCAAGTGTTATGTTTGCCATTTATTTACACACCCACTTGTTTGGGCTTCCAACACTTAACAAGGAGAAGAAAATAGGAGGAAGAAAAAAAAATATCTCCAAGTAAAGAGAAGATTCTCAAAGCTGGGAACTAACAGTTGGTAGAAATGAAGCATCCTACTAGCAGTCATATCAAATGTAGTAACAACTCTAGGACTCCCTGCTGTTTGCTGACAGCATGGTGTAACACGTTGGGACAAACATTCACTTAAATGCTGATTGCAGGGAATTGCCATTTCCTTCTACCACCTCCCTCCAAAAAGGGATAAGGAACAGAGAATGGCCATTTCTGTGGAAACCCAGGAGTCCTACTTATTGCCTTTGATTTCTGCCTTCCTCTCCTCCCCTCCCACCATCCTTTCCTCTACCCCCCACCCCCTTTTTTTTGAGAAACTAAAACTGGTTTACCAATTGGGTTTTTTTCTTATAGTTTCCACTATATTGTAGTTACAAGTTACAGCTTTGCTGTGATCATGTTGGACCACATAGGTCTTTATACTCACATGTTCAAGCCCAGCTCCTGTCTTAACCTGGCAAATCCATGAAAGTGAAGATGAACATTGCTTGATCGTGGCAGTAACCTCTATACCAGAGGAAGCTTCATGCATTTAATATAAATTACAGGGCCATTGTTGTTTCTGCTCTATAATGAGTTTTAGAAATCAAAAAGGACTTAGTTTTCTTTTCCACTTCCCACAAATTCTACAGTCAGAGTGGGAGGTAGGTTCAGATCTAAACTGACAAGTACCTGCATGGTCCTGCTAAGTTGCCTAACCTCCCTACATCTCCATTTCTTTATTGAAAAGGAAGGGGTCAGCTTCAGATTTATGATCCTACAATCATATATATATATATACAGAGAGAGAGAGAGAGAGAGAGAGAGAGAGAGAGAGAGAGACATTTCTGAAATTCTGATGACACAACAGCTTTCTTCCTAGTGCTAGCATTTTGATGGAAGATTATTCCAGAATATTCTGTTTTGAGAAAGCTCATTATACTTCACAGTAAATCCTTGGTTGTTTTCACAGACTGCATTTTCATATGTGTTGCAAGTCCAAACAAGTGGGTGTCTAGGGATACACACATACATATATAAATATATACACACACATATACATACTACATGTATATATTCCTTTGCTTTTTTGGAAAATTGTGGCATATGTGTTTCTCCCTAAATACTGACTCATTTAGATTTTCTTTTAAAGAAGATTTAGAATGACAATTAGAAGTCTTTTTCATACTTCATATTTTGCTCCTGGAGTTGAAGGTGATGGATGGATGCCACCTGACACCAAAAGTATAATTGTCCTTCAGTGTTATAGGTAATATACACAATTGTTTTCAGATGTTTAACATTCTTTAATAAAATGTTCAAAAAATGTATTGTTGTGTACCAATAGCTTAATAATGAAATGTGCAACATTGATTTCCTCTGACTTTAACTGTGAATTTTCTTCTCGCCAGCTCTTTGTGGTGTACTCTCCCCAATGTGTGCTTCCTTCAGTTTTCAAATCAGTCCTTTCTTTGGCATTTATCTACTTTTCCTTTTCTCCTCACCTACGTCTTCCTCAACTCCATAGTTTTTATACATTTTGACCCAGGATGAAATGAATTAATCCGACTTCTTGCTTTCCCTGAGAAATCCGTAGATTGATTAATTTTAATTTTTTCTTACAGCGGGTACCTCCTTCAACAGGTCATTTGTAAACAAACATCTTTTCATCCTGTGGCCTAATTGATTGTTCTTCTAACTTCATCCCTGGGTGTGACACAATGAGTTTCCATTTCTTAACCTTTACTCTTGCTATGTGACCATCCCAGCTTATTTTCTATTTGTATATTTTTTGAATATCTTTTAAGCTGCATTTTGTATTAAATTAACATAATTATTTTTATAGCCCTTATATTTACCATGCATCACACTTTGGTCCTTGTACTTCTAACAGGTAAATCACTTATTTGGGGAGTGTGGTACTCTACGATTCACTTTTCTATAGCACCCCTAGGTAAGATTGGTTTTGTTTCAAGCAGAAACTTGGTTGTTTGAAGGTATTCTGCAAGTTCTCAAAAGTAGTTCAGTCCATCTTCATCCTTCTAGTTAATTTTGGATTCAGCTCATTTTCTTTTTATAGTGTCTCTCCATTATATACATGCTAACGAACCCGTTCAATGGGCTGTGTGTTGAACCACAAAACATAGTTTAAAGAAGAGATATTCTTTATCCATTTGTTTTTTTGCCAAATGGATTGTTAACCAGACTTTTTTGAGTACTTTCGAATCAAATTTTGGAGACTCTGAAAGTTCTGGGACTTCACCAAGTTAGTCTAATGCCATTTGCAAACTGGAGTGACTGTGTTTGGGGTGTGTGTGTGTGTGTGTGTGTGTGTGTGTGTGTGTGTGTGTGTGTGTGTGTGTGTGTGTGTACATATAAGTGCTCACACTCTATAGATATAAATATGGGTATCTAAACATCTTTTAGGATTATAGTGCAACCTTGACAACATTTCATATCTATAGACATAAATGTACTTGTATAGATTGAGATAGACAGATATTTCTACCTACAGATATGTCTATTGTATCTATATAGATAGATATCTCTATATAGATATATCTCTATCAGAGATGGAGGAAGAGGGAGATATTGTTAAGGTTCTGACATCTGGTCTTGATGACTGTTCACAGGATACTGGTGGGGGAGGAAGCAAGCCACAAAGAATTCAGATAGACTGAACTTCCAGTAACTAGGATTTAATTTGAATATCATGCTATAAAAGTATATGCATCATACCCTTAGTGAGGGTCTTCACCGTTAGAGAGTATGGGCTGGATGTTTCCTTTTTTCCTACTATGCAAAAGTATACACAATTTTTCATTTCTATACCACTAAGAATTGTTTTTTTTAAGATGTCACCTTCCTTAGGATGCTTGCAATCTGAATTGTCTGGACACAAGAAAATTTAGTGATGCATATTTCTGTTTGGGAAATTGGAGACTTATGGAAATCAGAGAACTTTTTTTTTTTTTTTTTTTTTTTTTGTGGAAAGCCTCCTGTATAGGAGTTCTGCTAATAGTGAAGTAAATCTCCAGAAAGGAATAAATGTTAGATTCAGTTTTAGGTCTTCAGGGCTTGGTTTTGAGGATTTATTCCTTCTGTGCTTCTTCAACTCATTGCCAACTGCTTTCCTGTTGGAAATTTCTCATTCCATTGCCTTTAATTGGGCATGGCAGCCAGTGACATTTTTCCTACTTAGTTTGTTGACTCTAGGCTGTCAGGTGTACTAATAAGGCTTTTGATTCCTGGGGAGTAAGTGGTTAAAATAATAGCCCTTGTGCATATTTTGTCTTTCTTCATGTTTGTATTTCTAGATCTATAGATGTCATGCCGTTGGGTTGTACTGAGGATGTATTTGATTACAGGTGCATTAGTGTGTATGTATATGTATCTGTTAAAACTCTGAATTTGCCTCAATAGTATTGATTAAATGCCGGTTGTTTGTTTAATCTGATATGTATTTTTCTTTTGATACGTTCAATGTAATCAAGATAATAGTGATCATCAGAGAAATATCATGTTAGTTATAGTGTAATTCCATAAGAATTGATTTAGACTTGCCCATGAAAGATAGCTCTCTCTCTCTCTTTAGCCCAACTTAGATGATTAGACTGAGATTTTTACGTGTAATCTCAGTTCATATAAAATGCATATATTTTATAGACTTATAGGTTACTCCATACTATGTGAGTACCTATTATATCAAGGAACACTTCAGACAGTTAATTATGCAAAACATCATGTATGCAATTACCCAGTATTATATGCATTTAACAATTTTATTGATTTGCTAGTTCCCCATTTACAGTATTTAAAGCTATAAACATAAGATGCTTACCCCTAAATTGAAAGAGGTCCAAGAAAATGAGCTAAGGATAAATTACACTACTAAGCTTTTCTGCATCAGATCGAATCCTTAAATAGAGAACCTGTCAACAGTCATAGTATGCAATGCACTGTGATATCACAGCACCATTTCTTTCCCATTAATAAAGTTTATCAAGCAGGGAACGTAAGAAATCACTACATAATGCAAATAGAAGCAACTGCAGTTCTCTACATCTAAATTAGTCTAAGTAATTTAATAGGGTTATCAGTAGGAGGTTTAAGACTATGAGTTGTTTATACGGGATGCTGGTGGATCCTATGGGGCCTTCTCTCTCTCTCTCTCTCTCTCTCACTCACATACACATACACACACACACACATGCATGCACATGTGTGTGTGTGTGAATGTAGAGACAGTTCCAATGTATTATCATTAGAAGCTGGCTAGTCTCTTAAGTGTACTTGATTTTCCTCTGGAGTTTCACTTCTAGGGTTGTCCTCAGCAGCTGATTGTCTTCCCTAGCTTGATTTTGGTTATATTAGGTTCTCACTTTCCTTGCACCTGCACAAAACAGAGATGGGACAGTAAGCTGTTATTACACCACTTAAATGCATTTAAGATTTCATTCAGGCCTTTGCTCATCATGTTTTTGTTCATATGTATGGAGTTAGAGGACATGGGAAATCTTCCTTTGGATGCATGGAAAGAAATGTATCAGAAGTGCAGAATTTAGGTGCCTTATCCTCTAAGTACGAGAGAAGCAGACAACTGGAGTTAGACTTTTAGGGACAGCTTTTGGGCCCGGGTTTGCATCCTGTCAGGTGCTGACCTAGTTTACTAACTCCACTCCTACAATTCCTTCCCATCAGTGTGTTGGACACAAGTTCGGGGTGTGTGTTTATGGGTGGTGGAACAGGGGCTACTTTCTTGCTGTACTAATGAAGTAGAGTAATGGTATCCATTGAAGAAAAGGAATATGGGGAGCTGTATTTAGGAAGCATTATCACCAAACAATTTCCTCTTATACTGCAGTATCTCTCATTAGATTAGCCTCAATATATATTAAAAGAAGCTTATATAAAAACAGAGTTGGTTTTTTTTTTTTTTTTGGAGTATGCACGTACATTGGTTTGGATTAGCAATGCTTACTTTTATAATTAATGATCGATTCCATTAGGTTAACTAGTCAGACCTTAAGATATTTCTTATTAAAAGAAAAAATCCTTTCTATTCCTTCCCCAACTAAGCCAGTGTACCTTAATGCAATGATGATATGTTAGACCAAGCAGTTGTCAAAGCATCGTATTACTGTGATGCCATAATGACACCCTGTCTCTGTAAAGTAGTCATGTTTTCTCAAATCACACGTTGCACCGTTGATTTCTGACATGACACTTCATTCAGTGCCTTCTCTTTCTTCAGCATCACCATTCTTTGACAATAGCAGCTGTTGCCCATTTTCCCACTAAGTGATTCACATTTTGCCACTTTGCTAGAGTGCAATTAGTTCGAACAGAAGAGAAAATGCTCATTGTAAAGTGGCTTTGCCTGAAATTGTAACTCAGCCTGGTAACAAGAGCTGGTGGGATGATAATCTTTGAGATTGTGTATTAAGGGAACGGTAGACTGCTAAATTTCCCCTCTTTGATACTTTATTTTAGACATTAGAAGAACATGTCCAACTATGTGACAAACCGCCAGGCTACTACAAGCCTGTTTTTACAAACACTAAAAATGATGATCTGATTAATTTTTATATGGTACCGTTGTTAATCCTAGCATGTTTTTCCTGCTTTAAATGGTAATTTCAGCCGTAGGTGGATAGTCACAATCCTCAAGTTAGATGACTTCTCTGTTCGGAATTTAAAGCCTATTTCAACCTAACCTCTCCCTCCCTTTCCAGTCTTTTTATACTTTATTCCTCTACAAGCATGTTACTGTCTTAATTCACTGACTTATAGTGTCTCTTTGCCCCTTCCCCCCAGTGCCACTCCCACATGTGCATTTGCGTCCCCCTGTGTCCTGTGCCTGGAATCTCACCTATGTCTTCTAGCTTTTCTGGCTACTTTAAATACTCAGCTTAGATTGTTTGAGCTCACCTTATTTTATACAATATATCTTAAACATATATATTTACATGCTGTGTCCCCCACTGGATTATGGAGAGCAAGGCCCTCTTTTTCCCTTTCTTTGTGTTTCTTGAGCATAGTATAGCTCCTGAATCATAATAATAAATGCTTGTTGACCAACTGACTTTATTTATTGCACCATGTCTCAGTTTCTTTTACACGGCAACGCAGATACAAATAAATTTGAGAAGCACTTGGTCATAGTTAAGGGTTTGAAATTGTACACATTATTGTATGTGGAATAAGTGAAAAGAACCATTTCAGCCACATTTTTTATCTGTCTCATTAATATAGTACCACTGGTATTGTTAAAGCTGATATATAATAAAAAAATGTCTAATTCATTCTCTCTCTGTCTCTGTCTCTGTCTCTGTGTGTGTGTCTCTCTCTCTCCTTCTCTCTCCCTTTCATGTAAAGTGAGAATCCTAAATCTACTTATGAGTTGTTCTTTCCCGTTAAGAACCCTTACATAGATTATTCATGAGACACATGAAAACTTTCACAGCTGCTTGGTGACTTCTGTGTGGGGAGAATTCTGTCCAAGGGTTTTCAGTGATGACAATTAGTAAATAAAATAAAAATTCTCCCTTTCTCATTGGGAAAGTTAGCTATTTGTTAAATTAAGACATTGTGTTTTGATTGCAGATAAAAACTTGGTGTATAAAAAGGTTTATTTACTTACTTTGGGTCACCTCTGTGAATTGAAGAACATGGGATGATAGTCATGTTCAGAAATGAGATCTTTAAAGCAGAACTATTTATTAATAAATTAATCATTCTTGGTAAATGAGATATGTTCTTTCTCCATGATGTTTAATTTCTAAGATCTAAGATCGAATTCCTCCTTGCACTCAGCCTGAGCCTTAGGATAGGCCAGGTACAGAATTGTGTATAAGTATAGTTTAAGCTGAGCTCTAAGTCTTCTCTTGAGTTTGTGTAACTCTTTCTGCAGAGGTCTCTGTCATAATAAATAAAATGCCAGTAATTAATAACTGTGCCCAGTGCCATTCTTTTCCTTTGGTTTATCCTAAATGTGCTCTCCTCCCTGGGTTGTTGTGAGAAAAGAGCTTTATAAATCACAAGTCACTATATGAATGTGAACTGTTCCTCAAAAAAAGTGTTTTGAGAGCTGGAGGGGCTCACTGCTGCCTTTTCATTTCTCCTTTAATAGTAAAATAGAAACAACTATACCAAGTCTTTAAAATAAATATTGCCTGCATTTATTCAACGTTATTTCTATTCATAATCCTTAACTAAATTTAGTTTTTTTATTAATCCAATGTGACCGAAAAATTCTGCCTTAACAGCACATTGTGGAATTGGGCTTATTCTCTTTGGCTGCAGATAAAGCCATCATTTTGAAAATGGCTCTTTCTGACAAAAAGGTGTTCTTTTGAAATAAAGTCTTATTCACTACATTCCTCTTAGAGTTAATGTGAATTTTAGTGCCTCTAATTTTAGATTGAAGTGAGGTCTAGAATAAAACCCACCAGCTGACAATTGAATTTATAGATAGTTGTGAATATTTCAGGCTTGAATAATAGAGCTGTAGACTCTCAGAGACAGAGAGGGAGAGAATTAAGACCCTACTGTAGTTTTAGGATATAATGTAATGGTGTCTAGGAAGTCTTCAGTGTAATGAGCTAAGTAGTAATTAGGAGGCAACTATGCTCTTCCTAAGATTTCATTTCGGCTTCATTCCAAACATTGGTGAGGGTGACTCAACGCAGGTCAATGTGCAGCAGGTGTGGGTGGCCATTTCAGTTTCTTATATTTAAGCAGGAGACATCACTGAAAAATAGTGCTACCCTCTTGATCACATTTTAGACATGTCTTTTTAGGAAAAGAAGATGGCAAAGTTGATTCCCTAGTCATAAGCTTTCAGAACTTTCTCATTTGATAACCCTTCATCTAGCTTGCTCCCTTTCAGTTGCTTGTTGAGAGGGGTCAGACCTTGGTTAATTTGAGACGCCACAACTTTCAATATGCTTTTGTTTCCATATTACCCTCTTTCATGTGGACACATCTGTAAAAGGTTATGGCAAAATTGTGAGCTAATATTTTGAGTTCTGTCAAGTTTGAGTGAAGTTTTGCAAGGGATGGAAAACCATGTATTTTGACAAGTAATTAGCTGCTGACTTAGTCTGATGTAGGCAAGTAATTGTTCTGGGATTAGAAGTACAATATCACAGGTTGCTTTCGAAGAAATGATTCCTTGAAAGACTGAAAATTCATAAGCAAGGTTCGTAGGTCAAAGCATAATGTAGGGAATGTGATGATAAAATGAGCTTTATTTGCAGGGAGTGGGAAAAAGGGAGTAAAAGCAAGACAAGAGCCAGAGAAAAATCGTGTGCTTGACGATAAAGCATCTTACAGCAACTACACTCCATAAAACTCTACCTTGTGGGCAGATGGTGAAAGAGTTAATTGATATTTTTAATCATAGCTGTGGAAAATTCAGTGCCAGAGAGAGGAAAGGAGAGCAACCATGTTTTAGTACCCTAATAATTTCTAACTCTAGTCTAAGATCATAATGTATGTGAGAGTAGTCCAGTAATTATAAGGTAATAAGTGAAGTGGTGGTGTAAGTGCTCTAAATTAAAAGGAATTCGCAGGGCTGCTGTAAGTCAGTGCCGACCCGCTTTCTTTCAAACGTTGACTTGAGAAAAGTGCTTAGCCTAGAGTGCAAGCAGGGGGACAAGAGAGAGCTATCTATTAATTACAATGCTCATTAACAGTGACGGGTACAAGGCAGCAGATGCAGAAGGGAAAGGACGAGCTAGTTCAGGCTGGCAAGAAGAATATTTTTTCTTCTAGTTCTTGAGGAAAGGACAACACAAGTGGGTGGTCGGAAGCAAAAGAAAATTATGATTGTAGGTTTTAATTTCCCCTTTCCTTTGTTTATGTCTTGACACTGATCTGCCTTGCAAAAAAAAAAGAAAAGGAAAGAAAAGAATAAATATATTTCAGGTGTAGATTCTTTCCATGGTGCTTGGCATCTGAAGTAGACTACCTACATGGGTAAAGTAAACATAGACAATTAAAGAATCCCATTGTCTTGTGTTTAAAAGAAACATGGGCATTTGAGAGATAGGTAGCAGAGGACCAAACTGGTGAACTTACAGAATCTTAGTTTTCTAGCTAAAGAGTAAATTATTTTCTCTTGATTATTATATTAGTGATTTCCCAAAGTTTTATGACTTTTCAAATGGTCTCTTCTAGAAAGGAAGTTCTTTCTAGATAGCACTTTTTCTCACCCTAGTGTTTTCTCTGAAGGTTTTCTAAAAGGGGTTTTGAACTATGACATGGTAGGAGAAAAATGGAAGATCATCTAATGATCTTTTTAGAAATTCATTGGCTTATGAGGATGGGAAAGAAAGGAATTGAGCAGCATTTATTCATAAGCACTTGCTATGTGCAAAGCACTATGCTGAAATGCTTGGGATAAAAATAGAAAAGTGAAACCATTCCTACTCTCAAAGAGCTCACATTCTAATTGGAAGAGACACGTATAAAGGAGCACTCACGTTCATGTTCAGTTCATAGCAGATGGAAGGGCCAGGTAGTACTTAGGTTCTGGCAGGAAAAAGAAATGGGGCAGATGGTAAGGCCCTGAGGACGTCGGGGGAGAAATGGTAAGGCAGATGGTTCCTGACCAAGAGGATAATAGGTCCAGGGGTCAAAGTGGAGTACATCTGGGATACCTTCAGTATAGGTGTGGATGAGGGACTCACCATCCAACTGACAATGATGGTCCTGTGCTTGGTTGGAATTGGGCAGTGGACAATGATGATAGGTTTAGATAAAGGGAAGGTTTATGGCCCCTGCAGGGGAAGGTAATTTTGGTCTTCTGTCCCCCCACACCCCGTTGGTGAGCAGGGAGTAGGGATGGGGTGACAAGAAGGTAAGAGATAGTTAGGGTTTATTCCTAGATAAAAGAGTTGTTCTGTGAGTGAATTTTTTTAAAGACAGGAAGGCAGGTATAGAAAGTCAAGACAGTAGTTCATCAATTTCCTTTTTATGGAAGTAACTTGTCAGGTTCTATAATCCTGTTGCCATGGGATAGATGGGAATGATTATTAATGTTTTAGTCTTATGATAAAGGCTAATATGTGATCATTTTCAGGAGCTATTTCTTTTGGATTTTTATGAAATCAAAAGCAGGGAAGAGTATATTTAGGAAAATATCCTTAGTCATTGCCTTGGATTTTTGTCTAGGAATTTAGTAAGCATTTATATTATGCCTACTATGTGCCAGGTACTCTACTAAGTGCTTTGCAAGTATTAACTTGTTTGATCCTTTCACCAACCGTACAAGGTAGGTGGTATTTATTACCCCTGTTTTACAGTTGAGGAAACCAACACCAACAGAGGTTAAGTGACTTTTGTAAGCTCACATAGTAAGTAAGCATCTGAAGACTGATATAAACTCAGGTCTTCCTGATCCTTGTAGTATTAGATGTGTGTATGTATAGATGTATGTGTGTATATAGGTATGTATATAAAATGAAGCTGTTTTCATAAAGAAAACATTCTGAATACGTATTCTCACAGTCATATCAATAAAAGACAGAGTATATTTATGGAAGTTGTTGACAATATTCACAAAACCAAGCATTCATCAATTAAATAAAAGTTGGATTATGTTCATACGATTTGTATGATTTGTGGTTTGAAAAAATCTACAAGTGAAAATTCAGCGGCCATAAGTTAAAGTCTGCAGATAAAATAGACTTTGAAAATCCCCAGCTGCTCATTTGACCATTTTAGATTCAGAGAGTTGACTTGAAACTGACTCGATTTGAAGGAGGAAAACTTTTTAAAATGGTGGTGGGTGGTGGGAATGACTCTTCTGTCAGGAGCCTTGATATAGCTCTGTCATGACCTTATGCCGATCACCTTCATGTTAAACAAGAGATATTGACTAATGAATGAGTGATGTGTGCTTTTAGCCCTTAAAAGTCACCCTTAAAGAACAATGTCTTCAATATGTGAATTTTTTCTCTTTTCTTTACTACGTGTGTCTCTTCTCTCCTCTTTTTCCTTTTATCTTTCTGTATTCATATCTGCCTCTTCATCTTTCTCTTTCCTTTCTCTTCTCTCCTCTTCTTCAGGCTTCTCTGCAGAATGTCAAGCAAAGATCGACACATTGATTCTAGCTGTTCGTCATATATCAAGACGGAACCCTCAAGCCCTGCCTCCTTAACGGATAGCATCAACCACCACAGCCCCGGTGGCTCATCCGACGCCAGCGGGAGCTATAGTTCAACCATGAATGGCCATCAGAATGGACTTGACTCACCACCTCTGTACCCTTCTGCCCCTGTCCTTGGAGGTAACGGTCCTGTCAGGAAACGGTATGATGATTGCTCCAGCACCATTGCAGAAGATTCGCAGACCAAGTGTGAATACATGCTCAATTCGATGCCCAAGAGACTGTGCTTGGTGTGTGGTGATATTGCTTCTGGATACCACTATGGGGTAGCTTCATGTGAAGCCTGCAAGGCCTTCTTCAAGAGGACAATTCAAGGTTAGTATCAATGTATTTCCCACTCAGGTGGGAATTGTCCATTCTCCCATCATCTATCCTAATTTTTTTCATTTCTTCCATGTTTTCACACTCATCAGTCAATTTCGACTATGTCATAGAAATTAGCTAAGTCTGAGTAGGGGTGGGGGAAATGATGCACTGAAAAAACTTTGTACTGAAGCATTTTTTTTTACCATCTCAACCTTCATTTTTAGAAAGTAATAAGGAAGAGATTGGAAACTTTGCATGTAACTGAAGTTAGCATAGAAATTGTAAATATTTTCTGTCACTGTGACACTTGAATAAGCATTAAGATTTATGTGCCAGCCTTTTTGTTGGCTATACATTATAGATAACTGAACCTATATAATTCTGTGCTCATCACTGATCCCCACCTTCTATGCGTCCTGTTTTCCCAAATATGCTCTCTTGTTGTATAAAAATGAAAGTTGTCTGCAAAACTTTTTTTCTCCTTACAGAGATAGAACCATGACCATTACGTTGCAAAGTATATCTGTTTTATTCTTTTCTGAAAGGTAATTTGTTTTTAAAAATTCAAAATATAAAGCTGAAGTGCCTAATGCATTAGTATGTTAGTTACTGGCCCTTTACCTTTAAGAACCTTTCATAATATAACCTTACTCTCAAATAATGTCGGATTATATCCTATGTGAAGTGCCCTAGAAAGTTTTGAATTCCACTTCTCATGCTTATTATATAGCTTTTTCAATACTTTAGCAGATACTTTGCTAAAACTTTATGCACTGTGCCCAAATATTTGTAATATTGTGTTTTATTTAGTTGTGTGAACGCTTAAGTGTAAGTCTTTCAGAGAAATAGTTTTAACTAATGATCCAGAAATCCGTTTTAGTCTGTCTTATGTTTGTCCCAAAACTTATACAGTAATATTCTCTAATTATTTTTCCTATAAATATCTGTTTTGAATTGATTTTTATTTATAGTCCATATTCTATTCTCTCCTTTACAAAACAGACCTGCCATTCTAATGTCGCCATTAGATTAAGTTTTTACTTGTAGGATTAAACAGTACTAATAAGGCAAACAGAAGGTAATTTGATAAATATTTCTTAATCAAATATTATAAATTTTATAAAAATTATTAAACATTTTATACATGGCATTGTTATTGGACAATGAAGATAAACAAAAAAAATCAATACTGCCTGCCCTCAAAGAGCTTAGATTTTATTGGAAGGAGTTTGCAAGTAGTACATAGTTTCCTCTATGAGAAGCAGAATTGAGTGTATTTATTGAAGCTGAATAACTTGAATTAAACCAAACATATTACAGAAACTCAAAATTAACTCTGAGGTGCTAGAGATCTGAGACAGTTTAAAATAAGTACTCTGTTCAAATTAGTAGCCTGATTTATTTGCCTTCTATAAATACATTTCTAACAGAATCCAGAAATCCTAATAGCATTTAATCAATGCTAATTTAGATTATGTAAAAATCTAATGGTATTGTAGTTTAGATTTTAAGTTGAGATTTTTCCTACCTCTGGACGTGTCTGTCTAATGATTAAATGAGATAATATTTGTGAAATGCTTTAGCACAGTGCCTTGCACACAGTGGGGTGCTTAATAGCATTTTATTGCATTCTCTCACCTCCTTTTTATATAAAATGGATGTTTTGGGATGAATTTCACACTAGCAAAAGTCTCTATGTAGGCCCTGCCCGGAATAATTAAATTTATATTCTAGATTCCAAGGCCTGACAAACCCCATTTATATTTTAAAGCAAACATCAAGAACCTCACAGATGTTTTTTAATTATTGTTGAAAACCAACGACAAATCACCTCACTTTGTACTGGTACTGATTCATGGCAAGGTTGGGATTCTCTGTTGTTTTTCAAGTGACAATGTTACTTGACAATTGAAAAGTCTTCCTTCAAATTTTGTCTTAAATTTTTCTTGAGTCATCTTTCTAGTTACAATTTCTGCTTACCTAAAGGATTTGTCTGTTTGTACTACATTGGTCCAAAATCAAGCAAAAAAATGAAAAGGCCAACATCAGTTTTTTCCTGGATATTGAGTGAGTATGATCTAGATGGTCAAACTTATGCTATGCTGCCTTTCATTTTGTTGTAAGATGCTATGCTTTCTCTTTTGTTTGTTTGGTTGACAAGATGCTAACTCAGGAGACAGGAAGGTGTTTCATTGAAGAAAAGTGATGCAATAAAATTGTACATGAGAAAACCCATATTTCTCCTCTTTGCTCACTCATAATAGGCACTTGCACATTTCAGAAAGTTGGCAATCTACTTTCAAGTGGTATAGGGGTAACTTTAAAGTTGGTTCAGACACAATAAGATACAAGGGATTCACAGATAAACTTTTCCACAGAGTTAATGCAGTAATTTAGTGGAATGTTTAAGGAATTCCAAAGATCCAAACTTGTTTCCTGGCAATCAAAAAGTGAGTGTATACACTTCAGATATAAAGATTTTGTTTGCTTTTTAAACTAATCATCCTTGTTGATTATATTCTTAGCTTTATTTTAATCTTCTGGATAGACAAAAATTACAAGAGTTATGATGGCAACGTGTATCAAAGGATTAAATGCCTTTTGGAAAGCTCCAGTTTCTATCAGAATTTTAGACATAATTTTTTTTAAGAATTAAAAATGTAAATTTTTCTCTTAAGGTGATGTGTTCATAGATAGGTACTTTATTTAATTAACAGTAAGTAGAATAGGAACAATTAAATTTTTTTGCTGTGATGACTATAACTTACTCAGGTTGTTGAAATACCACCAGGAAAGCTTAATTGAATAAAGTTCAGTGATACAGTGTCCAGTTTTACCCCATACTGTAGTCACCCGAAGACAGAGATGTCATTGTCCAGATTAGTTCTCTGGACTTGCCCAACTGGCTGGACTTATAACTGACAGCTGGGCAGCTTTTATTAAGGATATCCTGCTAGCTACATCAGCAGGCATCACTCTATGGTTCGCAGAGAGCCAAAAAAAATGCAATGAGGCAAATAAAGGGATTAAAATTGTGAAAGAGGAATGTAATAATTAATATGGTAATTATGAGGCAGATTATAAAATTCCCCTCTTCTTGTCAATGGCAGTAGTGACAATAACAAATGATAAGAACGCCTGAAATGTCAAAAGTGGCTTAAATGTTGGGTTGTGATAGAATCAAAGAATTAGACCCTGAAGTCTGTGGAGTCTGTGCTCCTACCTTTAGGCAGCATTGAAAGTAAACTTTCTCTGACAGATAGATGGCTATATACCCTCTTCAAGTTCTCTGGGGGGTCGGATATTATGCAACTTCCCCTGAGAACTAGCTTTTCTGGGATCTAATTACCCTTTAAGCCAGGAAGTTATATAAGCCCAGACTTTTTTTTTCCTTTTTTTCTTTTTGTTTGGAGGGGTGAGAGGTGAAAAAAGACCTGATTCTCTTCTTTGATACCCAAGCAAATTCTGTTGACTTCATTGAAGGACGCATACATCCAAAGGCATTTCCGTTTGGCGAGTGTAGTTCTTCTCTCATCTTAATCTTATTTAAGACATTTTATTCAGTATTATATCTTTTATTCTAACAAGTTCCAGGCCTGCAAAAACACATTTACTCCTTTAAGGCAAAAGAACATATATTGAAGGGAAGTGTAATTTTCAAAACTAAATGTGGTATTTTAGTTCTGAAAGACAATCATAGATTTCAGTGGTGTATTTTGCTTATTGCTTATTGAATATTTCTATGTTATTGCAATACTGTTTTAATGGATCAGCACACAAAGTTAAATCAAAGTCAGGATTTTGCTGACCAATACAGTAGAGCTTTTTAGATAACACTAATATCTACATACTCCATCTTTGTACAGATTCATAATTGCAACAACAATTTAATTTATCTTTTTCTTTCCTTATGCAAATATTTAATAGTTTTGCATTGTTGATATTTCTACCCTAAAATTGTCTTTAACCATCAATGAGTAGAGATTTTTTAAATTTCTGATTCTTTGTTTAGAATATTAATTACAAAAAGGAGAGGTAATGTGGTTCAGTGGAAGGAGCCCTAGCCTTGGAATCAGGAGACCCAGGTTCAGATGTCAGCTTTACCACTGAGCTTTGTCTCTATGTGACCATGACTATATGGTCACATGTAGAAACTTCAGTTTCTTTTTTAAAAATGATTGGGTTGGATTAGATAATCTCTGAGGCTTATTATAGTTCAAAATCCTTGACTGTATAATCACTGTGTTTGGCATTGGGTAGAATAATGCAGTGGTTAGGACTCTACTTCCCAACTCTGATTTGTCACCAAACAGAATTTTAATATTTCAGCATTTAATGCATGAGATCTATGGCAATGAATGTTAAAAATTAAATTGTATGTCTTCGTATACCCAGCAATGGCTATTTCACGTTTTGGCTTTGTTATAATTTCAAGTCTTTACACTGATCTTATCCTTCTGTCCTTCTACCCCTATTTTAGTAGGAAGATAAATGAAAATTTTGTTGAAATTAGCAGTATCACTAGATTATCTTTGCAATTACTGTATCACTTAGGCAGGTATCAGAGGGGAAATTGCCCCAGCTGTAACACTGAAAGGGCTTAGATAAGTCTTTCCTCAGGTCAGCTCTTTTGAACCCTAGCTGTAAGTCTTCATCACTGAAGTCACATCTGTTCTTAGGAGTAGAAACCATCCTTTTTGTTCCTCTTGTATGCAATGAATGTTCACAGCATGGAACTTTGCATACAGTTGGTCTATAGTAAATGTTATTTGCTGACTGGAAGCTAAAATTTTTTATTGCTGACATTTTTTCTTTGGCCCAGTAAATATGTGTATGTGGGTTGAGGCAAGAGAATCATAAAGAACACATTTGTAACTTATTCATATAGCAGCAGCATTTTTATATGTTTTACCTTTTAAGGAAAAAGGCCCTTTAAAAATTAGGATATCTACCCATTGATCTGTGCCAAAGGAATCACTCCCTCTTGAGGTTTAGTACTACCTTTTTCCCATCAGAAATATTGACAAACCCCAAACCATATGATTAGGGAGAAGGCGGAGAGAATAAACATTTGTTACGGGTCAGACTCCTAAGTAATAGCTCATTTTATCTTCACAACAACCTTGTGAGGTTTTATCCTCACAGTTTTGCAAGAGAGGAAACTGAGGCAGAGAGAGTTTCAATGGCTTGCCCAGGATCACAAAACTAGTAAGTGCCTGAAGGAGGAAGATTTGAATTTAGATCTTCCTGAATCCAAGGCCAGGAAATGCGCTCCTTAACTGCTTCAAAGAAGTATCTTTACTGGGTATGATTTTTGAATCATAAAATATATTCATCCTATGAGAGATCAGCCATTGTTATAGACCCTCTACCCTTTTTAGTTTATCATATTCATTGAGAGAAAACACTTTTTACTGTCTAAGGAGCAATGTTATGAATATTTAATTTTTTACAATTGCAGTTAAATCTAGAAAGTTACAAAAAAGGCTAGACACATGGATTTTAAAAATGGATTCATAGATTGTCAGTGCAGGAAATGTACCCTTAAATAATTGCAGAATATTGTAGGCAAGAATACCAGCTTAGAGTAACCCCCATTTCCAGCTATGTGATCAGGTTGAGTGATTAACTTTTCTCAGCAACAATTTTTTTTTTATTGTAAATTATGGGTAACATTATGTTTTACTTTCTCAGGAGTATTCTGCATAAAATATTTTGTGAACTTCAAGTGTCGAAATGTAATTTAATTATTACTATCATCATCTATTGTAGTCAATCGCCTCATTTTACAGCTGTGTGCATTAAAAAAACAAAAACAAAACTAAGAGGGAATTTATTCTAATAATGGAAACATGACAACAGGTAATTGAAAATATGGTGCTATTTTTAAAGGTCTTTTTAGATCTAATTTCAATCATCTTGATCTATACCAATTTACTTTTTAAAAAGGATTTCTGAAGTATGGTTTACCAGGATATTAATGTTTATACTTGTTACCTGCATTATTTATGTTCTTTTATTTTCTTTAGGCTGTATGCGCTCCAGGTTAGTTTTTTTAAGTTTCTACTTTAAATAAAATTTGGCCCTGGAAACCTTAATTAATGGAATAGAAATTGTGCTTAATAGATATCTGGCCAAATAACTCTTGCAATTACCTCCTAAACCCCCAAATTTTGACTAATTGGAATTACTTCTATGTAGTCCTTCCATTTTCTGTGCCTATTTAGGTAGTGGCATCTGCTGTCAAACTTATACATATACTAGTCTCCTATTTATAAAGGACTAGACTGACCCATTAATCCCATTTTCTACTCCAATTTAGTTCTCAGAGTTTTAAATATTACATATCTCCCTTGCATTTTACCAAGCATTAATTTGCATTTTACAGCTTTAAATTGAGAGGGCAATGACCAAGGTGTTGGTTTTTTAGATTTTATTCCTTTAATGATTAGATTTTTCTGTCTTCTTTGTTTATATATTGCCAGCCAATTTGATCTACAAATCTATGAACCTTTTGAAGTAAATATTTTGTTTAATTACGTAGGTAATCAGAAAAGTAAAAGTAGCTATGTAAATTAAGATAAAGTGACATTTAGAATGGTAGATAAAGTTGCCTGTAGGCCCTAGGTTGAGAGATCTGCTTGACTTGTAGAGTTAGTTTGCCTTTCCTCAGCTGACTGGCATGTGATCTTTGTATGAGGAGAGGAAAATAGAAGAAACTTTTAGCATTTCTTTTCCATTTTTATCTTTTCGTTGATGCTGAGATGAGAGGAGGCTAATTTGCCTAAGGGGTGGGAAGGGAGAAGTTTTTTTGTAAACGTTCCCCTTGGCATAGAGGACTTCCAAATTTTTTACATATTTAAAATACAACGCATTTTGGTAAACCGCTTAATCTGTACCTCGTTGGATAACTCCTGCCCTGAGGTTTGGAAGGAGGGCATGCATTAGGGATTCTGCACCAAACTGGTCTTCCAGGTACTGGCGATGATACAGATTTAGAAAATTTATTGAGTTTGATATGTATTTTTAGTACTTTTCTCAAATTATCTCAAGTTAAATTTAGGGAAACACATTTCTCTTTTAGACATTGATGGAGTGATATTTCTTATTTTACACTCTTTGCTTAGTCATACTTTACTTTGTGAGTGTTGTACATTTGCAAAAGTCTTTGACTCTTAGGTTTTTTTTCCCATATTTTGGCTGCAAAATATTCCTGATACTAACCTAAATAAAATATAACATGAAATAGTAAAGAAACAAAGAACATAGCAAACTTAACCACCAAAATCAGAATGTTTTACTTAAATAATTTAATTAAAAAGTTTTTTTATGGTGATCCTATACTCCTTTTATTGCTTTATCCAATCCCATGTTCTTATTTTGACTGGATTTATAATAATCTCTTAAACACGTATATTCCCAATTGATCCAAATACAATTTCACATTAGAAAGGTGTAACTAACTTATTTTTTATTTACTGAATAAGTGTGACTGATAGTATCAGAAAGGACAAAGGTGGCTTCTTCCAGTGTCAATGTTTAACTTTACTTTTTTGTACATGATTAATGGATTTTTTCCTTTTTCTAACTTCTGTTCTATATTTTAAAAAAACCTCAACAACTTCTATTTCCAAAAAGCCCATTTCTTTATTTTTTTTTATTGTCTTTTATCGCCAAATACCTTAGATTGTTGCAGGCTAGTTCAGCTTCACTCAGTACAGCATGACAAGCCAAACTTTGAAGTTAGCCTTAGGAGCTCAGTGGGGAAGTACACTAACTTTCCTATTCCTCTGCTTCCTGGATGGTAGCAGACAAATAAAACTGATATCATTTTAGTTAAATCCTTTATACCTAGCTTCATTCTTTCATTTTTCTTTATGAAAAGGAAAATCCAAGCACCATCATTTCTTAAGGATTTTTTTTAAGAATAATGTCAAGTTCCTGTTTATTATTTATTTAAAACAGTCCAGCTCTTAGCCTATTTACAATCTTCACTGGATTATAGTGCTTCCGTGTAAGTCCAGCAAAGGAGTGGGATGTTGGGGTAATTGAGAAGCACATGAGGAAACAGCTCTTAATCGGTTTTCATTCTTCCCTTTCTTTCTCACTCTTTACCAGGGCTGACTTTTATAAATGTGCTGGATTTTTGAGTGAATGGTATATTGTATTTTCAAGCTACCAAATATTTTTGCTTACATACCTGAAGAGTTGGTAGTAAAAACAGCATTAGAAAAATCTATTCATTTCTCTTAAGACTCTTGGTAATTAATTATTTTTGACATGTTACCACATCTCACTTGTAGACAGTTCAGGTGATGGCTTGTGTGAGTAGAGGTGGTCTCAGAGTTGCAACTTGAAATTTCACCAGACTTTAAACAACATGTCTCCACTGAGATGATCTCCAATATTTCTAAGACTTAATAGATGATCTTTGAGAGCTGTTGTAGCTAAAAAAGTTATCACCTCACAGCCAACCTGGAGATACATTTCTCTGAATTTTTCTAGACTAATACTCAGGTGACAAACATACAGTCCATTTTCAGACTGATGCAGAATTTTCTATCTTCTACCAGTTTCTATTAGCTACAGCCTCACCACCTCTTCTCCCTTACAATACTCCTAACAAAATCCGTAGATCTTAAATCAATTAGAATGGATTTCTTCCCTTGGTTATCCATCAATCAAAATAAAACAATAATAACATTAAAATGACCAACCTTTCATAAGTCCAAATTTGTTGAGTGATTTTGAGCCAACGGATAATTTGTACTTTTTGTGTTTAAAAACAATTCAATTCAGTTCATCAAGCCTTTATTTAAGGAAGCACTGTCTGCAATGGGATAGATACTGGGTATAGAAAAAGAAAAACAACATAGCCCTTCTCCTAAAGAAGTTTAACATTCTACTGAAAGAAGAATACCTTATGTTAAAAGAAATGGCATCATAGAGTTAGCTTTAGCAGAGATCTTAAGGGTTTTCTCATCTAACTCCCTTTTGTTTCTTTGACTCTGATCCCCCATTTTCCATGGCACCAAACTGCCTCTTAGAAGATCTCAAGATATTCAAAGTTATGATCCCAATAAGGTCATAGTAGAGTACCAGTTATCATTCACAGTAACCCTTGAGTGCTTGTTGAATGAAATTTGTTTAAAGTTTCTGATTATTTTTGTCTTACACATTTTATATTTACGGGGAAAAAATAAATTTGTCTTATCCTTATGAATGTTTTAAGGTTTCCAAAATAAGACACAAGATAATAATATGAAATAACCTTTTTACATAAAAAGGAAAAAGATTATAGTATTATAAAATTAAGTACTTTAAAATACTATTAATTAGTAGGATGAAAATTATCTAAGAGATGATTCTATAACTGTGGGTTAAATAAAATAAAAAAAGACAAAAAATTACATTTAGGATAGTATTAAAGCTTGTCAGGAGGGAGATTAGTCAGCAGTGACTCATGAATGCCCTTTATTCTTATATTTGGTTCACTTTCAGACCATTCCTTGAAATTGTGAAGATTCAGCAAACCTTTTGAAATATCTTTCAAACTTTTTTCTGCTCTTTTTGCTGTACGGTATCATTCCCTGTGACTTATCTCTGTTGACTTGTATCTGCTGGTAACCCTTATCCTCTGACCCAGCGAATCTTCTTTGAGGAATTATCCCCCAAACACCTGCATGCTTATTTGTGATATAAAGTAAGATAATTTAGTGGGTTTTGTTTTTCTGGATTTTTAAGCTTAAAGATTTTCTATGAAAGGTACATCTCTTTACTGTTGTTTCCAACATATTAGAGGAGTATTGTCCCCTTCCCCCAATGCATTAATTTTGGGAATGCTGCAACATCTCAAAAATTAATACTGGGACATGATAACAGCTATTTAATCGAAAAGAGAAAATATTTCTTGATTATCCAAATGATCCATACTTTAAAAAGTTACTTTTTGATTGCGGAAAATTAATTGGAGTGGAATTTCTTTTCACTATGTTTTGCTTCTTGACATATTATTGGATACACACAAAAAAAATCTGATGTTCCTAAGACTCCAAAAAATTTAAAGTGAAGATCCTACGCATGTTTAGAGTCAACCTGAATTTTTGTTATTCTACCTATAAATATTTATCCCTGTTTTAAAATTCCTTGTACAAACTTTTCCTTTTAGGAAGATCACTGACAAATAGGCACATATTTGCAGAATAAGATGATACACTTATCTGTTCAAGATATGTCATAGATGTTTTCCCTGTGGAGGTTACTTTCAGGAGCCTAAATTTCCAAAAAGAAAAGTAAGATAGATATTGAAAAAGAAATGAACAGTTTCCAATAATTTATCCATCTAATCAGTCATCTCATCATATGTTAAGTGACTTTCCTAAGAATGTACTTCATAAACTGAATCTACTTTAATGAAGTTAAAATTGCTCTCAGTTCTTTAACACATGGAGACCATCCCAAAATTATGTATTCTACTTAGAAATTCAAAGGGTAATGATACATGATAGAGCAGAAAGTAGTTTTCTCCTCTTCTGATTTTGGGATTTGTGCTTATTCCCAAGTTTCTTCTAATCCTTGATATTTGCAAATTTTGATATAACTTTTTGCTTCCAGTGCAAACTTCATGGGACAAATAAAAAACTAAATAAAGAAAAGGTAGTACATGAAGTAAATTTAAAACATCAAGTAATTAACCAGACTTTATAATGATTATACTCCTTCCCACTTTGCTGATTTTGTTAGAATTTCACATGTAGTTATTTTTCTATCAATGTGTAGATAGATCTATAGGTCTAAATATACACCCTGTCAGTGTAAGACTTTCCAATCAGTCATTTTATATGAATATGAAAAATAAGGAAAATTATTTTGTAAAGGTAACAAGTACTTTCAAAATAAAGTTTCCTTGTTTTTCATATTCTATTTACTAGGTTTCATTGTCTTAGGAATTTTATTAATTTCTATGCAGAAAATGAGAACAGAGCCAAAATTTCTAATAGTCACACTCATACTTCTTTTGTGGCTCCTCTAAATAACTTTGCATGGCCAGTACCTCTATGAATAGGATTTCATTGTTAGGCCAATTCCTGGGATTCATTCCTTCCATTCTGGAACAGAGACAGGAATGAACTTTGGAACTTAGACATAAGGAAAATAATATTATAATATATATAATATGTATATAATATATGTATATATAATATTATAATAATATTCCATGCTTTGCTTTCCATTGTGTCCACCCATTAAAAACTTAGTAGTCCTACTTATGTTTTGTTGGGTAGAGCTGTGTACTAGTATAATCATTCTGGAAAACAATTTGAAATTTTGTGCTTGAAGTTACTAAAATGCCTGTAGTATTTGACCTAGATTTGACCCAAATGCCTGCAGTTCATTTGTCATTGAGAAAAAGTAATGTTCCATAAACATCAAAATATTTATAGTAGCACTTTTTGTGGTAGCAAAGAACTAGAAACAAATCAAGGCGATGCCTATCAGTTTAGGTTAAATTAAGGTACATGAATGTAATAGAATGTCCCTGTGTTGTAAGCAGAAATGAATATGATGAATACAGAGAAAAATAGGAAAACTCACAAGAAATTATCTGAAGTGAAATAAGCAAAGCCACCAAAACAGTGTACACTGGAAGATTATAAATAGAAAAATAATAGAAGGAAAACAGTGAATGTTGCAGAATTATAAAGAATAAGTAGGACCCTATAGAAAAGACAGAAGGTACTACCTTTGTAGAGATACAGTGTCTCTAAGTGTGTGATAGAATGTTAAATGCTTGTGTGTATGTATGTGTGGTATTGACAGATTTTGCTGAAATTTTTTCTCTTCCTCTTTTTTTCTTTTTTCTTTCCTTAAATTCTTTGTTATAATCAGTGGCACTCAGAAGAGAAAGAGGGAAGAAGGCAGTGTGAAATCTAGGTGATAATACATATTTCAGAACCAATTTAGTAAGAACCATATTTATAGACCCAGAGAGAGAAAGATTTCAATGTTATTCTGAATTCCCCCCATATTCACACTTCCATTATGCTTTTTTAATTTATTATGAGGGGGGAAAATAACTAACCTTTCCTTTCATAATTAATTGCTGTCAGGATGCATATATCCTAGCCATTCATAAGGAATGCACCCCATTTAGCAATCCTTCATGTATGCATCCACCATAGAGAAAATATTTAAATAGCTGACACTTCTTTTCCCCATCAGTGATTCTTTATTTATTATCAGCTCATTAATAATTCTTTTTTTAGTAGGGGAAAGAATCTTAAAATAAAAGCCATTCAGTTTAGGTAAACTGTGATAGTTTTTTCCTGTTCGTTGGGAATAGCTTAGAGCACTCATTCTTAACTTCTGTTCTCCCCACCTTTTGCCCTCCTGTGTGGTAGAATGGAAATGCTTTGCTAGATTAGGAGTTAACCTTTACTCTAGACCCAACTTTTTCATTATTTGTTGTATTACACTGTGTATGCCCCTAAAGTTCTATGTACTTCAGTTTCCTAATGTATTAAATACAAATAGTAGTACTTACAAAACAGCTCACAGAATCATGGACTGAAAATGATAAAAAATCTGAATGAACTTTAGTAGCCATCTATTCCAGTCATTAACTGAAATAGAATTCCTACTATGGTATATCTGTCAAGTGGCCAATCCAGCCTTTGCTTAAAAATCCTAGGGGAGCCCATTATTTCCTGTGGCAGTCCATTTCAATTTTGGAAAGGTCTGATTGTTAGGAAGTTCATCAAATTTACATTTGCCTCTTTATAGCTTCCTTGTTTTGCTTTCTGGGTCTTAGTGGCCCAAGTCTATTCACCTTTCTTCTTGACAGCCTTTCAGGTACATGGAGACAGTTGGCATGTTTTTCCCTGAGCTTTCTTTTCTCCTGTCTATACTTTGATTGATCTTCATATGACCTGACCTTGAGACCCCGTACTCTAGAATTCAAGTTCCTCTGGACTTCCTCCATTTTGTCACTATGATGCCCAGAACTGAACTGAACATGAAATTCCAAATCTGTTCTGATCCAAGTAGAGAACAGATAGACTAAGGTCAACTTTTCCTAAGAGATCTGAATTACTTCTTCATTCTCCATGTTGACTTATACAAGTTGCAGTTCATCAGGATCCCCACGTTTTTCAGATGAACTGTTATCTGATTATGTCTCACATATCTTGTACCAATGAAGTTGATATTTTGAACCCAAGTGTAAGACTGTTTTTATCCTTATTTTCTATTAGATTCCTACCAGCATTCCAGTCTATTTTTGGTTGAATTCATCAAGTAGAAACTACATAATCCCATTTTCTTACCTATTTGAGGTATCAGCCTTTCTTAATTGTTTTTGTTCTTCCCTTGTCATTTTCCCCCCTATGTTTCTGAGAGAAAATAAAAATAAGAATTGGGTGCTTTTGACCTTTTCATGAGTAGTTATCACCTCCTTCACACTGATGCAGGGCTCAGATTATAGTCTTCATTTTTTAATCTACAAATATAGTTTTTTATTGTCTTTAGCTTTTTCCCTACCAAATATAATTTGTTCTGACCTTTAGTGTTTTCTACATTATTCCTAGAGTCACATATTACCCTTTTGCGTTCATACTGTGTTACTTGCCCCTTTGTTTTTTATCTTTTATAATTCCCAAGGGATGTTAAGCAGTTATGTACATATGGATGCATGTACAAAGTGTAAGTTAATATGTAAATATGGCAATGGTGATTATATTTGCTGGTTCCATTTTTTAACCCTTGGTTGAGTACCATACATTCATGCGCCATAATTTTTGTTAGTCCTTCTTACTAATACCAATAGGCTTTTCGGTTTTTCTCATCTTTCCAGTTTGCTAGAAAAGCAGAGCATTTTGTAAGAAGCCCAAATGTATGGACTTCTCCTAGAGCTTCAGGCTGAAACTTATCTTTTTATAAATAGTGGAACAGTAATCCAGCCAGGAGCATGCTAACACTCTTGACTTCAGAAATCCCTTACATAAGTTTTCCATAATTGTGTGTTTCCTTATTCTGATCACCAATATTATACTTAGTCTCTGTTGCCAATTATTTTATTCATACTTTCTCATCTCTTTTTGGGGGCTTCCTTTTGATTGAAAAAAAGTGTTGATCAGTCCAGGGTTAATTCTTTCCTTTATGCCAAGTCCTATCCTAAACAGAGGGGCCAGAAAGAAAAAATAAAATTATTCCCCGTTCCTCAAAGTGCTTACATTCTAATAACTTCTGCCAGTGGACAGTTTCTCCCATTCTTCCTAATTTCATCTCTTTGCATTGTAGGATTTTGAAGTTTGAGGAGATTATATCCTGAGATTCCATTAAGGATTATACATACCCTTCCATCCTTTTTTCAGAGGGAATATTTATTTTCAGAAAAATACTAGTATTTCATTATCATCTGGAAAGAGCATTATCCAGGAAGTCAGGACATCAGGTGTGTGAGAGGTTCCATTTATTCTCTGTGTAACTTTCATCAGTTTGTTCTCTGGCGCTTAATTTCTCATTTTTTTTTAAAAAGATACTTGATTAGATGATATCGAAAGTACTTTTTAATCCCCCAAAATTATTTATTTAGTTTTTTTGCTTCTAGCCAGACTGAAATACTCTCCACACTGATGTTGTTTTTAATGGAAAAGTATTTTTGCAGTATATACCAAAGGAAAAGAAAGATCTATATATGGCTTATTGAAGGAGTGGTGATGCCTTTGGCATTAATCACTTAATTGAGGGTGAATAACGTTTCCACATTTATATTTTTAAAATAAGTTTTATGGGTATCTTTTTTTTATATCACGTATATTTCCCACTGTCTTCTTGCCCCCTCTCAAAGTATAGACCTTTAGTATAAATAAATAAGAACTAAGAGGAAGTAAAAATATGTTTAGCATAACCAAACAATATCAAATACAAGATCATAAGTACAGTAGAGTAACCCAAACTGAATACTGGAAAAGCATAATGACCAGGTTTAACTCCAAAGAAAAGAGAACACCTTCCCATGCCTTTTTGCAGAGGTGAGAGACCATGAGTTTGGAACCTTGAAAACAATAGCCCTATTCCTTTTGAAGGCAGCAACATATCCTTCTGGTTCTCCTCATGTTCTTTCCTGAGTCATAGTCCATCATCACTAATTGCCCATTGTACATTTTAAAATAGATCCTCCAATGAATTTCAAACTCATATCTGAAACCTAACTTTTTAATATCTTCCCTCAAATACACCCCACTACAGAACTTTCCTGTTTCTGTCAAAGATACCATCAATGTTATACTCAATCCCTCCCTCTTTTTCTCCTCATTTATCTCATCCATTCCCAAGTATCGTGAATTCCATTTTCTCAACATCACTGGCATCCATCCCTTTCTTTCCCCATTCATACTAGAGAGACTCCAGGACTCACTTTATCTCTTGCTTGGACTAATGTCAGTACCTTCTCCATTCCATCCTTCCCATACTATCCAAAATGAAATTTCCAAAAGTGCAGTCATATCTTTCCCCTACTAAATAAAGTATAGTGGCTTCCTCTTTCACAGTGGATCAAATACATGTGCTTCTGTTTGGCATTAAAGCCCTACAGTTCTCACTCCAGCCTCCTTTCCCAGTTTAATTATATCACTTGCCATCTGCCAAGACAGTTTTATCAGGATGTGGCTTCTGTATATGCTGTAACTTCTTGGAGCCCCATGTGAGAGTTGAGGATAACCAACAGGCCTCAATCCCATTGGTATATTTAATGGTTTTCTACCTCAACCATGTGAAGATTTCACAGAATGGGCAGGTTTGAACAATTTTTTCCAAAGACCCAGGAAGGCAACTGAAGCAGGTACTATGGAGCTCTTAGAGCTTGATCAGACATTGGAGATGTCAAGGTCATCCACTGCATCCCAGCCATTGCCAGTCATCCAGACTTTTGTTTTGCCACTGGACTTCTCTGACTCAGGAAGAGAGAGTGAGGCTGATGACTTTGTGCAAATCTGCCTCAGTTAAATCCAACTCATACAATTCAGGACATCACCAATCACCCGCTATTTTACCACACCATTGTGCTGTCATCAGTCTTCTTCAGAAACAAAGAATGAGCACCAACATGGCTCCCTATCCTGAACTTCATAGTCCAGCCAAACTGATCTTATTATAACTCCCATGTTACATTGCATCTCCCAGCACAAACCAAGGATGTTTTCCCTTTTCCCTCTATCTCAGCTCAAATGGAACCCTGTACATGAGCCTTTCATTGGATGCTCTCCTAACACCCTCCCAATTCCCACTCTCCTCATCCCTACTACATGACCTCTGAAATCCCTTTGATCTTAACATTTTGCAGAATTTAATAACCAAGATGAAAACAGCAAGGAAGTGGAGTTTTTGAAGTGGGAGGAGCAGAAGGGTTGTTATGGAGATTTATTTCACATAAATAAGTCATAGTGAAGTTTTTAGCTGGTTTCTCTGAAGGTCATTTCAAATAAGATTTCCAAAATATTCTTAGAAATTGCAGTGTCTTTGGATTAATATTGCTTCTCATGTTGACCCCATTGCATTTATATGTTCTCTGGCATGTTACTTTAAAAAAAAAACTTTACAGTAATATCTCCTACAAAGTCTTATACAGATTAGAGATTGTATTATTATGGCTACTATTGGTGTTCTGCTGTTACCATTATCTGTACTATGATATTCACTGTCAGGGGGCATGGGTGAAGATCCCAATACCCAAGCTTTTTGAAAATTAAAACTCTCTTTTTCTCTAATGACAGTTTGAGAGGCTACTCTTCTAAAGAGAAAAGAATGCAAAGTCAACCACTTGAGAGATTTTTTTTTTTTAATGTTCCTGGGCATTTAAAACAAATACTACAGATTATTGCCCATATGTTTTTAATGACCCATAATTGTTCACTCAAGCAAATACCATCATTTGTAAATCACTTAATGTTTGAAAAACAATTGGATAAACCCCACTTGAAGTGCCCCATGGGTCATTTCAAGCCATTTGGCCCTATTAATAAAATTAAAACAATTGGGGGAAATATACAGATGCTTTCAAATAGGCTTTAAAATTATGATGTCCATATGTATGCGTTATTTCAATGTAGGAGTGATGTGAATGGGGGTAAAGATTTGACATATATTTTTATTTTGAGAAGCCATGCTAATTCACATCATTCAGTCTTTTTTACTGCCAAACTGTAAAAGTCCATTAAGTGACTGAAAGGAATATACAAATTATCCACTGGCACTTCAGGCAGGAGTTTAACATATACCCTGTTATTCTGTCCGCCAGCTAGCTGCAAGATTCTATTAAGCAGTAAGTGAGAAAATTATATTGCCTGCAAACTAATTGTACAAAAGACTCTGAAATAAGTAATCAGAGTCTGGTCCTTTCTGAAAAGCAGCCAGAAGATATTATAAATTGCTCTATCATTCTTGTCAGCCTGGTTAAAAAACCCAAACCCAAACCAGAGCTTCCCTGTTGATCTGGTTCCCCGTGCAGCATAACTAACTTCAATAGCTATTTCTTGACAAAACTGGGTAAACTCCAGTCATGTCATTAGTAGCTGCCCAATTCAGTCCCTGGCGTCATCAAACAAATTTATTTCAGAAAATAGCAAGCTATAATCCAAGAAAACTCCATAGCTGAAATTGACAGCTGGTTGTATGAACAATAACCTACATATCTCTCTGAATAATGACTGTCCAGTGTTAATAACTCAGGTGTCCACATTTGCTACTGGAAATACTTTTGTCTGTTGTCCAGTTTTTAGTTCATTCAAGAACAGTAAGTGGACTCTAGAGATCTTGTGATCCACTGGGTATAATGCATTTGAACTGTTACCATGGTAGATGGAACAGTGTTATACGCGTGCTTGGAACAGCACATTTCTAGTATAATTCACTTTCTTGTTGAACAGGAAAGAAAGCACTAGGGAAGATTTTTCAAGGACAAAATTTCATAGACCCAGACATCATCCAAAAAACCCATTGGATAACTTTTAGCCAACTAGAAATGAACTTTATAATTCAATATGAGAGGGAATTAGGAATTAGTAGGGAATTAGAGAGACTTCTGTATAAGCAAACTATTTGTGCTAGACAGCGATTTCAGTTTCCAAATATGAATCTGCTTCTTTTGTTGGCAGACTCGTATCTTCATTGAATTTGCAAGTGTTTAGATGTTCGTAATTGTGAAAGCCTTGTTTAAGACCTGTTTCTGTCAGTTTGGAGCTGTCTCTGCACCTAATTTTCCTTATCTGTAAAATGGAGACAAATGCTTGTAACCATGTCAAAGGGTTGTTGTAAGGTTTGAAAGGATGTAATGGTTTTTAAATGTCCTTTGTATCAGCCCTACGATACAACTACCATGTATTGACTCATAGTTAGCCATTACTTCTTCACCTCTCACCACAATCTCAGCATACTCCCGTTTTACTATAATGATGGAGATTAACATTAATTACTTCTCTCTTTATAGCATCTCCCTATATTAGCAACTTTTCTTTACTAAGCATTTTTATTTATATGCAGTATGTATTTTCTTTTAAACCATTTCCAATGAAAATTAAATTCAATAATATAACAAGTAAATAATACAATAATTTCCTTGTTAGTTTTTTTAAAAGACAAGTTTTTGTCTTCAATTTTTAAAATCTTCTTAGTTATCAGTATCCCTCCCCTATGCTACCTAGAGAGACATCCTAAATAGTAACATAATATTTTTAAGACCAAAAAAAGTAAAAGAGGAGGACAAAGCAGCACAATTGATCAATATATTGAAAAAATCCAAAAAGCATGTGCAATATGTAATCCATGTATTCCTCCCATCTTCATGGAAAGGGTAGGTTGATTGTGTTTTCTCATATCTCTTCATTTGAATCATTCTTGATCTTTATAATTTTATTATATTTACTTTTCATTTTTTTGATTTTCATATTTTCTCCTTACATTGGGATAGTCACTGTGTAGCTTGTTTTCTTGGTTCTACTTATTTTACTATGCATCAGTTCATGTAGATTTTTCTATATTTCTCTGTCTTCCTCATACACATAGTTTCTCACAGGGCAGTAACATTCTTTTACACCCGGGAACCACAATTTGTTTTACTTCTTGTTACCTTTTCAGTGGTCACGCTAGAAATATTTTGCTGGTTTTTGTTTATTTTTGTTTTTCATTTTCCCTTTTAGACTCTCCTGGTAATTTGTCCTTGCCTTGATTTGTGTTCAGATCACTTTATAGAGTTCTCTGTTTTGCAAGATTCCGTATCTTTTTTTTCATGGTTTTGAAATGATCATTCTTCATATCTTCATTATTCATTCGTAAAGGAATATGCTACTTTTCCTGTCTTTTTCCTTTGCCCTTTCAGTATTCCCAATTATCTGGAGATTAGCCTTCTGGTAGTTTCATCCTTTCAGGACATAGTAATGAACCCAGAAGTAAGAAAATACAGTAAAAAAAAAAAAAAGAAAAAAGCCAAAAAAAATCCCCAAACAATAAACAGAATGCATTCTCTTCTAATAACTGAAATCACTGTTACAGACAGAACTCATGTACTTTACCTAGCGCAAATCACTGACTTCATTCTATACACAGCTGTAACATGTTTTGGTCATATATTTTCCCCAGCTTGTAATAGATTAGACCCAGCTCAAAAAGTAACTTAGCTAGTTTGCTAGTAAGAAAAAGCAGACATTTTAAAACCAAGAATACTCAAGAATTTTAAAAAACAGATACAAAACTATTAAGATAGCTCTAATAAAAGCCTCTAATTTGAGGAAATTAACACCCTGGAAAGTTAAATGACTTGCCTAAGCTTGGAAAACGTAGAACAGAGTATTATTTATTTATATGGATATATTTATGAGATACATATAAATTCATGCATATTATAAAATACATATGAATTAATATATATAGCTCAGGGACTAGATCAGGGATCTCAGTTCTTAACCTTAATACCTCTGCTTGTACAAATTAATCTGCCTCCTTTATAAAAAACCTTAGCCTGGGGCTCTTAATGTAGGAGCTCATAGTTGTGTATTCCTCATTAGCTGGTAGTGAGCATTTTTTAATTACCCTTGGTAATTGATGTCCAGAAGAATGACTTCTTCCTGAAATTGGTGAATTATAGTCTGTATGACTATAAGTTAAGATAATAAGGACATATTGTTTTGGGTTTGAGGGATGTATGTGTATTTAGGGCACCTAGGATCTATTTCCTAGGTATAGAGAGTTATCCTGGAGTAGAAACTCCTCCCATTGCAATTTATCTTTAATTTATAATCTTAGAAAATTATGTATATACTGAGAGATTAAGGGACTTTCCCTAGTATAGCTAGTTAGTCTATTCATCCCTGGCAAGACTTGAGCCCAGGTCTTCCTTACTCTGAGACCCATCTTGCCTTCTATCTACTAAACTACTCCATCTCACTAAAATGTGATTCATTTTAGAAAATAATCCTTCAATAATGATAAAGCAGTTTTTAGAAGTTTTCCTTTAAGGCAAGGATCAATTGTCAATTGGACAATTTACTTGTTTGCACATTTCATATTAGCAATCTTTATGCCAAATGTGAGGGAAGAAAGCATCTAGTGATAGTAATATTTTACTAAGTATCAGGAGACATGGGTTCTAGTTTTTCCTTCACTAATTATGTCTTAGTGGGGCAAGTTTATCATTCTGTAAAATAATAAATACTTGTTTTAGGATACTGGTGCTATTAAAAAAATATAATAGAAAGGAAAGGGATGGGGTCATTAAATATTTTAAGGATATGTTGACTTCAAGGACGTTGGGTTGTCATGGCCCTAAAGGTGTTTTAAGCATTTAAAGGTGGTTTTGGGCAGATTGAGTTTGAGGTAAGGATGGAATAACCAATTAGAACTATCCAACATACATCCAAAAAATGTGAGACTGGAACTTGTTCATGAAGGAGTGAAACAATACTTTAATGCTTGTTCATTCTGACTTTTCAGGTACCAGCCTTTACAGAATGTTCTCTGTTTCAGTGGTTCTGTTGATGACCAGATTATAACAGCCACCAATTACATTTTTTATCCCACACACCATTTTTTCTTTCAGATAATGTGTGCTTGTATGTTTTGGTGATATAACTCGACTCACCCCTTGGGGCAGTTAGGTGGTGCATTGGGTTTGAAATCAGGAAGACTTCTTCAGGAGTTCAAATCAGGTTAAGACACTTACTGGCTCTGTGACCCTGGGCAAGTCACTTAAACCTGTTTGCCTCAGTGCCTCATCTCTAAAATAAGCTGGAGAAGGACATGGCAAAGGACTCTAGTACTTATGCCAAGGAAACCCTAAATGGGGTCACAAAGAGTCAGACGCAACTGCAAAATGTCTGAGCAAAAAAATAAAACAAAATAAACTTTTATCCCTCTCCCTATACCCGCCTACCCCTCCCCTCAACGTTGGGGAAAGCCGGGAAGTGAATGAAAGGAGGAGAAAGATACCTTTCCATTTGATCTGATTTTCCGAGAAGACTATTAGTATTATCCTGCTAGTGTAAAACCTGATGCTTTTGTTTATATACTGTAGTTATTATTAGTATCACTTTAAAAAAAATTCAGGTATTATGTTGAAAGCTGGTTGGTTTTACTGTTGAAATGCTTTGAGTTAGAGTGCTAATTTAGTAAAAGATTTTTTGATGGGTTTATCTCAGGTTATATTGTGCAGGCCTCTTTATCATGAATATTTAACCAATTTTCAATAGGTATAAGTGGTTTAAGTATTACTTCCTGTTGAATTAGTAGCTGCTAAGCATTTTGAGTCTTTGTGCAGGCCTGCAATCCGCTAATGTGATATTTAATGAGGAGACATCAGTCTGGAGAAAGGTAGTCAATATAAATCAGTGTTTACAAAGTGTGATTAACTCTGAAATATTTCATCAATGCTGTGGTCCCAGGCAGACTCTATGCTAATTACTCGAATCTGCGCATGTTTCAGGGGACTTTGACGGACCCTGAGTGCTGCAAACACGGGAGCAGCAAAATTGCAATTATGCTTGGACTGTCTCTGATGACAATTTATGCATTTGGTGTGATGACCTCCTCCTTCCCAAGAGGACAATAAACAGAATGCATTTTCATTAAGATACTAATGTACTTAATAACAGGGGGAAAGGGTTAGGGAAAAAGAAGAGACCTTTAAAGCTGTATGTGACAGAGCTGATAGGGAGAGATGCTTTATTTTTAAAGGCAGTTTCTTTACAAAACTGTAGACAGTCTAAAATTGTCTTGTTGAACAGCACTGTTTTTAATTGAATACGTTTCTCTTCAGCAACAATTGAACAAATAATTATGAAGTGCCTACTGTATTCAGAGCTCTGTGATAGCTGTGGAAAGCATAATTTATGTGAATAATAACAGCCAAAGTTTATTGATCACCAAGAGTTGAACAAAAGAGTTTTAATAAGTATGGTTGCGGCTGTTTATCATGACTTCGAGGAGGGATACCATGATGTACAAGTGAATTGGATTTAAGTGAGGCAGGGCTGTGCAGAGTCACCAGCCTCATTTTCACCTCCAGAGTCCTCTGGGTCCTGTGGTGAGATATAGATCAGGATGACTGGAGATGGCCCTGGATGCAGTGGGAGAACTTGACCTTTTTAAGCTAAGGTCTTTAATAAGTCTCAGTTTGACTGAGGCAATGCCCATTCACTGATTAAGGCTAGGTAAGAAACGAAGGGAAGAATGGCTCGCTTTTACCTAGTTAAAAAAAAAAAAATCAGTCTGAGAAGGAAAGATCCTCTAGGTTTCTGGCCAAAACAGAAACAATTGCTATGTACGTTGTCCCCTCCTAAAGCAGCTTCCATTGCCTTAGGGGAGGAAGTACCAGAACACTGAGCTACAGAACACACTATCAATAAATCTATTTAAGATTTGAATGAAGAGACTTTTAGTGAACATTAGTTCACTGCACAGATAATTCATCTAAAATTGAAAATTTTTATTTAGAACCACATTAAATAGATAACAATAAACAAAATAAATCCAATTAGTGGAAAATGTCATTTCTAAACCTTTTGTTCTTTCATAAAACTTGCAGGAATTAGAGGGTTTGGACTAAATTTACTTAAAAGTTCAAAATCTGTAGGTATGAATTTAGATTTTGAAAAGGAACATTACAGGACATCTTCAACTCTCATTATCAAAAAACATCATGCCTCTTCTCTTAAGAATCTTCTTAATTCCCAAACAATATTGTTTACTTATTGATTATGTTTTAAAAAGCTTTTGATATACTCACTAGCATTATAAGAATGATTCATCTGTTGTCAATAATGTCCAGAAATCAAAACCAAAGCAATAATTATATAATAGGGATATATATACAATTAATCATGTAAATTACCTACTTCAAGATTTTGGATAGGTCGGGGCTAAGGTGACTTCACGGATATGGTAAAGTTTGAATTTTAAATTGATATCATCAAAATTCATTTTTAAAGCTTCAACTCATATCTTCCCCACCCTACATTTTATTTAAGATTTCTGACCCATCATGAATCTTAGTCTTTCCCGTGTCATTTATTTCTTTTCCCTTTTTATGTTGCTTCTTGGTGACCTTAGAGTTGGCTTCATTTGGTTCTATATCCTTTTTTTTTTGTTTTGTTTTGTTTTGTTTGACATTTCCTTTGGGATATGGATGTTCTTTACCCACAAGATTTTGACTAATGGCTTCTTTTCTCCCATCATTATACTGCAGGTAATATAGAATACAGCTGCCCAGCCACAAATGAATGTGAAATCACAAAGCGCAGACGCAAATCCTGCCAGGCCTGCCGTTTCATGAAGTGTCTAAAAGTCGGCATGCTGAAGGAAGGTAAGACTCTTCTCATTCCACAGCTCTACATTTTGACTCAAAAGGGTATGTGTGGCGTGGTTAACAACATCACAGTTTTCATGAAAACCTGAAGAAACCACACAGTGGTAAGTATAAATGTGTTAGGAGGGGGAAGTAAATAAAACCTGCTCCTTTACTCTTGAATCTTCAGGAATTATGCAGCTAACGTATTTTACCTCCCAAGGAAGATGGCAGAATACCACCAGGTATGCTTTATCGATTCTGATCTTCTTCAGTTTATAATTTCCAGCAAACAAAAGGTTAAATTTAGAAAAGGAGCTATTTTTGTGCCAGTGACATCAAGCCTTTTCTCTGTTTATTACTTTATGTTGATTTGCATGAAAATGCATATTTTGATCTTGGCTTTCCTCATTTCTGTTGGCCAACTCTCCCTCCTCTCCTCTCCCCCCCAACATTCTTTGAATTGATTTCTGATTAAAAGGAGCTTGAGAAAAAGTTAAATGATCTGGAAAAATCCTCATCTTTATTCTTCTCTCATGCTCTCAAATTTTCCCTTATAACTTTTTCAGAGACACAAGGTCTTTGATCTGTGATAAATCAAAGAAAGAATCTTTTTTTTTTTAAAAAAAAATGAAGCTGTCTCATTTGAGGTAATAGAGAAATTCTTCCTGGCATTTTGAGGTCCTCATGTAACTTGATTATCATCTATGTGTGGGTGCTGTTTTATATGTATTTTATACATTACATTTTGATTGTACTGTTGTCATCAGCACATTCTAAATAAAAAATAAAATCACCTCAGTATATTTAGATCCTGGAGAAAAGTTGAAATAAATAGGTTTGCCAGTTTCAGAAAGAGCAGGGATGAAACCCTAGCAATAGAAATAGAAAAATTAGGCACATTTCATACTTAGAGGGGTATTGCCTTGTTTTACCTGCTAGGAATAAACTTTCTTCCTTGGATCTGCCCTGGGGTTTCACTGACTTTGATACCCCTAGAGTTGTCTCATTTACCAGCTAACATTTTTCCTTCTCTTCTAAATCCCAATTAAAAAACAAAGCATTTAATCTTCATCTTATCATCAAGGGAGAACGTAGAACTTTGATTATGTGATTGTTTTGGGAGGAGGAAGGAGTGAGGAGGTATATCTGACCTGATATGGGATTTCATTAAATTAAGGGACACCCAAGGAGGAATCTTTTTTTTTCTGATGCAGCCCAGCACTTGACTTGCTCATTTGTCTAGTTTGAAAGTTGCCATGGCTTCTGAGTGGTTAAATGACTAGTGCATGGCCATAAAACTAATACATGCTAGAGGTTTGGGGTGACCCTTCCATTATGACCAGCAGCCTCTGTGATCTTACAAAACCAAAAATCTAATAGGTTCTGGTTTTAATTCTAACATTTAGTCTACGACTATGAGTCAGGGTCACATAGCCAGTAGAGAATAGGCCCTGTCTTCTGGCCAACCTGGGTTCTAGTCCATTCACTGCACCATTCTGATTGTGCGATCCTGGGCAAATCACTTAACTCCCCAATGTAACAGGCAACCAACCATCTAACTCTATTAGTTGCAGACAGTGCTGTTTTGTATCATAAAAGGAATTTTCTAATATCAGGTGAGTAAAAAAATTTCTTAGCATAAGTAACTTTCACAGAAGAAACCAGGGTTCAAGTTCTGCCTGGTTGTTCAAGTAAACAAGCCTTTATTTTTTAGTGTCCCTCACTTTGTCAAATTAAGTTCATGAAACTATTGTGTAGGAACAAAATGTACCTTTTCATTTTCATTCTCTTTTCAATAATAACTATGAATCCTCTTGCCACTTTCTGCCAAACCATTCGCCAAACAAGCCAAAGATCCTGTTCAGCTTCTCCAATCTCGCCACACTCTTATAACAAACATAATGTTAATACCCATAAACAGAAGAGTTCTTTCTATTAATAGGAAAAGACAGTCAGTTTATCTTGTTAGCTAAGCTTAATATTTTAGGGTGCTGGCTTTTGTCAAATTGAAATCCTTCCTGGTAAAAAGTCATTTTTAATGCTAGAATGTTATGTTTATGGAAGCCTAGCTCTTCAGTATCAAACTTAATCCACCATGGCTCCCCTTGAGGTAGGACATTCTCTCTTTGAGTCATGAGAGTGCCAACATAGCACCATTTCTTACAAGTAAGCTTTTTGTTCATTTGTTTGGTGTTATTCCACAGGAAGCTTTTGCATTGTCAGTTCTGGAAAATGAAACCTCCTAAGTCATCAAACCATGTGTTGCACAAAATGTGCTTCCTTCTCTATTTCTTTTAGTATGGTTTTTCCTTATGAAGGAACTAGGGATAAGCTTCTCTTCATTTTAGGAGATTAGATATTGGATTTTTAGAGGAGTTTTGGTGATAATTTTTCAGATTTTTTTTTAATTGGAAAAGAGGATATTATAACTAATAAGCTAGTGAATAATTTCTAACCAACTCTTGGAAGCTTATTTTCTCAAATATGCCTGTTTACTTAAACAGGCAACTTTTAAATTCATTAAACTGAAAAGTTGTTATTAATTTGTGTTATTTTCAGCACTAAGGAGAACATTTTAAAGACTAATTCTACTTCCTATTATATTCTGAGGTCTGTGTGTGTTTGTGTGTGAAATACCAACTGATTTAATTATACATTTGCTTTCTCCAAGTATCTTTTTTCCTTTTCTCATACTAAAGAAATAATAAATAATAGAAAATTATTTCTCCCCTTAAAACAGTCCTTCCCCCTTTGCTATGTTGTAGCGTTGTTTGTAAACTTTTGAAAGCTTGATAAAGAGTGATTGAAATTATGACCAGTTTTGCTTAAAGCAAATAAAAGTGTTTAATTCATACCTCAATTTTTTTTATCAAACCTTGAGTAGCTTTGCTTTTTAAAAAGGGAATTAATTGACCCTTCCGTTATAATGAAGTAATTTATATCCTTTAAATCTTGCCTCCATTTAAATAGTAAAATAGCCATCCTAGGGTAGGATTGATTATATGGAAAATACTTTGTATTCCTTTGTTTTTATATGAAAAAAGTCAGAGAAATATTATATTATATACTGCATTACATTTGATCATCTCCTTATACTAAACTTGCCTTTAGTGTCTAGAGAGAGTGATTTTGTCTTAAATATAACTTTATGGATGGAGGCAGATTTCATTCCCATGCAGTATGTCAGAGATCATGATGCAGTAAATCTATTCAAATGTAAACCTGTTCAATTCAATTACCAGTATATAATAAAATTTGCTGCCACAACCCCCACGTTGACCATGGTAGTCCATGGAGGCTGACGGAAGAGTAGGCCTATATGATGACAGACAAAGTCTATTTTTACCAATAAACAAAATCAGTTCTAGACCCTGAAATACAATCACATTTCAATACCATTATAGTAACATTTTCTTTCATAACTTTCATTCAACTCTGCTTATAATCTTTAGGTGAAATTATGCCAAAAGTAAAAAAAGTTTTTAATTTTAGAAGTTTCCTTTTTTATTTTGAACTTATCAAATATCAACTGACATTTCAACAAAAAAAACACAAAAAAAAGAGTTATATATGAAAACTTGAACTTTTCTTATGTAGCTTTTTCAGCGTGTTAAATTTAACCTGAGTGTTAATAAAAATACCCTGTTTTGGTCTCTTGAGATTTTTGCTTATTTTTTGTTTCTTTGTGAAACAATCTTTCTTTTCTTCCTATTATTGTCAATTTCTTTCCTTACGAAATTGACTTTAAGAAGTAATGAACTAGAAGGCTTGAAAAAGATCTGTAGGTATAGGAGATGTGATGCTTTGTCTTCCTTGACTATACTTTTTGGCTATATGTCATAAAATTCTAGTTAAATCTCTTCTTATAAAAGAAAAAGTAAAATTTTCTGTCTCACTATTTCAAAATAACAAAATAGCTCTGCTTATTTTTTTTCTCTGGATTTTATAGATCATGTTCAAATGGTATGTATGGATGCATGTATTGGGAGGGAAGGATCTGTGTGACTGAATATACAATTGTGATTTTTGTGACAGTTTTTCATTAGTAAAACATATTCTTCTTCTTACGAGTCCTCAGAGTATTTCAGGACATTTTTTGTTACACCTTTTTAAAGTTAAAGGAAATTTTTAGCAGATAGTGCTAAAGACAGAATAGAAGCATCTAGGAATGAAAGTTACCCAAACATTGCTCTTCAGGAGGAATAACGTTGGAGAACATTGAATGTTAAGATTTTTTCCCTTCTTTTTGTCTCACTCTGTGTCTTAACTTTATACTGACGAGCTTTACAAATGACGATACCATTCTATATGTCATCAAAGGCCCATTTATTATAAGACATCTGATGTCACCATTCCTGTTTTATATTTTCCAGGCATTGTTCATTTGAAGAAAAATCCAAATTTTAATCCAAAATAACCAATTTACCTGTTCTGAATATATTTTCATTTATTTAAAAGTATATGTAAAGGGTGCCATCAGTATTTTCTTTCTGTGTCAAGAGCAATGAGAGAGATTGTATTACAATAATTAATTTTTATTTTCTCATAAAAAAGATTTTGAAAGTTTCTTGAGTAAATGGTTTACTTTATCATTAATGGGCCTGATCTTTGGCAGCTGAACCTTTTCTTTGACTCCTGCAGGTGGAGCAACAGAATCAGCTGCCATGTACCAGAGTTGTATTTTTAGCTTAGGTCTGTCTTCCCAAGAGAAAGTGAGAGTAGAGCAAGTTCATTATGAGTTTGTAAGTCTGAAATACTAATTTTATGCTATACATTCTCAGGCGCCCCACCCAAACCCAAAATAGAATGATTTGCCAGACTGACCTAAATCCTTCAGAAAATTGTTTCAGTCTATGTCAATGTTATATGGAATCTTACTTTTAATGTTTGTTAAACCCATATCCTTAGAGTTTTAGACACTCATGTGATTCTTCCAGAGTCACACAAGTGTCCTGTAGTTTTTCTGGCAGCAGGGAAGGAGAATCTTCCTCTTAAGAAGTCAAAAATGTAGATCATTTCAAGAAAATATTTATATGAGATTGCTGTCATTTTCTGTATGTATGTATGTATATATGTACATATCTATCTGTATCTATCTTTATCTGTCATCTATCTCATCTGTCTCTTGGAACTTTTTAATGAACTGAGGCAGACGAATGATTGTGATGTGATTATCATCCATCAGAAAAATATATTTAAAAATACAGGCACCAAGTCTTGCCACAACCACATATATATCAAAGGTAATTTTATAAAATCTGATGGTGGGGAGAAAAGAAGAAATATGAAATACTCCATTTGTTGTTTTTTTTTTTTTAAGTTGAGAAAGTAAAATAAAGAAATTAGTGTTGTGCTTTTTGGAAAGACTGGGAGCCATTAACCATCGGTCTAATTTTGGGCCCAACACTACTTAACCTTGTATCTTGAGCAAGATATTTAACCTTTCTGGTCCCCAGTCTTTTTGTTTTTTTAATCTGTAAAATGAAAAAGAGGTAATGTCACATTTTTTTCCCCCCTGTCATAGATTCTAAGATTAAACCAGCTATAAAACCTGAATGGGTGATCATTTGGGGAGCATGTTGCAGAAGGTTTTCCTCTATAAGTAATGGTTACAATTGATAATTTTAATAATAACAGCAGCTCACATTTATGTGGTACTTTTTAAGGTTTGCCAAGCATTCCTTAAGGTCTCTTCCTGTTCTGCAGTTTTGTGAAGTTGTATTAGTAGAGGTCATTGTGTCCTTGAAATGACCTTTGTTCCAAATTGTCCCGTGCTCCTACTTTATTGGAGCAGTGTTTTCATTATTATATATTTATTATGTATTATGCATATTTATGTGTGTGTTGGCACTTCCTTGCTAGGTAGTCAAACTTTGTGAGGGTTAGGTCAGTGATTGTTTGGTCACTTTAAAAAAACCTATCCTCATACCGCAAAGATGCTAGTAATAGATGGTCATGATTTGAGTAAATGAGTAAAAGTAATGACTAAATTTCTGCCTCTCAGAGATTTCCTTTAAAAAAATGTTTGGGAACCCTTTCCCCTACACCTCAGCCACATATCCTGACATGTTCCATCTAATATGAATTTTTCACATCAGCATATGAATTCTCTTCCCCATTCATCTGAATTCTGCTTCATATGAAGATTTGGGTTCAGGTCCTGTCCTAACACATTCATGAACCTATGTAAATCACTTAATCTCTTACTACCAGAGGTAACTGAGGGACCATGGAGTTTCTTAGAAGGTACTAGTCAGAATTGATGGGGGGGATATTTCTTGATGGGAACTCCTTAGATCAATAAAATTTGGTTCTGATTTTTAAAATAATATCCTCAGAAAATATAAGCAGTTCATTTAAAAAGTGAATAATATGAAGCACAGAGATGCAGTTCAAGTTGCTTAAAGTCTCAAAGATATTAGTAGTCAGGGCCTAGATAGGAACCTAGTTGTACTGACTCCACATTGGTCCAGCAAATCATGTTACATGTATTGCTTTGAATAATAGGAAGAATTCATAATTGGTAATCAGAAGAACTCTATTCTATTTTGATGTGCCACTAATTTTGTGTCTTCATGGTAATCACTTAAATTCCTGGACCTTGCTTTCCTCAACTATCAAATTGTTGACCTGGGTGATCTCTAAGATCTAAAGATGTTCTGATTCTCTATCTAGCATTCTTGTAGTGAATCAATAACCATTTATTCCATGATTCTCAGCATTTGATCCTTTTAGGAAAGTCTTTTTCTCTTTGCAGTAGTAAAGTGATAGAAACAGGTGTATTTTGTTTTTAATCATGTTACTTGAGTGACAAAAGAAAACAAACCCATGGACATAACAACAACTTCATAGCTATTTATTGTTATTGATAAAATTTGATTTTGCATCTAATCAATGAAAATAAATACTTTTCAACTTAAATAAACTAAAAATTTTATTTCTACTCTAAAAAATCTTAATTAAAATTCATCTTCTTTAATTCCCACCTAAATTCCTCACATATCCAAGTTCATTTATTTCAGAATACCATTGAAAAGTGACAAGCACTCTCATTTAACAAATTTTATTATTGCCACACCAATCATAATGCTTATTTTTATATGTATAGTGCAGCCCTGATTTATAAATGAATTTCTGCCAAGGCTTGTCTTGCAAATTGTTTATTTGGAATCTGTAGCACATTTTCCTATAGAAATTAGGGTCTGGTTCATGTGCTATTTGACAAGAATCTATCCAGTCCATATATTGCTAATGCTTCACTATCTGTCATTCATTACAAGGGAAATGAGAAAGTCCATTCTGAGATCCAATGTAGGATGCCAAGAAGTACCTGCTGTACCTCTATACAATGAGAGGCTCCTGTTTCTCTATATCCACCTAATTCTCAGGCAGCAAGATCTGGGTCTTCCTCAATTCCTTTCTGGGGATGATGGTAGCTTACCTAAGTAGGAGTAGGATAGGATGACTTATAGGCACAGGGATGGGAAATATTTGATTAAAGATGGTGGCAGGGAGATACAAAATATCTAATAGGACATGAGGTGTTTAGGGCAGGACCTATATGTTTGCCTTTCTTCACATCCCCAGTGCTTAGCTAGCATAGTGTCTACCACATAGTAAACCATTAATAAATGCTTGTTGACTGACTGTAAGAAGTAGAGTAGTGGCCTTGGAGAAGGGAGACCTGACTGGACCACTTTGTAGCCAATGGGGAAGTAGTCTGTAATCTCTTGGCCTCTGTTTCTACACTTGCAAAATATGAGGACTGGACTGGATAACCTCAAAAAGTCCCTTCTGGGTTTAAATCTATGATCAGATGTTCATAAAATAAAACATCTCTAGCCATTAGTGGATAGAGCATGGGTCTAGATCAGGAGGACCTCACTTCACTTACCCTCATGTACTTACTCACTGTATAAATGGGAGAATCACATAACCTTTATCTTCCAATTTCCTCATTTATAAAACAGGAATAGTAATAATAATAGCACCTGTCAGAGTAGTTATGAGGATAAAATAGCATATTCTGAGAAAAGTGGCATGAAGGGCAGTATTGAAAAGCTATAGCAGATGCTCTTGAGAAATCGTAGAATGGTATTATCACAAGTGGGCAGGTTGTGAAGTATAAAGCTGAAGAAGCTTGCTACAGGAGAGGAAGAGTCTTTTCAACAATCATGTGTCTTCAATCCTGTCTTCCCAATTAATGATACTGGGACTAGGTTGCTACTCCATGACAGAGCATAGGTGGGTTGGAAAGAGGACTCAGAAGAGAAGACTTAAACTAGATAAAGATGGCAGGCAAGATCGTATTATTTAATTGGGTATTCCATAGACACGTGGTATTCCCAGTCAGTATGGTAACCTGTTTATATTGGGCCTGCACACCAGGTGCCTTATCCCTCCAGATCCATTCCAGGGTTAGAGACAGATAATTTACTTACTAGTACACATACCTGATTTATTCAACTAATATACTGTATCATATCCTTTTCCCCTCTCAGACTTTTAGGAGGAATGATATTCTTGTTTTTTCATTCTCACATAATTCTCCCAATAGTTTACCTAGGCATCTGTGGCCAAGTAACAGTATTCTGTGTCTAAAGGATACCTTTCCTTGAATAATTTTTTTTTTCCTTTAAGGCTTGTAGAATAGATGGTGATGAAAGCCCTGGGAGTCCTCTGAATTTGCCCAGACAGTCTGGAGATAATCTCCCTTTTTCCTCTATCTATCCTTGTGTTGATGACTCCTTTCTCTTCCTGTACTTTTTTAATAATGTAGCTAAAAGGGGGATTTGGCAGGTGATAAAAGAAAATGTTTTTTTTAAACTACCTTTGAGGCACTTTGGGCATTCATTTTCTAATCAACAGATTTCTGATCACTTGCATTTTGAAGGAAAAAAAGAGAGTCCACTTAGTAGAATTCTCCTTCACTAAATATTTTAAACAAATCTGTGAGTAAAGCATTGCCAAGGTGAATTTCTTTTTCAAGTCTGATATTATTAGGCTGCTAAGTAAAAAACAAAAATTATTGTGAGGGACATTTGGGTTCCTACTGTTTTCAAAAAGCAGAACAAAGAGAAGGGGAAATGCTTTAATGGTATTCAAGGAAAATATTTCTGTGCCGGATGACAGTTAATAGAGCTGCATTGACCTCAGTGGTATTTCTTGTGCTCTCTATTGTAATGTTAGCCTTAAGGAGCTCCTTCATTAATGCAGAGTATTAAACAAAGCTCCCATGTTGTACAATCAAGTGATAACACAGAGCATCTTCTATTAAAGGCTCTTCTTTACATTATGCTATCTGTGAGGGTGGACATTTTAATGTATCATAAAAATTTTGATTTTCAGTACAAGTCCTGCATTATTGGGTAGCAATTTATGTAGGCTACTGTTCTCAAGCTACAGAAAATGAAACTATATCTGTGATAGGGAAGAGGGCATCCCTAGATGATGAAAATAGTTTTTCTTATTTAAAAAAATGATTGATTTTTAAAATAACTTTCACTTTCAGATATATCCCTCCTTACCATACCCAGTCAACCATTTCTTATCACCAAAATTTTAACAGATGAGAAAAAATGAAAAGCAGTTAAGAAAAGCTAATCAATACATAAACTGAGTTTGATAGTGTATCTCTTGTTCTACAACTCTAATCTACAGCCTCTACAAAAAAGACAAAACAAGGTGTATTCCCTCTTCTGGGGGGTCAAGCTTGGTCATTATAATTACACAATATTCAGTTTCATTCTTTTGTTATTTCAGTTAGCTTTATTATAGTATTAAGTATATTATTTTCCTGTCTTTGCTTGCTTCATTATGCATTGGTACATAAAAAACTTCTCATGATTCCCTGTATTCTTTGTGTTTTACAGCAATGGTAATAGTCTATTGGTTCATAAACATCGATTTGTGTGTTTTTCTCTTTCCCAGCTCATATGTTTCTTGTTTTTTAATAAGCAATGCCTTCTAGCACCTGTCTGCCCCAGGAAGTTTTGCAAGGTCCACTTTTTAAAGGGTATGTAAATTTGCTGGGGATTTCTTAGGCTGTCTCCTTCAGTGCTATTTTGTTCTTTATGGGCTGAAGCTGTCGCATTCACTTGACACTCCAAATTTCTGTTGGTAGAATGACAACAGTCAGCTCATTCAATTTGAGGAAACTGAAATGACTAACATCTCTGAACATGATCTGGACCTGGCCATGAAATTCAAACAAAGATCATTAAACTTTGTGGGTAAACTGAGCCTAGGATAGCTCAGCTGTTACTTGAGGGTGCCTCTGCCTTTTCCCAGAATTTTCCAGAGGTCGCTTACTGTCACTCAGTCATCATATCCACCAGTTTAACTCTTTGGCATCATTCATACTCTACCTCAGTCAGTCAAAAAACATTTATTACATACTTAATAAGTCTCAGACTGGCCTTGGGTAAACAAATATAAAGAATGAAAATTTGTATTCTCAAGAAGCTTATGTTCGAGAAAGGGATAGCATGCACCCATCTATACCTACTTATCTATCTAATAATAGCAGTAATAGCTAACATTTTTATAGCCCTTACTATGTGCGGGTATTGTGCTAACTACTTTGTAATTATTATATTATAAATCATCACAATAAGCCTGGAAGATTGATGCTGTTACCCCATTTTACATATGAGGAAACTGAGGCATACAAATAACATAGCTAGTCATTGTCTTAAGCTGGATTTGAACTCTGGTCCTACTAACTCCAGGCCTGGTGCTCTATCCATTAAACCTAGGTGCCCCCATCTATATAGTTATACGTCTTCCTCTCTCTCTCTCTCTCTCTCTCTCTCTCTCTCTCTCTCTATCTCCATCCATTCATTCATCCAAAATAAATATCAAAAATACAAATGTACATTAATTAGAATAGAAAAGTGCTCCCTTTGAGGGGATGAGGAAACCTTTGTGTAGAAGGCAGTGCCTGAGAAAAAGCAGGGGTTTTTTGAGGTAGGTGTGAGGCATCGGGACAGATGAGACAGCCATAAGAGAAAGGGATAGAGATGTGTGAATAACAGAAGGCCAGTTTGTCTGGATTCTTTAGTGTGGAAAAGGGAATAATGTATAAAGGCTGAAAAATAGATCGTGAAAGGCTTTCAAAGCTAAACAGGAGTTTATGCATGATCCAAGAAGAAGAAAGGAGCCCTTAGAGTTTATTGAGTAGGGTAGTGATGTGGTCACGTCTGCATTTAGGGTAAATAAGTTAGCCTGGTTTCTGTGGAGGGTAGAGATTGGGCAGAGAGTTGAGGGAAGGAGACCACTTAGGAAGATGTCACAATAATCTAGGTCGAAGGTGATGAAAGCCTGAGCTAAAGTGATAGGTATGTTAGTATAAAAGGTTGTATTTAAGACATGTTGAGGAGGCAGAAATGGCAAGATTTGGCAACAGATAGAATCTGAGGGCAGAGGAGAGTGAAGTGTCCTGTACAGTGCCAAGCTCAGAAACCTGGAGCTGAGATGAGATAGAGGATAGATTAGAAAAATGCTTGTACTTGCCCCAGAAAAAGGGACGTGTGGTAGAGAGGTGGGATTTGATGGAAAAATGTTAAGTTGTGTTTTGAAGTTTAAGATGTCTCTTGGGTTGTCCACTTTGAAATTTCCAATAGATGTTGTAGGATTAAAGTTTCTGGGCTAGCCTGGGCCTGAAGTTGAATATCTAAGCGTTCTCTTCATAAAGCACATGATTAAATCTGTGGAAGATGATTCTATCAATTAAGAGAATGTAGAGAGAGAGGAAAAAAAGGGTAGGGACAGAATGAGCTTTGATGTACATCCATAGGTTGGGGGCATGATATGAATGGAGAGCCAGTAAAGTCGCTTAGTAAGTTAGCAACAGAAGTGGAACTTTTCTGATTCTAAATCCATTGAAAATTCTCATTTGCTTAAGCCTTCTCAACTTCATTTTCCTTAACTTTCAAGAACAGATCATTGTAGTATGCAACCTGACATATAGGGTTTGGGGAAGGAGCAAGTGAAATAGCATGGAGAGCCATGGGGAATACCTGTTAGGGGAACTATTACTTTTCCTTTCACTTCTCAACCCCTTGAATCCTATCTCCTGACCTCATCATTCAAATGAAACTGCTACCCCCTAGGTTACCAGCAATCTCAAATGGCAAATCTGATTGTCTTCTCAGTCCTTATCCTCCTTGACCTGTTGTGCTACATTTGACTAGTTGCCTTCTGCCTCCTCCTGGGTCCTCTGGTTATCCCTTGTTTTTCAGGCCACCACTCTGTCTTAGTTCTTGTGGTATTGACTTTCCTCCATAGTCCCTTTTGATAGATTATAATCCATATCTGGCCCTTTTTATCTCAGTGTTTCTGAGGACTTTCTCCTCTGTCCCTCCTCTCTGTTTCCACTAGAGGCTCTTAATCTTTTTTTTTTTTTTTTGGTGGTATGTGATGAGCCCCTTTGGCAATTTGATGAGGTCTATGTACTCCTCAGAATAAAATGTTAAAAAGCATAAAATAAAATACAAGGGGTTACAAAGCAAACCAATTATATTGAAATAAGGGTGTATTTTTTCCCATCCCAAGTTTATGGGTCCCCAGAAATTTTTCTCCAGGCTAAGAAACTCTTTTAAACCCTCTCCTATAATCTCATCTGTTCTAGTGTTTTAAAAAGTTGTCTATGAAAATGGCATACATGCATACACAAATATATATATATTCACATACATACTCATACATATACATATCTGTGCATACTGTATACATACTCACTCCCTCTGCCCTCAGATTCTATTTTTTGCCAAATCTTGCTATTTCTGCTTTCCCAACATGTTTTAAATACAATATCCTTCCATCCATCTATCCATCTATCCATCCATCCATCCATCCATCCATCCGTCCATCCATCTTCCTATTTCAGTCCTACATCACCATAGACATCCCATAGACATCTCCAACCTAATATACCTGGGACAGAATTTATGAACATTTGCCATTTTTATTCTATGTTATAATATGATGGTCATCTTTCTTTGTGAAGAAAACTAAATGGAATATGAAGTTTTTTGTTTTTTCTCTGCCATCTGTTTTCCTTGTTAAGTAAACCCCAAATACCTTTTTTAATCTTCTTCTTATCTACAATTAGGATCAGAAAAAGAGCTTTTGTTGTTGTTTATTCATCCTCAATGCAAACCGGTGCCCACTCTAGGCATTACTATTCTTGACCTTATTTTACTAAGACCATACAACCAGTTTGTATGTATCTGCATTTCATTTTCTGTCTGCAATTTCCTATTTCCTACATGTCATTTTAGGCAGTTCTAGCTTCTTCAGTGGAAGTATTTTTGTTAAGGATAATTTTTTTTTTTTTTTTTTACATTTAGACTTCAGTTATTAAGACCACCTCTTTCATCTTTACCTGAACTGTCTCTACAGAGTCTTCTTAATCAGTAGGGTTTTTCAGTTTCTAGGCCTCATCTCTTTTTCCTCTGACCAACAGCAAGTTACTTCTACCTTGGTCAAACCTTTGGTGCTTCATTACTCCTCTTTAAAATTAGCCACAAGCGTTACTTAGCCCTAATAGTTCACTGATTCTTCCCTTCCTTATCTGGGTTTTCTTTGTGAACTCTGCTCTCAAGGTTTGGATTTTCTTAGACTTCTTGGCTACCATTATTTTCCCCTCAAAGTACGTTTTCCTTTCCTCCAAGAAGTACTTCATTCCATCTAAGAAGAATTGTAGCAAATAAACTTAATCCCCTATTCCAGTTGTCTTTTTTCAGATGGGGACATTAATCTCTATTTTGAGCAACTCAGTTGCTTATTTCATTGCTAAGTGTCACAGGTTATCATCACCTTCATTTCTGTCATGGGAAAACAGGAGATAAAATAGTTACATATGTAGGTAATATTGGGTCTTGGAATATGGAATAGTCTTTCAAAGTTTCCCTTTTCAGTGGCTTCCTTGACATTCCATTAATTTTTGTTTTTAATGTAATTCTAAGACTAAAATTTCCAAGGTAATCTAACATAGCAATAAAAGGCATTTGAACTAAATTGTTTTATTTATGTTTTTTTAAAAAACTATTTTTAAACCATAACATTTGTGTATTTTAAAAGTCCTTCATATTTAATTGGAATGCCATTTGAAGTTTAATTCCTCATTTTTTTTTATTTTGAAGGAATATTTACTCTATATCACTGTATTTACGATTTCCTACAAATTATTACTTTTTTTTTTATTTCTCTGTTTCTTTCCTCTATATATTTAGCCCCCCAGGGGATGGGGACAGAGGGTAGTTGCTGCTAAGGCACTGAGAAAGCTGGTTCCACATTTGCTTGTGCACAGGAAGTGCAGTGACAGCTTTGTAAGTGATCAAGGGAGATGGGGACAGGCCTGAAAGATGTGGGACTGTGTTTGATACAGCGTTTTTTCCCATGAGCCCCCAGACAAATAGCAGCCTTTTGTCCCTGTTTCTGGCCACCCATGCACACATATATCAACATGGCACTACTATTTGTTGCAAAGTGCTTGAATTTCATATAAAGGGGTCCTGCTCTACATTTGAATAAGGGCCATTTTGTAAAGTGCTTCATCAGTTTTATATTCCTTCCATCTAACCTCGGCCCCCTCCTCCCCAACCCCCACACCTCACTTATTCTCTGCCAATTCTGTTATTTAGATGAATGTCTGGTTTTAGCTAAAGGGGATTCCATTGCATTTATAGGACATCAAATATCACACAAGCCTGTTTACCCCTGAAGCTCAAGTAAGATAAATATGAGTCCTATCTTTAGAGATTGTATTATAGTCGTGTCTCCTGTCTCTAGCTTGGTAGGTTGGGAAGCCACTACCTAGCTTCCCTAAGGCAAGTTGTCTGAAGAGGAACAAGCCAGCTGGCTTGGCCAAGGTTGACCAACGATGAGAGGCAGGCTGGATTCCAGGTGCACAAAAGTTACACCGTGGAGAGTAGGTCACCAGCTTCCCCAAAGCCAACTACCTGGCAGAAGCCTCTGGTGCCCAGTGTCAGCCAAATCCCTGAGCCTGATGGCACTGGTGGGGAGGGCATCATTTTTGGCTTCTCAGGGAAAAAAACAAAAAAGATTTGAGTGAATGGTAGATTGTCCTGCGCTGAGAAGAAACGTGGTTTTGGTGTCTGCTGGAAAGACCCATGAGGGACTTGGCCTTGTGTACAGAACATGTTTCATACCTCAGGAACAACTGTAACTGTCCTAAGGTTGCATATTGTAGGTTCTACAACTAACTTTCTACATCTCATGTACTTCTCTTCCCATAAGTAGATTGATCTGCCTGAGTGGGGATCCAGGCTCATCCTCTCCCTTCTGTCTCCCTCTGCCCTTCATTTGGGGTTTACTAGCTAGATATCCTTCCGTCCTTCCTTCCTTCCTCCCTCCCTCCCCACCTCCCTTCCTTCCTTCCTTCCTTCCTTCCTTCCTTCCTTCCTTCCTTCCTTCCTTCCTTCCTTCCTTCCATCCTTCCTTTTCCCAAAACTTTAAACCAATGCATGCTGAAGCTCATACTTTCACAGAGAAGAAATCTCTGCCCAAATTCCACTTAATGGCTGACTTACAGTGATTAGCAATAGGAACAATTTCTCTTTCCCTCCCAGTTTGATTTAGTTTATTTTTTTCTTTTGCTCATTAAAAGGGCCATTGCCTGACTACTTCTTAAAGAGGCCTGTTCACTCAATGGGCATTACCTCCCTGGAAGTGAGTATGTCAAAAGGCCAAGGTCTTCCATTGCATCCTCCGCAACCTCCAGTCATCCTGATGAATATCTGGCCACTGGATGTTGTTGGCTTTTTTTCTTTAAGTAACTTCATGCCAGCATAATAATAACCAGTGTCTTAGGTTGCCCCCCTCATCCTCTTCTCAGAATTCACATTCAAATCCTTCAATATTTAAATCAGCTATTATTTTATCAGCATGTAAATATTCTCTCTTCCATCAAAGATTATAAAGCCACTACAACTTAGTTTATGGTCTTTGACCGTTTTCTGTTGTTGGAAAATGTATCACCCTATGGTCACCCTGATGAAGAGCCTTAACGTAGCTATGTTGGTCTTCAGGCTAGACACCTTTTTCCCCCAGCATATTATAGAGCAGATAGAAGGATATTAATCAGCCGGGTAGATGATTTGCATTCTTGTTCAATTATGTTGGACTTTTTATGATCTCACTTGGGGTTTCCTTGGTTGGAATGGTTTTGCCATTTTCTTCTCCTGGTCATTTTAGATATGAGTAACTATGGCAAACAGGATTAAGTGACTTGCCCAGGGTCACACAGCTACTAAGTATCTGAGGCCAGATTTGAACTCTGGGATATGAGTCTTCCTTACTCCAGGCCTAGCACTCTGTGCACTATGGTGTCACCTAGCTGCCTCTATTTGGACTGTATCTCCTATTTTTTTTGCTTCCACCTGAAAAATTGCTTGATTTTTTGTTGAGATTCCAGGGGTTTTGTTTGTTTGTTTGTTTGTTTTTTGTGAACTACTTCAATTTCATCAAAGTAAAATTGTTGTTCAAAGGCCAAAGCATTCTCAAAAACAGAGGAAATATTCCCACACTTTATGTCTGTCTCCTTTTAGAATATATCTCTTCATTTTCCTGACAGGATCTAAGGTGTCTGCCAACCACAGTTTTATCATTTTGGGGGTCTGTGTTTCTATACGTTGAATTGTGGTTGCCTTAGCATTCTGGAATGATATTTGACTTGCTTAAATAGTAAATCTTACCAGATATTTTGGTCATTGAAATGCTAATCTTGTTACATGGACTCAATTGTTCTCTGTGATAAAAGCTGTATTTATGAACAGCATTGGCAAGTTGCAGGATCATTCTTCTTTTTCATCGAACCCCTTTTTCTTCTGTTGCAAAGTAAAAGAACTTTGCAGCAACTGTTCAATTCTTGATACATACAAATACTACTCTCGACTGAGCCAACTCTTATAGGTTCCATGTGGATCCTTTTCTGCCTTTTTCCACAAATAGGTTTGAATAACACTTGATTGGTCCACTCACATTTTGGAACAGCATCCTTCTTCAGTCTAGACAAGCATTACCTGTTATGTATAGCATCTGCTCACATCATTCTTCAGGTCATTATCTGATGCCTGACGATGGTTTCATTTGGAGTTTACAAGGTGATTTTTCAATAATTAGATTCAACAATCTTAAATCTAGAGGAAGTAAATAAACAAAATTCATGATAATAAGTTGCTCTCCACCAAGTCCATCAGCTAGTATATGGAAAAGCTAATTTTAGAAAAGTTGAGCTTTACTAATAAGAATAACAAGGTGAAAAATTAAATTCAAAATGCAAGAAAACTTTTTGTTAACATAATAAATCCTTTAAGATTTGTTTCAGTGTCCTAGCTTAGAAAAACCTATCACAATTTCTCTTAAGTTTGGGAAGAAAAAAGAGCATGAATACTGACTTTCCTTTTGTGGGCTACCTGAGACAGGCAAGTCAAGGAGTTCTTGACCTTGAGAAACCATTTCCCCCTTGGCTTCCTTATCCTGTCCTTTCTCTCTCAACTTGCAGTTGCAGGCTCCAACTAGCAGCTTCAGTAAATACATTGATTTAACTATAAACCTGAAAGAAGGCAGTGCTGCAGTCAGCCGAACTCCTAAACAGTCCTCTGAGACCGAAATCATTTGCACATTGGAAAACAGCTAATGGGGCATTAGAAGTAGTGGTTAGTTAAGGTATATCTACCAGGTTCTTCTGATCATATTAAGACAAGTCATTGATAAATTGGTAAATAATTACTTTAAACTGTTTTGGGAGGATTTTATTTTTATTTGCCATTTTTCAGCCTTTTGGGATTTTAACTGTAAATTATTACAGATTCCCTTTGGGGGTAGGAAGATTATAGATTTGAATTTAATAAATAAATGTTTTCAAACGTGACGTTAGCAAGGTCTAATGCCCCCTACTCACCTTTTAAAAAGAAACAAAAAACTTCTTTGCTTATATGAGAACTTTTCATGTGCTTTGAGCCTTGAGAAAGGTGAGGAATAGTCACATGAAGTTGTTATTAATAGATATATTATTTTATTTCACATAATAAAGTTCTGGTAGCTATTGTGATAAATCACAAAGCGAAGGGATAAGTAGACTTGTACAATTGTGCACAATAAATTTGGCTTTATAAATTAGGATTTATAGTATGTGTTGTAATTTTTTAACATGAACTTAGTAACAGATAATTCAGAAAGAGAACACAAAACAAAACTGTACATGAAACTCTAATTTTATTATGTGGGTTATTTAAATATTAAATTTAGCACGCAGTGGTAGCAAAAGTTCTGTGATGGCTTACTTTAAATTCTTTTCTCTTATAAATATGTAAATAAAAATATTTATTAATAGTTTTCCTCCCTTTATTTTGACACCATCGCTACCAATTCCCCTTTCCTCAAATAAAAGTCTTCCTTTAAAATAAGTAATTGAAGGGGAAGCAATATATTCATACATTGAGTAGGTCTGAAAAATGTCGCATTCTAAGTTTCTTGTCTATCACCTCTTTGCAAAGATGTGTAAAGGATGAATAATCGTTGGGCTTCTCAAATCGTGATTTGGTTATACGTTGGTCATAGTTCTTAATTTTTTCATAGTTCTTTTTTCTTCACAGTTATTCTAAGAAAAGGTGTAAATTGTTTTTTCCTAGTTTTGCTTGCTTCACTCTGTATCATTCTGTACAGTTCATGTAAGCTTGTCCAGGTTCCTCTGAATACATTCTGTCATTCTGGCATATTCATAATTTGTTCAGCCATTCTCCAGTTGATATGAACCCACTTTCTTTCCATTTCTTAACAAAAAAGTCCTGCTCTAAATTTTTCTTGTACATATAGGTCCTTTTCTTTTGTCTTTGATCATTTTGGGATATGTGCTACTATAAATATTTTTGTACACATATGTACTTTGCCCCCTCTGACTTTGACATCTTTCGTTTATATGCCTTTTAACAATCTAGCCGGTTCAAAGAGTGTACATGTTTTAGTAAGTATAATTTCAAATGACTTTTGAGAATGGACCATTTGACAACTCCCCCAATAGTACCCCTCCCCCCAAATTCCCTGCAGGAATTGACATTTTCATTTTTGTCAGCTTGGCAATCTGTTTATTATAATGTAGAAAACTACAAGTTGTTTTAATTGCATATCTTTTATTGTTCGTGATTCTGAACTTTGTTCATATGGTTTTTTATGGTTATTTTTCTTTTTGAAATCTACCTGTTCATATCCTTAAATATGTAACTATATTTTTAAAAATGGCACTAAACACCTATTGCTTTCATTATATATGATAATTTTGTGCTGCCATTTTTTTCCTGATTTTTATTGGACCTAATTAAGCTTTCTTTATAATATGGAAAACCAATTTCTGTCTTCAGTCCAATAGAATGCTCGCTTGATTTCAAATATCCTATACCATTTTTTCTTAGGCTGGTGTGCATGTGTGCTCAAAATATGCAATGTGCTTTTAGTAGGCCTGTGGTCTTAACCTGATTCATGCTCAGATTTCTGGCTCTCCCTGACTTGCTTAGGTCAGAGGTGACCCATAATTCTCTGTGTGATTCCAGCCCCAAGCCACTGCCCAGTTGCAAGAGATCTGAAGGTGACAGATGGGGTCAACAGAAGCTGCCAAAATTATAGTGAATCACCTGTGTGTAGAATAGGGATATCATATCAAGAAAGTTCGAAAGGCTGTCAGCAATCTTTTCCCTTAAATTCCTCTCCCTCCTGCTTAAGGCATCACAGCTATAATTCTCACAGCTATAGTTTAGTTGAGTTTAAGATCACAAAAACTAGGTGCTCCTTATTATAATTATAGCCCAAAGTAACAAAAACAAATTGACTTTAGTTTTAAATATTTTCATTAGCTATGTTGTGTTTAAAAAAAACCAAATACCTTTCTTTGCATCTATACAATTTGGATTTAAAGTTAATTTCTAACTTTTTATTGACTTCAGTTTTCTCCTCATAGTCAGCATCTGGTTTATCCTGGGAAACAAAGAACAAATTTATTCATAAATTTCTCTAGTATGCCTCTTGGTTTCAATTCCTCCACCCCATGGTCGTTGTACTCCATATAAAGGAGTAGATCTAACCATATAGAAAACATTCAAGTGCTTTCCAAATGTTATCTCATTTTTATCCCTACATTTTGTGATGGATTGTTATCCTCATCTTATAAATGAAACAAATAGAGGTTAAGTAATTTGCCCAGGGTAGTAATAAGCCTCTCAGGCTGAATTTGAACTCCAGTCATCCTATCTCCAGTTCCTGAGGCTCTATCCATTGCGTCACAGTCTTTCTCATTTATATTTTCTCAGCTGCTTTCTGTGGACAGCCTTAATCAGGACTGCTGACAATTTCCCTAAGCAGTTGATTTCTTGCCACCAACAATTAAAGTAGTGAGAATAACACTGAAGAGAAAGGAAGAGAGGAAAGAGAATTTTTAAAATGATGCTTTTACAGTAGATATGACTTAGTATGTGTTTCTCCTTTTCTTTGATTCTTGTACCTATAAATTCTTTTTTCTTCTCCTACCATGATAGCAGAACTGAAAGTTGATGAGACCAGGCTGGTACTAATGCCATCCTCTAATATCTTTTTGGAAAGGAGAGAAGGAAAAAGATTTTCCTCTTGTGTAAAACAATGATTTTTTTTCTCACTACTTTGGGAATTCTTTAAGTAATTAGTCTGCTAAGATAACTCAGTACTTCAAACTGTTTTAAGCCCTTAAGTTTAATGAAATTTGAGGGGGAAAAAAAAAGAAAACCAATTTTTATAGACTTCAAAAATGTGAAAGTTATTCTCTAGGGTAGAGTGTAAGTCGAGTCGATTTTGAGTTGCCCAGTATTTATTTCATTTTGTTACTGTTTTCATTTCTTTATTTTAAACTTTGCAAGGTCTTTTATGACTGATCTGCTGGAATTATCCACTTTTCTCTCATTGCTTTGTTTTCTGGAGAAAAAAAAGTGTAAGGAGTGCTAGCAGTGGCTTCTTGGGAATTTGCAAGTCTTTGAATGCTGTTACCTGATTAAAGGCCCATACGTGTCTTCAATTCTCATCTGCAGTCCCACCTTTGGCCTTATCTGTTAAAGTGCAGAGGAGTTGAGAGTCAGCAAAGTCCCAGATTCAGCCTAGGTAACCTGAGGACTATGTATTTGGATATCTTAGCCCTTTCCCTGATATTCAGAGCTTAAAAAGTATAAAAATATGGTCTGTGTTTTCTGTTGGTCATTTACTGCTGATCGGGCAGTAAATGTCTTTTAAGAGCCTAGTGCAGCAGTAATTTGTCATCAATATCCATAATTACCCTCATCCAGCCTTTTAACCAATACTACAGCCTACAGCCTTGACCATTTTGTGTGTGTGTGTGTGTGTGTGTGTGTGTGTGTGTGTGTGACTGACTGTTAAAAGAGAAGTACTTCTTAGGGAAATTTTTAAAAGAATGTTAGCAAACCATTGCCACTTCTTAGGGATTCCTGTCTGGATATGGCCATATATTAGCTTTCTTGGTTAGAGGAGCATTTTGCTTTGAGCAGTTTCGTCACTAACTCTGGGTTTCCAATTTCTACAAAAGACCTTTAAGCTTTAGTGCTTAACTAAGTTAGAGAAAATGGAGTCACTTGGGAAATCTTTTAAAATAATGTTGTATATAATGTCAAGTAATAGGAGTATTGTCCTACCAACAAAGTCAGATGACATGGAACCATGTATTGCCTATGAATGGCAATTAATATTGACAAGAATATATTTTTCCCTGATAAGGCCTATTTCTACTAATCCCCCTTTTCAGTTTTTAATATTGTACATATTGTATGAAATCATGTTCACTCTCCACAATTCAGAATGGATGACGCCACCTTTTCGCATCTTGTAAAATATTTCCAAACTATACACGTTTACATGTGAATTACATAAGCACAATGATGTACCGAAACGCCTTTCTTGAAGTCATGAAGAGAGTTGTGCCCTTAGCTGGCACAAATAACTATATACAGTATGCCTAGGTTTGACATGGTATATATTCCATAGGAGACTGTAAACAGCATCTTCGTGTGCTGGAATCTAGGCAGGAGGAGTTCAGTACTAAAGTGTTCAGGATGCACCTGAACTAGCTGGAGCCTGCCAGCCCCTGCAAGCCCACTGAGAGCATCTGTCTCGCCACCACCTTGCTCATGCTGTCTCCTCCGCAGGCTCTCCAATTCTTCTGACTATGAGCATAAATCATCCACCTGTCAGGAGCTCTTGCTGCCTGGATTATGCAATGTGCCTGCCTTCATTTGGAGGTGGTAGGAGCAGAAGACTGCTGCAAATGGTTTGCATTCATTTTAATGCCATCCCAGCTTTTCCTTAGCTTTAATGAGGAAATCAGGGTGGTGACAATGACTTTTGGAGACAATGAAAGTCTTCAAGATTTAGAAATTTACCTTGTATTTTTGTGTATTTGGCCTAGATTGAAGATTTCAGGATTTTTCAAAAATCCCAGATAATTAATGGTTTGAACACTTAAGTAAAGAATGATTTTTTCAAAGCATACAACCAGCTTTGTTTATTGGCCTTATGATAATTTCCTGCAGCTGTATTACTTTTAAAAAAATTACTGAAATTAAGTATTTTCAATTAAATAACTTCCTAAGAATTTCATAGTCTGTTTTTTTTGCCTTTGCTTAAAAAATGCAGCCTTTTCAATTTAATCCAGTTACTTTTATCTTCACTCATTGAGATGAGTCATGTTTTTGAAAATAAAAATAGACCTATTTGTTGTACTACACAATTCCTTAGAGCAGGTGTCAAATACCAGGCCTGGCCGCGTATGGCCCTCAACACTCCTGAATTTAAACCAGATTAAAATGTAATTGGGAAAATATTTTTTTCAATAAATAAAAATGCAGTAAAACATAGATAACATTAATATGTGGTTTTCTAAGGCAGTAGCGATCTACATAGAGTTTAGTGGCCCCAATTCTATTTGACTGTGACACCACAACTGTAGAGAATGATGCTATATGAAGGGGAACAAAAACCTTGATGAAAGAAAGAGAAAAAGGAAGGAAGAAAGAAAGAAAACTAAAAGAAACTATATCCCAAATTAATAGTATGCTTTTCATTTTGTGGGACTGAGTTCCATTCTACTCTTAACCTGGAAAATACTTTCAGTGCGCTCTGTAAATTGCACTGTTTCTCACCAGCCATACCACCAGTCTTCCTTCCTTCCTTCCTTCCTTCCTGCCTTCCTGCCTTCCTGCCTTCCTGCCTTCCTTCCTTCCTTCCTTCCTTCCTTCCTTCCTTCCTTCCTTCCTTCCTTCCTTCCTTCCTTCCTTCCTTCCTTCCTTCCTTCCTTCCTTCCTTCCATGGGACAAAACAAAATGGTACTCATATAAAGTAAATAATATAAAACTACTAATGGCTTTTTGTATTTGCTTTCTTATTGATTTAACTGATGCAACTCTTTTTCTATTGGTTAAAAAAAGTATAGGGTGAGAAAGTAACTATTGAAGTTGGTACATAGGCTTTCTTGATAATTGTGACCCCAAATTCCTAGTTTTTGATGCCTTTCCCCCATCCCTCAAAACAAGATTTTCCATTTTAATTCAATATACTTTATTTTTGTTTACTGGCATTGAGACTTGATGCTGGGGATAACACGAAGGTGAGTTAAAAATATTTCTCAACATCATAATGGGCCAAATTTTCCATTTTTCACCTATGCCAACACATCTTAACTACCCAGTAGACATTCCTCGACATAGTCCCCATTTGGTAATACCCAAATTCCAAGTCCTGTACAATGACCTCTTGACCATGACACATCATCTCCTGATTTTCTCCATTCCCTTAGGTTCTATATAACTGTATTCATAAACACTTTTCTTCAAATTTGCATTTTGGTAGTTATGTCTCATCTTAGGTTTTCTGTATAGTCCCTTGGCATATAAACATTCTGCATTTGGGTAAGGAACTACCAACTGCGCAGAATCTGAGATTTTCACTTTCAACTTTATTAAGCTATTGGTGACAAGCAAATCTCCACTCTTGTCTTTCTAGCTTTAATTTGAGAGAGAAGCCAACACTCTACCCTCCCCCCCAACCCCTTTTTTGGTACATTTAAGGCTGAAGTGGACTCAGCCCTCTTAGAACACAGAATGTGTTGCATCATTATTAATTTTTTTTTTTTTTTTTTGCTTCGCTGACAAATTTAAATTTATGTGACTTAAGAAAAAGAAAACAGGAACATTTGAAGAGATAAATGCAACACAACACTGACAAAATCAGATGAAAATCTCTCTCTTTTATCTATGGAGAAATTAGGTTTATCATCAGAAAAGCATTCTCTTTTCATTTTTCTGAAAGGTGCTTTTTGACAGACCCTTTGCAGTGGACGTCATGCTCACAAAACGTGCTGTCACTGGGCTATTTGAATATGGTGACAGGCTCATTATCATGTTGAAGACTAGTGACAACACTGTGGAGGAGAAATGGACAGGGCTGCCAATCAGCTGTTGAAAAGACTGTGGTTGGAATAGGGTTTTTTTGTTCAGAGAACAGTGGTACAAATTGACTGCATTAATTCTTTTTATTATAGCAGAGCACACTGTAGTTAAGGACTCGTGAGGGTTTCCATTATCAGCCTCTGTTTTCAGCAGGTTTATTAGCTGGCCATAAAAATTGTTCCCAGCTGAAATTTGGCAGGGGTAAAAGTCCCCCTTCTTATAAGACTTAGTATGTGTATGTGTGTGTGCGTCTGTGTTAACATTAGTAATACAGAGTGAAAAAAAATACCAAAATAAGGTTTGTTAGGCAAGTATGGAGTTTTAGGGCCTTAATTTATTCAATAATAATTCTATGTAAATAGAGGAAAGAATTTAAAGCTGATAATGCCTGCTATCAAATGAGTGCCTTGTATACTCTCCATCCACAAGTATGTTAGTACGAATTGAATGCAAAAAATGAGAGTATCCAGTATTTTAAGAGACCAGGATTTGGGAAACAGCTGATCCTGACCTTAAAAAAAGCAAAAAAGTAGTATTTTCAATATTGATGTATGTCATCCAGAAGTTCTTTCCTCATGGTTTTAAAAAAATGAGAATGAAGTATATATTTATTTATGATGCCACCTCAGTGTGATCTGTGATAGCACAAGAATTTTAGTTGTGATAGTTGTGAGTTTTAAAGAAAATGGAAACCAGTATCAGGAAGTATTTGGAATCTACCACCATCTTTTCACTTCACGGATTCTGGTCCCTTTTCTTCATGCAAGTGACTGCCCAGGTTTCAGTTTTTCACTGAAGTCTCAACCCCTTCTAGGGAACTTAAAAACAAGATTTATTTTTGTCTGCAACAGAAGTCATGTACCATATTTTGATCAAAACTTAGTTTTTTCCTAAGTTTTGAATCATTTTGAAAAAATAAGCTCTGTCCTCTCTCTTGATTCTTAATGGTTTTGGACAGAAAAGAAGTCGGAAGAAACACAGTCACTCAAGCGAGACATTTAGTAAATTACAGTGTTTATGAATTGCAACATTATAGCAATTATTGTTACAAAGTGTTAACTCCTACCAAAAATTCTAACACAGATACAGAATGTGCCTGTATCACTGAAGGGAGTATCCTTTCTTACATCAGCAGTAGTGTCTCTTCTATGTTATCTGTATGTGTGTGGCATGAACTTACAATTCAAATCTTTTGTGGTTAAAAAGCATAATTTTGTTGTGAAGGAACCAAGATAAAGTAGTCATGGATATGGAAAGACCCTGAAATGTAAATAGGATCACAATTCAGTTGTGATAGCGTCTGAGAGAGGGGGGAGTAGTAGGAGGCATGGTCTAAGGTCAGGTGACAAGGCTATAAGAAATAGTAGGGCATCAGACTAGACAAAGAACAATGTCACTTCCCTACATTCATTTTAACGGTGAACTCATTGTCCATATGGTGGCCATGGGTTACATACTCTTGAGTGTCTCATTTTTCTTTTTTATTATAAATTTAATACACCAACCAATATGAACATTTCAGCATACAAAGAAGAGAAAGATGATTGTATATGAAACTGAACAACTGTGTACAAATCATTTTTAAAGCCTATATTAATTTTAACACTTTACTGAGAAAACTACCCTGTGTATTTTTGTTCCCCACTTTCTACTGCTCTTCTTTGTATATTTATTTTTAAAAAAATACTTTTACCTATAGCTTTAATTTTTAAGTGACTTAGATTTGTCTTGTATGTCATTCTCTCTTCTGCTACCCATTCCCGAGAGACATCTCTTATAAAGTGTTTTTTTAAAAGATAAAAAGAAAAAAGAGGAAGAAGATATGAAAAAAACAGCAAAACCTATCAGCCCATTGAAGCATATTTTGCAATATTCCACACTAGTGGATCCTGTCCTCTTCCTTCACTTCTGAGTATTATTCTTTATGTTTAAATTTTTTTTTAATTTTTTAACTCTTAAAAAATTGCATCATTATCGCTACCCGTCACCTCTCTCCTAAAGCTTTCTCACTGCTCTGAAGTCCTACCTTGTAAAATAAATGTCCTCACTTCCATTTTTTTCTCATGTGCCATCGATTGAAGAACTCTTACTGCCACACCCATCTTATTCTCTTAGTCCATGTGGCAAGAGTCACACATTAACTTCATTCATTTCTTCTCATTTATTTAGGTTTGTTCTACAATATCTTATGCCCCATATACATTTAGTAAACAGATTGTTATGTAGACTTTAAACCTTACCTCTAAGGGGTGTATATTATCATTTCTGCTATCTTTAAAGTGCTCCATAAGAAAATATTTTGGGCGACAATAAGTGACGTCTTACTTCCTTTGGTTTTCTTCAGCTGCCTTGGGAAGGGCCCAAATGCAGCTAGAATTTTCATTTGCCTTTATACCACATCACATTAATAAACAACTTCAGTGCTGTTGTTATTGTTGGATTACCTTCCATCTCTGTCTCATCTCCACATCAATGTTTTTTTTTTTAACTTCAAAAAAATAGTGGGAGATATCCTCAGTCAGTTGAGGGGAAACCAACTCACTACCTTATCAGTTTTCAAGTTGAATCTGTCATCTCTTTTGTCCACACCTACTACTAAAGCAATGAATTTTCTCATGAAATTCACTACAGCCTTCTTTGATATCTTCCTAGTTTAGGTTGATATGTGTCCTATCTAACCGGCAAATGTTTTGTCATTTCGTCAGAGGGGGGAAACGTCCAGATATAGCTTCTGCATGTACCTCTACACTTCCCAAGAAAAATAGTAAAACATTTTTATCTAATGAATTATCAAATTTGTTTCCACGTAAATTTCCATATCTCATTTGTGAAAAAAAGTCAGTTTTAGTGATTACAAATGAAACCTAGGACATTTTATAATTTGTTGTTCAGTTGTGTCCAACTTCATGACCTCATGAACCATGCTGTCCATAGGGTTTTCTTGGCAAAGATAGAGGAGTGGTCTGCCATTTTCTTCTCCAGTTGATTAAGGTAAACAGAGGTGAAGTGTCTTGCCCAGGGTCAGACAGCTAGTATGGATTTCAGGCCAGATTTGAACTCAGGTCTTCCTGGCTCCAGATCCAGCACTCTATCTGCTAAGCCACCTACCTATCCTATTCTTTAAGTGCCTCTAATTTCATGTCTTCTAATTTCACTTTCCACTAAGGTAGATCACAACTTTTAAATTAATAGACCTATTGTGACCAGAACCTATGAATAACCTAGTGATGACCTTGCCTACTAGTATGTTGCCAGTATATACTATGAACCACAGACATACACTTAGTCAGTGGGTACATATTTGAAACCTTTCCTCTTGGTCAAACTTACAAAAATTTGTATTTTTTTGTCATTTTAGCTTTCAGGACCCTGGGATTGCCCTCTCCTAACCCATGATAAGGCATTAGAGTAGGAATTTAGTCAGCACAGCATGAACGCAACCTGATTTTAAAACCCCCACATTTCTTTCTCTTTCCGATGTTGCCAATTTATATTTTACAAAGAACAAGGAGAAAACTGCCAAATAATTAGGTTTTGATGTAAAGAGGGTCTTTCAGTATTACCAAAATGGTAATTTTTAAAAACAGATCTGACCTAGGAATGTCTGTCTTTATCAGGAGAAGACCTGGAATTATCACCTGTCAATTAGTTACTTCCTCTTATTTAGTTTAATATGAAAACTATAATTAAATAATACCGTTTTTATTCATTTGAACAAAATACCACTGCCAGATTAGTTTAGTCCAGTCTAAATACTGAAGTATGTAACTTACTTGGGTATAACTGTAAAGCCAAAACACACTTGCAGTCTTCCTATATATTTTAATTCTTGCCCCTGTGTAGCAGAGTTGAATTTTGTTTAGGTGGTATACATTAAAAAAATAAATATTCCAGTAGATAGAGTAGAGTAGAAGTGGAAAAACTAAGCCCGAACTAGATGTGTTGACAAACAGGGCTGGCATTTAAGAAGATAAAAACTAAATATAATGTAGGCTAAGGAAAAAACAAAACCTATGGCTTGAGAATAAAGTAAATTGGTGAGACATCTAAATCAAAGCTTAGGAAAAAGAGAATATTAAATATTTGGGTGACAAATTTTCTATTTTCTTTATTTCATAATGAGACAAACTCTCACATTTCCATACCAATTCAAGTTGTGTAAACAAACTTGAGGGACAGCTATGTGGCACTCTGAGTGGAGCACTGGCCCTGGAGTCAGGAGGACCTGAGTTCAAATGAGGCCTCATACATTTCACATTTGACATGCTAGCTGTGTGACCTTGGGCAGGTCACTTAACTCCAGCTGCTTTACCTTCCCTCTGTCCATAAAAAAACCAAACAAAAAACACCTCCAATTCTTATAAGAAGGTTCCTGAGAGAATAGTTAATGATGTTTCCAGACTTTGATAGGTTGCCTTGTTCTTAAGAGAGTCCTACCATTTTAAATTTAGTTTTTCCTAGGATTGTTAAAAAAAAGAAAACCTGCTCATTTCTTCCTTTAAAGATTTTTTTGTTTTATTTCATTTACAAAATCTATTTCTTTTCAATTGATGCTTCCTACCTCTTCTCCATTGGGAATGAGAAAAACAAACCCATTTTAATAAATATGTATAATCAAGCAAATCAAATTTCTGCCTTGGGCATGTTCAGAACATTTTTCATTCTTCACCTTGAGTCCATCACCTCCATCAGGAGGTAGACTGTGTGCTTCATCACTGATCCTCTAAATTGAAGTCATTGCACTGATAAAACTCAAGTTTTTCAAGAGTGTTTGTTTTTGCAATGCTATTACCATATAAAATTGGTTTAATTCTGTTCAATCACTCTGCATCAGTTCATATAATTTTCCCCAGGTTTTCTGAAATCATCTCTTTGATCATTTACATTTGTATTCCATAGTATTCATACACCATAAGTACTTCAGCCATTCTCCATTTGATGACTGTGACTTAAGCTTCCAACTCTTTGTTTAGATAGAAATAATTGCTACAAGTGTTCTTGTAAAAGTATTAAATGAAAGTAAATTTCATCCAGTCATTGATTACAAAACTGAGGAGAAGAAAACTCCTAGTCCTTTTGTCCTGGAGTATAACATACTTTTACAATAATCTGCTATAGCTCTTCCTAGGGTTACTAATACCTTAGGACATCTTTTTAATTTATTGCTTGAAGGAAGTGGAAGACTTCCTTAAAAACATGAATACACAGTGAATAGGATGTTTTATGAAAAATAAATATGGCGTGCTCAGAAGGCAAAGTCATGCTTTTCATTTGCGAAGTTGTCAGTTGGTAATTAATGACTTGACAGCCAAGCTACCATTTGCTTTCTCCATTAAATTTCACCTTCATTTTTTGTGTATGTGGCAATTTGGAAATGCCAAACTAATCCAGTTCAGGTATTTACATGGTTCTAGTCTTCAATTACACTTTAAAACCCAGAAAAAGGAATGACTTGGGCTTTTCACTTTTTCACATTCATATTTTCCTGTCTTTTCAGATTGATTTTTACAAAATAAACATTTGCAAAATGTATATTTCTGATTACGAAAGGGCACTTGGAAAATGTACTCATTTTCAAAAAGTCGCTGTTTGGACACCTTACTTATTTGGAAAGTATCATATATCTGCCCATCGGGCCACCGCCATTTCTTATCAGTTAGTATGTTTGTATTGATTTTCTAGAAATAAATGCCATTTCTACTATACGTATGTGAAACTTACTAACATTTACGTAGCACTTGCTATGTGCTGGGCACATAGTGGTAAGTGCTTTACAATTGTTACCGCATTTAATTGTATTACTGCTTAACAATTGTTACTGCATTTAAGCTTCCAAACAACCCTGGGAGGTAGGGACTGTTATCATCATCCCAATTTCACAGATGAGGAAACTGAAGCAAATAGTGGTGAAGTGACTTGATCAGGGTCACACAGCAAGTATATGTCTGAGGCTCAGTTGGAACATGGGTCTTTCTGACTCCGGGCCAGTACTCTGTCCACTGTGCCACAGTACTAACAACAGTAGATGGTAATAATTTAAGTTGCTGTCATTTAATATATTTTTGTTTATATGGTCATTTAACATGACATCTTTCCCCAAAAATATTGTGCTGCAAATAATTGTTAAGTACTTCTAGGTGGACACTAGGTGCCCTGGATTTTAGCTAAATGGATTGGGGTTACTTGTTCCTTCCTCATATGTAGACAATTAAGATGGTATAGTTAGTAATACTTTTTTTCTATTAGAAATAATTTAAGAAAATAAGAAAGACATACATATTAATCACTAACCAGTGAATCCATTATTAATTAGGATTATGTTATATTAACCAGTGAATATTAAGCAATGAATCCACATATTAACTTAGGTATTGTGCAGTGTACGGACTATACAAAGACAAAACAAAATGCTCAAATATAATGAATAAAACATTTTGTACTCATGAACCTTATGTTCTTGACAGGGAGGCAGCAGGTGTAAACATAAGTATTTGCCACATAAATATAAGTACAACACAATGTAGCTAAATACAAAGTTGTTGGCACGGAGAGCCCTGGCAGATAGGAGGACTTAACAAAAGCTTCTCATAGCAGGTAATGCTTGAGCTGCATTTTGGAGGAAGCAAGTTTCTGTGAGGCAAAGATGAGAAAGGAGTCTGTTACAGGAATGAGGAATAACCAATGGACAAACTTGAAAATGGGAGACTGAGAATAGATAGGAGAAAGGAGTGAGTGGGAGATGATGCCAATGAGTTATTTGCAGTAAAGAAGAGGGAAGTGAGCCAAGAAGGTGGGGTAAAGGTGTCAGGAGCTCGAGAAAAGAGAAAGTTTGAAACAGGTAGTGGTGAGTTAGATGGAGAATTAATTAGGTAGAAATTGAAGCTGAAGTTAGATCATATGAATGTAGAGTATACCCCAGTCTTCACAGTGTAGTCCATTTAGCAGTGGTGCTTAGAAGTGACGGAGGCAGATGGTGGAAATAATCCTGGGATGGAGTTTTGCAAAGGATGTTTGCCAATTGGATAGTTTGTGGAGGGATTTGAGAGCTGAAAACTGTATGGAGTTGACTTGTTTAGTTATATAGTCAAGATTAGAAAGAGTGGAAAATGAATTCAGAGCAAGGGTAATTCCTGAAAAAGAAGTGAGGGATAGAGGGACTGAAGGTCAGAATAAGAGGATGAAGTCTGAAGAAGGTAGAGTTGGAATGATAGGATGTTGTAAGTTGACTTTGAGGATGAATACTTATGGGTCATGGTGAGATCCAAAGCACGTCTGTTCCTGTATGTAACTGAGGTGGAGTGAAGTATAAGGGCATGGAATTTGAGGAGACTGAGGAATTAAGAGTTTAGGAAGTCTGAGGAAACTGCAACTTGATGTTACTTGGGGGCTCATTTTGTGGAGGTATGCGCAATAAATTGACAAAACATGTAGAACCAAATTTAAATACATACAAATACCTGATTACAATAGAATATTTTTTCTACTTTTATCATTACTGAATATAATTCTGATTCTATCTCTTCATTCTACAAGAGGCAGGCATGGATGGATTTGGTGTTAGTAAGCCTCTACTCAGATATTGGTCTGCAATTTGTTGACGTGATCTTGGGCAAGTTTTTTAACCTTTCAGCTCTTTCCTTCACTTTAAAGTGGGATGATAATACTTGAACTATCAACTGCCTAAATTAATTGCAAGGAAATCGCTTTGAAACCTTAAAGTGCTATATAAACGTTATGATTAGAATTGTAGTTAAAAGCTCACCTTGGCCCTTTCCTTGGAATCGTAAGTCTCCTTTGACTTATGCTAAATTCTGTCTTGGGCTTCCAGAATTTGGGTTTTCCCGGCAGCTTAGTTACCAGGCCAGTAATAATTACTCTCTTACAGCTTCACAAAGAGAAGCATTTGTTTACCTTGTTAAACATTCCACACTTAGGTTTCATAATATTCCCATTTCCCCTCGTAGTATTGCATTTTATTAGCAAAAGGAAGAAATTACACTTTAAGTTATGTGGCTCTCCACATATAAAGCTGCAAAAAAGCCAGAATGTATAGATTTGCCCATAGCTTGGTACTTACCCATCAAGGACTTTTTCCAGTTAAAAAAGTGTTTGCTATAATTTATCTTTACTAACTTTATCTTTCCCACTGAGCATTGCCTAATATTCTATGAATGTTTTTCTCAGTTTTAAATAAATTCTGCTATTAACCAATTCCAGAAACTTGTTTTTAATTGTAAACACACTCAGCAAATTAGAGTAGTGTTTAGAGACATAAAATACTGTGTTTTTTATAAATTTAAAAAACAGGAATTCTCCAGCAGATCAGTGGAAATGAGCATATGTGATATCCATTCTAAGTTAAGGAACTAATTGTAAAGGGATATAAACTAAGAGTAAAAGCCTACACAGCATCTCAGTTGGGCTAAGAGTATGTAATGTTGGGTGTCCATGTTATATTCTGGCTAGGAATTCTGTGTGTTTAAGTGGTCTTTTTGTTGGGAACAGGCCAAGGATAAGTATATTGTATCAATAGTTGTACCAGGAAAGGAACAGAATTGATAGGAATCAAATCCAGTTTTATGGTCTTTTGCCAACAGCTACTAGAGGAGTAGGAAAAACAACAGTGATAAAACCCTAAGATGGTCAGACCAGGAACAGGTCCCTTTAGTCTAAGCCATTCAGTGGCGTGTGAAGGGACTCTGTGGAGCCCCTTCCAGGCAATCATAAACATACACTCTTCCTAGATCCTCTCTCCTTTTTAAACTTGCCTTTGCCAAAGCACTGCCAATAAGCATCAGCTGGGGTTTTTAGCTCTGATATTTGTCCCTCTTTGTGTATTCAAAGGGTTTGCATTTTGTGATTTATTCTTTATTTCTAGGAAATGTGTTATGATTTACTTGCTTTGATATGGTTTTTTCTACACTGTGAAATCTTTAGAGTCAAATATATAATAAATTATGTATTTGTATATTGCTATATATATATTTTATATTATAATTATTTATAATTCATAATATTATATATTATATTATTTATAATAATAATAATTTACATGTTTTTTTGATGCTGAATTCTCTCCCTTCTACTAAATTGTAGCCATCTTAAGTTGCTACAACTAACACAAGTAATTTCTTGAAAAAATGTAGGTGCCCTATTATTGGTCATGAATTTCATAGTTGGGACACTTTAGAGGGACAGCTCGGTGGAAGAGTGGATGACCTGGTCTGAAGTCAGGAAATCTCATCTTCCTGAGTCATATCTTGCTTGGCCTCTGACTCTTGCCAGCTGTGTGACCCTGGGAAAGTCACTTAACTAACCCTTTTGCCTCTCAGTTTCCTCATCTGTAAAGTAATATGGAGAAGGAAATGGCAAAATACTTCAGACTGCTCTAATATCTTTGACAAGAAAACCTCCAGTGGGGTCACAAAAAATCAGAAATGACTGGTCAACACAAACAGTCTTTAGATGGGTCTTCTATCAATTTCATGCCCATTGGAGAATATGAGCATCAAAACCTTTTAGCTTCCTCATGAGGACCACCATGTTAAATGAAGACATTCATTGCCACACAACTAACTGGGGATCTAAAACTAAACCCAAGCATGTTTCTTGGCTCCAGTCTAGTTCTTCTGACATCCTCTGATAGATGATCGTATTGATTCACCTTAAATACATCCAGTGTTACAGAGCTCAATTTTGTAATTTTGATTTGTTATAAAATTTTTTTATTTGTAATAAACTCAAACCTGCCTTCCTATAACTTCTATTCATGATGCAATATGGAAAAATTTTATCCTGTGCAAAAACATAGAAGAATTCTTCCGTCACTTTAAATGTTTGCACACAGCTATCATGCTGCCCCTCCTCCCTTACTTTTCTGTTTTATATTCTGCAGTTCAGTTTAATAAACATTTATTACAGACTTACTGTCTGGGTGATGTGATGAAATGAAGTAGAGAATGAATACTATAATAAAGGAGCTAAAAATCTAGTAGGAAAGATAGGTAGCCTTAGGTGTAAATAAAATACTACAGGTATATAATTGAATTCCATTAAATAACATACCTTTTGCCAACCTCAATAATACTTGGTTCGTCAAATTCCTAGAGTTGAATATGCTATTCTAGATGTGTTCTGACCGATGGAGACTACAATGGTAATTTTATCTCCCTTCATTTAATAATAGAAAAAGGATAATATACCCAAATTATTGGTCAGGATCAGTATAGGCATCAGCGTAGGCAACTCATTTTATAGAAATTTATTTTGTCAATACAGTTTAGTCCACTTGTCTGCACCTTGATAGTCATGTAGACGGTTGCCAGAAAAAATAAAAACTTGACAATTTGGTTCATGGTCCCATAGCTTATAAAGTCATCAGAGACAGGGCTTGAACTCAAAGACCAGTCTTCTGCCTATGTCGCCATGCTCCCTCTGTGTATCACATTTGTATTAATGGCTTCCACAATTTCTTTGGCTTGACTGGAAGACCTTATCTCAATCTGGGCAAAACTTGATGAAATGGTCAGTTAAATGCCCATATCTTTTTCACCTGAACTGCTTTCAAGCTACATGTCTACCAGTCAACTATTATTAGATCTTTTCATGTTGATTTCTATATATTTTTATATTATTTTGAAATTCTTCATTTTTTTAAGTCAGTGAATTAACTATTTGCCCCATTACTGTCATCCACATGTTGTGTGTGTGTGTGTGTATGTGTGTGTATGTGTGTATGTATTTTTCCCCCTCTGGCTTCATTCAGAGTGGTGGCAAAGTATTTCAGTGGAGTAGATTAAAGGAATGCCAAGTATTGACCCCAGTGGTGTATTCCCAAGCATGTCACAATCCGACTGCAATCATACAGATGCTCTCACTTATGAAGATACACTTCTTGCATCACCAGTTGTGATGCCACCTCTCTGAAATATAATCAAGTCCACATTTTTCTTCTTTGTCCACAAGGATAAAATGCCAAATTTTTTCAAAGACTTTGAAATCCAAATTTATTATGTTTGCTGCATGAAGTCATCTTGGGCACCCTATCTGAAATGGGAGGGTGGGGAGAGAAAGAGAGATGGGACATTTATTTGATCGATCCTTTATTGTCTTCCTGATCCACAACCTTTTTCAATTTAGTTAAATGCAGCAAGCATTATTTTTTTAAAAAATGCCCATTATACTCAGGGCTTTCTGCTAGGTGCTTTCTGGTCTTGTTCTTATCCCCTACTATAAAGTGTCATCCCTTGAAACTTCTACTTTCCTAGGCCATTACCTGTATTATGACTACTTTCTCTTTTCCCAATCTGAACAAAATAGTCCCCCTTATCCAAGGAGTTTACCTTTGAATAGAGGAAAAAGCATATTCATAAATAAATAAAAATAAGCTATCTATAGAGTAACTTTTGAGGTGGAGATTATTGGCAGCTTGGAGAAAAGATCTCTTTTAAAAGGTGGTAGTGAAACTCAGTCGTAAAAGAAGCCAGGGATTCTAAGTGGAATTGAGGAAGGAGGTCATTCCTGGCATGATGGACAAGCTTGTGCACAGGAATGGATGGAGAGGTATTCTGAATCCTCATGTATGAGGAACAGTTAACAAGTTGGCCAGTACTGCTTCACTGTAGAGTTCATGGAAGACGGTCATATGAAAAAGATTGGAAACACAGGGAGTGGTCAGATTAAGAAGACTTTCACAGTGAGTGAAGATTTATGGGAAGGAGATTTATTAGGTGCCTATGGAAATAGTACAGGAAAAAAGGTGATAACCCTAAATTAAGTGGTGGTTGTGTGAGTAGAAAGAACAGGAACTGTACTAGAGATGTTTTCATAGCGGAAGCAATCAAAGCTGGCAACTGAGTGAGATGTCAAGGATGGTGCTGTGAAAATGGTGCCCTTTACACAACTAGGGAAGTTGTGAAGAGAGAGAAATGTTTGGGGAAGAAAATAACAGGTTCTCTTTTGACTCTGTTGAGTTCAAGATTCAGATACGGTGTTGTTCATAGTTTTATATTTCTTTGTTTGGAGTGGAGTTGTGGGGAAGGGAGGGAGGATACAGAGTTAAGTGACTTGCCCAGGGCCACACAGCCACTAAGAGTAGGAGGCCTGATCTGAATTGTTTGTCCTGGATTTCACCAGAATTAGAAAGATGAGTACATTCTTCGGTGTGATTATTCATTCCTTAAATTCATGCTTTCTCCATAGTTTTTTACATGACCATGAATAAAAAAAACATCCTCACCTTATAGCCTAGGTTTCTGAATTTTTCAACATTCACCTAGACTGTTCCTTTGAGGGAGGGAGGGAGGGAGAGAGAGACAGAGACAGAGACAGAGATAGAGAGACAGAGACGCTTTTATACAAGCAAGCAGATTAGGATCATTTGGTATATAAAGACCACATGTCATCCAGGGTATTTCTTCCTACCACATAATTCAGAATTTAGTTGATTATCTGAGTTCAAATTACATCCAACATACATACACTGTCCTAATGCAACGCTATGTTTGCAAATAAATAGTAGAATTTCATATAGAAAAGTTGTAAATTGTACTATTACAGGCAGCTGTGACACTTTTTAAATTTAATGCAAGTTCTCAGGACTACCTTATGCCAATGAAATCACAGGTCTGTGGAGTGAAATCTCTATAGGGGAATCAGTTATAGAAGGTACTAGAGAAGGATAGGCTCTAATTATGTAATACTATACAAAGGAGCTCTGGAAGAATGAGGAAGAATTATGTGGGCAATGAGTATTTTAGGTATAAGGGACAGCATCTAGGCATATAATAATGAGGGCTGGGATCTTATCCTTGGGAATAAGAAGGATGAGGTAAAGATAGCCATAATAAGATTTTGATGTAAGGAGTCAAAAGGAAGGAGTAAATTCACAGTTGTATGACCTGCAAGACACAGGCTTGACATGTGATTGTCATCTATAGGGAATTTGGAAGATGTGTGACGTTAATTTGGAAGATAATTTTACTTTTAGAGGCACTGAATTTGTGATAATATTGGCACTTCCAGGGGAAATATACTATAGGCAGTTTGAAATACAGAAAGTAAACATGGGTGAGATGTTGGGGGACCGGATCTCTTCACCTTGGCATCTTCTCAAAGATGGCAGAGGTAGTAAAGCATCTGTAATCTGTCATATGTGCTAAATTTAGAATGAAAATTTTTGTTTTTCCCTGTTGCATTCAAAGTTAGGCCTGCAGAATAAACTTCTCTCTCTCAGACAAGCTTTTAAAATGTAGTCTTGATCTTAAGTTCTCATGCCACTTTGTCCACAGTTAGCATTTTGATCCTAATGTCTTGACCAGCCTGCTTTAGGTCATTGTTTCTTGCCTCTGGGAAATTGAAGGAGGTTTTTAGGGTATCTGTAATAAGAGCCCTAAATTGCCTGTTGTTATTAAGCAATGTTATCTAATTGCATTGCTTCTACCATTATTGGGTGCATAAATGTACAAAGAATTAGAGTGGGTGAAGGTTAGTAGCTTTTCTGCCTCTTTGAATACAAATACTTTAGTGACTTACACAGGGTAATAAAGCTGTGTTTGTCAAAAGCCAGACCTGAACAGTGGTATTTTTGGTTCCTAGACCAGCTTGTTACACCTTACTGCCTCTCAGTATTTCATCATGTTATCCTTAATATCCTAAACATTCTAAAACCTTAATAGCAAAATTCTACATTAGGCTAGAATTTATTAAGATTGAGTTTTTAACATAGAGCTACTTGAAAAATTCTGAGTAATACCCTTTTCTCTTTCCTTCAAGAGCATATAAAAACAAAAGAACTCTTAAGATCCTGGGGAAGTCCTTATTGCTTTTGATCTGATGGGATAATTAAAACAATTATTTATATTAAAAAATTTTGCTACATTCAAAAACATCTATGCCTGTTGGAGGGAAGCAACCCAAGGCTTAAAGATTACTTCTCAGTTTCCTTGGTTTAATAAGAAATATGAGAAGAATATGAGGTGGTTTTTCTCCTGATAGCATTCTTTTGATGCTTCACAATTATACATCCAAGTGACCCTAGTTTTCTTCCTCCTTTCCTTGGTATTTTTACTATTAGTCTATTTACAATGTAATTTCCATTATAATTTTCCGCATATGACTGTTATGATTTATCCAGGGCAAATCAAGAACCTCAACCCAGGTTTCCACACTCTTCAGCTCTCACTTTATCTTATTGAATAAATATCTTATAAATATTATCCAGCTATTATTTACAATAAGTCTTAGACATGATTCAGAGGGTAAATTTATTCCAAAACAAGGTGTTTGGTACATTCCAATCTAAATATCAGTGACCCTGTATTTAGTTTCTTGAAGTTATTCATGTCACTTTTTGTAGACTCTTGAGTTGCACTGACCTATACCTTTCTCATTAGGGAGAAGTCATCCACATCTCTGCTCTCCACAATGCAGGGCACTCAGAATCTCTTTTCTTAAAAGTTCTCAGAAAATCTCAGGCTTTTCCTGAAACTTCTTATCTGGCATTCACTTATGGAGACCCTTGACGATAATGTGTTGAAAGCCATCTTTGATTTGATCTTTTGTATCTGAGGAACTTATAGAAATTTCCCCTGCATGTTCCCTATTTAAACATCTTGTTTTCTTTTTTCTGTCTTTATGATGTTTTGCAGTCTGCTTATGTTGAATGGATAAATACTTGGTTGAACATAACCCAGAATTTCTGTTTGATTTGAAACTTATACACTTGTAGAGTTCATTACCCTCATTTGATGAAGATTAGTGTCTTATAGGTTAGTAGGCTTTAACTAAGTCGGGAAAATTGACCTTTCATCTGCGTGGGAGTCATTAAAGATGGATGTCCACTCCAGACCTTGCTTCCTTTTGGAGTTCTTAAGGTTACTTTCAATGTTTCTGGGTTGTTTCTGTTCATTTTATTTGTGAATTCCTTAATATAAAGGGAAAACCCACTAATACTTTTAGTATCTTTTTTTAAAATTAATTTGTATGCTATTGAAGAAAACTTCTTTGAAGATTGTTTTTATAAGTAATTCTGTACTGTAAATTTACATATGTTTAAGGAATGGAAAATTGTCTGCTTTGAAAGTAAAAAGTAGATGAAGATTGCAGATATTTTTGTTGTCCAGTGACTGATTAGCATACAATATGTGTTAATTTAAGCTAAAAGTTGCAGCTTCAGCATCTGAATATCCTACTTCCTTTGATTGCCCCATTCCATGGGCTGAGTATCCATTTTGTAGAGCTTCTTATAAGGTATTAATATGACATTGCCTACGGTATGTCTTTTAAATTATTTTACCTTAATTAGTCATGACATTTTAATTATGTCTTTTTCTGACATAACAGTAACTTCACAAATGTATAATTGTGTAGTCTAGTAAAAGTTTAATATTTGAAGATAAAATGGAAGTTATAATATTGAAATGTGACCATAAAATATTTTTGTCATTATTGACATTCCATAGGACATACACGTGTAGTTCTGATTGCACCCCTTGGCTGACGAAAAAAGTTATATTATTATGATATATTTTTTTACTCACATGCTTTATATTAGTAAATATAAGTTTTTCAGCTTTATTTTGCTTTTGGAAAGCTTATAGGCTATATAAGAACAATGTCCTTTAAAGCATTTTTAAAATTCACAATTATTTTTGTCTTAGAATTTTCCTATTCATTAACCACTCCAATTTAGCCCAACTGCCTTCGGAAATACAGTAACTCAAAAGAAGTTTTGCACCCCAGGCTGTTGGGTTCTTTAATTATAGGCATATTTGTGGGTTATTCAGATATGGAGATAACATTCATCTTTAAGTAGCCACAAGTGATGTCTGTGACTAAGGCCAGAAATGTAACATTCTTGAAATTGAAATGTTGTCAGTTACATGTCAGACCCTATGTGTTCATCCCCAGATATTAAATCTAACCTGAGTTCACTTTCCATCTGCTATGTGATGCCATGTTCTATTTCAGTATGCTTTTTCCCATTTTTGAAGAGGACAGAACTGAAATTATAGGTGTTTTATCTATTTTGCTGATTAACTTGACGTTAGGAGGAACATCCACAATATTTGCATCATGGTTGTATTTCCATACGTATCAAGAAAATTGAAGAGGTTTTTGTTGCTTCTGCTGCTTCTATTATTTTGGGCATTTCCACTACTGGAGTTTTATGTTAAAAATCACAAAACATTTTGTTTATGCCTCATAAATAATTACACCAGTCTGTCATCCAAAGCTTTTTTTCTTCTGCTAAGTAGAAATTGACACCATCCACTCATATTTACTTATGTTCCATCTCTTGGGAAGTTAAATGGATAATAGAACTTATAACTAGCACCTTAATGAGATTCTGACAAATTGTTAGACTAGAAGAAGTAAAGGATTAATTGACAACACATAGTAAACAGAAAAGAATTAGATTGGATAGTTTTTATGTTATGAAAAAGAATGTTATGAAAAAGAATATTGGAATGTCCAATACAATAATTTGGAAAGTTTGTCTAGGAACTGGAATGCATTGTACTCCTTTAAAGAAAAGACACAAACTTGAGCTGAGAAAACTTATGTAAGAAGAGTTGTTTTGGTTATCTCAGGTAGGTGGAGATTTATTCTCATGTTGGAAATGGGAAAGATTTTTAAAGTTAATGATATTACTGGACATTACTCTTTCCTCTCCATGTTTACGGTCAAAGGTGCAAACCTACCTGATATTTCTAGTAGAGAATTGATATCAAAAGCAGGATGAAGGAAAAAGGGGGAAAAAAAAATCACTTCAGGGGTTTGTGGGAACCTATAAAATCAGAAAAAAGCCTGTACCCAAAATATATAGCCATATAGAACTCATTAAAAAAAAAAAAACATAATCTGTTTACAACATGGCCAGCTGGCATCCTGAGTTACTGTTTGTCATTACAATAAGGCGCCAGATGTACAGATCTACAAATAGTTTCTTTCAAATTTACATTTGTGAACAATGGGAAGAGAAAATAAGAAAATAAAATTGAGGAATTACCTGCCTCCTTTTTACTTAGGAACTTGGATGCCCTGGACTCCCCCCCTACTAACCCCCTCCCCCCAAAAAAGAAAATTGCATTATTTCTTCTTAAATTTTTAGTTGCTTAGTTAAGACCATAAAGTTGATAATTTCATCATCGTACCACTCAGTATATTTTCAGTGATTACAAATATCCCCAATATTCTACAAGTTCATGTGATACTCTGAAAATGAAAAAAAAAAATACATCTTGGGCTCAAGAGTAGGACCAGAGTTTGAGCTTCTTTAAGTCATCAGCTGCAGCAGACATCTCACATGTGTTGCTGACAGAAGAGCCCTAATGACCCTGAGGTTTTACTTCCCTTCTTGTGGGGGTGAAGTGCCATCATAAGCCAGATACGTGACCTTCGTGACATACGAGGCAACTGCCAATTCCCTGCCTTTAGTAGGCAAGGTTGAGAGGGTGCTCTGGATCCTGTTGGTCATGTCTCCCCCCCTTTTTTAAAATTTAAACGATGGGTAACAATGGGGTGATGACAGGTCATGAAGCTTGGACAGGATATAAGGTCTATGATGATAAGGGTGGATTAGTGTACATCACAGTATGATTTGCCAAGTATAGAGGAAGCTTTCATGTTCGCAGTGGACTCTTCTGAAAGATTAGACTTGGAAACTGATTGGCAGACTATTTTGTTTCTGTAAACACATCAGTAACATTCCATTCATAAAATATGGAAAAGCATTTTAAATTGAAAATATGATATACATACATATGTTATACCATGTATGCTTTGTTTTATATCTATTATATTATGTTATACATGTTATACAATATATGCTTAGGCAGAAAAGGAGGTTACTTGGGAACAAAAAATGCCCAAAATATTATAAAAACTTTTTGTGCATTTTTTATTCTCATGGTACTTGTGATACTACTAAGTAATTGTTAAATGATTTTCCTCCCCATATCAGGCTTAAAAGTCTCTGGTTGACAAAAATCTTAAGGGAAAGTCTTTACGCTCTTTGAAGTAAAAAGCTAAAATTCCCATTCTAAAATACTAAATAATTTAAATATTAGGCAGACAACATTTCTCCTTGCACATTTCAATATCTTCTAAAATCAACCCTTTGAATGTATTTATTTTCTTCCCTTTAATCACCAATCTACCTACATGGATCGATTTTTATGTATTTTTGGCTTTTCTGAAAAGCCTTATAAAATATAGACTTAAGATCACCTGCGATAATTCACCTTTGCCAGGGTTCATTCCTCCCTTTCTCAGTTCTCTTTCTTTAATGATGTAACAGTTTTGCATTTTACTTGGCAATAGTTCCAACTTCTTTAAACTAAGATGTTCTGTTGACTTGGCTGTTTATGCTTCAGTACCTTATTAAATTCACCAGTTAAACAGAAAATGCAGTATAAGTACGTTTCATGAGTCATTTAAGGATTCAGCCAAGAGACATTATAATTGACTTTTGAGTCCATTTTTAGAGCAAACTCTTTCAATACTCTTCTCAACAGGAACACTTCCCCCTGTACTGGAACTGACAAGACTATATGCATTACTTTATTTTGATACTGACATTTAAACAATAAAATAAAGCCATTTAAAACAAATAGTAGTGCTTTAAGTGTCTGGGCTGTCAAGATATCAAATTATATAACTTGGAAAAAATCAGAATTCATTGTTAATGGTATGCACTTAACACAAAGGGTCGCTGGAGTACTCACCAGATATATATTCAGCTACCATGTTGGAGCTAACAGGCTCTATTCCTTTAGATAGAATTGACTATATTCACTTAAATGGACTTGACTCTAGTACAATCACTGTATTCAAATGTCAAAAAAAAGAGAAAGAGGATGTCACAGAGGGTCACAAATTATGTTGGATTTTGACAGATTGTAGCCTTGCTTTACAAGAGCAGTAACATCTCATTTGTCACCGTTTGATCTGTAAGTGCGGGAATGGGAGCGGAAGGCCCTCCATCTCCGCCGCAATTTAATCGCTCTGAGACCGACTGTGGTTTCGAGTGCCACCTGCCCATGCACCGCACTGCTGATCTGTTTTAATTTAATCGTCCGTCAGCTGGGATGAAAGCATAAATTGTTTCCCTTTGATCTGCAAATGGTGTGTTTTTGCAAAGCAGGGTGTGGAATCAGGGAGATCAGATTCTCAAGTTAGTGTACCCTGTACTACGTAGGCTGATAAAGACTCGGAAGCAATGTTTTGCTATAGTTGTAAAGCAATGAATTATTCTCTCCAATACCTTGACGTGAAATCCTCTTTGGAATGAGGGGAGGAGGGTTAGGGTGATAATGCACACAAGGGATATAATAAAAATTTAGTAACTTTATTTTTTTACATCTTGATCAATAACATATCTTCTTGGCTACTAAAGAAACCTGAAAAGGGATTGCAAATTGCTGTGTCCAGTCTTTTATCAAAGCATCTTGTGCCTCCCAGCAACCATCTAAGCAGCTACTGTGACTGAGGTGGTGCCTGTGACTGAAGGCAGAAAAGAAGCACCCGCTGGGACAGGGGAAACAGAGACCCAGCACGCAGAATTTGTCTGTGACTGTAACAGCTCAGTAAATCATCTGCACCATGAATTGGAACAAAGGTGGCCCTGGCATCAAGAAGTGATTTGAGTTTGGTAGATTTGCCATGTCTGCTGGAAAAAGAAAAGGGAGAACCAAAGCTTCTACAATAGTCCCACAGTACCTCTGGGGCAACCAAATATTCAGCAGGGTTTGGGAAATCATCTCCACCAGACCTCTATTCTTTCTAAAAAATCCTATCTAAGCAAGAACATGTTGATAAAGAAAATGCTTATTTTGAAGATGAGGAAGAAAGCTCTAGCAGTATTGATTTGCCTTACATTCCTGATGAAAATCCACCTACTCACCAGTAAATCCATTCCAAGTCTGCAGGCTCTGATAGGTAGTGGTGATGATCCCCTGGAACATTCATGGCTGAAGTAGAGGATCAAGTAGCTTGAGACTTGAAGAGACTTGAAGAAAATGACAAGGAAAGAAAGAAAAATAATGTGAAGGGATTCAAGATGGCCTTGAAGAAGAAGATGACCAAAAAGCTTATTTTTGATACATGGCAGAAAATCGTGTTGCTGACATAGTTTAAGAAGAGGTAGAAGATAACCTTGACCATGACAGTGATGGAAATCCCATTGCATCCTCCAAAAAAATCATTGATCCCCTTCCTTTCATTGATCATTCAGAGATTGACTATCCACCATTTGAAAAAAAAAAATCTACAATGAGCATGAAGAGATAACCAGCTTCACCCCACAACTGGTGATAGATCTCCAACATAAGCTCAATCTTCCAGGTCTCTGGTGCTGTTCCACCCAGACCAGGAAGTAGTTTTGAATTTGATGAGCAACTCACACATCAGATTTGGAAATCTGAGTACACGCAGCCTACTACCATCCAGTGTTAGTGTGTGCCAGTGGCACTTAATGGGACAGACATGGTTGGAATTGTCAAGACACACAGGGGGAAAACTGTAGCTTTTATCTGACCCATGTTGATCCCCACCATAAATCAGAAGGTATTGAATCCAGGGGATGGGCCCATTGCAGTGATTGTATGCCCTACCAGGCAGCTTTGTCAGCAGACTTATGTGGAATACAGGTGATTTAGAAAAGCATACAATCTTCCATCTGTGGCTGTGTATGGGGGAGTAAGCACGTAGAAGCAGGCCAAAACCCTTCAAGAAGCCCAAGAAGGGGCTGATTGTCATCTGTATCCCAGGTTGACTGATTGATCATGTGAAGAAGAAAGGTACACATCTCCAAAGAGTCTCTTACCTTGTGTTTGATGATTAAATGATTGACATGGGTTTTGAGTATCAGTTATGATCCATAGCCAGCTATGTCCATTCAGAGAGAGAGAGAGAGAGAGAGAGAGAGAGAGAGACTTTTATTAAGGCAGTTTTACAGAAAAAGATTCAAAAACTTGCCTGACACATCCTGATTTACCCTATCCAAGTGGTGCAGGAGACATTAGAGAGGCAAATGAGGATATGACTCCAATTTCAGAAGTTTTTCACTCCAGACCCATTCAGTGGAACTGGCTCACTTGTGTCTGGTAGACTTTACCTCTTCAGAAAGTGTTCCCTTGCTTGTATGTAGGAAAGCCAGTGCTGACAAACCAGCTAACAATCTCAGGCAGCAAGGGCACAATCTGGGTCTGCTTCATGGGCACATGGATCAAAATAAAAAGAGTAAAGTCATTTCACATTTTAAGGAAATGGACATCCTGGTTGTTGTGGCTTACAGATGCTGCAGCCTGTCCTTTCCATAACTTTAAGACTGTCATCAACTCAGGTGGCATATATTCTCTTGACTCCCCAAGCACAACAGTTTTGCTGGTGACCTTGTCAGGAACATGGAAGGAACCATGTTACCAAGGAATTTCTGGACCTAGCAACACAGAATGCCTGGTTTCAGAAATCTCAATTCAGTGGAAGGAAGGGACAAAAGCTGAACATTGGTGGTGGACGCCTCAGCTATGGAGAGCCAATCTGGTCCAGGCCCTGAGTACATAGACCGCAGAAACAATTGCAAAGTGATGAGTAGCTATGAGGCCTAGAAGCCCTCCACATGTGCCATGACAGACCACCTGACTGCAGTAAAAGCAGCTTTACAGTCACAGTCCAGAGCCATTTTGTTGCTGCCAGGTTAAGCAGCCAGAAGGCTGGGATGTCTGCTGCTGGTATAAGTGGGTGTACCAGTGCAGGGAGCTTGATTTCTATCCCAGGTAATTCAGCCCAACAAGGCCATGTCAGTTTTGACATTGCCACAGCTGCCAAGAGCATCTCACACTTTGCCAGTGCTGGGAGCCTTAGATGTGTTCCAGGAGCGTACTCACCTACTGGAACCCAGTGTCTCAACAATATAACCTCTGGGAGCCACAGCCAAGAAGGAACTGGTATTGGGAATAGAGAATGATACCTGGAGAACCCAGGTAGTGGTCATCATGGCCATGGAGACAGTGGTAATCACCAAGGTGACGTGTCATGGAGATGGCCATCACCATCCAGAAAGCAATGACCAGCATGTAGATGGTTACTGGCATGGAGGGAGTCGACATGGGAATGGCAGTCATGGGGAATGCCAGGTTGGGAGTGATGGTTGGAACGGAGAGAGCTGGAAAGAGCCTTTTGGCCATGAGAGCAGCACAGAGGGCAGGATGGACAGCAAGACAGACTTGAAGAGAGTGAAGACAGCAGATGACTTTGCTGTGCTTGCTTTGCAAAAGCAAGAAGAGTCCATGGGACAGTTAGAAGGTGTGTGCAAAAGCATGGCACAGAATGATGGAGTGTATTTTTTTAAAGGATTTCTTCTTCATAAATGATGGTGTCCTGGGAAATAAGTTGGGGCCCATAACTCTGAGATGCAAAGATCCTTTGCTCCTAAGGGACGTGAGTAGCCAAGGCCTAGAAATGAGACCCCTTCTTTAGAATCATTTTTCTTAAGTTTCCCTTGAAACTTCTTCAATCCTCTTTGTATGTTGAATCTTCATGTTTCAGAGGGCTCCAGCCACAGGGAGAGCTTCTGGTATGTTCTGAGAGATTTAAGAGTAGGTAGCCATCAATCTGCCCCTGAAAGCCTATTTAGGTGTGGAAGGGCCAGTTCAGGTTGTCCTGAAAGCTAACGGTGGATTACGCATCTGTGCTCTTTTGTTGGTTTGTTGTTGTTTTGAACTCCTGACAGATTTTTTTCTCTTTTCTGGTGGCCAGGTAAGGGTTAGTGTGAGGTAGGCGTGCTCTCTGCACTGAATTTTGGATTCCACAAATGGTAGCAGGCAGGCATAACCTCATAAGTTTCTGACGTGTTGCGGGTGGACACATCAAGTCATTTCGGAAGCAGTAGTTTGGCTTGTCAGCCAGGAATCTTCAGATACATGGGAGGAGTGAGAAGCTCTGAAATGATTTGTTTTCTTCATGTTTATAAAAGTATTCAGAACTACCAGATTTTGTGACACCTATGAAGGATTCTTTCAAATGCTCCTTCCTTTATGCTTGCCCTAGTAAATGTTTTATTTTATTACTAGGAGGGAAAACATTGTTATGCCTGGATTTTGACTGAATGTATGGCAAATAGTTTATAGAACTTTTTTAAAGAGAGAGTATTTCATGTCAATACTTTAAAAAATTGGCATTGCTAGAGGATCCTTAAGTGAAATGTAAAGGGAATATTTTGAATGATATGTGCACACAAATACACACACAATGATATGAAATCTTAATAAAGTGAGCAACATAAGAATTGTATATTGATACCAAAGGAGTATTTGTGAATGCTTTTAACATATCCTTTTTAGAAGTTTCTTTGCACCATTATTTTGTGAATATATAATCCAGTTCCGATTACATCCAAAAGTGATTTAGGGGTTTTACGGTATCCAGAATGCATTCTGTTTAGAATTTTTAAAAATGAATTCTGTTTTGTTATGTTCATAAATAATAGTTCAAAGGAATATGATGTGATATTTCATTAGTGTTTTTGGAAATTTTTTTTGTTACTTAGCACAAATTTTTTAAATCTTTATTAGATCATTTGGAGGTATACTTTCTATATTTTATTATTAGCATCTTAGTATCTTAAAATTGGAAACTAAATGGACAGTACGAATGATCTTAAGAAAATCCCTCTGTAGCCCTACAACCTTTAGAAATTTCCAAAAGTTCCCCTAGTCCCTGGGGAAATAATTCATACAAAATTTTAGGAACTTGTATAACCATTATAGTCCCTCAAAGAAGATAGACCTTTAGGATACAATAAAAAAAAAAGAAAGAATTTAGATTTTACTTTCAATTGCCCAAATAATTCTATATGGGTTCTGGTACTAATAAAATCATGAACAGAATAGGAGGCCCCCAAAGACCAGTTGAATCATGCTGTTTATCCCTGGCTCATGGTTTCAGTTGGCTTTTCCCTTCTATAATTCCCATTAATGGCTTTCTTAAGAAGTATTTGCATAGGAATCATAAAGGTGCCACAGCCCTTTCCATTTATTAGCTCATTCCACTGTGCTGCAAAAACCTCATGAGCAAACACCTATGAGCTCTTAAGTTAAATAATCTGCACAGACCTGCTTGATTCAGTTGTGCATCATGGAAGGATCTAATCTTAGCCAGAGACAAAAGTATAAATGAAGTCAGTGATGTTGACCCAAAGTACTTATGGTTTAAGTTCATTTTTAGGGATAGGACCAGACCTATGATTTTACTGATGGAGGGGGAAGCCCTCCCACCCATGCAAATTGTCAGCTTCTAAAACTTTGAATTTTAGTGTTGCACAGAGATCATCTTTTGCTCAAGGTCCCACAGTGAGCATATTTCTGGCAAAGACTTGAACCCAGGTCATTTTGTTTCAGAAATTAACTTACTGTCCACGATAACACTACCCCTCTCAACCCACATATATGAGTTCTGTACTCTTTGTGGGATGGAGTGATATTCTTAGACCTCCTTGCCATCAGTAGGGCCAAATGGTAACTGTGAGTTTAGGCATTAAAAAGGAGGTACGAGGGTGGGGAGAGGAGAAGTCAGAAAAGAAGAAATGGAAAGCATAAATTGGCCAAATGAGAGGAAAGTAGGGAGGGGAAAGGAAAATGCTGAATCCATCTTGAGAAGGGTGAAACTGACACCGCTAATGACATCATTTGTCATTCAGTTTTCATTCTTATCTTTCATTGCCTGTTTAAGTTAGGACTTTTTTCTTTATTTTAATTTCTTGGTAATGAGGAGAGATATAGAACCAAACCTGAAATTCTTCATGTTTCTTTTGATAGTAAGCTACTTCAGGACAAAGCATGTGTCCAAATAGAATCCTTTTCATTCTACATGTAATCTAGTTTTGTTTGTTTATTGGAGGCCCCTTTAGTGTTGGTGCCTGATCAATTCATACAGATGATGAGAAGTAATTTGGTTTTCTTCTAGCATTTTTATTCATAACCTTAAAATACTCTGATTTTTTTTTCCATTTGCTATATTTTGATTGAGTCTAAATAAGCTTGAGAAATCTTAGGTTTCCTTCTGACTTAATGCCAAACTTGGTGAAGTCAGAGGTTGGCTTTTCCTGCTATAGATAGATAGCCCTCATGAAAGATTGATGCTGTCTTATCATAGAGGGAGCTACACTTTTTTTGCTGGCTGGCTTGACACTGGTTCACAAAATATTTAAAGATCTCATAGCTATTCTCTTTCTGTCAGGAGTTTCTTTCAGAAATTGAGGCAGTTTGTTGAGATTGATTTAGAGGAAATAGATACGTCAATAGATGTTTTTGGCCACATACTAAATATAAAGCCTTACAACAGCCATTAGAGACAGGGTGGCCCTTGCCCCTGGAGGACTTGTTTATAAATTATTCCTTTGGAGATTTTCTTTCTGTATCATTTTAATCCACTTAAAGGTGTTTTGGCATAGTCTCTAAGAGATAGGTGATGAATACCGTAAGCAGAGGAAAAAGTAGGTCATTGATTACAAACCAAGCCACCATCATAAAAACCAAAGCTCAATTCTGCCAACTGTTAGAACACCATCCTTGTAAACGATAGTCTCACTCTTTAAAAAAATGGAAGTAGCACTGGACATGCAGTAAGAAAGACCTGGGTTCAGATCTTTTTTTCTGACATACTCCTTTTGTTTGACCATGACCAAACCTTTCTGGGCCTCAGTTTTACTCATCTGTACAATGTGGATAACAAGTGCTGCAGTACATGTCTCAAAAACTGGCTATGAAGTTGAAATGGGATCTCATGTGTAAAGACCATTTGTCTTACCTTAAATTGTTATCCAGATGTCCATTATCCTTGTCCTTGAACCTGAAGGAAAGAAAATTTGAACATTTCATGTGTTGCACTCCACTCTATGAAATACTGAAAATCACTGACTTGAAAATAAATAAATGTTAATCCATGTATAAATACGTGTTAAAAGTTCAGCTTTTGGAGAGTCTTGTCTTTCTCTCCGCTACTTTTGTTGTCTCCTTCTGTGCCTGGTATAATTATTTTATATACTTAATAAGCAACTGAAAAATAACCTAGTGGGTAAACTCATGAAGACTTGGATATTTTGAAAGTTATCTTTACTAACATTGTCACAAATTATGTCTAATAAGTCATTAGTAAATCTAAAAGCTACATTTGCATAAGATGTATAAAGTACAGATTGATAGACACCCTTAACCTTGTACTCAATTCTTCCTTCTTCAACTTTTATTTTAATGATAAGAATTTTAAGAGGAATTGCTACTATACATCATGCCAACAATGATGCTTTCCCTTTTTTCCCTCTATAAGATTATTTTGAGATCATATGTACTTATACTTAGAATCAGTGTCTGTCCCCAGAATTTCCAGTCTTATCATTAGAGTGGTATCATTTCTGTGAATGCAAACACTTAAGAGATCTGGGATACTTCTTCACATTCTTTTATGATACAAGACACAGAAATAAATAGCCTATCCAGCGTCCATTCTTTCCCTTTCTTAGTTGACAAGAAGCAGCATTGTATGCTTATGATCTATAGATGCTTCTCAGCATCTCTGACTGAAAGTAAACACTATCTTTAGAGCAGTTCAAGGTATGACCATTTCAAAGCATCTTCCAAAAGAAAGATGATTACAGTATTGTAGTTTCATGGAGACAATGTGAAAAATTATTTTAAAGTGTAAACATCAGTGTTATAACTGTCCCTGCCCTTCCTACTCCTCCCAGTGGTGTGTTTAATTGCATTATGTCCATAGCAGTTCATGAGGTGGTAGAAGATTAAATCTGTCTACATTTTGTTCTACACACACCAAGAAAGCAGTGTATTATTTGCTGTGTAGAATTATTTAATGTTTTATGGAGATCAAAAGAAGAGATATGAGGAGAAAATGTGCTAGACCATGTAGATATAAGAATCCGCACCTACCTTGGAGTTCTTTAATTATAATAAAAGGGCAGACATTTGTCTTCAGTACATAAGGATATTTTTCCCATTTTTTAAAAATTATTTTATTTGTTTTCAGTTTTCTACAATCACTTTCCTATATCTTAGATTTTTTTCCCTCCCTCCCCCCTCCTTCCTTCTTATATAGGTTCTACACATATTCCTATTAAATACATTTTCACCTTAGTCATGTTGCATAGAAGAATTAAAATGAATGGGAGAAACCATAAAACAAAACAAAACATATCACAAGAAAATGATCTGCTTTATTTTGCTATCCATTTCCATAGTTCTTTCTCTGAATGGGGAAGGCATTTTGCCTCGAGTCCATTGGGAATTTCTAGGTCTTACATTGCTGTGAAGAACTAAGTCTACCAGAAAAATTCCTCACACGCTGTGGTTGTTGCTGTGTACAAAGTTCTCCTGGTTCTGCTCCTTTCACTCAGCATCAGTTCATATAAGTCCTTTCAGGCCTCTCTGAAGTCTTCCTGTTCATCATTTCTTATAACACAATAGTATTCCATTACATTCATCCTATATTTTTTTCTTGTTCAATTTGAGGGCTAAAATAATTTTTTCTGCTTCATTCTTTATAGGCAGTAACCAGTGAATACCATGTTTCTGTAAAGCTTTATGAAATTGAATTTAGTTATTAGGCTATTGTAACGTTCTTTGGTCATTTCTCTTAATGGATTTTGAAAAGGATCTTGAAACATTTATAAATTGATGCTTCTAAAAGTGGTCTTTCCAGTCATGAAGATGGTTTTGGTGCTAGGTGACAGATTATCAGTGACACTGCTCTGAAAACTTAAAGCTGCACAGACTATTGGGATTCCTTGTAAACTACTGTACTGTGCTAGAGTTAGTGCACCTAAAGCACTGGGTAAAGTTATATTATGCTTTAGTGAAACTTAGGCAGGTCTTATAATATTTGAAGCTATCTTCCCTTTCTCTTTAGACAGAGGAAATCTGTGTATTATCCTCCCTGGAAAGAGCATTAAATTGGTTATATATTAAATATTTGCACAAAATGAAATAGACCTTGGGCAACTATGGATGTATCAAAGGTGCATTTCTTTTTTTGTCCTCATGGGAACATTTAAAAAAAATCTTCTGGGTTTTCTTTTTAAGCAATAAAAATAATAATATTTTAGTTGATAAAAGATGCAAACATAACTTCATTGGTTTTCCAAATTCAAATTAAAAGAATAAATATTTCTTCAATGATACTAATTAAATATTGGTCAAAGATTTATCTATATCTCATTTAACAAATACCAACCAGAACTGATTAAGAGAAGTAACATTTATTAGACTCCACTGTTGTAGAAGAGCTTGATTAATACGAAGTCCATTTCACTAAGTAATAGATATTTTATTATGACCGGATTTTAATACAGCATTATCCTTTTTTTTCTACCTGCTATGATAGCCCTCTATGCTGTCTTCAAACTTTGTAAAAATGTAGTTGGGAGAAATTAAAATGTAAATTGTTATGTTTGGGTTTTTTTTTTTTTTGTGGTGAGGGTACTCTAAAAATTTATACATGACTATGATTTTTGTACTATTTGAAAAAATAGACATACTTTTGAAAAATGCATATGATGATCAAGATGATTTTGATTATGCACACTGATTATGGGATCATCACCAGATCATAAATTCAGATCTTGGAGGGACTTTACTTACATGACATAGATTTTAACCTCTTCATGTTACAGATGAGGAAACTGAGACTTGATGTGATTAAGAAATGTCTAAAATGGTATTTTAATCCCAGTTTTCATGATTCCAAGTCCAGTGCTCTCTCTGTTCTGCCTCTCTGATTCTGTATGTGAAATAACACATTGTGATGCGTTATTAGATTCAAACTTCTTATATGTACTGGGTGCTCTGATAATCAGCTAAGTTTAGGATTACGCTTTTGTAGTGGTCCACAGTTATAAAATTCTGAACCCTCATATACATTTAATAATTTCTTTAATTCTAGTCTAATATGTGTTACTTCAGTCTGGTGTTTTAGAATAAGAAAATGTGTTGCTTGTATTATTTATTCTTATATGAAGATCATAATTCAGTGATTTAAAATATCTCTTCTTTTTTGTGTGTGTTCACTTAATGCTGAAGACAGAATTTCACTTACTACATTAATAAGCATGTCAGTTACATCTTAGTCACTTTGGGAGGATATAATGAAAAAAATACTCTTACCTTGACTGGTCTCACCACCACACTTGGTATTGATTTTATTATTTGAATAGTTTATAAGTTAATCTGCTAGAGACATTCTCTCCTTTCTTCCCCCCAACGAAAAATGTTGACACGAAAAGCAGGATTAATTATGCTCATATGTTATCATCCTGACCCTTAGCATCCATGCTTTTATCCAGTACCCATACATCTCAATCAGTATTTTTATTTTCGTTTTTTAGACTTTAATTTCACAATAGTTAAGCTCTTAGGCCTTTGGGAAATGTATCTGTCTGTGATAACGGCAGATAGCAGTTGTTTATACACTGCCTAGTTTACCTGCATTCAAAACAATAGCAGCCCTTTACATTTTTATAGGGACAATAAAACCATTATGGTTTCGATGCTTTTATTATATCATGAGAGTCTCTTCTGTTGATGGCCTTTTTCAAAGAATTCCTAGAAGATCTAGAGATCAATATGAATTTATCTAACAATAAATTATCTCTCTCTATTACCTAGATGAAAATTCTGGAGTGACATCTTTATCCTTCCCCCCACTGCCATACATGTACTGCATATTCCTGTACCCACATGCCTATTAACAGCTGTTTTTGCTAGCAAATACACTAAACAACAAGCAGTTAAAATAATTCTTGAACTGACCTAGTCACACTCTCCTTTTTCCAGCTCTCTCTTTCTGTGTATGTGTTACTTACCAGGTACATTAAAATTCACATTTAAATTTCAAATGAGCTAAATACACCATTGCTTTCAAATAAGTGACTGATTTTTGTTCCTCTCATGTTATATTAATATTAATACCATGGAATCTTCTGCACCCTTGCTTTACTTGCTGACTATCTGATAATTGGGTTGGGTGGGAGTACCAAGGGTCATCTTGTTTAGCTTATCTCTGTAAGAGAAAGAGTAGCCAATAATAAGGAAAAGTAGCAATAAAATTGTGGGGGAAAAAATGGAAAAGAAGATTTAATCTATCTCCAGTTTGAAACATATCCCAGAGAATCCATGGCGAAAAAGATAAAGTGTGACTATGAGTAAGTTAACTAAACACATTACAGTGTGTGAGAGCAAATGGAGTTAGTCTATTGTACATGTTTAATTTTCTATTAGTCCCTGGCGTTTACTACCACATCTGAGTTGGGGCATCTGTAAATTCAGTTAAATACAGTGCATTGTCTAAACATATCACCGCTCCAATCAGTCACCCTCCCTGCTGATAAGAAGCCTCTTGTATTATTGAATCTACAATGGGGAGGTTCTGCAGGCACCAAGATAACAGCTAGGTATTTCACTTTTAAGTATGATAAAAAAAAATTTTTTTTTGAGAACACGCTAGCTGCTTGTCTTTGCTGTTACAACTCTGACATTTATTACCACTCACTGATTTGTTTTATACTACCGATGTGAATTTGGTTTTATGTGCATTATATCTTTCATTTTACCTCAACTTTGTATCTCAGAAGTGAAAAAGAGAGAGCACACAGGAGAAAGAACATAACCCAAATCCTCAGGATTTTATGTATTTTCATATTCCTACAAAGATAGCAACAGTTTCTTCAGATCCTTAAAAAAACCAAAAGTAAACACATTCAGTTTGTTTTTCTTTTCTTATAATCTGTATACTTTGGATAGATCCCTAGGTTTTCTTTTAAGTCATATGTTGTTCAGTTGTTTCTGTCATGTCCAGATTCTTTGTGATCCCATTTGGGATTTCCTTTGCAAAGATACTGGAGTGGTTTGCCATTTGCTTTTCTAGTTAATTTTACAGATGAGGAAACTGAGGCAAACAGGGTTAAGTGACTTTTTTAGGGTCACTCAGCTAGCAAGTGTCTGAGGCCAGATTTGAATGTAGCAATATGAGTCTTGCTGACCTTCCACCCAATGCACCATCTAGTTCTCTGCCATTTGAGTTATATACTTGTCTTAAAAGTTTTAGTGAAGTGTTTATTAGATTCCTTTGGGTCACTCATCCTCTTCAGATCACTTGGACATTACTAATCTATAGAATACCCACATTATCTTTCCTAAGATCTGCACAGAATTTTACATGTTCACTTGTATGAATAGACATGATGACACATGTACACATACACACTCATCCATACACACAAACATAATTTTTTTAAATTTTGTGAACTGCTGTTTTAACCTAACAGATAATCATTTATTTCTTCCTAGTCTCACTTACTAGAAGTGTGTGTGTCTGTGTCTGTATCTGTGTTTCTTTGTGTATAAATGTATACATGTATCCTGTTCCTCTAAGATCATCTCCCATTATAAGCCATTCTACAACATAGACCCCATTCATTTAAGAATTTTATACTTGGTTTCTAATGGAGTGATTTATTTCTTTTGAGAATTCCCCCATATGTCTAGTATTTACATATATGTGAAACTACAGCTAGGAAATACCTTCATTTGCTTTTATGAGTTTATTTTTCCTGTTTCCCTAACAGATGTTTTACTACAGCTGGTATTTGTTTAGTAAATTGGACTGCATGCCATAAAACTTTGTTCAAATAACATTAAGGATCTGACCAATACCAAAAATAAATAAATAAAAAATAAAAATCTGTAGCTCAATCTCTAATTCTATTTTCTGGCTAGTTTTTTGTTACTAGCCATGTGTCTTCTTGCAGTTCACATAAAAGTGACAAATGATGGGATGGGAATAGCAAAGCTTGCCCTTCATTAGTTTATGAGGAGGAGTCCAAATTTGTTTTTTTTTTCCCCTTTTTCTGTCTGATAGTGTTGATTGACCAGCCTCATTTTTGGAATGTGATACTTTTACACCTAAATTAAGTTGGCTAAATTTTGGACTATATGGCAGTTTTTGTTTGTTTTAACTGACTTCAAAATTTCACTTAATAGAACTTTTGGAGATGCATGTAACAAGCTCAAGTTACATTTTTGTCTTACAAGTTTTGATTATCCCATAAAACAAAATGAGGAAAAGAAGTTCCCTTTCCCCATCCCCTCTAGTTCTATGCTTTCTTATAGTCTTGAGACCTTAAAAACAAGTGACCAGAATAGACCCATAAAATATGAGTTTTCCTTTATAAATAATTGTTTTGCTGTTCTAATTTGCAATTAATATGTCCTCAACTAAAAATCTAAAGCCTTTTTTGCATGTGGTAAGCCTATTACATACATACTGTTTTCAATTTTATGCTTCTGTAGCAAATCATCACTTCTTTTTTTAGATGGAATATGAATTTTTCTCTGCATGGAAATTTGTTGAGTTGGTGGATAGGAGACACCTAGTTGGATATTTCTCCCTTTTTTAGTTCCTTGAACCACCTGTCAGCATAGAGGTCAATGTCCTTGAGGAAGAATTTTTCATTCTTTGTCTTTGCCTCCCTAGCACCCAGTACAGTCCTCCTTGCCTAGCAAGTGTTATTCATAAATGCTTGTTGATTTATTGTTTCCTGTTTGAACCACATATCACCAAAACCCCTCAAAAGAAAAAGATCTTTTTGTATGTGTAGTTCTTTGTTGATTCAAGTAATGATAGCCCTGCCCTCTGGGATCTTAAGAAATTTTATAGCTTTTCAAAAACTAAATTGTTCTAATCACCTAGAGCACTAGAATCATTTTTGTTTTATTATTTTTCTCAGAGTATTCCTATCTCATAATTAATTCAGGAAGTGATTTTTTTTTAACCTGATGGCATATCTCCGGTGTTAGGATACAGGGAAGTATTGACCATTTCCCCCCAAAGAACTGTCAAGAGTTTCATTGTTGGACTCCTTTGTTTCATGGAAGAGTTTGAAGATGTTGAGCTAAGTGAACAGCCATTCATTGAAGGGGCACCTTGTTCTAGTGGAAGGAGCATAGAATGTGAAGTAATAATCCCTTTAGTACCCCCAGTTCTACTTTTATGAAAGTTGGCAAGACCCTACTTTGAATCTCAGTTTTTTCCTCTGCAAAATGAGGTTATTAGATTAGGTGAAGTTCTATAGCTATAGATCCTATGAGTACTTTATTCAGGGACCTAGGTATACTGGGTGTTCATATCATAGATACATTACATTTGCAAAATGAAAATACTTAATAGGTTAGACCAACCTAGAAAAGAGTTAATGAAGCTATTTACATATCAATATACATTATCGGAGATAATGCCTTCAGAATTTCTGCATGTGGTAGAATATGTAGGGGGACAAGGATATCTTAATTGGGAAAAACTTCCTGCAATAGGTGGACCCTGAGTTGCACTTGATAGAACAAAAGTGTGATATGAATGAAGTAGAACAAAGTTATTTAAATCAATATGTGTGTGTGTGTGGGGGGGGGGGGGGCGAATGTGTGCAAGTGTACTTATACTACTCAATTTTCAAATCTTTGAATGATCCCTATTTTATAATATAGTGAAAATTTAAGTTGTGTGTTTTGCAAAAATTGTTGTGTCACTGTGCTGATTATATATAATGCTGGAAGGGTTTGTAGGACATTAAAGAAGATGATAGATAGACAGACAGATAGATAGATAGATAGATAGATAACCTCTAATTCTACTTTTTTTTCTTCCTTTATTATTTGTTTTAAATTGCACAAGGACATTTTGTAAATGCTATCTTTTCTACCACAAAAATATTTATAAATGCTCTCTAGTAGTATAACTCAGAAGCTTTATACTTACCGTAACTAAGATATCCTTTTATCCTAAGAATAAGATAGCAGCTATGTACTATTGAATAATTCTTGGCTGTGAGAAAGAAATTGTAGATCACTGACCCTATCACCTGCACCCATGGTTTCCATAAAGATCTCTTATGACTATAGTCAGTCCTCAAAGTCCTTACTGTTAGTGTGAATAAAGAGTTGACTTACTCTTTGATAAATGGTTACTGTAGCATATGAAATAATTTTATCACAGTATCATGATTTAAATTAAAGGCCAAGATTAATTCAGACACCTGTAAATTTTCACATGAAGATCAGGGAATGTGCTAGAAAAATTGTCATAGGCCAGGAACTACTGTGATTCAGTTTTCTTTCTTAGTTCTTGTAACTTCTTCTGGTATTTCCATTTCCTCTGAAAATGGTGGCTTCTCATCTGTCTCTCTGCTCTGGGCTGGCTGCTTGTCCTCACTGGCAGCCCAGATCCCTTCAGCATTTCTGGGATGCTCAATGTCAAAATGAACTCAGGCGTCATTCCATTGAGTCCATCAGAGTAGGGAGTGGTAGTAGGGTGGGAGAGGTAGGGTGGGAGAACTAGGAAACTCATAGAAAGGACAGCCTGGTAAGGAAAATAAGGAAAATCCTTAGCCTCAATATATGTGTAAAATCACCCTATGAAATATTCTTGGCTTTTCACCTTCAATTAGTTTTCTACTTTATCCAGCAAGCATACTAGTTCTTATTAAAATCTTTATAAGTAATATTAGTAAATATCGGCTTTCATGCTAAAAGTTCATCCTAAAACTATATCATGTACTATGAGTGAGTTTATGTTTTCTGGGAAACTCCCTGCTGCTTCACCACATGCGTTCCATATTTCCAACTCAGTGAGGTGACTGTTAATACAGCAAGTCCTGTTCTCTGTCTGTAGCGTAAAGGAAGTAAGTTTTTATGTGATCCCCTCTTTGAACTCCTCTTAACTTAAACAGATGCCTTCTTCTGTTCTTGCATACCTATACCCTATTTGACCATTGCCACCTGGGGGATATGGAAGAACCTGCATTTGGAATGGCAATAGGAATCTTTTTTTGTTATGTCTCAGAAACAGGTGCCTCTGCACTACCTGGTCAGATTCAAGGAAATGATTTGGGAGATATGCAGAGGCAAATTCCCACCACTCAATGCATCTACCGTGCACTGTCCCTTCACTCTCCCCCATTTTCAAACACCTTTTTCGAACTTTGTGCCTACAAGGAGAAAGGATTTGGATGAAAGTCGGGATATGAAACAGGATACAATTTGACTTACTTATGACAGTGCTACAGTTACATTTTGTGAGACGTCCTTGTTTTTTTTTTTTTTTAAGCATGTAATCAAAGGCTAATTATACTCCTTTTTAATGACAGTTCCTCCTGATGTACATAAATTGTATAAAGATGTGAATTACAGACTAAAATCCAGAAGATAAATAAGTTACTCTGTTTTATAGTAATGAGTTTTTATTATGTATATAAATCACAAATATACTACATTCCTTGAGAAAAAAAAGATGTAACAATTTCAAAATGGATAATATATGTAGCAAGAAGTTTCTCCCTAATTAATTGCTGCATTTCCTTCCATAATGCCTTCAACTTGCAGAGAATAGATCTTGGCATAGTGCATTCTTTCACGGTTTAGGTTTTGTTAACAGAGGCGATTAGTGTATGTATGCTTTCCTAATCCCCCTTCGGCTGTGGTGCATCTCGAATCTTACCAGCTTTAATTAACAGAGAAATTCTCATATTATTTTGGTACACTGATTACAGGCAACGACTAAGTGGAAGCCAGTTTGGTATCCCAAGAGATTTCAATGTTAAAAATGCATAGGGTTCCTTTTTTTTTCCCTCTTATTCCATGAACTCTAGATAAGCAGCAGGCTTGAGCTAGATTTCATTACTAGCACGCACTCTTCATGGTCATCTTTTAATATTTGAAAGGATCATTTGTTAACTGGAAATGGTCAATTTTTTTTTCTTTGGCTTTTGAAATATAATTTTCAATTTTTAATTTGATTCATTTAGATGAAATCATTAATCAGGGTTGAAACTGAGTTAATTTTCTGGAAAATAAATGAGGTTGTTAGAATGAACATTATTAAGTGGGCTCTTTGTAAGAGAGGGATAATAGCTGAAAATATGGAATACTTCGAGAACTATAGCAGTTGAGTAAAAAAATCGAAAAAGGATTCTTTTCCTCATTATGTGGAATGATTTATTTTATTAAGGTTAGATCTGATGATTTTCAGTGTTATCCCTAGGAAACAATCCATTCATTGCATTAGAAATGGTAAATAAATTTATTAAACTTCAAAAAGCCAGTGTCTAAAAATGCATTTCTGTCTTCCTCAACATTTTTGTGAAACGAAAACTGTCAAAGTTTCAATTAGTTTTTGTGGAAAAGTTTTCACCATCTTTTTCTCCCTTTTGTTTAGAATTTAACATTAATTATTTTATCAAATATTTGATTTCCTCTTCATTTCTTCTATTTGCCTCCTCTAATTGAGATTGTGTTTTTCCTTTAAAAAGTCATAAAAAGAAAATCACTGCAGTTTTATGGAAGTTTTTAATCACTATTGGGATCTAGTTAATATCTAGATTTCTTTCTTTATTAGCTCCACCTTAATGAGATCACACATACCTAGGGCGGTGACATGTGCAAGTCACTGTCCTAGATATTAGATATACAAAGACTAAATAAAACAATCCTGCATAGGAGCAGCAATAAGATAAAATGCTTTGGAGTTCAAAGAATGAATGAATCACTCTAGGTTGAGGATTTGTGGAAGATTGAATGAGGAGAAAGATCCAAGTTCGTGCTGTCAAGAGATTTGGGGAGTGAGATTTCTAGGCCTATGGAAGGGCATTGACCGGCAAGTAAAGACATCGATTTGGAAAAATACAGCAATGGTGTTTGTAATCTGATTTGAAAGTAACTTATAGAATTAGTCTTAGAGCAGTATGAAAAGATATGTCAGATTTTCAAGCACCTTGAATGAAAGACGAGAATTTTGAACTTGTATCACTTAGGTTACAATTGAATGTTTTTGGACAGAGGAATTGTGATCAGAGATGTCCGTTCAGAAAATTAATCTTGCAGTGACGTACAATTAGATCGAATTAAGGAAAGATTAGGTGTTAAGGTGTTAGTACAATAGTTCTTATAGATGCCATATACATAAAGCTTCTTCCCTGTGTTTTTGGACCACTTTCTAGAAATTGGAAATAGTGGAGCCAAAAGACCATAAGCAAAAATCATTGTTTATTTCTCCTGGTTAAGAGACCAAATTGCTGACACCCCCAAAAATACACATTCCAGGTGCCATAGCTAAGTTGTATTTCTCAGTTACAGCTGGTTTTACCCCTTCTGTCATAGTGAATCCTCTGAGGTCATTATTTCTCACTACCAAGAGTAGTTTGTTTGATTCTTAGTACCTGAGCCTAGAAGTTCCATTTCACTTAGTTACTACCTCATTCATTTTTTTCTACCATAATACATGGTAGATAGTATCCTTTCTGGGCTAATTTCCACTTATAGTAAAAGTTGCTGCATGTATTTCTACCTTGATGGTGCATAAATAATTGTGCTTCCTTATATACATATAGCAAGTAGAGATGAAGGCTTTGTCTAGTGTGATTGTAGTGGGTTTGGCAAGGAAAGGACAGATTTTTAAGATCTGACTTAGAAATAAGAGTTTAGCAACTCATCATATTTTCCTTGTGACTACTACCTTTCTCCCCACATGCAAACTTTTCGGTGTGTTTGATGGGAAGATGGGTGGTATCCTTAAATTAATAGCAAACTTATAAAGATGTACAAATTTTGAGGAATAGAAAGTTACTACAGTTATAAATATGTTGAATTTAATGTCCTTATGTGACATTCAGAAGTTAAGAATTGAAGGTGCAAGAGAGAATAGATGATGAGAAGCACAAGATTTTCCAGGGGGTACAAGGTAAAGAATTAATCTCAATGGAAGGGGGTGGGAGGTGTTACCAGAAGTTCAAATTTTTAAAAATGCTCCCGTAGATAGTATTGAGGTATATAATCATTGATTGCATCAAAGCTAGATAGATATTCAAATGATGCCAGATTTTGTTGGATAGATTCACCTGGATTTTAGATACAAAGCAGAGTAAAAGTACTAGAGGTCTTGATACAAGCAAGGTCTTTCATATGACAAAGCAGTGACTTTTTATATGCAAACCAAAGCTCTTCCTTTCTCACCTTAGTGTTTTTGTTAGAAACAGAAGAAACATTTAGTGTTTGAAATTTTGTCTTGCTTTTCATTCTTTTTCTCTCCCCTCCTCTTGTATAAAACCAATGTGTTTTTGTGTTTTTTGGATCAATCATTCAAGTAACCATATGTGGCAGGTACTGTTTACATCTTGTTCCTAAACTCTCAATACTGAATTTGCCCCTTGTACGTAAATTTTAGGCAACTAGGTAGTGCAGTGAACAATCCACTGCAGGGCCTGGACTCAGGAAGACTCATCTTCTTGAATTCAAATCTGACCTCAGATGCTTACTAGCTGTGTGACCCTGGGCAAATCACTCAACCCTGTTTGCCTCAGTTTCCTCATCTGTAAAATGAGCTAGAGGAGAAAATGGCAAATAACTCTAGTATCTTTGCCAAGAAAACCCCAAATGATGAGTTAGACATGACTGAACAACAATTATGTAAACCCTACTTACTGACCTAGTAATTAAACTTCTAACTATTTTTCACACTTCTAGTATGCCCTTTATCAATTCTGGATTGATATTCTTTATTTATAGAAGTGTTCATTTCATATCTCTTCATAACCCTTTAATAGTTTTTTGCTGCTTAAAGAAGAAAGTTCAAACCCCTGCACCTAGGAGGTCAAGGCTTTCATACAGTCTGCTAATGGCATCTTAGTGATGAGCTTCAGTGAGGTTGTGAATAATCCAAGGTCTGCTGTTTTTTATCTGCTCAACATATCCTTCCTTCCTTTTTTTTTCCTAGCTATATAAATTCTACCCTTCCTTTAAAGATCATTTCAAATGCCATTCTCCTATACCAAGCCTTCCTTAATTCTTATCCAAGTCAGTAATGTAGGTGAAATGTAGGTACTTAGAATGGCACATGAGACTTTAACCCTTTAAAGGAGTTTTAGCCTTTCTTAATCTCCTTATATTGTTTTGTTTTGTTTTTTTAGTTGTCTGTGTATGGTCATATAGATTATAATTCCATGAGGACTGGAATCATGTTTTACCTGAACCATGGTTTACATATAGTCTGAGCTTTATAAATGTTTGTTGATTTGAACTAAGTAATATAGTTTCATAAATTTTAAGATGGAAAAGAAGTTGGTGAAGATAATTTCTGACTTGAGATTCAAAGTTTAGTAATACTGGTTCCTAGCTGAAATATGGTAGAAATAAATATCTCTGGACTAGAAGAGACCCCAAATTGTAAGGTATAGGTTCTATGAGTAATTGACCAGTATGATGAAGATGTCCAGAGAACAGTGGTAAAGAGAAATGTAAATTCTTGGTGCCCTATATACATTTCTAATCTGTGAAATTATGTTTTTACCTAAAATCTGCCTTCAATTACCCATGTTTACTAACTCCTTTTACCTTCCTTCATATACCAGTCCAAGTGCATGCATAGATTTTCCTGTTCACAAGAATCACAATTCCTGTATGTATGATAAAGATGCTCACTGTCTCATCTTGGCAAGTGCATTTTATTTAAGATTAAATGTTTTTGGTACTTCAGATTCACACTTATAATTTAATAAAACAGGTTTCTTTCTCTGTCTCATTGTCTCTTTATCTGTCACTCCATATCTCTTCTTCTCTATTGTCTCTATGTCTGTCTCTCAGCATCTCCATTCTTCTCCTTCCCTCCACCCCTTTCCTTGACCCCTTACTATTATTTTTTATGATTTCAGGGTTAAAAGATCAAAGGGTTGGATTTTGCCACATTGAATCCTGCACAATTCCCCTTCTGAATTTAGAAGGGAATGGCCTTAATTTCATTTGATCTGTAATTTTTCAGTTATTACTCTTTGCCTGGCATCTACTATTATGTGTTCTTTTATGTTTGTTTTATTATAGAAGGATAAAAAATTTAGCAGATGGGGTAAAAATTAGCTTAAAATTTTTCTGAAAATATAGCAGAACTTATTTCTCTAAATAGTTAACAGTTTTAACATTCTTCTTTTTTACCATTAAAATCATCAAAAACAGCCAAGAAAAGAAATATATTCTTAATTAATCTGTATCCTCCTGCCTTTTGTAGACAGCAACAAATTTGATACTAAGATTTGTATACCCATGATACTTTGGGTGCCACTGCCTAGAACCTGCCAGTTCATATTTGGCCCAAGTCATATTGTAGACAGATGCAAACATATGCCACTGATTGCAAAAAAATTAAATTTAGTTACTATTTGGATGAGAAAACCTAAGCTGCGATTCACTTATTTCTGAATTGACTGCATTGTGATGGGTTAGCCATCTGTCCCACATGTTAAATGTTCAGGCCAAGTGTTCTTCCCGATATTGATATTGGCGATCAGTTTTGGCCAAAGCAAATGTAAATGTTTAGTGCTTACAAAGAAAATCATTTAGAGATAGTCATTTTATTGCTTATTCAATTTGTTCAGAAACTTTAAAAGGAAAATTAGGCTAATAGGTGACTGTAATGGTTCAACGACAAGTTCCCTTATTCTTTGTCAGACTTCTTGGTTCAATTTTAATCCCTTTGAAACCACCTGCTCTGTCTTTGATGATAGTACGCCACCCGTCTAATGTCTGACGCTGAGCACTGGCCCTTTTTGTTTTCACAAGCTGAAAATAAAGTGTTCGCATGAGCTCATTTACAGAGAGTGGAGTTGGCAGTCTTATCAGGAGAGGAGAAAGGAGCCCTGAACATGAAAAGCTATCACAGTGACAGAAGTCTTTATTAGGTTGGGCAGTAATGGAATGTGGTGTGTACAGGATAAAGTGACCCATACCTAGAGCATTTAGGGAAAACTAGAAGAGTAATCATGTTTTATGTTATTCTTCATCTGGATTTCTGGGTAAATCAAGTGACCCTTGGGAAGTGCCACTTGTACAAGGTGGGAATGACGTGGAACAGTATGGGAGATACATTCTTCAGTGAAAGTAGAACTGCTGTTTCATCTCTGATTATTCATGGCATTCATGCGTATAGACATTATCAGTCAAACAGATATACGATATAAGCTGTGATCTCCCTCCCCTTTTGGGCTGACTCAAGAGTTTTGCAGTTTTGTTTGAAAAAAATGGTGCTTTTTTTCTAACAACACCACTGGTGGATAAAAATTATCTGTATTTTTAGTATTTTCTTATGTCCCCATCATAGGGAGTGCCCTACACTCAAAAGGATTTTGGCTCCCTCAAGAAAATCATAAGTTTGTACTTAAAGAAACGTTTAAAAATATTGGATTGTACTTAGCTTTTTCACCTGGTTGTGCTTTGACAGCTAATTAGTCTTTCTCATAACTTGTTTATTTCTCAAAATACACTAAACCGTAATAGAAATGTTTGTCCTGCATGTCTAACATTGATATTTTATGCATATCATTCTTGATGTTTTATATTAAGAGTTTACTTGAAAATATATTTAAAACTTAAACCACAACTTCTTTTTACATATCTGCCTTAAATTTCTGGAATACATTTTTTAACTTGAAAGATGAAATCTAATTGTGATTGATTATGCTTTAATATAATTGTATGACATAAAAATTTTCCTTTTAAAAGTATATTCATTTTTTTTTCATAAATACCTTAACAATTTGCAAAAGTAACTAGAGCTAATGTGAAATAAGGGCTATAGATTTATTAAATGTCAGGTATGATCTTCTAAGTAATGTTACCAGCCTTTTAATGCATTATATTTTCTATCCTCAAAGTGTCTGAAAAAATATCTATGATATAATATACTATTCAAACCAATTAATCATTTGTGATTCTGTTTGATATATTTCCATTTATTGTGACATTAACTGATAGGGAAGATGACTCCTTTTTTCCTTATGGAAAAAAAACCAAAAACTTGTTTTCCTTCCATATGAACTCATGAAACTTTCACCACCACCACCACTGTTTTCACCCTCGATTTGCTCTATATGTAGATGGATTTTATAATCATCTACATGGTAGCATTTGACATAATCTAGGAATGCTGTGCAGAATTCTCTCTCCCACTGTACCTACCATTAGAGGTTTGTTTGCAAGTGGTGTAAATATTCCTTTCCCTCTCTCATCTTCCATATAGCTAATATTCCTAAACTTTAGATCTGACTGCCTCCCTCCTGGATATTTCATATTCTCCACAATATGGCTCCCACCAGCTTTGCTAAGCAGTTCAATTCAGTTTCACACATTTTTATCAAATAGTTACAGCACACAGCTGTTGAACCATTGGTTGAAAGTCACTGTCCCTGCTCTCTTAGTAGGGTATATCATACATCAACAGATAACTGTGGTACACGGTAATATAGTATGGACACGTAGATATAATGAGTGAGAAGAAAAGGTCATCACCCACTGAGAGGGTCAGAGAAAGCTTCATGGAGGAGGTATCATTTCAGTTTTGCTCTTAAGTAGTTCACCAGGGGGAATGAAGATGTACTAAGCATAGGAAATAGTGTGAGTAAAGGTTTATCTAGAGATAGCATACAGTTCTTTTTTTTCCTGAAACAGTCTTGGTTGGGAATAGCGCTTGCCTTAGATTTAATTGCTGGCTGTGTGATCCTGACTAAGGCATCTGATGTTTCAGTCACAGTATCCTTAAACGTGAAATAGGGGTTGTTTGAGTTAGAGTTCTTGGGAGGATCAAATGGGATAACTAATATTGTTAACATTTATGTAGCACTTTCTCTGTGTCAGATCCTTCATATTTGTTTTTAGGGCTTTTTACAAGTATCATATTTGATTCTCATGATCATCCTGGAAGGTCAGTGCTATTATTTTCACCATTTTATAAACAAGGAAACTGAGGCACACAGTCATTAAGTGACTTACCTAGAGTCACATAGCTTTTAAGTTTCTCGGGCCAAATTTGATCTCAGGTCTTCCTCACTCCATGTCTGACTGTGCCAAATGCTGCATTATCACGATCTATTGTAAGTACAATTTATGAATGGAAAGAGTGTCTGCTGATTGTGTAAGTTCTTATAGTTTGACATAGTAGAGTCTGATCTTGACTTGAGGCAGGAGGGTTCCAACAATGTCATTTAAATGCCTCTGAATGAATACACATGCATTTAAAAAAATATTAGTCTTATAAGTGGTGTCAAATCTAGTTTTAAAGGGGATATGTAGATGTGAAGGACACTCAGCAGCTCTTTGTTACTTAGGAACTTATAAATTTCATGATTGCTTTGAAAATCAAATCACCCATTGCTGTGTTTGCTATAAGCTAGTGTCCTTCCCCCTTTGGTACAAAAAATAAAACAATAAAAACCACAAAACAAAGATCTTCCTTGAAGTTTTGAATTGCCTTTTTAGTACCCTTAAACAATAGGTCTATATTTCCATTTAATTAAAACACTAAACTTGTGCTTCGACTTGAGGAATTCACCAAGGACTGTAATTGATTTGGCCCATTTTCCTGTTTCTTTTCTCTTCTTTTTTGAAAATCACAATTAACAATAAAGCACTGTCCGTTTTGGTCAAAGAGCTGAGAAATAACAATGAAAAAGAAGACGGATCACTTTACTCTTCCATATGTTAATTGAGATGGCCAAGGAACTGTTATTCATTTTGAGCCATTTGAACAAAACCCTCTATTTCAGTGGCAGCCCAATGTCTATTAATTTCTTTTCTTTCATTTTTTTAAAAATTGCAATATGTAGAAGCTCCGTATTTAAAAGAATGTAGCCACTGATGATAAGAATGGACTTGCCATATTCCTAGGGTTTGTGTTTTCCTGACTCCTGGACATCATTCTTACCCCCTACCCTCACAATACACACAGACAGTTTACTTCTAAGGTGTTCCACATTCATGAAAATCGATCTGTGTGCTCAATTCATATGCTAATTTGATCCATACCATTTGAACTATAACTTAAATTAGAGGAAAATCAACATAAAACTGTTTAATAAAGGTAACGGTGGACAGAGCACTAAATATTTTAGCCAACACTCCTGTGATTGAAAACTTTTTAAAAAACAGAGCTTCTGTTACGTCCCGTTACATCTCTTATTCCCACTTTCCCCATTTCTAAGGTTTACTTCTCTAATTTCACTTACCCTATGATTTTATAGCTTTCCTAACTCCATTGTCTTTCACCTTATGCTTAGGACTTTTTGGATTATAGAAGAAGAGAAAGGAGGTATAGATGAGAATGAAGTTTTACTGAGTACTGGAGTGACCTGGTAAGGTTTGTACAGTAGTCAATTCCCTTTGTCAGCTGAGTGGAGGATGAACCAGAGTGAGGAGAGATGATGCAGGGAGACTAATTAGGAGACTCTTGGGGTAATCCAGAAGAGAGGTGATGAGGACTTGAACTTAAGTGGTGATGCTATGAGTAGAGAGAAGGAGACAGATATAATGGATCTTGTGAAAGTCAAATAGAAAATACTTAGTAATTTACTGGATATGTGGAATGAGGGAAAATGAGGAGAACAGGATAATTCCAAGGTTATGAATTTGAGTGACTGGTAGGTTTGTCATACTCTCAAAAAAAAAAAAAGACTTTGATAGGAAGGAGCTGGAGTGGAGGGTGGAAAGTGGCAGTTCAGAAAGGGGTTGTAAGAAAACATGTGGTCTATCTGGTGTTGATTTTAATATGAATGAATGTGAATGGAAGAATGACAGAGTTTATTCACTCAAAAATGGAAAGGAAACTCCAGGGCTACCTGGTTACCTCTGGCATCCAAGACGAATTCCTTTGGTTGACCTTTGAGACTCTTCAAAACATGGCTCCAACATACTCTTCCAGGTCTGTCATGTACTCCTCTACTTCAGTTACTCTTTGGTGAGTGGTCAACCAAATTGACCTTGGATGGTTGTCATGCTGAATAATTAACAATCTCACATCCTTGAACCCCATGCAGAGAATTTGCACCCTTTTTAATTCTGCCTCTTAAAATTCTATTTTCTTTCAAAGCTGAAGAAATGCCTTTTACTTGAAATCTTCTCTGATTTCCCCCAACTGCTTTCCTTAGACTCCTTGAGGGTAGGGAATGTTCAGTACCTGGCATATAGTAAATGTTTAATAAATGCTTAACTGATCACACAATCCTTGATTAGAAATTATTAGAAATAAATGGTATAACTATTTCCTCTACTAGGGAAAGGGAAGGAAATAAGCATTTATATGCTGTCTACTATGTGTCAGGCACTGTGCTAAGTGCTTATGAATGTTACATCTTTGGATAGTAAGAAAAGTTTAAATGTGTCCCACTTACTTTCTTTTCATTGACTAATAAGACGTCAGATTATTTTTAAGTGTTTAGAATCCACAGATCAGAGATTAATAAGGATCCTCCATTAAGTGCACTGGATTTTCCTCATTGGATCTGACTCTCCTGCTGCCTGCTTTGATTTTTTCCTAATAAATACGCAGTTGTGACTTTAGCCCTTTACACATACTGATCCTCTTTTTAAGTAACATGTAATTTGACAGGGTATAAAAATACTGGTGGACTTCTTTTACAGCTTCCTTGGTATTCCTTTTCCCCAAGTTTCAGGAAAGAGAGGAAAGAGGTCAGTTTGAAACTTTCCATGTATGCCTATCCAAATTCTTTCCCCTCTCACCTTGTTATAAGAAAAGGATTTTTCTACTATTACTTCAGTAACACTGGTGAATAAATATGATGACATTAGCATTGTCCCTTATGAACCATATCAAAAAAAAGATTAGGTACTACTAGAAAGACTTAAATGGAGTAGGATCTCTATCAATCAATCAATAACTATTTATTAAGCACTGTGCTAAGTGGAGGATACAACCCCTTTCAGTCCTTCCTTTCTTTTAACTTATTTAATTATTATTCTTATTGATTAATCCTTCCTTGTCTTCATTTCTTAGTCACCATTTTAGTCTAGTGTTTTAATTACTGTAATAGATGGCAAATAATGGTTGTTGAAAGAAGAAAGCAACCATAATTTATCTACATTTTACAAAATATATATATATATAATCTACATTTTACAAATATATATATTCCCACACATACCTCCACACCAGAGTTTTCAGGAAATATTCAGGTTTCTCTGAATAACAGTAGTAACAGCAATTATAATTAATATTTTATATATCACTTTAAGATTTGTGAATTATTTTACAAATATCATTCTGTTCTCACAGCAACCCTGGAATGCTATTATTATCTTAATTTTACAGATGAGGAATCTCACTCAGACAGACAGAAGTTACATGACTTGTCCAGGTAGGATTACTTAGTTATTAGCAACTGAGATTGGATTCAAACATAAGCTTTCCCGACTCCAGACCTAGCACTCTTCACTGCTACACCCTCTAGGTACCTGTGCTCTTTTGACCTTAAGTGACCTGTTCCCCTGTCTTGCCTTCTGAAAATTTTGATATTAACTCACATGTGACCAATGTCTTTGGAGAATTAAGATGGGATAGAAAGGAGTGAAAGATAATGTGGTAAGCTATCACTGCTTTCCTTTAATTTTTGACCTTACCAAAGAGGAAATTTAAGTAAAGAGGAAATAGTAATAAATACAATTTCTCATATGTTGTTCAGTCATGTCCAACTCTTCATGACATGATTGAGGGCTTTCTTGGCAAACATAGTAGTTTGCCTTTTCCTTCTTCAGCTCATTTGACAGATGAGGATATTGAAGCAGAGTTAAATGACTTGCCCAGGGCCACACAGCTAATAAGTTTCTAAGGCCAGATTTTAACTCGAGCAAATGAGTCTTAACTCCAGACCCAGCACTGCGCTACCTAGCTACCTTAATTTCTCATATATCTTTCTCTAAAAATGAGGTACAATTCCTCATTGCAGCTTTGAATTAATGAAGCAAATGTTTATTTTGTGAATGTGGCTGGTAGTGTTAAATAGATTTTAAAATGATTTTCATTTGTTTTCATTTCATCTAATATTACCATGGGTAATGATTGCCTTGTGACTTAAGAAAGCATTGTTTCTCAATTATTGAAAGCCTTAAAATTGAAAAACACCAAAATGTCTTTCCAAGGGAAGATTTTAATATTTTGATGTTGCAGAATTGAAGCCAAGCCAAACATCTTGCTTTCCCTACCTTTTCCTTTGTTTTATGACAGAATATGTCCTCCTGTCTTAAGGGGACAGTTTGGTAACAATGACTAGATTTCAAAACTTTATATTATTGGCATAGGGAGTGGAAATTAAGATTCAGAAAAAAAACCATCATCACCAGTAGGTTTTTGTGAAATATTAGGTGGGCCATTTCGTCTTTCATCATCTCCTATCAAACCTCCATTAACAGCTCTTCCTCATATTCTTTGGATGATAATAGAAGGGTTATGCAAAGGACAACAAGAAGAAAAGTCTTGATTACAGTTTTGAAGAGGTGGAGAGAAAGCCCCTGGAAAGCTATGGAAGGCAATGGTAGTCTGATGATGGCTGTGGACTGATTCCTTAGAGTATTATTCTTAAATGTGTAAAATAGAATACTGTAGATATTAAAGAAAACAACACATTGAAATGCAGTTATATATAGTAAAAAAAATGAAAACTAGTTCATAGACCCCAGGCTGAGTACTCCTAGTACAACAAGAACCTTCTCCCTGGCATCCCAGATAGACATCAGACCTACATCTGAGTGCAGCCAAACTCACCATCTCATGATGCCTCTTTTGTCACTTTGTGGATTCAGTTGGAAAGTTAGGTCATTATCTGTCACCATGACACTTTCACCTTTTTGTTTTAGTTCTGACTTTTGCTGTGATGCAGAATAAGTTTAATTCTCTTTCTACAGGAGGGCCCATCTGTAATTGATAAGATTGTCCATTAAGTCTCTTAGTTTTCTCTTTTCCATACAAATCTGTTTCTTCTTAAGTAAATTTGTTGTCTGCATTTCATGATGAGAAGCATTGTCGTGTAATGATTAGAGATCTGGCCTCTGAATCAAAAAGACCTTGTTCAAGTTCTGTCTCTGACACAGTGATGCTGAGCAAGTCACTTAATCTCTCCGTGCTTGACCACTTTTCCTAGACCCAAAGTTTCAGAGTAGGTACTCATCTGAACTGGTAGAAAGGTTTCCTTCTCAGATTTCCCTATCCCAGTGAATCACAGATCATATCTCTTCTCCTCCCACCTCCCTCCCATGCCCCACTGCCACCATTGGTATCAGAATAAGTATTGCTTAAATTGGCCAAGGTCTTACTTACAAAATCTCTTGTATTTGAATATGTCATGAAATATCCAGTCTTGATGACTAAGATGTTTAATGAAAAAAACAGGAATGATACTTTTCAAATAGAGAGCCGTGAATCAGAAATGAACATATTTAACATCATTTTCATAGTAATTTTTTTGACTTCTTTCAATTATATCTTCCCATATTTTGTTTATCTTTCTGCTACCTTAACTTTTCTTTTCTATGAAAAATGAGGAAGAAAACAAATATGAAAAAGAAAGAAAAAGGGATTTGAAATTTCATGCCATTTCTCCCCTTAATAATTCATTTTGGTCTATAGTCAGCCATCTTAATAAAGAGGTTTTTGAATCATTGTACATAACTGTTTTCAGCAAGCTTCTCTTCTGACAACAATTATTGTCCTTATTTTTTTATTTATTCATTTTTGGGTTAATTTAGTCTGGCTAAAATTACATACATATTCATGCATCTTAATAAGAACAAAGCTTTACTCTTCGATATTTTCCATAAATTTGTCCTCATAAGCAATTTGATAGACGTCTTTTTAACTGTAAGAGTAGAAGTTCACAATGACTCATTCTAGCCTGGTTTAAAATCCATCATTTATTATTAACTCTTTCCTCAAGTTCCAAATTTATCTTTTTACTGAAGTCATTTTTGAAAATGTTTAAAGAAGGAAGTCTTTCACAATAGAAAGATGGTTTATTATATTATATTAGTAAATATCAGTGTCCCAGGGATTCGTCCCTTGGCATTGTACTGTGCTTATCAAATCTGTAGATGACTCAGAGCTCGGGAGAATTGCTAATATGTGGGAGAATGTAGTCAGGATCCCCAAAGATCTAATAAGATGAAATTTAATAGGGATAACTGTAAAGTTGTAATTGACATTCTAGGAATGTGTTTCACAAGTTTCAGATGAGTGATACAGCTAAGAGAGGTATTTATTTGAAAAGATTTAAGAATATAGGTGACTATAAGGTTAGAAAGAATCTATTTTGTGATATTATACTCCGGGGCAGCTAATTCTTGCAAGAGGGAGTCATAAGAGGAAGGAACAGAGTATAGATTGTTGTGTTGGGTTTTTTTATTCCCCTCAAGATCTTTAAGTGAGGAGGGTAGGAAGGATGTGTGAAATACCAGGAATGATAGAATCTAGCAATGATTTTGTAAGGCACGGTCATGTTTTTAAGCCATTGAATAGAAACCAGTAAATAGTGAAGTATTGAAAATTAGAAAGAGGAAGATGGGATCATAGGGACAATCTGCTGGGGAAGAGAGGAAAGAATGGGATTAAGGATACATTTAGAATTCTTTTCCATAACATGGAACCGGGCTACCTTCCTCACAGAAATCATGGTAATTACCAGGGAGATGTGAGATAAACAGGGGATAAGAAGGAGGTTATGACAGACAGCCTTAGTTTTCAGTGAGATAAGAGTCAATCATTTGCCATAGAGTGTAGGAATATGAGATTTTGTAGAACCCTCTTGGTTTATAGTTTATGCATGTCTTAGTGCATATGTGCACACATTTGAGAGATAATATGGTATATTAGAAAATTGCTGCTCTTGGAGACAGGAATACATAAGTTTAAGTATAGGTTCTGAATCAGCCCGACTGGGTGATCCTATAGATGTCACTTAAGGCATTCTTGCTCTAGACCACTGTATAATTTGCTGCCTGTAATCGTTTGTCCCAAACTCTCCCTCTTTCATGTTGCTTAAAGGTGGATAACTACTTCTCCCTGTAGGATTCTAGGTTTATCTCTTTAAAACTCTGTGGTCTGCCACAGAGATATTCTCCATTATTAGCTAGACTCAATTGGTTTTTAGAAGCAAGGGTATTTATAAAATGATATAGTAAAAACAGTTAATATAGAACATCGCTCATCATAACCTGCAGACCTCCACCCCCAAGAAATAGTAAAGGCAGGGACACTTACTCTTTCCTAAATACTCAGATAGTCCAGGGCAGGTGTCAGTTTAATTAGGTGGTACCCATGTAGAGACCATTTGTGGCCCAAAGGAAAAGTCATAACTGGAACACCTATTTTGAGTCTATAGTTGACATTACTTTCTGGTTCAAAGGGTCATGTTCTTTCAACCTGCATCCCTTCTTGGCTCTTTCTGCATCATCTTGTGCCTGTGTTTGTTCTTAGAGCACCTCTTTTTGCCCTGGATTCCATTCTTTGTCTCCTGTCAGCCTCTTTTCTCAGATGACATTATCAATAGAAGTTCTTCTCAAGGACTTGGCTCTAACTAGAATCCTCAACTGTATGTAGGACTGAAATCTTAGCTTTGGGCTGGAACCCTCTGGACTAAGCTTAAGTGATTGACTTCTGTCAGCTGTGACTAATCTCAGCTGTTCACCCAAAGATATTTACAGAGTGTAAACTATCTTGTTTATACATTTAAAAATATCTTGACAGCGGATGATTCTTAATTGAGGTGGGAAGGTTTAGACTAGGGTTTTTTCTTTTTTTTGGGGGGGGGTGGTGGAGGGTGTGGGAATAATGCCATGGTCCCCTTTGGCAATTTAAAAATCAGAATAATACTTTGGAGGTTTTGGATGCAGAAGCCTTGACTTTTAGGTCTTCCTCAGATGGTATGTATTGTTCTTCCTCATCTGAAAGGATGGAAGAAAATACCTGCTCACCAAGAAAGTAACCTATTGTCTTATTCTTTTTCCCTCTTTTGGGCATTTTTCCAGGCAGTTCATTGGCTTTTCAGTTCTTTGTCAAAGGGAGGGTCTACTCTGGGGACCTATAAGTTCTCAGTTCCTCCATGGTGGTGCAATCAAGGGAGAGGAGTTTATTCCTCTCTTGGCCTGTGCTCTGGTCTATGAGCAGGATTCCCTCTCCAGAGCCTCCACCAGCTCCACTATGCCAGCCAGCTCTCCTTCTCACCCCAGAGCCACCACTCAGGGCTGAAATCCAGATCAGCTGCTCAGTTCCTCCAGGGACTTTAGGCTAGGGCTCCAACAATGGAAGCTGTTGCTGCTTGGGACCAGGGCTGGACTGCTATTTTCCCTTCTCACCCAAGTGAAAGAGTTTTCTCACTGACTTTTGAAGCTGTCTTTGGCGTTTGTGAGTTGAGTACTCTGGGACCAGCAGCAGCTATGAGGGGTGCCTTGAAGCCAGCTCCAGTCCTGTCCTTACCATGGTGCAACCCATGCTGTGCTGCTGCTCTTGGTGCGGTAGACCTTTCCTCTGGGCCTTCCAGGCTCTCTTGGGGTGAAAATATCTTTCACTCTGTCGTTTTGTGGCTTCTACTGATCTAGAATTTGTTTAAAGTCATTTTTTACATGTATTTTATGGGCTGTGGCAGGAGAACTTCTAGAGGTACATCCTTCTACTCCACCATCTTGGCTGCAACAAAAATCAGAATAATACTGACCATCAGAATTATATCATAGAAAAGAGATTTATCTCCTTCATAGACATTAGGAAAGAATATGTATTTTTTTAAACCATCTTTTGTCTCGCATGCTGTATTTCTTTCTATTTATTAAACATCTCCAGTTAACTTTTCCCCTTCTTTGGAATTCTTATAGAATGCCTGGCTTTTATTTCACCATTGTAGCTTTGATTTATTTTTTCAAGTTTGCTCCTGCCAGAATTGTCAAGAGTATACTTGCTAACAGAATACTGAGAGATTAATTTGAAAAAGAGATACTCAAAGTTGTTTTGGTTATTTTCCAAGCCCTTTTGTCATTGTCACTTTCTGCTTTTATATAAATATCAGTGTGGGCTTTCTCCCCTAAACGTCACATGCCATTTTCCCATTCTAGACCCCGTATTTATCTGCAAAAGATTGAGGTTGGACTTGATGGTCTCTGTGACTCCAAAAATTCTGAGATTCCAAAGGGTGGGCCTTTGTGTGCTGGTGGTTATTACTAGCTCATGGCTAAGGTATGATTCATTTGGTTCAACGTCAGTGATTGACAGTGCCATTAAAAAAAAAAATCATGATTTAACTGTTAAATTTTAGTCATTTATCTTGGCTAAACAAATATTGCTAGTGAGTTTAAAGCCAGGGAAGGATGTTTCTTGTTTATAGATGAAAACATTTGGCAATAATATTTGAATAGTTTGAATGCCTGATTCATAATAATTTACTGTAAATGCTGGTGAAATTTCAGTGTTTCTGTAGGACAGGGAGAGACAGGAAATAGTCAAAGGAAAATATGTTAAAAAGTCATAGTATCTAACATGGTGTCAGTGTTTCAGGATCTACCTTTGTTGAAGAATAACTCCTGAAAAAAATACTAAGTTGTAAGACTCTTTCACTGTACCTATGGCTTACCATGTGACATTTCATCTTGAACATTTCATGGATCTTTGTAATTAACAAACTAGCCAAATGGTGCAAAGCTTGTTCATGTTGCCAGTTTAAATATGCAAGAGCATAATATACAAGAGAGGACTCAGTTTAAATTCTATAAATATTTACTAGGTAGCTATTACATTCAAGGCATTGTACCAGGAACTAGGGATTTGATCAAACCAAAAAAAAAAAAAATCACTTGGTGCCTAGACAACTTGAAATAAGCCCCTTCTCTCTCATACATTTCCAGAGACTTACATTTTCCCTTTTTTCTATTTCTTTCTGTACCACATCCCTTTTGTCTTCTTTCTTTCCCATACTTTCAGAAAAATAACATATATAAAGTATTATTCCTTTTTGTGTTGTATGTAACAAAATTCTTCACTCATTTTCCTCCTATCTAATTCTTCTCTTACTCCCTAAAGAATTCCTTATTCTAGGAGAGAGAGAGAGAAAGAGAGGGAGAGAGAGAAAGAGAGGGAGAGAGAGAGAGTTATTTTGATAAAATGGAGGGAGTATCCAAGTAGAAGAAATCACAGATTTTAAAGTATACTTGTTTCTAAGCTGTTCTCAAGGATTTCCATAGTTTCTGTGCTCTGTATATGTAGCCAACTATGTCGACTTAGTGTTGAGGGTTCGCAAAACATGAACAAGTCTACGTATATGGGAGAGCTTAATATGCAAAACATGTTTCAGATTAAATTCAATAAACCTTTATTAGTACCTATCATATGTTTGTTGCTGAGGATACAAAAAAAAAATGTACAGCCCAACAATAACAACCAAAAAAAGGTCTCTGCCCTTCAGTAATTTGCATTTTGCTGAAAATAAAACTTAAAGCTTAATTAAAATATCATTGCCAAGTGAAGTTTTTAATTTTTCCTGTTTTGTTCTTCCAGATACCACTATCATCAGAAAAATATTGAGCTCCACAGAAATTTTTAGTAGATTTAGATTTGCATAAAATCACTAATTTAGGGAGTGAGATGTTTTTGACACATCTACAGATAAACTTATGAAATTCTAAGTCAGATAGTTTGAAAAAGATTTCAATTAATTCACTTAAGCTACTAGTTAATTATTTAATGGTTCTTTATACATTATACAATTTGCATGTGTAGACATATCTCAAATAGTTTCCGTAAAATATAAAATCCCTCCAAATACAATTGAGATTATACCCACTTTCTTATTCTCCTACAGATACACAATAAGTACCAGGTATTTTATTTATGAAAACAGTTATATTGTAGGAGTTTCTGCTCCCCCCCCCCCCCCCACTCCTTTCTTTTTTTTTGCCTTCTAAGTGTACTATGGACAAACAAATTCATCTGGCTAAGTCATTTGGAAGAAAGCAGCAATGCTTTTATGAACACCAGACAGATCTGCTTTCCTTATCTCTTTCCTTAAATTTTGAAGCACGTTGGTTTTTCCTTCCAGTTCATAGTATAATTGTCAAACTCTTTGTAACAGGTTATTTCCATCCTTTGAATTACTGTAATTTGTTTATGGAATTGTAGGGCTAAAAAGACATGCAAAAATAATTCTACTGCCTTCAAGTAACAGAACATAAAATGAGTAAACTTATTTTCATAAAATTTCCCCAGGATAAGAATTTCTTATATGAGAAGAGTATTTCTTGAAATGTTTTATTCAAATGTCCATATTGCCGTAACCTAAGAACATCTGCCCTGTGTATCTGACTTTCCCGTGGTCATTCAAATTCATTTTCTGTTTTATATTTACAGAACAAAAGAAGAAAAAGAGTAAAAATTGTTGAATTTTTTGATGTTTCCAAACTCCATTGTCTTTTTTGTTTCAGAGAGGAAGAATAATTATTTATTTTTACAAATAAAGATAATTAGACCAGAAGTTAAGGGATTTACCCCACTGTCACAATTGTCAGTAGATCTTGGAGAGAGGATTAGAGGAATCCAAGTTGAAATTCTGTATCCCCTCCTTTACATCATCCACCCAAATTTTACATTTCGCGGTTTTTTCCTTTTTTCATGCTAAATAATATGAAATCATGTTTTGGCTTGTGTCTCCTTTCCATCTTTCTTGTCCAAAACAAAAGAATTGACAAATGAAGGTTATTTGAGATCACTTACAATGAATAAAAATCTATTTTTTCTTCACTTTGTTTCTCGTTGAGGAAAAAAGAGTAAAACCAAAAGTATTTTAATAAATATTCATAGTCAGACAAAAACAAATGCCTATATTATGCCGAGATTACAATTCAATGCTATGCCAACTCAAAAATTTGTCTCCTTGTTAGGACCTTCCAAGTTTTGTTCCATGTTGGAAAATGCATTGGAAACTTAGGTTCATTTTCATGCCATGACAAACCAAAAACATAAATTGTAATATTTTCCCTTCTGTCTCTTTTTCACCCTTTCCTCTGAATGTTAAACTGGGGTTGAATAGGAATTTCAACTTTTAGAAACTATTCTTGATCAGTACTTGGGTCAGCCATGTTATCTTGAATTGAGTTCAATATCCCCTCTGAACTGATCATATCTATTCTATCAATCAACATCTCATCTATACTGATGTGGTGGTATGGTTCCCTGGCTTCCTTCAAATCTCAGCTCAGGAGCCCACCTCATTCAGCAAGAAGCCTTTCTTGAGCCCCCTTTATCTTAGAGCCTTCCTGCTGTTGATTATCTCCATTGTATTTTGTATAGATTTTTTTTGTACATAGTTTTTGCATGTCGTCTCCTCCAACAGACTATAAGCTCCTTTTGATCAAGGACTGTCTTTTTTCTAGCCCCAGTATGTAGCACAATGCTTGGTACATAGTAGGCACTTAATAAAATGATTGTTGATTGATTTAATGATTGGTCAAGATTGAATAAGATAAGACAGAAATAGAATTGATTTTGGTAGGATTCATCAACTGATTCTAGAGAAGTGTAGATGGAGAGGGAAAATGCAAAAATAACTGACTTTTTCAGCCTGAGTAGCTGGGAGGAAAGTGTCATCAATACGAATAATGAGCTTTGGAGGATCACCAGATTTTGAGCTAAGAATGTTAGGAGGCTGTTAAGTTGAAATGGCAGCAAAAACCTCTGTGATTTTAAGCAGCATATAGTTATAAATGTGAGAATGAAGCTTGGAGAAGAGTACTACACTGGACCTATCTATAGATTTGGAAGACATATACAGAGGTGATAATTAAACCATCAAGAACAGATGATATAACAAGAACAGATGACTCAAAAATTTTTGTAGCAAATTTGATGAGATTCTCATTTCCAAGATAGATGAGGAACTGATTCAAATTTATAAGAACGAGATACACTCTGCAACTGATAAATGAGATCAAGGATTATAAACAGGCAGTTTTCTGAGGAAGAAATTCAAGATATTAATAACTGTAGGAAAAAGGATGAGAAAGAACAGGCTACAGATATGGCACACATTCATTCTTTGTCTTCTGGAATTTTGGTTGGTCATTACATGGATCCAATGTCTTAAGTCCTTCAAAATTGTTTTTTCTGATTTAGTGTTTTATTGCATAAGTTGTTCTGATTTTCTCACCTCAGTATTCATAGTTTCATACAAGCTTCCCAGGTTTCTCTGAAAATGCCTTTTATCATTTCTTATGGCACAACACATTTCTGTATCATAATTCACTCAGTCTTTCCCCAATTGAGAGACATCCCTTTAATTTCTAGTTCTCTGTCAGTTTTGCAAATAAAGCTGCTATGAACATTTTTATTGGTGGATACCTTGAATATTTTTCTTAGAAAACTGCCTCTTTATTTCCCTTTATCTTATTTATCAATTGTAGAGTGAGTTTAATACTTTTGATCAGTTTCCTATCAGTTTTAGAAATGAAACTCTTCATCCTGAAAACTTGCTGCAAAGATCTTTTTTCTCTTACCCGATTCTCTTCTAATTTTAACTACATTCATCTTGCTTGTTGAAAAATATTTAAATTTTGTGCAATATAATTGTCAATTTTTTTCTTCTGTGATGCACTCTCTATGCTTTGTTTCTGAAAACTCTTTCTTGCTCTCATAACTTGTTTTTAAAGTCACTTTGAGTATCCTGAGTAATATTTTATAAATCATAATTTATCCATAGATGTGCTACTTAATTTTTAGGAATAGAATTAGTCTCATTGATATTTTGGAGAAGAATACTAGTACTATGTTGCAGACTAACAATCCTTCAAAACCAAATTTTTGTCATGCATTTATATTTTGATCTCTTTTATCTTTTGTGACTAGGAAGCAGATATGCTAAAACTTAAGCGAATTCTTGCTTAATAGCACATCTTCTGAATTCTTCAAAAAACTTCATCTATTTCTACTGTGATGTAGCTGTTACTATATAGAATTCAAACTACCTTCAAACCCACTACTCAAGTTATTTATTCTATTTTTTTAGCCTTTATTTTTATTTAAGTATGTTACTTTGACCAAGAGAAGGGTATATACTTCTCTCCTTGAAATGAGATATGGGCTTTGAGGTTTAAATCAGAATCTTGAAAGCTTTCTTGTTTACTTTCATACTCAATTATTTTTGCATAAAGTTATTATTTTATGTAAATAATATCCATGCCTCAGGTTATACAGAACATTCCCATGAACTGCATTATATTATTTCTTTTGTTATTATTTTGCCCTTACTGGTGTTATTGTCACTTTTAATTGTGAATTAGTTGATTCCCTTTTCTTCTGTTAATATGTAACCCTGCTTGGCTTTAACTAATTCATAACCTTCTTCACATGGCAATGAAATAACCATCGAAAATGGTGTTTAGATGAGCAAAGGTTTCAACTTGACAGAAACAAAACTTATGTCAGTATTTCATGAGGAATATTTCTGGTGAAGAGGTTAGGGAAAATTTGCTTATTTCTGTAAAGATCATGTGTTTAGCGAATGCACTCCAAGCCCTTTTTTGACAGGAATGAAAGTAAGAAATAGTGTCTTTTGAATAGGAGCTTTCCTTTAATTACATTGGGTACGTGATAATGGCTGGTATTGCATGTTTAATGTAACATTCTGGGTGTCCCTCTTCCTTCTTTCCTCACAGCCACCACTTCTTGAGCAGAAATAAAAGGTTCAAAGCTTGTCAGCGTCAGTTTTATAGATAGCTGTTTAAAAATAATGAGATATTGGGTATTGTAAGGCTCAGGGCTGTCTTGCCAGACTCATTTATTTCCATTCACCTTTTGTCAGAATTGCAGACAGAAGACATTCAATTAAAACTTGTCACCTGTTGCAGATGACCTAATTTGTACCTGTATGTATCACAGATCAGGGTTCCAGGCTTCAGACAGAACAACTTTCATTCTTGGTGAGCAGTTTTCTGAGTAAACATTTTGCTTATGGTCATTCATTTTATTTCCAGCATTTCAAAGTTCTTTTTAGACCACGAGTACAAGCAAACCTGAGTAAGCCATGTCCTTCCTTCTCAATGAAGGAACCTCTTAACTTAAGACCTACAAATAACAATACATGAATCCAAAGCAAATGAATACCATGTGAGTTTCATTCCTTATAATCATTTAGAGACCCAAAGTGAAGACTTGCCCTTACTACTTTTTGTCTAAAACTCTGAAGTTTTTTGTTATCTTTAAAAAAAAAATCACAACCATTTCCCTATGATTCTCCCCATCCATTCTTTCACTTTTATTATTTTTATTTTTGTAACCATTTTGTCTTTTGAGTCTGTGCTCTTGACTGAGCCTCTCTTTACATAAATTATCTGTAGATGAATTCCTGTTTTTCTTTCATAAGGCATAGTAATATTCCATTATATTGATAAAGCACAATTGGATCAGCCCTTCCATATTCACTGGGCACCTCTTTTAGTTACAGTTTTCTCCTGTTATAAAGATTACTTCTTTGAATATTTTTTTTAAAGTCAGAAATCTTTTGTGGAACTGTCAGTCCAATTCGTAGATCTATCAACAGTGTTTTAGGGTGCTAGTCTTCTCACAGCCCCTCCAACATTGATTTTTGCCCGTTTTTAATCATACTTGGCATTTTATTCAGTGTGGGGCAAAATTTCATATTTGTTTTCATTTGTCTTTCCTTTATTACTAGTGATTTGGAACCTTTCTCTTATGCTCGTTGACCATTTTGCATTTCTGCTTAACACATTCCCTATTTGCTTTGATATAGACACAAATGTATTGGAGAATGTGTCACTTAAAACCACCACATGACTTTCCCATTGAATCTTCACAATTATGGGCACTATATCTGTTTTCTCTATAGCCATGATAGAATTGGGCTTCCAGCTCTGTTGACGAGAGTGGAGTTTTATATGTTCTTTCTTCCATGTACTTCCTCCTGAGTAATTTGAATCCAATCTAGTAGACAAACTACACTATCTTACTGAAAGGTAAGAAGTCCTAGATTCTAGTATTTCTTGTTTTTATTGTTCATTTACTTTCATCAAGATATTTTGTTTCTCTTTTGTAGAATCTGGTATTTAGAATGGATTAAGATCCCTTAAAAGACCAAAATCCATTGATAAAGCTTGTGATCCGATGATTCTCTCTAATTGGCTGTTATTTCAATAAAAAGATCCTTTGAACTTTGCATTTGGTGTTCTGGGATCTCCTTAGCTTCAGAATATTAGGACAACCTCTAGTAATTCTGGTGATTTTTGTTCCTGCCAGAAATCACTTTTATTCCCAGCTTGAATAAAATATGAAAAATACTAAATAATGTGATATTTCTGAGATTGTTGGTTTTGCCCTTTGTTTCCTCCTAGTAAATTTGCCTTGTCTCTTCGTAAGCTTTGTAGTTGTTGGGTTTTTGGGGGGAGGGGCTTGGTATTGGTAGTTACTCTGTATTTGGGGAAGTTAGCCTTCTATAATCTGCTTTCAAGACACAGTTTCGATTTCCTTCCCCTCCCCTCCACCAAAGTTGATCACAGTTGTTTATCTTAATGAAACTCAAATAATGTAAATTCATACTTTTGGCTTAGTTTTACAGTTTAAATTACCAGTGTTCTCAGACTTGTCCTTTGAAGTGGATGATGCACGTATTGTCAAAATTGACACAATTTTTTACAAAAAGAAAACGGTAGCTCAGAGAACAAACTTGCCCATTCTCTTAGAACTTCTAAACATGAGAACTCAGATTTGAACCATCAAGTGCCTTTTCGGTTCCTTATTTAATAGAATCACTCAAGCAAGAATCAAAGACTTTTCATCAGACGAGTTAGCTTTGAGTTCATAATCTCTTATTTTCAAAGAGATATTTCATGGTCAGAGTATATTCTCTGTCCTTATTTGTAAAATAAGTTTATAATATTTTAGCCCCTCAACATTAAATGAGTTGATGTACGTGAAGCATTTGTTCATCAGCGTCTCTAGCTAAATGTAAGGAGTTGTAATTGTTGTTATAATAAGACATTGCTAAGAGGAAAGAATTGGGGAGAAAGAGTCAGTGACTGTTTTAGAAATGGTAACTCAGGAGGTAAATCTTTGGGGATATTCTAAAGGTTAGCTCTATATTTTGGGAGAGAGGGATAAAAGTAGCTTTCAGGGGTTGAGTTGTTGGGTTGCCTTCTAGCATCCCGATGATAGCAATATGTTATGTCTACTCCCTGGCGTTCAGTGTAAATGTATAAAATTTTCACTCAATCCTTTACTCAGTAGCCTATAAATATGCACAGCTTGTCTAGGGCAAACTCGTACACTCTATCAAGATATTGTCCCGAAGGAAAATCCCATCAGAGGCTGCCACTAAAATTCCTGCCGCTTCCTTAGATATTGCTAATCTACCCTTGCCTTCTTTTTCTGCTGCTACTCAGAGATTTTCAGTATCCTCTCTTGATGATTCTCCCACAAAATCTCAGGAGAATTCAAGGACACTGTGAAAAACTACATTTCCTTATTCTAGAAACTGACCGACTGCATGTGCAGACCAGACAGTTCTATTGAAATCCCTCATTCTCCTTGTCCTCTATATCTAGAAAAAATTTGCTTTTCCAAAGTGTTATAGACTTTTTTTCTAACTATTTAAGATCTTTTATTCTGAACAGTTACCTCACTTATGTTCTAGGAGGAAAGCACTTAGATATCCATTCCTTTTTAACGGAAGCACTTGCACCTCTGTTGAAGTGTTCTGAGAGTCCATTTAATTAATGTTCTTAAAAGAGCTTTGTTCAGGAACTTCATCTTACATAGTTTATTCTAAATTGAGCAAACCTGGCTAAGGGAGACCACTGTTTAATTCATTAAAAGGGAGAAGTTCTTATTTGTGATGATTAAGAAGTATTTTTTACTTTTCAATTTTGGCTGCATCTAAAATTAATCAAAATTTTTGCATTAGGGCAGAAAGTCTTAAAAAAGGGATGTATTGTTAAAATTAGCTGACCTAAGAAGACCTTGTGCTGAACTACTTTACTTTCTGTGTTTATTTGCCTCACAGCATTTTTTTTTTTTGCCTCTGTCTATCCTTGCTATCCCAATTTTGTAAATCCTGACAATGTATAAGATTTGTAATTCCCTGGTGGCAACAAGAGCAAATGTGGTACTTGAAACGGGAACCCATATGAAGTGCTCTATTAGGTTGGTGATGTTGACTATCGTGCTTCCTATTTTCCCCTTTTTTAGAGGTAATAGTGAATTTTCACATGAATAATATCCATTTACTTTAATTAACTTTGCTCCCTGTCATGTAGTAAACAGTTGCAGGGACCTTACTTCATGGGAGGAAATTTTATTTTCAAACTTTCCCTAACTGGTTAATAAGCATAGACCAAACACAGGAAGTTTTGTATAAATTTTCATATTGTTGATATCTTTGCCTTTAACAGAAGACAGTGATGTGGACATCTGACAATTATGAAACTAATCTGATATATATTTGTGGACAATATAGGTATGCTAAACCGTAGAATGTTTTGAGCTTTGTGGATTGGGTAGGTAGGTGGGAGGAAAGACAGGAGAAGATAGGGGTAAAATGATTCCCTATTAATATATTTCATAATTTTATATATACAGACAACCAAAGCACCTTTTGTTTTTTGGGGCAGCAAACCTAAAAATTACTCCTTCCTTGTCCCCAAGAAAAAGTCATCTAAATACTTTAGTTAATGTCTTAGGTTAGGGGTAAAAACTTCTATTTGGAAGGAGCTAGACATTGCTAGAAAATACTGGAATACTACTGAAACAATGCAATCATTTTTTCCAGCACAGTATGCCAAATCTCTTTCCTTACAGGGCCAAAACTTGAACCTCATAAAATAATTCACAAATATGTAGCGCTATACTTTATTGTATAAAGTATCTTCCTTAAAAACAACCCTATGCAATAGATTGTGCTTGTATTATTATCCTTGTTTCATGGATACAGACACTGAGGCTCAGAGAATGTAATTGACATGCTCAATCTGATTCATTAAACATTAAGCATCACTAAGGAGCAGCCACTTTGGTACGCAGCAAGAATACAAATCTGTCCCTTCCCTCAAGGAGCTTATATTCTAAATAAACCCAGAGTTAGTAAGTTTCAGGGTTTGAATTTTGCCAAACTTCATCATGCTTGCCACTTTACTAAGTGTTTACCGTAAAACTAAGTTGTTGTGGAAGTACATATTGAATGGTTGTGATGTAAAGAGATAGTGATCTTGGTATGTTTGGGACACGACAGAACATATAAACATATATATATATATATATATATATATATATATATATATATAACATTCCTAGCACATATTTACATAGCATTTAAAAATATTTTTAAATCTGTTTATTCTTGGTATAGGAGCATGGTATAGTGGACAGTGTTTCAGATTAGCAGTCGGAAGACTCAGTTTCTATTTCCATTTTTACTTACTAGCTATGTGACTTCATCTGAGTTTCTTCACTATCCATTGTCTGTAATAGAACCCATCCTTCCTATAGGACTGATTGTTTTTGACTTCCTGAGGAGTATCTGGGAAGTATCTTTGAGGTACTAGAGACACGTCTTTTTATCTTTCCCACTTTTTTCTTCTTTGAATATTTCATGTGACCTTGTTTTCCATTGAAAAGAAAGGATTGCTTAAATGTATGTCTGTGAAAATATAGAGAAGTACAACATTGTATATAATAATGATGGATTTATATTATTTTATTTTAAACTTCAGTTCCCTTACTCTTTGATTAAACACAGTTCTACCCTCTGCAGTATTTCCTTTATCTCAGAAATCTATTCCTGAGTAGAAGAGGATTATACCTGAATTATGCAGAGTTCACTTTATAACTTTCTCTTTAAGTGCTTTGGGAAGACATTTTTCATAATTCAGCATGTGGTTTCTTATTTTTTTGTTACATTTACTTAAGCATTTTAAAACATCTTAGTATAATCTGTATCTTCTTTTGCTTTTCTTCAGTAACTTAGTAAAATAGAAGTATTAGAGAAGAGAAAATTATAGGATAACTTTATATATTTAAAAGGAATAAGCAACTTGTATATAATCATGCTGTTTCATGTATAATCTTTTCTTCTAGTCTACTATATTACAGAAACACTTGTTTTATTTCTTAAGTTCATAATAAAATGAAGGAAAACGTTTTTGAATGGGAGTGTTTGTTACAAGTTTATATGCATGTTTGCAAATAGGCTCACCCATTAATTTTGTCAAAATTTGAAGAAAGGTTAAGTATTGTTCAAAAGTACTGGTAAGATCAACTTTAGTTTTACCTAAATATTAAACAAAATAGGAAGTAAATTCTCAGAAATATTTGAAAAATATATTTGTTTGTTGGAACTAATTGCCACTTATGAAATGTTAATTTTTGCATTTTCGAAGTATATGCACATAATAGCACGTTTCAAGTGACATTGAGCATTCTCAAGGCGGGGCTGATAAACGATATTGGTACATGAAGCTTGATGTGGGCATGTGCTTTGCTAAGGGCTAGCTAGGGATGTAAACCAAGTATAACAGTCCATGTCCTCAAAGAGATAGGTTTCTAATGAGGAAATACAATATATAGAGGAGAACTAGTAAGGAAGAGCTACCCAATGGCCTGGTATAGCTACGAAGTCATATGAATGCCAACTTCTGAGCCAATAAAGTATGAGCACTCAGAGCTGGTATCCCAAAGGAAGAGTCATATGTTTTAGTGAAAGGTGGATAAGAACGATGGGAATGAGTGATGTGATATGGAAATATGCAGGCAATGGCATGAAAGCCCATCTCCAGACCTCACAAGACTAAAACTTACATCTGAGCCTGCCATTCCAGGGACGGCGTCCAAGGTTCTGGTGAGAGGTCATTGAGCATGATGATAACTCCATGACTTATAAGATTCTGTTTTGATTCCTTTCAATGAAACTATGGAAACCAAATGACTCAACCTAGAGATGAATTCTTTTTATTCTTTTCATACATGATTGTGTTTTTATGGATATATTTCTATAGAACTGAAAGAACAGATTTCTTTCATTTCATATGTTGCACATTTATAATAAACATATCAGAACTAATTCCTAACTAATCCTTAGACAATATCATCCTTTATTTACACCATCATATTGAAAGACCATAACTGATAATTTTCCAGTTCCTTTGGTTGATGTAGTTTTTAGTACAGCCTGATACAAGGCATATAGAAAGCACCTGACACTAAAAAAATTAAAAAGGCTTATACATAACATGGTTTCAGCCCTCCTTTTGCTTTTTTATGCCCAATATATATTGGGCCAAATTATTTATCTTTGGATTTCTTTCTCCTTTAAGTGACAACACATTAGGTGGGTTGTGTCTGTTTCAGGCCCAAATATGAAAGTGGTGAGTTTCATGGATACTTGTTCACTCATCCGTTGGTTCAAGACATCTGTGGACTTTCTTCTAGGTGTATTTATTCTGGAAATTTCTAGCATTTCTTTTAATTGTGTTAGGCACAGGATAGAAACTCACAAAACAAATAACTTAACTAAAAACATTTCCATTGCACAGCTGAACTGTATGTAAAGGAGCCAAACATATTTTCATACCTTTGCCTGCAAATCCCAACCATGGAACCAGCTAATTTTAAGTCTCACTGAAGTTTTACAAGTTTTCAATGAATTTCATCTGCTCTTTTTAAAAGAAACTTCATTTTTTTAAAGTAGAACTAGAAATTAAAAAGAATTAGTATTTAGAATTGTAGTTAGTGCTGCTACTGTAACTGCCACTAGTACTGCCATTTTATTTGTATAGTTACTCAACCACTTAAGACTACAGCTATTATTAGGAATCATAATAATAAAACCTTACCTTTAAATACTTAAATAGATCCATGATCCTGTCAATTTAAGAGTTCCCACCAACAATACAAATATGTCCTATCCATGCCTATCCATCCTCTGAGACTCATCATATATTTGTTCTCCCCAAAGTTCACCACAGTACATTTTGCCCAAAGTACAAAGTTGTCCCTTTCTCCTGACATTGGGAGGGTAACAAGGGAGCATGAGGGATGTTTATCAGTCATTGCTATATTTATATGCCCCTCTATAATTCAGAGATCACTTTCCTGGCAATTGATCTAGAGGGCTATTATCATTGATAAACACCTAAAAAACATAAGCCAAAAATTTTAAAAATCTATTGTCCAACATATTTCTTGGTCCCTATAATTTCTGGAAAGCAGTACAGATTAAGACTTTACCTTGACTTCTCTCTTTCATCATCCAAAATTTCTGTCCTGTTGGGATAAAAAGTGGATCCTCAAGGAGGTTACATTCTAATGGAGTACTTGAAGAGGAGGTGGAAGGTATCTGGAAGAGTATGGTAAAGTTATTGCAAGGAGTCCCCACCCTGGCACAATAAGGCAAATGTTTATGGGCTATAAAAATGTGCATACCCTTTGAGCCATCAATATCGCTTCTAGAGCTGTATCCCTAGAAATATCATAAAAATGGGAAAAGTACCCACATGTACAAAAACAGTTATAGCAGTTCTTTTTGTGGCAGCCAAGAATTGGAAATCGAGGGAATGCCCTTCTATTGGGAAATGGCTGAACAAGTTGTGGTAGATGAATGCAATGCAAGCCATTGTGCTGTAAGAAATGATGAACAGGTGGATTTCAGAGAGACCTGGGAAGACTTACATGAACTGATGCTGAGTGAAGTGAGCCGAGTCAGGAGAACATTGTACACAGTAACAGCCACAGTATGCAAGGACTGTTTTTGATAGACTTAGCCCTTACAGCAATTCAAGGACCTAAAAAATTTCCAAAGGACTCATGATGCCAAATGCCATTGACGTCCAGAGAAAGAACTATAGAATTGGAACACAGAATGAAGCAGACTATTTTCTCTTGTGTTATGTTTGGTTTTGTTTTATTTTACTCATGCTTTCTCCCACTCATTTTAATTAATCTATGCAACATGACCGTAGCACCAATGCAATATTCACAGTGCCTGTGGCCGCCATGAATATCCCACTGCAATTCTGAATCACAAAATACAACAGACTCTCTACATGGAAGACAGAACTGAAACATTTATTCAGACAAAAGAAAGCCAAATCCCAACATCAGAAAGCCAAATCCATCATAGTAACAAAGAAATCCATACACAATGACAATGCAGAGGGCAACGCTATCCCCAAGCCTTCTGCATGCCAGGCTTCCCACAAACCAACTCCCTGAAACAAATCACAAACAAGCTCTCTCACTTACACTAGCCAGCTGCCTCCTTTTCTCTCTCTCCCTCGGTTCTGACTGCTCTCTGACCAATTTCCTTTCAGTTCTGTTCCACCTCCACCTCTTCCTATTCCATGTGACTTAACTCATGTGACTCAGGCTTCCATGTGTCCCAGGCAGGTCACATGAGCCCAGTAAGGGATGGAAAAGCTCTTCCCACTTAAATTACCATTACAATAATTAATGTGAAAACATGCTTAATAGCATTGTTTTTTGTAGAGCCCTTATAGGATTGCATACCATCTTGGAGAGAAAGGGGGAGAAAATTTAAAACTTATGGGAGTGATTGTTGAAAATTGAAGACAAGTAAATCTGTATTTGGAGAAAAAAACAAATGTTTGCATATCAGAACTCAGGGAGCCAGAAATTTAGTCCAATTTTCCAGGCAGGCTGAGGGAGTTGAAAAGTTGAGAATAAAAGGATCATGGGGTTCAAAACACCTAGAGCAAAAAAAAATTATTTTTGTAATAGTTATATTTGCAGAAAACCCTTTAGTAACCAAAGAATTTAAATGTTTCTCAAATAGATATATGCTTTTTAAAATGCTTTTTTATAGAATTCATAAAAATATGCTGAATTAGAAGGAGAAGCTTTTGGAAATAAGGAAACTGGAAAGATAAAGCACAGAACATTTTGGAAACAATAAGGAGGATGTTTAGGTTCAATGTAAAAAGGGTTAGGATAAAAATTGTAATAAAATCCTGGGCCTAAAATGTTTGGCAGTGATCATTTATTTAGCTATTTCTTCACTAAGAATAATATCTTTAGGATGTAGCAAGATTTTTGACTGTTGAGTATTTCTTTCAGAAGATAAATTATGCTGTAAAATTTCAGGTTTCATATTAGCTTTCCTATTTGCTAAATTTTTTTATATCCCCTGAAATTACTGAGTTGATTTCATTTAACTGTACACTTATACAGCCACACAACCTGTCTTATCTAGTCTTAATCTAAGTTCATATCTTGCCTTACCAGAATATGTCTGCTTGCTAGATAGACTTGAAAATCTTTTGCCTTTTGATACCCTGATAATTTGATCTTTATGTTTCCCTAAAACACCAGTGTGAATTTGAATTGGCCATGTTGAATTCTTCAGCACTATTGTATTTTCATTGACACATGCATGAAACAGGTCAAGGATTTAGTAAAGAATGATAATGATATTTAATTCAGTTAATTCCCATTATATGAATAAATTCTTTCTGAAGAAACATGATTTTGCTCAGCCCATATCAAGTTGCTTATCTTTTCATTGAGGGGGAGAAGAGAGAGAGAGGAAAAGAATTTGGAACTCAGTTAAAGAAATATTAAAATGTTTTCACATGAAATCAGAAAAAATTTAAATATTTGAAAAAAAAGAAATAAAAAACACTGTGGGAATGTTTAGTGGTCATGGTGGGGCTGTGCCCATATAATAAAAATAATACTGCAAAAAAAAGAAACTTTTTAAAAATAATGTTTGTCTCCCCACTTCAAGTCAGTGCAGCTATTGTTTTTTGAAACACTAATCATATACCTTGCCTCTTTAGGTCCTAGGCCCTGCCGATGTTGTATTCAGTTACTGTATACATGTAGCCACAGTCGTGAAATTCAGAATATATGACTTTACCCTTCAAACTCTTAACTGTTATATTTAGAGTTACAATTTTAAAGGACAGAGTATCTAATCCAATCCTCACTTTTTATAGTGGATAAAATTCAGGCCAAGTGACCTGAAGTTATTTGTCCCAAAATTGTTCTTCCATTTTCCATACTTTTATGTTGCCTCACTTCCCTTTAGACCCCAAGGGTCCAGAGTTCTATTTTTCCTCCTTCTATCTGCTGAGAGGCAATTAGACACTTTGGTCTGGTGAACAGAGAGCCATCCTTGGAAGCAGGAAGACCTGAGTTTAAGTCTTAGCACTGACACATGCTAGCTGTGTGTTACCATGGGGAAGTCACTGAACTTTTCAGTCAAATAAGGTACTTTCTAGGATCCTAAGTTGCCAAGAATATCCCAGTGTGAATATCAGAGGAAGTTCTCACATTCAGGAAATCCCTTTCCCAATGAAATCTTAGATGTCATCCTTATCCTTGTAGACTGACCTCTTTTCCATCCAATTCTGTGTTAGAATGGAGTCTGTTTAAGTTATTTTTCTCCAAGACATAGATAATGTATTCTCTTTCCCATGATTTTTGTATTTTAGTAGTAGACAGTATTAGTAATATTATTTTCATTTTATTTTATTTTTTTAAGCAAGTGACTCTAGGAGCATTAGGGCAATAATGGTTGACTATCTCAGGGTGTATCAAGTTTTTCCCTGTCCAACCTGCCTTCTTGTTTACATTTTTCTTATGCCTATGGTTTCCAGAGATGATAGAGATTGCTATGTATAATCTGTATCAGCACAACAGCTTCAAGAATCTAAAAATTGTAATGATAATCCACCATTTGTTTTGATACAAAAAATGTAACTTTATGCTCGTCCACATCCTGTTATGAGATCATAATTACTGTGTAGATGGGAGAAACACTCAGTGAACAGAACAGTGTTATTGTGGACCATCTTTTTCATGTGTAACTTCCAATGTCCCCTAAGCCCTATGTAACACTATGTATTTCTCTCCCTGTCCCAGAGACCCCAGATGCTTCTCACTTGACTCTCCCCTGTGTTATCCAAGATTGCTTACTACCTCAGCAGTATAACAGAATCTTTCTTTTTCTTGCATTAGGGGTTCGTCTTGATAGAGTACGTGGAGGTCGCCAGAAGTACAAACGCAGAATAGATGCAGAGAATAGCCCGTACCTGAACCCTCAGCTGGTTCAGCCAGCCAAAAAGCCATGTAAGTACATTAGATATTTTGGAATTTGCAGCAGACAAATGCTTTTCTTTTGACTTAGTGTATCAGCCCATGCCATTGTCTTTAGTAGTTCATTTTGTATAAAGACTATGGCACTTGTTACCAGTGGGTTAGCTAAAAAGATATTAGGGTTATATAGCAAAATATAATCTAGCAAACTGCAATTTTTGTATCAAAAGCTTTGTGAGTTTCACACCCTTTTCAGTCTTGTTTTTAAAGTATGTTAATATGCAGTTTATGCAGTGCAAATTTTACATTTCCAGGTTGTCTTTATTTTCTGTGGTACATAGAATGAATCATACTGTGATCATTAGCTCATTGGAGTTGCTGGTTTCAGATTTCACAAGAAAGTGATTTTTGTAGTTTTAACTAACTAAATGAGTTTTACTGCTCAATGTCCCAATGAAAATACATTAGGAGCCTCATTAATTTGAAGATATAGAAGGTTAACACAGTAGCTACCAACAGATTAAAACAAAAATTTGCTGCCACACTAATAGCAAGCATAGGTTGGCAGTTCCACTTAAAGTGCCTATATGGGCAGTATGAAGTATTTTTTTAAAAGCCCATGATTTTGTAATTCCAGTTTGCAATTTACAATGTTATTGGTACATTACTAAAAGACAAACTCTGTTCTTTTATTATTATCGTTATCATTAATGAAAGATAACTTCAGTATAGATTGAATGCAATAACCTTTTCAGTTTTCTGAAAAATACATCAATTGAAATAGCTCAACACATCTCAAGTTTGCTTTGAAAGTTGAGAATAGAATTCTCCTGTTCTGTTGTCTCAGTCACAAAATCCACAAGTAATACGGTTTTAAGGAGTTTGTCTCAACAGTTCAGCCATCATATTGGAGTCTTAACAAACCCCTAGCTCTTCTCCCTTCCTTCCCCACTCACCAATGTTTCCTTCAAACTCATTATCCTCCAGGAGGGGTCACTGCTGTGCACATTACTGGGGAGAATCTGGAGGGCTTTGGAGCAAATGCAACAGACCTCAGTTTATAAGCAGAAAGGCATTTTAGCCACGTCAGAAGAAAAACAACCAGTTTTACATGAAATTGTAGCTGAAGTGAACATATGGCATAGTTTCCTTATGCCTTTCCAAAAAACATTATGTTGATTATACCTTCAATTGTCCAATCTGGCATCTTTTCTGCAGCTTCTATGAGCTGTTAGTATTCTGTAAATATAGTTTGGGTATGCATTAAGCAGATTTTATGCATTATAATAAAAACTTTCGATAATACAATAAAATTTAATAAACGCTAATGCTTAGTTTAATTACAGCTCTGGTTTCCTGGAGCTGGTATTGCACAGGTTTTCTATTTCTCATTTATTTTATGTTCACATGTACTTAAAAACCATTGATAGTTTCCCTTCTGAAAGAAAAATTAACAGTGCTCATATTAAAGTCAGAATCATAAGGGAATTTCCCAGGATCCTTGTGCAGTGCTGAGAATCCTGGGAAGTAATGGGATGCAATACCTTTAAGAAGCTTATAGCAATTTCAGCAAGCCTCATTTGTCTGAAATAAACTACCCTTCTAATAAATCATTACTCATTATCTAAAGGCCTGTATGTTAATTTTCCTTAGTTCATCCAATTAGTGTGATTTTGTAACAAACATTTATAAAACTTAATTTTCAGATTGTGTCAGATAAGTGTCAAGAGACAGGGAATCTGTTTTGTTGAGAAAGTAGCCTGGGAGATTTTCTGGACCCTGACTGATCGTTTGTGCGGTACAAAGGCACAGGAATGAAAATTGGGTTCTATTGATTCTAATTAGGAAACATTAAATAAGATTTACCTAGAAACAGTGCTCATGGCTATTCAATTTTCTGAATGATGGTCCTTTTTAAACACAAACTAAATTTCTCTATCCCTTCATTCTAAGTGTCCTTTGATACAAGTAGTGTTTTTCCCTACGATGAAATGACTAGAATTTCATCCACTTTACTTTTTACCTTTTCTTGGTTATTTCCCTTAATATACAGAGTGTAATAACCTGCCCAAAGATTTCATTCTATATTGTCAGAAAAATTAAACCTGAAATTTTCCAAATATAATTAAAAATACATAATATGTCCCCACATCATCTGAAAACAACCAGTTTTCTAATGGAATAATATCTTCCTCATATTATAGGGTTGGGGGGAATAAAAAAAAAAACAAAGAAAAAAATGGACTGGACAACACAGGGTTCTTCAAAACCTAAACTTGAGCCTTAGTTTCTTGTGTTTTCTTCTATAAATGAGCTCCTGGTGACATCCATATTTATGATGATTTGAACTTCATGACTAAGAAAAGATGATAACGAATTTGGAAAAATCTACCTTTTATTCCTGTGACAGAGGGAGGATATTATAACTAAAGAAAATATCTAGGATATATACATTTTCCTTTATTTTAGGAAAAGTGTAAGTTTTCTGTAAACTGAAAAGAAATAAACAATGTTTATAAATGTTAATTGTGTTTAGGCTTTCAGCTAAGGCAGTAATAATCAAATATCCAGGTTTTTTCTGACCCATTCATATCTCCTTTAAAATCAATGTAAACCACACATGGAAAAGATGCTGAGGTTCTCACAGGCAATGAAAATTGGGCCAGCCAGAAATTATTCAGTTAGCAAGGCTTTACAACCCCTTCCATAAACTCTCACATGCCCCAAAGCAATAAAACACATTTGATGTGATGCTTTCCATTTGGCTCTGGTGTATTTTATGTAGGATTTTTTTAAACATATATCACAACTTTCAGATGCACAAATGTGAAAGAGAGAGACAAAAGAAGAGCTTAACAATTAATGAAAAGGATACTAGAACTAAAGAGACAAGTGCACATTTAAGGAGAGAAATATTTTAAAATGCTTTCTCATTCTGGTATTGGCTCTATTTGGAAAATGTGTGTGTGTGTGTGTGTGTGTATGTGTCAGGGAGGGAGGGAGAGAGAGAGAGAGAGAGAGAGAGAGAGTGTGTTTTCATGGGGATTTATTATATGGGGCAAATCAGCCTCTGTTTAATACATCTCACTGAGATGAGGTTATATATAATCAGTCATTTAGGCAGACAGAAGGACTATGACCTTTGCCCTTTTTAAAGGAATTAAGACAATTAATGACTTTGGTATCTATGCTTTTCATGAGCAGTCACCTCTAACCCACATTATATCATAGCTTTTATTCGTTTGCTTTTGAGCATTCCTTTAAAAATATTATAAATCTTAGCCCCCATGGTATAACAGTCTCGATATTGAAAACACATATATGGCAGCACTTCCTTTCTACCTATTTGGAAGAAATAATGTTTTTATAAGACACAGAGTCTCATTCTTCAGCAAGCAAACCAAGAATTGGTTTTATTCCATTTCATATTGATTGGCACAGTTTTTGATTGGGTCGTGTTAAGTTCTGCTTAGAAGAAGTATATTTTCAAAATGAATGTGAATACTTGTAAGCTAATGCCTTATTCACTGTTAGTTTAGGAAAACAGAATGTTTTATGGTTGAGAAAAAAGAGGATGATACTACTAGTGATGTTGTAGTGCTCTGGTCCGTTCCTGCAGATAACAAGATTGTCTCACATTTGCTGGTGGCTGAACCGGAGAAGATCTATGCCATGCCTGACCCTACTGTTCCAGACAGTGACATCAAAGCTCTCACTACCCTCTGTGACCTGGCTGACAGAGAATTGGTGGTCATCATTGGATGGGCTAAGCATATTCCAGGTACAATAACAGCAGCAAAAACACTGAATGAAAAAACGAAACCAGAACAAATCCTCACTTTTGACTTTTCCAACTCTTTTCAAAAACAAAAGAATCTTCTAGCCTTTAAAAAAAGATTGTGTGGTCTTCTGATTTATATATTTCTTTATGTTATTCAATAGGTATACATGTTCAAAATTTCCATTTGCAGACTTTTGATGATATGAGAAGAAAAAGGCCCCCGTGATTCTTTCAAAACCCATGCAATATCATGCAATTATTAATTTACAAAGTGACCTGTATTTGATAGCTTTTTAAAAAGATAAGTTATAAATGTTATGACATTTTTAAATGATTTTCTAATTAAGAACTTTTGCCATTTTGCTAAAATACCTTGATATATTTATGCCAACTTCATTTTATTGTGATTTAAAACCTTTTTTTCTGTTAAAAAGTTTGGTAGAATGCAACAAAAAAGGTAAATATCATTTAAAAATTTCCTTGACATAGGATTTATAGTCATTGAACCTAGCTGCTTTCTGATTCAAAAAAGGTTACTACTTTCTAGCAGTGGCTTGAATTTTACCCTCTTTCATTTTCTGGGCCATCTGTACTAAGCATATATTCTCTGTCTCTGTCTCTCTCCCCCTTCTCTCTTTCTCTCTCTTTCTTCCCCTTGTTTTCTCCCCCTCCTCCTGGACTCCCCGTGCACACACACATGCACACCGTTCTGATTTGCTGAAGAAATGTTTAGTTTCTACGGATATTACAATTTATGGACAAAATATTTAAAGACATCCTTAATTGGTAAAGAATTATATAAACATTTAATTTTTTCTTGGTGTTATTTGAGAATTAAAAATTGAAATTTCCCATATTTTCTAACATAAAGAGTATCCTGTCACCTCACTCAAAAAGCGTATAACTACAATTTCAGAGATAGTCAATGTTGGACCCAAATGATCTTTTTTTTCCCTTGAACTTTGTACCACAAATGGTTTATAAACAAGCTTTTGAATCATGAGCAATGTTTTTCTGGTACAGTTAACTTATTTCTGTCTCCTTAAACTAGTTTGTCTTTATGCTTTGAATGCTACAGTAATTTCTTTAATCAAATTGATGGAAGTCCCTTTCCCAGCCCACACTGAAACCAATTTATTGGTCATGATACGCCAGCTATGTTGCTAACAGTCGTAACGAACTGTCAGGCAATATCGCAGTGAAGCTAATTTGAAGTCATTAGGTGTGCAGCATTCAGGCAACAATTTGTTACAGTGGTTAGGAACACAGCTGACATTTCTGAATGGCTTTGTTCGGTGCAGTTCTAGATGAGCCCAAGCAAATTGTAGACTAATTTAAACATCACTCTGTATTATACCAGCTACTTTGTCTTACACTGTTTGCTAATAAAGCACCCCAAATTAAGTCAAAACTAGTTAAATAGGTGAGCTTGAGAGTGTGTTCTTCTTTGATCATACCACCTTCAGGATTATTAAATGTAGAGTCCACGTGAGATTTCAGGCACAAGATTGCTCAGGCATTTGTTTTAAAATTGCATATCTGTGGCTTTCATACAAGAAAGAAAGAGAAATTAGAAATTAGAAATTTGAATCTTTAAGTCATTGAAACCCCCATGACAAAAGAGAAACCTGTCAAATGCTGAACTATGGTTAATCACATAAGGCCTACATGTAAGATAATTTGGAAATGAGAGACAGTGAAGAATTTGGGGGCTTTTGGTTTTGTTGTTTTTTGTTTTTGCTTCTTTCTTTTTTTTTCCAACCAATAATCTTCATCGGCTATGCTGAGGTCAGAAGAAGGTAACATAACCATTTGGCTGTAGGCTCTATTGATATAATGCCAAAAAACCCCAAGAGTTCAATAGTTAGTAAACATTTATTAAGAGTCTGTTACGTACTCTACAGTGTTATCAATTTTGGGGATTCAGAAATATGTGAAAGATAGTTCCACTGAGTAAACATTGAAAAGTCAGTCAATTTAATGGAATAACCAAAATTAAATCCCTCATTTGTTGTTTTGTAGGCAGAGTTGGGGAAATCTTGTTCTTTCTATGTTAAGTGAAAAATAAGAATTAAAAAAAGTTTCTTTTTGTTTTCTGATGACCAAAAAATAAGCTTTTCAGAAAGCTTATACTCTACTGCAACAGTGGTATTAAACTTAATAGAAATGGACCACTTACTGGCTTAGAAAACCACAAATTAGCATTATTTGTGTTGTCTGGTATTAAAAAAATTTTTCTTCTTAAAAAATTTTCCAGTTACATTTTAATCTGGTTGAGGCTCTACTCCAACAGCTTGCGATTTTCATACTTCTGCTGTAAAGGGTTGGTGACAAAGAAGAATGGGGGTTGGAAATAGAGATTACATTAACTGTGAGTAAATGCTGCTGATTTTGAGCCAAAGACTGGTACTTGTAGAGAATTGTGAGGGTATTATTGATAGATTCGAGATTTATGATCTTCAACATCTCCAACGGTGTTTTTGCTATATTTCCAGGATGTCCTGAGTTATTGCTAAAGGGGTCATAAAATTTCAGGGTAACAAAACAAGAATTCCCTTTTAATTGAAAAATAAAGAAAGATATACTATTAGAACTCAGTGGGATTATAGACAAAAAGTAATTTAATTTTCTGGTTTTGAAAATTGAAAGCTCAAAGGGCCTAAGAGATTAAATGATTTTCCCAAAGTCACATGGTTGATGAATGTGAGAATAGGGCCTGTAACCTGGCTTTCTTGGCTCTTAATTCTAGAGCTTTTGTGTTATAGCGCAGTCATTGCTGAAACCCCATACCGTATATATAGTTTTCTTAGTTTCAGGAAGATGACTTTGAATTGAACAAGGGTCAGGTCTCATACTATAGTTCAAGTCACTGGTCAAGACCAGCAGCATATTAGGGGATGTTCAGGGAAATAATGTATTATAGAGATGTAAAAGTGAAAATGTGTTACATATTACACACATACAAATATTTATCCATATATCTTGATTAAAAAACAGAACTGTGATAATAATAGGGTAACACTCCCAATAACAGAAATAGATTCAGAATTTAAGTGTATTTGCACTTACTAGATTAGCTCAAAACTTAACTCTTAATTGTTTAATTTCCACTTAAGCTTTCTTAGTATAAAGTGCAAGATTGCTGCTGTAAGTTTTAGAAAATTGCAAACTCCATCTTTTTTTCTTCTTCTCCTCCTATCTTGGTTTCATAATTGGTGGCTCAATTGAAAATTAAGCTCATCTCCAAAGGTAAATTCTAGCACCTTTCTCAACTCTGAGACATACCCTCCACAGTTTGATTTTGCCAAATAAAAGTAAAGAAATGAATAAAAGACTATAGTGGAAGGAATGACTTTTATCACTCCATAGAATTAGTTGACTTGCGTTAATAAATCAAATAAATGGAAAGTGTGTTGTTATGAAACATGACCATGCCTTATCTCAAGAAGAAAAAGATCAAAATGGCATTAGGAAATGCTTGACTTTAGTTAGAGGAGTGTAAGGGCACAAGAACAGATGATGGTGCCTTAATAGCCCTTCTTAAGAATGACAGGGCCCCGCCATTAGCATCCTTTTATATCCTTGGAAAATTGCTCATGCCTCGCTTTTCTGGTTCCTATCTGCCTGACTCTTTTTTTTATTTCTCTTTCAATTTCATCCGCGCTCGGATAAGCGCATGCTAACACAATATGATTGAGCTGTAAAATGGAACGCTGTCGCCTCTAATCTCTTTTATGTAGATATGGAGGTACTTGCACACTGCACTTCATTCTCTTTCCATTGTTGGCCTTTTGAGAATGGGCTGCCTAGTAATGGAGGCTCAGTCAAATATTAGAGCTAGGTTTCACAGGGTGTGATAAGAAGATTATCGGCCCAGCAGTCAGATCTATTATTGTTCTTTGTGCCAGATTAAAATATTCTTATGTACTGTAACTTCGTTAGCAGAATGCTGAAGGTGCTTAGTCAGATGCTGATGCTGCTTCATGGGATGTTTGGAAAGACATCACCCATATTAGCTGACCTATATAAGTGGCTTATATATATTTATGGATCCTGCTCTATACCTTTCTTGAAAATAATATTAGGTATCAGAGAAACAAACAATTCACGTGGGAAATTTTTTCCTTTCCATTCTTTCAAGAGTTGCAGGGTCATGTGTCTTTTTTTTTTGACTGACAAATTAAACAATCTATTGTCCAGTAAAGGGTAGAAGTCTGATTAGTACTTGTGAATACTTGCTCACCATTCTTATAATATAACTATATCTCTGATTTAGATTTAGAGGGAGGGAGAAGATTATTTTACAATATCTGCTTCTCTGTAGTAGAGTCCAGAAATATCCAGGGTTATTTCAAAATATATCATTGCACTAAATATTCTTGTAGAAAAATCAACTTTGTCCACTTTGCATGAAAATAAATGTGGCAGAAACAGTAAATTATCGGATTCTTTCCAAAAGTAGTTGGTTAGCTTCCCATCGTAAATACTCAGACTTGAACAGAAATTCCAAAGCTGTTGAAAAACTATGGGTAAAAATTTGTGCTACACCAGGGTATAAGTTCTGATGGAGCAAATCCAGGAATGTTTTGAATATTTTAGTGCTAATGTTAATGTTTTATGAAACATTATTGCTTCAGCACACTCTCTGTAGAGCACAATATTTAAGGTTTCCTTTCTAAAGCAGCTCTCCTGGGTACAGTTGAACATTCTAAAACTGAACAAGAACATGATTTGCTGCAGAGTTGTCATTTTTTAAAATGCCCTTTCCTCATCATGAACTTCTGGTAGCACCACTCTGTGTGATAATGACATGTAGAAAAAACAGAAAGAATGTGGTGGAAATAATCACTTGGAATGTTTTCAGCAGTATACATCGAATCAAAGGGTATTTGCCCATGTATGTGTGTGATAGGAATAGTGTTATGTTAGTTTGTATACTAAACAGTGAATGTGGTGCAATATAGATTCACTGAGTAGGTATTCAGAAAATGCTTGATTAAACACATGTACTTGGCAAAGAAGCCGTTGTTTATATTTTTATATGTTTTATATTTTTATATATTTATACATTTTATATATTCATATTTTTCTTTTCTATGTCCTATGTGAAATTTTATATAACAATTGATTTATGCATAGTTGGAAATTAAAGTAACACTAGGTTCTCCATCTTCTCATAAAGGTTTTCCTTCTCTGTGTGGAACTTGTTCTAGTTTAAGTCTATATATGTACCTTCAATTTAAAAGTAGAAAAGAGATTTAACATGCAGCATTCCATACCTTCATTAACTAAATTTAATTATCAGGCCAGTTCACAGTACTTGTTAAGTCGTGTTCAATCAAGGTGGTAGAATGCAAACTCCTTGAAGTTGTGCTTTTATTTTTTTGTTGGATCTCTAGTGCTCAACAGAGTTCCTTGCACCTAGATTTTTTTTTAATTGAATCAAATGATTGGATTATGATCCTTAAGATGTTTTATTTAGCTCTACATCAGTTATTTGAGTAGTGTTATGATTGCCAAAACCACCAGTTCTTTCCTATCTTTCTCTCTCCTTTCCCCTCCCGCCTCCTATTTCTCTCCCCACATGAACAAATCAGTGGTAGCCATACAGATTTAAAACCAATACTTTTTTCCCCCTTTCTTTTGCCTTGGTCATACCATCTACAAAATGTAATTGTTTTCTATCATGGTTAACTACCTCTCAGGACTATTTCATGAAGTTAAATGAACATTATGTCCTTGGAGAAAAGTATTATATGAAAGCCAGCCCAATTTATTTTAGGCTTGTACATTTAAATCACAAATCAAAATACTTTTGCCATATTTAGAAGAATTGAGGCAACCTTTTTTATGATACTTAAGGCCAGCTTTCACAGATTACAGTGTTTCCTTTCCCTCTTTACTCCTTATTGACCCTCTCTTCAACCCTAATCTCTCCCTCCCATGGTCTAGTTGCACTTTCTCCCCTGCATCCCCCTTTATCTGCCTCAACCAATCTCCAAATGAATGCATGTCTATCATGGCCTTGGCGTTGACACTCTGGATATATTGATTAATAGTTGCCCTAAGCTCCTTTTAGCAAATCAAATTTTCACTTTTAGCAAGGATTTCGCCTCTGATTTATTCAGCAAAGTGAAATGCACTAAATTGACTTTGACATTCAGGGAAAATGGCTGAAAAACAAAGAGGACAGAAAAGAGATATAAATTGTGTGGCAGCTGGAGACTTCAAGCATCAGAGAAACATTTTTCTATATAATATAGGATAATTTGAAAATACACAGTTTAAACAGTGGAGAGATGTTTTCTTCACAAAATACTCTTGTGATTTATTTTGGTAATAGGTGTGGGTGGTAAGCTTTCTGTAGTCAAGCACATAACTGCTGTTACTAACCATTGCATTGTGTTTGGAAATATTTGCTAAGAGGGCAAATATCAGACACTCTTCCTTATAAAACAATTCTGATTACTTTAAAAAACCAAGTTGTACAATATAGGATCTTCAAATCAAAAATATACTGATGCATTTTTTTTGTCTTTTTTTAAAAAGCAATTAATACTTGACCTGTTTTGTTTTCTTGAACAGCACCTCAAATTATTCCCCATCTCAAACCCCAGAATTTAAAAAAAAGTAAATCTTTCAGACTTTTGTTTACTTATATCCGACTGATGACTAATCCTACTTACCTCCTTGTCAGGTCAAGTTCTAAAGAATAAGTCATACTTTGGAATTGAGGTGTACAATCATGGTTTTCATATGCAAGAAATAAATGAGTAGTGTGAGTGAAGATTTGAGAGGGAAGGTAATATTCAGGTCACCACATGCTACAAGTCAAATGGGGAAAAGAGTTAAAATATTACAAAATCTAGGCTGAATGTGAAGGGATATTTCCTGACATTGACACCTGTTTGGCTATTAATGTTTAATCTGCTGAAATATTATACAAGTAGAGGAAGAAGGGAGAGGGAGATTCCTCTCTATTTGAATATTATCACTTTGAAAGTGTGCCATAGGACAGATCCTAAAGGGTGCTAAAAAATAATCAGCTTCTATTTCAATTTCTTATTTTGAGGCTATTTTCTGTTTCATAAGAGAGCCAATGTGGCATAATGGGTAGACAGACAGCCTTGGAGTCAGGAACACCTGGTTTCAAGGTCTACCTCTCACATATATTGGATTTATGGTGCTTGATAAGTCACTTAACCTCTAAGGTGCCAATTTGCATTGGTAGAGGGATTTTTCCTTACCAGGAAGTTCTGCATGCCAGTAAAATCACAGGTCCTGTCACTACTCTTATTCTTTATACATGATATAGACTCATTGGTTGGTGCCCATTATATCTGAAAAATAACTGTATTTTGATGCATCTATTTATTCTAAATTCCCAAGTGGCATCCATTATAGTTTTGTAAGATCTAACAATAAAGATACATCAGCTGGTCCTAATGTGCTACATAATTTGTAAGAGAAGCTTCAGGATGACAACATTTGCGATAGGCAGCTACAGGATGTCATTCTGCCTGGCATTATGTAGGCGACTATATGAATGCTTACAGTTTTCTTATCTAGCATAAAAAGTCACCTCATTAACCAAGTGAGCCCAAATATATTCTCACCGCCTCTTTCTTTGAAAATTTTTTTATTACCCTATTTTTTTCATTTTCAACAAATCTAATATGAAAGCTTTAGCATAAAGTGACCTCAGAATTGACCCAGAACTATACAAGTACTAGTATTTTTGCAAATCAGCACTTGCAAATAGCATTTGGAGTGCTGTACCAGATATGCCAGGGTATTCCAGGAATTTATCGGCATATATTTTCCTTAAAATCAAGCTGTTTTCCCCTAATTCAGGGCAATTTCCAACCATCTTAAATGACTCTTCATTAGGAGAATACTATAAAATAACCATTTAACTTGCTGAAATCATCTTTAATGACTAAACAGTTTACGCTGTGCAGTATATAAATCTAGGAGCTCCACTAGTTGCTAGCCTAACCTGAAATCTCTCTTTTAAAATAGAAGACTTTTATAAGGGAAAAAACCAAGGCTATAGATTTTACTAAGAGACAGCCAACAGCCTGATATTGCTCTGTAAGAGCTCTTTTCTTTCTAGTCAGACTCTGGGAAGAGCCTTATAAGCATCCAAACTTTGAAACACTTCAGGATTCTTTTTTTTAAATTCTAATTTCATACTTCACTGTCTTGTATTCCATTGTTCCCTAAGAGGAAGAAAAGAGTACCCTTAAGTTTTAAAGCACATTGAAATTTACTGGAAAAGTATTGAAATAGTGCTTAAAAATCGTAATTAATGGTAAAATAGTCAAAAAATCTCCTTTTCCATTGTGCTCTTTTCTGCAGATTCTTCATTTGATACAAAAACACTTGCCTGTCTACAATTTTACTTAAATTTACTTCAATTACTACTGTTCCTCTTCTGTCTTCTCCGTCCAAGATCCTTCAAGGTTCAGTCTAAACTGGACCTTCTCTATTAAGTTTTCCTTGTTTACTGAAGCCAGAAATGATCGGGTTATTTTAAAGCATTTCTTAAGTGCTTACTAGGTTCCAGGCACTGTACTAAGTCCTTTACAAATATTTTCCTCTTTGATCCTCAGTCCAACCCATGTGAGGTAGTTGCTAACATTCTTCCCATTTTACAGTTGAGGAAGCCGAGGCAACCAAAGATTAAGTGACTTTTCCAGGGTTATACAACTAATAAGTATCTAAGAATGGATTTGAAATCAGTTTCCTGACTCCATGCTCACTACCCTGTTCACTTTGCCCTCTAATTGTTGGCATTCACCCTATGATTTGTGTATGAGAAATCATATAAGAATTTAACAACAAGATTGACCAAAATAGCATTTATGTAGTAATAGTGAGAGATAACCACTGGATCCCCTACATGCTCTATTAGTATAAGTTCTAGAGAGAAACCCTGAGGAAGTAGTGTGGATCTATCTGTAGACCAATGTAGACAAGGGTAACACAGGATGAGGAGATATGGATGATTTGTGTACTTCTGCCATTGAAGTACCCATATCCATGAAGTGTCATATATATCCAGTATGGGCAGCTATTGTGTTTGTGGAATAAATGTTTAAATGAACTGTCATTAGCCATTGTAATCCTAAAAAAAGGAAGTTCCATTAACCACCTGTCATACGTCCCATAAAAGTGGATGTCAATATATGTTGGTTAGGAAGTCAAATTTTATAACTATGGATTGCTGATCTTATAAAATCCACTTAGATTTAGAGCAAAAATGTTGTATTCCTACATGACTAGGTCAGCAGCACAGCCTGGGCTTGTTTCTCGAAGTCATCTGAGCCCAATTAAATACTGTAATTCCATGGGTGTCTCCAAAGAGCTGCTACTTTCTCTCTGAATGAAGTAGACTTCACACCTGTTTAACCTACATTAGGGAAGGATTAATTACCTGAAGTGCAGAGCTCCTTTATCAAGTCAGCACGTTTGAGGCAGGGCACATGGTGGCCAGATGAAGAGAAAAAAGAGGGAAAAGGAGCATCTGGATGCTCATGGCAAGACTGACTCCTTTTAAATATATGAAGTCAGCATTTGTAAATAAGATCAGGCTGTTGTTATTAGTCTGATTGACTTGTATCACACTCTAGCCCATTTATTTTATTTCTCTACTATTAATTTTCCTGTTTTTTAAGTTCATGAGAAGAAAGAACTGTATCTTTTGTTTATTTAATTCAATAGCTAAGGGCTAAGTATTTGAAGGTGTTTATTCTGGATGCTGAACATTTCGGTTATTAGAATTATATTGCAGGAAGATTACTTTGGATGCCCATGGAGCACCACTTAGGAATAGGGAGATAGGTATGGGAGAACTCTTTGAGATACCTATTGAAGCTTAGCTCTGTCCTCTAAAGCTAGCTTGTCAGGACTTGGGAGAGCTTGTGTTCCACTGGAACAATTTCAAAATCCCTTGATTATCTCCAATCCTTGAAAGGCCACTTCTAATAAAATTCCATGTTAAAAGATACAAATATAAAGTATTAAATTTGGGATCAAAAACTCTACTTCACAAGTATGGAGGAAAGGAGAATGGAAGTGGGACAGCTAGACTGAAGTTATTCAGATACATATATGTAAATAATATTCTATTATAAATTCAGTGTGATTCAACAGTGTCATGTGGTAGCCATATGACAGCTGATGATTTCATATGATAGCCATGAAGGCAGTATTTGACTGCCTCCGAAGAGCTGTAGTATCCAGGACCAGGTAGGGGAAAGTCCAACATGTGACCTTTCCTGGTCAGACCACCACCTTTATTTCACCATGTTCCTTTTTGAAGTACCAGATTTTAGAAAGGACACTGATAAGTGCAAAACTGTCCAGAAGAGAGCAAGAAGGATGGTGAAGGGTATTAAAGATTGGTGGGAGCTGGTTATCTACAAGTCTTTGAAAGATTGTCTTGTAGAAGAGGGACTAGCATTGTTCTACTTGATCTCAGAAGACAAAACTGGAGCAGTTAAATGTGCGTTAATATTTCTTAACTACATTCTTCCACGTTAACCATTTGTGGAAAAGGGAATCATTGTTCTTAGTTTTTCAGACTTGATATATATATAAAATCAAATTTGTCATCTTCTCCTTCTAACTAACCTATTTTGATTGATGACACTGTCTTTTCCCAAATTACAAAGCCCTTGATCTTCTCCCTTACTCTCCTTATACAATCACCTGTCAGTCCTGCAATAGCAGTTACGTTGTTTTCTTCGTTTATGCTCTTAATTACCCAACCCTGCTTCGGGCTTTTAATACCTCTCCCCTGGTTCACTTTGATACCCTAACTAGTTTCTCAGTCTCTACATGCCACCTCTCTCTCTACCAATGCCTCATTCATAGTACAGTGCAGATCTGATTTAAAATAAAATTTTAAAACACAAGTGGTTCCTCATTATCTACCAAGTAAAATCTCTGTCCAGACAGACAGAGAATGGTTCCAGCTTTCCTTTTCAGCTGTATTTTTTGGCACTTCACTAAAATATCAATAATCTTCAGGCAAATTTGGCTACTCATTTTCCCTTGCCATCTCCTGAATTCCTGCTTTAAGGTTGAGAACTGTCTTCCCCTCTATATCCAATCTCTGTCTACTGAAATCCTTTAACTCCTTCAAAGCCTAAAGTTAACTGTCTTCTGTAATATCTTCTGAGCTAGAAATTCTCTGTTTCTCAGTCTCTCATGCCAAGACTGTTTTTCCTCACTTATGACTCATTCCTTTTCTGACTTTTTCCACAAATGTTCTTATACATGTCTTTTCTCTTTTAAGCTGTTAAGTTCCTGATGGACAGAGAGGCCTTTATTTTTCATTTTCCTGTCTGCAGTGCTTAGCTCAGCAGCCATGTACCCTCACTGGATCTTAAATTTAGGGATGGGAGGCACTTTAGGGGTCAGCTAATCCCACCGCCTTCATTTTACAAATTAGGAAATTACAAACTAGAGAAACTAAGTGACTTTCCCAAAGTCACATGGGTAGTATGTGGTAGCCTGGGACTCATACCCAAATCCTCTGTCTCCAAATCCAACTCTTTCCACTGTGCTGCATTGCTTAATAAATGTTTATTGAACTGACTTTCTTCATTCTGTCCATGTTTGTGCCCTCTTATCAAGGGTAGGTTGTAATGTTATAACATCTGGAGTCAACCTTTACTAAAACTCAAAACCTCAATGTAATTTTATGTAGTCAGAGTTGAATTGCTATTACTTAATTAGAATTTGGCCACGCATGAAAATATTTTTGTATGAATGAACAAATATTTTTTTGGCCTGCAGAGCCCAAATTATGAAAATTTTTTAGATAGTTGAATATGGTAATTAGCTCTGAATCCAGCTTAGCTTTTCATCAGACACTCTGTAATATCCAGTACCCACATGAAAGTACATTATATTGTCCTTTTTTTAACAAATTAAAACCAAAGGTGATGATTATAGATTATCCTAAGTTTTTGTCCTTAAAAAAATCTATGATACTATTAGAACTGGTATGAATAGAAAATTATTTTTAGTATATTAGCCACATATTATTGAGTTCTGCTAAAGTTTTTTTTTTTTAATTCATTCCATGTAATAACCTTTTCTCCCCCCAGCTAATTGCAAAGAATTATACTTGGAGTGCTCTAAAAAAGGTGAACTATCATAACCAAATTTTCTGAATAGATTTTTTTCTTTTGTCAGTTGTGTGCTACTATATACCCATCTATCCTTGTGGTTCATTATTTCTTTAGCAATATTTCTGAGCTTATTTACTTGCCTATCTCTATTAATTCAGTTATATATTTTTTTGTTTGTTTTGTAAATTGGATTTCAGGTAGTTGGTTTATTATAGAAACCTAACATGTCTGTGAACTGAAAGCCTATTTTTTGCATCTCAGAATAACTTTGTTTGAGGGGAATATCAAGATTTCTGTTTTTAAAACAAGTTGTTCTTCTGTTACTGTTGTGATGTCTCCTGGGCACTGGCTGATTATTAGCTGTACCTGTTTTTTGGTTTTCTCAACTTCACATGACACCTACTGCTGGTAACTTTTATCAGTTCGCTGCTATAACAATACATGCAGAGTTGGTATAGGCTTGATGTTGCATCCATACTTTCCTTGTTATCCTCTTATCAAGCTCTTAGCATCCCTTTGTTTATTTGAGGCGACAGGAAGACTGTGTAAAAGGCTGCTTAGTCAGGGATATCAGCCTTGTTGGCAGGGGAGTGATTGCCAGTTGAAAAACAAGGCATTATTGCTCATTTTTTCCCTCTTATTAGTTTGATTACATTTGCAAATCAAATCAATCCATCAGACATGATCAGGCCTCGTCCGCATTTTAAGGAATAGTAATCTCCGTCTAATAAGATGCAAATGTGTCACATCGGTAAGTAACCAATAAATCATCGTCTTGTCTTTGGCAATCATTAAATATCAGAACCAACAGTCAATTTTTAGTATTTTCAATTTGCGATATGCCGCTGGAATATAAAGATAGATGGACGTAATTACACAAACCAAACACTATTTCAGTTCATTCTAGACAGCAAATTTAGTGGAAGGTATAACTGGCTTGTCATCACACTACATTATTCCTAGCGGTTCATGCAAAGTTCACAGACAAGCTTCAAATGGACATTCCTTTTTTTTTTTAACTTCTAACATCTCTATGCCAACAACAAAACTTTGAGGTCAGGAGAACTTCTGCTCTATTAATGTGACAAGAAGCCCATGTCCAAGCAAACCCTCACCATCTGTTTTATAGATCATAGGCTATGCCATCTTCTGACTTCTACAATAAAATGGAAATTCCAGCCACTCTTCACGTGGGGACTTGTCCCATTCCCATGTCTTTCACTTGAACAGTTCTTAGCTTTCCATCAGGAGAATCAAAAAAAAAAGTCTGTCGAGTCATTTTTGGTTTCTTTTATGCCTCCCTACATTTGGTACTTTTTTGTTATGCTTTGTTTTATTTTGTAGCTGACAAAGTGATTTCTTCTTGCTTATCTTGTATTTATTTCTATGTGTTGTTAGGTCCCCCAAAAAAGACTTTACGTGCAAGTACAAAATGCTATGTTTCAAATTACGTAGGTTGATTTTTTGATTTGAGGTTTGAAGGAACTTGATAATAATTATTTTCCTTTGTTATTGATGGTTTGTGTTATATTGCATTTCATTTATAAATATTAGGGAGAATTGTAGCACTAGAATTGAAATATAAGGACACATTTTCTTCAGTCTCATCTTTTTTCCCCTAGGATTGTACATTCTACCTTCCTGTTTCATTCTACCTATTTCACAATCTTTTTTTTTAATTAATTCAAAATTATTCCAAAATGAATATAACTATATCTCCTTCTTTATCATCCATTCCTAACTCAGTTCTGAATAGGTCATAATTTTTATTTTATTTTCCTTTGTTGTTGTTCAGTTGTTCCAGTTGGGTCTGACTCTTCATGAGTTCATTTGGGAGGGTTTCTTGGGAAAAGTACTGGAGTGTTTTGCCATTTCTTCAGCTCATTTGACAGATGAGGAAACTAAAACATACAGTATTAAGTGACTTGCCCAGGGTCACACAGCTAATAAGTGTCTGTCAAATTTGTATTCTTGTCTTCCTGATTCCAAACCCAGCATTCTGTCCACTGTGCCACTTAACTGCCCCTTTACTTTTCTTTTCCATATATATATTCTCACACACAAAGCCTTCTTGATAGTACCTCTTTTCTGACATGTTTCCATGCCAAAGAAATCTAACAAAAATATTTATTTGCATATCCTTTTGTATTATACAGGAGTTGGATCTGTAGTCAGAAAAACTGGGTTCAAATCTTGATCTGCTACTTAATACCTGTGTGACCTTGTACAAGTCCTTGCTTTTTTCAGATCCTCAGCTTCCTTATCTGCAGAGTGGAGTTGGACAAAATAATTCCTAAGGGCCTTTGTGGCTTTAAATCTATGATCCCTCATTAGGGGTCATAACTTAACAGTTATTACCCATTCTCCATTATTAGAAACCAATGCGGTAGATTGAAGGCTTTTGCTTGGACCCTCATTGCTTTTGACTCATTAATTTCTTTTGTTTACACTGACAAAAGTAAACCTCATAGGATTTCTACTAATGAAACCAGGTTCTGAAAAGGGAAATCCTATAGCATACGCTGCAGGAATCGGGAAAATTTTTTTTCTTTTATTAAGTGCTTACTTTGTGCCTAGCACTGTGCCATACCCTAGGAGAAATGTACCTTGCAAAATATACCTACCTTTATTTATTATCCTTCCTTCTCAGCTAGCAGACCTCTGGACATACCTTTCATAACTCAGTATAAGATAAGTTTGTCTCAGTGACCATGGAATTGATGGGTGATGTCTTCCTCATTGTTACTGAGAAAATGACTTGGTCTGGAAATAGGGGTGGTGTTTTCTATGGTCACTGTGGATTAGCTTATTAAATACCACAGATGCCTATTGTATGCATTCCACATTCCAAACGTATTGGCAGATTGAAATACATAATCACCTTATTAAAACAACTCTTCCTGCGGATTGGCCACATTTCAAATGTTACTCTCCTCTGCCCTATACTCTCTGTCTAAGCTAGTAGGTTTCCAGCACATTTTCCTCTCTCCAAAACAGTATACTACTACAATCCTTCCTGACATAGGCCTCAAAAATGCAGACCTGGTCTCTCCATGTGATTGCTATACTACCCGTATATCTTATCCAAGGAACCCCATATGCATCAGCAATTGCCAGAGACCCCTGTGAGGTACAGCTGATGAAAACCATATAGCGTGTTCTTTGAAGCTCAGTACCAGCACCTTATGCTCTGCTTAACCGATTTACATACCACCATGGTATGTTTAATTTGCTTTTTCATCAAATCAATAATGGGTCTAATTGAAAAAATTGGCAGTACTACATACAACCTAACTACTGCTCTCAATGTTTGCAGGCTATCAGGAATGTTACACAGCTCTGTGGCAGACACCTGTGTTATTGGTGTGCCTCTGTTAGTAATGCTTACAAAAACAAACATTAATACAGGTGGAGCATCTGCACCAATTGATCACTATGCTATGAGAATTAATCACCTGGCATTCAGCTTGGAGAATATAATTTACATCTTTAATGTATGAAATGTACTATCGCACACACTTACACCATACAGGTAGGGTGATGTCAACAATCTTGCATGTTAAGCTTCATTTGAAATATCAGCATCCATTGAAATGAATTCTGGTTTTATATTTAGGCCAGACACTCTGTATCTCAGTCAACATTGAATTAAACTTTTTTTAAAAAATTAGATTTGAAGCTGTTTTTCGAACAAGGGTCAGAAACATTTGCATATGCATTTATTGCAACCCAAGTGGGGAAAGCTTGGTCCTGAAAAACTTACCTTCAAAGATCCTACAATGGATTACATTGAAATGACATGCCATCTTCTCATCTGCGGCCAGAATGGATTTTTAGTCATATTCCAAATACCTTGTAGGTAGTCTAGGTCAGACTATCTTTTTCTGAGTAATCGTTTCAGTTTTGTTTTGTTTTCAAGAGTTCACTTAGTGACTGCAGTAGGTACTATGGATGCAAAACTAAAATTCTGCCCTCAAGAGGCTGATCTTCTATTGGAGGCTGGTGATATATAAAATGCTACTCAAATAATTCCCAGTACAAATTAAGAAGTGATAGGGATACAGGAGAGATTCTAGACATAGCATTCCAGGAAAATTTGATAGTTGGAACAGGTGAAGGTTTTGGTGGATGTGGGAAGGTAAAGAGGGAATAGGGTCAGTTTTGAGCAATGACATTCCTGGGGACATAGTACTTGAGTTGAACCTTAAAGGAAGAAAAGGAAAGATAATTTTTTTATGGAATTCTCAAGTCTGTGGTGAAGCCAGTATACCACTCTGGTCAACCTTTGACAACATTCCCTTGCTGAGTTTGTGGGTTTCCTACTACAATGAGATATTGGGGTTTTCTCAGATCTAAAGTTAGGGAATGAAAGGAAATCATTTTTTTCTAGTCTGTTTATCAAGCAGTGATAAAATACAGATCCAGGGAACAACTTTAGTCAGATTATTATCACCATCATCCATATTATCAATGAGCATTCATTTAGGAATCAAAAGATGTTTAGGCTGATTCTAGATAGGCTAAATCATCTACACTCATGAGGCTTCTGAACTTACTGTGCAATTTAACAAACCTAATAAATGAACAAATAAATAGATATGATAGCCATACCCCTGAGAAAAAGCCCAAGTTTCACAAGCACTATCAATAGCAGCTCGATCAATAAATACTTATCGAGCCATCCCTCAGTACATGGGCACCTCCTACCTCCTGGAGCTAAACAGCCAGCTTATCTCAGGGATAGTAGACCCTGTAAAGTAACAATGACACATCTGAAGTAACAGCTTTGCTGGGAAATTTCTTAGGAATTTTTATGATGTGGCTAATTACATATTTATATATAATGGCTCTGATGGAGCCATTACAGTCCATTGGGTAAGCAATATGTGTTTTAACAAATATATAAATATGTATTTATTCAACAGAGCATATAAGCTTTTTCCCGTTCTTCTTAACCACTGACTCAGTAATGTGTTTTTTAAGTATAAATATAGAAGTGATAAATGTTCTAGGCTATCAAGGGAAATACACTCTGTATTTTTAGAAGTAATTTGAAAATTCCATATGGTTTCTTTGTATATGTGGTTTTTAAAAGTTTGCTTGAATGTACTAGAGCAGAATGACTCCAAAGATGTCAGCATTAATTTGGAAATTCTCAGTTATTGGTGGATATATTTTGTCATAACCTTGAAGTTCATTGATTTAAATTATACGGGAAGTTAATAAAATGTAATTTGTTATTTCATTTTCACAAATTATTCAAACATCACTTATCTACTTACATGACATTCATATCCCTCTTTTCATGTCGCATTAATGTTGTCTAGTTTTTAAAATAATTTCACACTCATTTTAAAAAGGGGGAAAAGTCCTCCTGAAGGCATTGTATACCATGAAAACAGCACAGATTCTGCTTTACAGAGAACCTGAGTTCAGATTCTACTAATAACTCTTGGTAGATTGCATCTGTCAGATGCTATAATACCTGTGTATATGTTATAAAAAGAGAGACAGGTGTGTGTGTGTGTGTGTGTATATGTATGTATGTCTATGTATGCCTTCCTTACCCTCAGTTCCCTCATCTCTGAATGGAGTTAGACTAGAAGGTATCTTCTCTATGTTCCCATTTTCCTATCTATTTTGTACAGTGTCAAAACAAGTGTATGACATATATTGGGCACAAATTTCTCAGTGATGAAAAGTTTGTTCTGTGCAAATCCAGTAACAGCTCATTTTTTCTAGTAATTTCAAATAGTTTATATGTGAGCAAAAGTCACTAAAGAAAAAGAAATCTTATGAGCAGTTAAAAATAGATGCCCCAGTGCCTGTGTACAAAAGCTGATACACTTTCTTCCTAGGAGAGCCCCTTGACCCTCTGGGAGACTCGATTCATTTATATTTCAGACCTCATTCTAACTTGATGACATAAGTGCCCCTTGCCATCATAGAACATAACCTGGATTTGGAGTCAGATGGCATGGTTTTAATCCTGCCTCTAAACCACCTAAGCTACTGGAACTCATTTCCTCTTCTGCAAAATTAGATAATTTGGATTATATGACCATTAAGGTCCTTTCCCCCTTTAAATCTGTGGGGTGGTGGTTAGAAAATAAGCAGTTACATATCTACTACTCCATGCCAGGCACTGTGCCAAAGCATTTTACAAGTGTTATCTTATTTGATCCTCATAACAACCCTGCCAAGTAAGTGCTCTTTTTAGCCACATTTTATGGATGGAGGAAACTGAGGCAAACAGAGGTTAAGTGGCTTGCCCAGGGTCACTTAGCTACAAAGTATGTCAGGCCAGAATGGAACCCGGGTCTTCCTGACTTCAGGCCCAGTGCTCTATCAGCTGCATCACGTAGCTTCCTCTATGACATTAGTAAGGAATGAAGCATGATGGAGTGGATAAAGCCTCGATGTTCTTCCTCAGATGTGTATTAGCCAGTGAATGTGGACAAGTCACATAACCTTGGTTTCCTTCTTTGTAAAATGGGGATAATGATAGCATGTGCTCCAAAGTGGTGTTGTGAGGATAAGATGAGATCATACGTGTAAATCAGTTTGTTAACCTTTAATAATGAGCAGTTGTAGATTGCTTCATAATCTTAGGTAAACATGGAAGTTTATAATACTAACCCTCAGTCATGAAGAAAAGATTGAATTATCTCCTATATATTTTATTTCAGATGACAAGAAAGCATTCAGTATAGTCCTGAAAGATTTTAACCAAAAAAATATTTTTTAAATGTTATTTCACTTAAAAAAAGGTAAGCTTTGCTTTCATCAAAAATTTATTTGAATGAAACAGCTCATCTCCTGAGGCCATCCAGTTGATAAATAAGTCAAATTTTGTCTTTATTTAACTCTTAGGGTATAATGAAAACAATGATTGTATCTATTGTTATATTTCTTTTGTTATGAAATAGTTCAGCGTTCTTTTTGTTACTCATTTATATGTAATTTTTCATCTGAATTAAACATCTTATGATATGGAACTCTTTTTATATAAAGGTTACTCTTTCTATTGGAGGTATCTTCATCTTTTTTCTTTTATATAAAAATTCACCATTTTACCTTTACCTCTGGCCATTTTGTAAGTACCCAATGCTGATGCTTTGTGAAAGTTTCACATAGCCCTAAAAGCACCAGACAATTAGGAGATAAATAGAGGGAAAAATGGAGTATTTTTTTTCTGATTAACATGACTGAGAGAATACCCAACAAATCTAAATGTAGCTTGTTAGTCAAGCAACAGAGATGTAAAAGAATGACAATAATGAAATTTAACTGCCTTGTGTTTTCATGCCAAAATTTTAATGGTAAGTCACCGAGAGGCAACAATTAAACATTAATATTGGGATAATAAAATAAGATTAGATACTGCCCTGGCATCCTGATAGCAACTGAATATGTGCTGCCAATGCACTGTTCCAAGTTTAGGGTCCAAGGAAACATTGCTTTTCCTAAACTGTCAGGAGCTAGGAGAGACATAGAAGCAAAGTCCTTACAAAGCTCAGGGAAGAAAGAGATTCCTTGGATGAATCTGGTTTTTTCCCATCCCTGTACTCCACCATTAGTTGCCAGAGACTTAGGGAAAGTTTAGGAAAATTCTATAATCATAAATATTTGTATAATTTCACTAATGAAATGTTTTGGAAACTCGGGTATCAAATGGAATTCTAGAGCTACCTTTGCAATTAAGGGATAAGCTTAGACCTAGGAACTGAGTTGTAGCCTCTAAGGTGCAAACGTATGCAGCAGATATGGAGCCAGATTCCCAGTTTTTTTTCCTCTGCTTAGGAAGTAGTTACTTTCCCTGTAAAGGGGATTTCCAGTCGATTCTTTCCCTATGTTCTCTTATTCTCTATTATTTCAGGAGTCTGTTTGGAGTTTACACTGAGGCAGAGTTTTGCTATTTACCAACGTTTTTGTGTCTAGATTCCACTGAACACGAAACTTTTTCACCTTATCTTACTATTCTTATTTCCCAGAGAGTTATTGCTACCTTGGTAAATGAACCTTGAAATCAAGTCACATTGTATCTAAGCAAAATATGTTTATTCATCTCCTACTGTGTCCAGGGCTCTGCAAAATCCAAAGGTATTCTAAGGAGGACAAATGATTTTTAAGAATATCCCTGGTCTTGAAGAGGCTTGCATTTTCATTTAGATAAGACAAAAATATGAAATGTTAAATTGCACACTTTTACAATGAGACTTTAAGACAATCATGAGAGACAGTATGAAACTTTATTGAGGAAAAGAAGCAGTAACTGTTTATTATGTTATTATTATCATGTTTCCACCCCCATCCCCTTTTATTTCTGCTTTAACAAGGCTTAGTGAATAGTGAACTAGCTTTCAAACCAAGAAGACCTGACTTTCAATTTTAGCCTTTGTCCCATACTGGCTCTATGTTCCTAAGAGAATTAACTTAACAATCTCTCAGCGTTCTAGGGACCATTTACAGAGAAAGTGTAAGAGAATGTGCCACACTAGGGAGTTCTCCATATTAAGGAAATCACAAGTCCATTCCTTTTCCCTTGTTAAAATCATCTATATCTTATATTTTCCCACATGTCCTATCTCTATCTTGTTTCTGAAGTCACCTAGTGCAAAAACTGAGTTCTGCATCGTTGGGTCTTCTGTTTTTCCTTTAACATAACTATTTGAAACGAGATTATTTTGATATAATTATGTTTATAAATGGCAAATCTCTATGCCTAATTTTAGTTAATTTTTAAGGAAGTAAAGAAGTAAGAGAAACTAATCTGTCCTACATAAGAGAACAAACAATTTGGAGTTCCATTTAGAGAGTGTTTGGTGGAAGGGAGGAGAGGGAAGGGATGGGACGGGACGGGACAGGAGAGGAGAGGAGGGGAGGGGAGAGGAGAATCGTGAATTGAGAATTTGGAGCTGGAAGGAAGGGACCTTAGAACTCATCTATTATAGCCATCACATTTTTTAGAGGAGGAAATAAATGCCCAGAGAATTTAAATGATTGGTCTAAGGTGACATAGCTAGTATCAAAATTGGATTTGGGGCTAAATTCCTCTGTCTCTAAATCTATCATCCTTTCTACTACTTAAGGCTTTGTCCAAAGGAAAGGTTTGCAGGGGGAGGGATATGAAGGACAAAAATAAATTGAAAAAGTTCAGTAGAAGTTGACCACCAAAACACTTGACTTTGGTAGGCAGATTTGTTATATAAAACTTGAACTCAGTCAAAAGACCACACCCAAGGACCTAGAAGGTCACATGCGGCCTCAAGGCCACAGGTTTCTCACCCCTGGTGAGCATGTTTTGTTACCTAGATCATAAGTAGAAAAACAAGAAACATACTCTAGTAAGAGTAGAGAGAGTAATTGAATTAATAATAGTGCCAGATTGGAATAGGAGAGAACATACATTCTTTGGAGTCCAGGGAATCATTTGTCAGAGTAGAAATTAACTAAGTAGAAAAGATGCAAAATAATAGAATTTAAGAAAACATCAAAAATGGACATTGATGGGCTCTTCTATATTTAAATCTGTATATAAACATTTATGTTTTACTCTTTATCTTTGTAACTCAACTTAGTTCAATATATGTTGCCATATATTTATATTTATTTGAGAGAGAACTGGGTCTTGATAATCCTCTACCTTTTATGAAAACATTTGTTATATGAATATAGATGAGGAATCAAAGGAAGCAAGCTCAACTGCCCAAAAAGTAAAGTGGGGAAAAGGGTGTATTATTTAGAAATTTTATCTAGAAGTATATGGCAAGTTGAGTGGTTTTTTTTTTCAATCTGAAATTATTTCACATGCCAGTATTTCATTTTGTGGCCAGAAAATTGCCTTTTATTTTCCATGCCTCTCTTTGCCAAAACATACAGTGACTGTGATCCTAAATTTGTTCCCCCCTGTTTTGGAAAGTGCTATATAATTTTCTTTAACCAAATACTTTCCAAACTTCTAATAAACAGTGCTTCACAATAAGCTCAGTGATGTATAACAGGGTATGATACAGGGTATGATAGTACCGTTGGCTGAAAGATAACATCTTGCTTCCTTCCTATGATCTTATTGAATTTGCCCGTTAAATTATTGGTGTAATTAAAGCAGATAGGAACATTCAAACATTTTGTTGTAAATTGATAGCATCTCCTCTGCCTGTGATCTGGGGAGACTGCTCTGTAGTTTTTAATTTAGCAGGTTAAGACATACAATTAAAATATCATGAAAAAAGGTCCTAATCAGAAACCTTTTTGGGGTGTTGTCTCTCTCTACCAAGTTGATAAAGGAACTGATATATTTAATAATTACTTCCAGTGCTGTACATTTGTTCTATTTGTAAGCTAAAATGTTCGTAAATATCTTGAATAATCCAACGGGGAAAAGCTTTCCAAGTTGGAAGAAAACCTGAAACGTTGAACTATATCTTTCTTTTTAGTGTTGTCTACTTCAGAAGAGAATCCCTTATTCTCTTCTCATTTGTAAATATCATCCTTTCAGGATTGTAAAGAGGCTACTTGAAAAACTTAATTTTCTGTAGCATATTGAGGGTGAGAGGAGAGAGAAACACTGTTGACTTGGAAATAATTTCAAGTGAAATGTTCATGATAGATTCTAAAATACAGCATGAAGTTTTTTTTGGTTACAGAATTGTACACTAGGATAAATTTTATAGTGACAGAAATCTTATGATATGCCATATAACTCTCCATATGAGCCTGTGTTTTGGGGGATCTTGTTTTTCCAGACTGAGATCCCATTCTTTAAAAGATATTTTCATCACTTAGTTTCTTTCTAGGAACTGGATACTTTAGAAACTGGTAATATTCATTTGACTGATGCTTTATTGCATATACGTCTTCTAGTATTAATTAGCAAAATTGACAAATTCCAACATGAATACTTTTACTTTGCTGGTTAGTTGATCGTGTGGAAAATTAGCTTTAACAGTAAGATGTTGAAAAATTGCCATGATTTCAAGCATCTGCTATAAACTTACCTTCAAATGTTCTTACAAGTTTTACCAAAGTTCACTTTCAAGCTTTATACTCTTAAATATAATAAAGTGTCTTTGTCTTCTACCAAGAAGCATATTTCTCCTAATCATAAATCTGTTATACATACATATAATAAACAGTTACACTATATGACATCTACCTTTAGAGTTATTCCATTTCGTTTGAATACTTTATTCAATTTGTTGTTTTTTCCTATTACATTAAAAAAAATGAGATTGACTTGCAGACAGTATGTAGTGAAGTATTAGTATACTTTAGTAGAATGAGCTTTATGAAAAAAACACATTAAAAATTATAGGAAGGAACCTAGAAATGCTGGATCAGAGCACACGGACACACATACAGAAAATTTTAAAATACAATTTTAATTTTCATTTAAAATTTTAATTAATAAATTATTTATTAATTTTATTTATTTAAATTAATTAAATATAAAGAACTAATAAATTAAATAAAATTTGATTTATTTTAAATTTTAGATACAAATTTTCTCTAATTATGAATGTAAATTCAATAAGAAAGTTTATTAAAGCCTCCTATATAACACGCATTATGCCAGGTTGTGGAGATACAAAAATAAAAATGAAAGTCTTCTCTTGCTCAGTTTGCATTCTGTTGGAAGCTGATACAAAATGTACACAAATAAAAACTTTGTAAACTGAATAATAAGAAATAGTGAAAATCAAGGAAGATGTCTTAGAAAATTTTTACCTTCCAGAAAGAACTCTGCAATGAATACAGTTAATCATGTTGTTGTTAAGTTGTATCTAACTCTTCATGACTGTATTTGGAGTTTTCTTGGCAAAGATAATGGAGTGGTTTGCCATTTTCTTCTCCAGCTCATTTTATAGATAAAGAAGCAGAAGCAAACAGGGTTAAGTGACTTGCCCTGGGTCACACAGCCAGTAAATTTGGACTCAGGAAGATAAAGTCTTCTTGACTCCAGGCCTGGCGTTCTTTCCACAGCACCACAAAGTTGCCTCATCCACTATTTACCAGATGTCTTTGACTTTCCCTGTCTTTAGGATTCAAGTAACTTCACCTGTCTAAGCTAGAGTTTTTCTCTAAGAAGGAGAAGTATTAGGTGTTCTCTGGTATCCCTCACATTCTTTAGTCTGCGATCTTATGATCCTTGTGTAAAATCAAAGAGCCATAAAATGTAAAATGTTTGATTATCTTGTTAGTTTTATTTTGTTTATAATACTGCCAACATTTGGCAATTAATTCTTTGTTATTATTTTATTTTTTAATTGGGAATATAGGCCAAATTCCTTTATAAAACTAAACCCCATATATAACAACTACCGCAACAAATTGCATTTAAATAGCTCTTTAAGGTTTACGGAATACTTTACGTACCTTACCTAATTTGATAAAATGGAGAAATATTAATATCGTAGATATTAAAAACTTATGTGATATTTAGTTATGAATATAAAATACAGTAAATCCAAAGAGTTTGGCAATTGCAGTGACTTAATCGTAACCACTGCATTAAACTACAACCTTCTTGGTTACACCTATTAACAGATATACAGGTGCAGAGAATTGCACCTGACATGTTAGAATTTCAGAGTTTAAATGTACTCCAGATATCATCTAGTTGAACTTCTAACCAAACAAGAAACTTCTTTAATTTCCTTGATAAGTTGTCATCCAATCTATTTGGAAGACCTTCAGTGATGAGGAACTCACTACTTCAGGAGGCAGGCTATTCCACTTAATGGCCAGCTCTTGTCATCCCTTGTATCCTTATGTTTTACTGACATTCGTCTTCAACTTCAGCTTAGTGCTCTTTTTTTGGCCATCTGGGCCCAAATAATTCTTTATTTTCTTAAGATTCAATTTGATTTGATTTTCCCTTCTGAATTCTCTGGCACCTTCTCCTCCTTTAACCATTAAAAAGGCAAGAACAACAGAGTCCATTACAGAAGTGTCTGCATTAGTCCTGTCCCTCCAAACAAAAAGAAAGAGCAACCTAAGCTTCTTTCTGTACTCTAGTCTTATCAACCTTGAAAGATTTATTAATGCTAATTCTTCTTTCAAATGATAACCCTTCAAATAATGAAGGACAGCTACCATCTCTTACCCCTGCCCAAGTTATCTCTTCTACAAGTTTAATATTTTCCTTTGCTTCAGCAGAACCTTTCCATAGCATGTGTTGGTCTATCTTGGTCACCATACTCTAAACATGTTCTATCTTGTTCACATCCTTCTTATTATGTAGCATGAATTCAGTGCAATTCAGCAGTCATTTATTCACTCTTCACTTTGTACAACGACTCCTTGCCAGATACCATAGGTACAAAGTTAAAAATGAAAAATCTCCTGCCTTTAAACAGCATATATTCTGTCAGGAGAGCATCGTTCAGATTTTCCCTGACTAGGGCAGGGTGCATTGAGTTTGTAATGACTGATGGTGCTGTTTGAGTTGACATGGCACCATGCTAATTCACATTGAACTGGAAAGTCACTAACTTTCTGGTCATTTTCAAGTGAATTGTTTAATGATCATTCCTCTACATCTAAACAGTTATCGCTATTAAATGTCATATTAGAATCAGTACATTTTACTAACTGATGAGAGGTATTTTTAGATTCTGAGTCCAAGGTCCCATGTGTTAGCCATCCCATTCACATTCATATCATATTCAGATTTGATAATCATGCCATTCAAATTTTGAGCAGACGGAGAGCTGAGGATAGTCCCAAGGGTGCACCCCTACGGACTTTTCCCTAAAGTAGCTGATACATTAATCAGTGCTATTTTGCTGCCTGTTTTTAATTAGATTCTTTATCCTTCTGACTCTTGTAATAACAACAAAAGCTAGCATTTACATAGTGCCTACTGTGTGCCAGTCATTGTGCTAAATGCTTTCTGTTATCTCATTAGAACCCTATAAAAACCTCCATTTGTCAGAGACAAGACTTGAACTCTGCCCTTCCTCATTCCAAGTCCAGCATTATGTTCTCAGAGCCAAAAATAAGGCATACTAAACTCTGTTTCTTTTTTGAGTATTATTTGAGGACTACCTGGTAGATCAGAAAGATACCACAGATACTGTCATATACATGGAAATTAAGTATTTGAAAAAGTTTTTCAATGGGATATTTGAGGGACAAGATATAGGCCAAATGGTGACTAAATGACAGCCAGATGGCTTACTAGATAGATTGCTGGTCTTAGAGTCAGGTAGACATAAGTTTAAATCTGTTAGTAGTTGTGTGACCTTGGATAAATCACTTACCCTCTGTCTGCTTCAGTTTCCCAAAAGGAAAAATGGGGGTCATAATAGCCTATACCTTCCAGGGTTGTTGTGAGGACAAAATGAAATTTTTCCTTTTTCTGTTCTTCTTACCTCAGTCAGCTGATTTAAGTCCCATCCTTTACTGAGGTAGCTTGGTGGCTTAGTGGGTCTAGAGTCAGGAAGACCTGAAATTTAAATCCAGCCTCAAGCATTTACAAACTCTCTGACCCTAAGCAAATCACAATCACTGTTTTCTTCGGTTTCCTGGTATAACAATAGCACCTACCTCCTAGCGTTTTTGTAAGGTTCAGATAAGATAATATTTGTAAAGCACCTAACACAGTCCTAGCCACCTAGTAGACTTTATTTAAATGTTAGCTTTTGTAGCTTCTGTGATTATTATGTTATAAATTGTCCTCCTGGTTCTTCTTCTTTCTCCCGCATCTATTCATGCAAATATTCTCAAGTTTCTTTGAATTCTTCCTATTTGTTTTCTAATATGGTGTAATGGAATACCATTTTATTCAGTTACCACATTTCTTCTACAGTCCCCCAAATGATGGTCACTTATTCTGTTTCCAGATTTTTGCTACCACAGAAATATATCATTCACTTTCAGACAGTTCATTCTGGGCATTAGGGTTCTTACCGTTATGCTAAGAATACTATAACACTTATTGTTGTTCATTCTTAAATGTTATTCTGTTATTGGTTTCCATATTATTCTCTTTAGGCATCATTGCCTCTTCTCACATCCTTTGCTTGCTCTTTGAAATCTTTGGTTTTTGTGTGCATGTATAATTTCATTGGTGATACCCTCCCTGCCCTGGTCAGTCATAATTGTATTAAAGGAGAAAGAGCAGTGGAGTTAGAGGATCTGCATTCAAATCTTCCCGAGAAGATGGATTCACATACAGATGTTCAGTTCTTACTAATGAATGTGCTCGGAAACATTCCAGCAAAATTATTTCTGCTTTCTAGCTCCTTGTTTTCTTCATATCCCTTCCTGATCTATGGCTTCTTTTTCTCAGGTTGTTTTACCTAGTGAAGGTCCCACATAGAGTACTGGCCTTTGGAAGGCATTATGTAAAGAAAATTTTTCCTCTGGTGCAAAAGACCATATTTATATAATTTTAGAGCCCAAACCCAAGTCTTCTAATTCTCAGTCCAATTCTTTTTTTATTTTTTTTCCATTGCATTATCCTAAAAGGCATAGCAATTAGCAAGCTGGCCCCATAGTCAGGAAGTCTTGGGTTCAAATTCTGACCATTTGAACCTGGACAAGTCACAGCCTCTTGGTGCCTCAGGCAGCTTTCTAAAACTAAGTTGCTGACAGATGCCAATCTGTGGTTCTAAAGGGACTTTTTTTCACCAGGCCTAGTCTAGATTCTAATGAAATGATGAGTCCATTCAAAAGAAAAAAAGTCTGCCCCATGACTCCCAATGACATTTTTAAGCTTTAAATTTACTTTCTCTATTCTAATTCTGAATTCCCTGGCTTATATCAATGAGATCACCAGTCCAGTCATTATCACTAATTTCCACAATTTAAGAGAGACCACTTTCCTGAGCCTTTCTGAAGTGTGATACTCCCCATTTCCCTCTGTGTAGTAGGGAGATACAGCTGTAGCCAGTGAAGTGAACTGCTCCTCCAAGCTGGCTGCCTGGTATTATATTTTAATATAGTTGACATGTAATTGGTGGCAGCATGAGAACTAAAAGCAGTAGTTTCATGAAGTTTCTACTGTATCTGTAAGAGTTTTACTAGCTAATATGAGGAGGGGTTGCACTTAGTGTTATCAAATGAATCTCTAGCTGGTCCTTTTAAATTTCACTTCAGAAGAAGTACCTCTATAAATCTAGGAATGAGGTGAGTTTTGCCACTTTAAAAAAAAAAACATTTTTTCTTTGTCTTGCAAAGTACAGTTTTAAACCCGAATGCTTGAGATGTATTGACTTTATCCATGTATATTCAATGACATATTTTTTTTTTAATTTGAGGGTCTATTTTGTCCTTTGTGGTGAACTTTCTCATGAGTTGTAATCTTACTTCATAGTTTTTAATTGTAGACTAATAAGTGTCTAACTTGTTGATGTGAAATTCCTTTCCCCTATCATCTCCTTGTTTTCCTAGAGGTTGATATTAGGATGTGTTAAAGAATGTTCTTACTCCCAACACATAAACATGCACCTACACATGTATTTTCATCTTACCTATATTCATTTGATATTTAGAAAGCAGGAAGAAAAAGCCATTTAGAAGGGGTTTTTCGCATCCTTCCAGAAATCCAAAACATCGTTACCTTCATGTAAGCAGCTACCTTTCCCAAGTGCCTCATCCTCTCCTCTCTGTCATCCTGAGGCAGTGTGCCTGTATTTGTGTGTAGATTTATAGTTTATCTTTATCTGTGGCTTCATCTGTAGGTAGCTATTATAGCCTCCTTGCCTGGATATTGTTTGGGCCTGATAGATCTGTCTGTAGTTCATCAAAGGGGAGCTGAGTGCCTAAAAGCCATTGGGTCCAGCTGAGGATGAAATACGAGCCATCAGCCTTGGTAATGGCTGTAAAATTTCATAATTACACGGCCTTTATTACATTGCATAATGATCCTGAAGCAGTATGGAACAATTAATTAAGATTTTCAACCGTAGCTCTTTCAGAAATTAAAAGGTGCTAGTGGCTGAGAAATGGGGAAATGTCTTGTCCTAAAAGCATTAGGGATGCTTAGGAAGGACTTCCTAGATACTTCTTTTTAAAGAGAAATATCTATTGGTTAGATAACCGGCACCCTTTTAACATTCGTATATTCTTGAATGTGCTTGAACTTCAAAAAATGAGATTCTCAAAAACACTCTTTTGTAAAGAAATTTCTAAGTGTCCAGTTGATAAGCTTCTCCTCTCTCCCCCAACCTTTGGAAAAACTCTATTCAGTCTCTTGCTGTAGACATTTATCATGTTTATGGTTGTTCATCTGTACACATTAAATAAATGCTGGCCATGAGATGGAGGGGGGGGGGGTCACTTAACTGCACAGCACAGTATACTGACCAAGAAGTTTCTTTTATGCACTCTCTCATATCTTAGAGCATTAAAATTATTTCAGGATCTCTTCACTTTGGCAGCTATCCCCAAAGCAAGACTTTTAGTGTTTTCATTTATTTTCTTTGTGAATGCAGTATATCAGATTCAATATATGCCACCCCCCTTTTTTCATAATCTCACACTCAAATCTGATAGAGTACTTAAATTTGGTGAGCAAGTATAGGAGTCACTCAGTATCCTGTTAAGTAGTAACAGACAAAACATGAGAAGAGTATACATTATGGATCCACCCACACATAGATGTAGAAATTGCGATCAGTTCTTGGCACAGTTTCTCAGATCTAGAACATTGGGATCCAGATGGAGTGAGCAGTATTTATTATGCCAAATACAATAAAAATATAGTGAAAATATACCCATTTTGCTATTTATTAGGTGCATATTTCCTTCTGTCCACTTAGCAATATGTTTTTCAAAGAAATTCCAGTGATTCTGTTGATATAACAACAGCAGTAATAATACCCTAAACCTCAATTTTATGTATATATATAACTCCTAGATATCTGGTCATGTTAAGCATTATTGTTTTTAAATTGGCAATCATCATATAACATTTTACAAATCTTAATATTTCATTGGAGTCTAAAACTTCCCTTGGGCATCCCTTATTAAACTTTCAGCAGAAAATTTAGAAAAGATTATGTTCTTCAAGGAGGAGCTGCTGCTCAGAGTAAATTTTCTTGTTGAAGCATTTATTCCCTTAATAGGAATTTTCTGATCTGCTGTCATTCTTGTTCACACACTGAGTGTCACTGCCTCTAAAACACTTGTCATTCTTTAATGGAAACAAAATAGTCATTGCAGCCAGAGCCGCAATGTCATTCCACTACCCCTTGCTGCGTCGGCAATAGTGAAAATGACAGAGAGGCTCTCAGTAGGGGTAATTAAAATGTAAATATTGATATTTTATTATTTGAAATTACTTTCCAGTGCGGCATTTAATATCTCTCCATCTGTGCGGCTCTGTTTAGCGGTCACTTTAGTGCAGCTCTGGGATGCCAAGCAGCGGCTTGATCCCCGTTATGTCAAAATGCTTGTTGCTGCTTAATTTTGATATCTAATTAAGTGGAAAAGTACAGTCCACACTGTAATCCATGGCATCTTAACCAGCTGCTTGGGTATATTTAGAATTAATCTCCACTATGGAATCATCCTAATGTATGCAATTAAGAGTCTGCCGATGGCTAATTAGGTGTATTAGAATCAGGCGGCTTTTTTTTTCTCCTTTTGGACTGTTGCAGACTTAAGACACTGCCTCCAGAGGTAATCTTAATGCTGCTCAAACTGAGTTAGGAAACAGTGCAACTTCTGAATAAATTCATACGTGGGAGATGACAGATGCTTCTTCATTTGCTTATTTTCTTTCACCAGTGTGAGAGCAACACAGTCTTTTGGAATATGTCAATTTATTTTCAGAATCAGCGATATGAGAGGCAGGAAAAAATAATCAGTGGAGGTGGTTGGAGGCAAACAAGTTAAGGAAATCCCTACTCCTTTAGAACATATCAAAGCTAGAAAACTAAAGAGGTAGGTAGTTCTCTGGGCCAGACCTTTTCCATTTGGAGAGGAAAGTGAGTGAGGGCTGTAAGAGGTTTTTTGCAAAGCTATCATGCTTGTTCCCTACTTGTACATTTCAATGGAGAGCTTTTGAAATGGATTTTTGTAGAGATAGAGAGGAACAGAGACAGATAGATATGAATGTATCTAGATAGCTATTTGTATACATGTGTGGGAAACCAAAGCTGTCTATACACCAGTACATTTTTGACACTGGCTACCTTTGTATATTGCAGGAATTTTGTGGGTTGTTGTTTGTTGTTACTTTGACAGATCAATTGGGGATGGAGAGAGTAGTAGTATAGGAAAGAGAAGAATTAAAAGCAAGGAATTCCTTTCCCTTCTTAGTGAGGAAATTACTGTGATTCCCCTGATGAGCCAAAGGCAGATAGTAATGGTTTATAATAATATGAACCAGCAAGCACAAATCTTGTACTTGGGATTGAATAATCTTAAAACAGTTTTTTTTAATTTAAAACAACAACACAAAAGCTGACATTAAAATGATTTGGAATTTAACCTCATCTTGAAATGGATAAAATTTACCAGTGAATGGACAAGTTAAATGGAGATGTGAATTACTGGCTCCCAAAATCCATCAAAAAATTTTTTTCTTTATTTTGTAACATAAAGAATATGTAATTCATTCCTCCTAATAATTAAGTACTTTTGTGTCTCCTTCTGAATACAGTTTGCATCTCTACATCAGTGAACTTCTGATGTAGATTTGAAATGATCATTTGGTTTGCAGGCAATTCATTGTAAACTAATTAATAAGTTGCCAGTGGGTTACTATTCCAATTGGCCCTCCAGACCTTTGATTATTAACTCCCCCCAAACATACCAAGGAGTACTGATAGTTTTTCTTCAGATCATTTATACAGTATTATGTGTTAGGACAGGAACTCTTAGTGCCTTATTCTACAAAGAGAAGATTTGTATGTAATTTCAAAACCTGTAGCCAAAATATAATGAAATGCTTTCTATTCAACTGGTATCTGAGCTACCCTTTCCCTGGCTATATATGTATCTTAATTTTCTGAACGAAACTGGATATATTAAAACTACCTTTGCGTATAAATCCCAAAGGCATTTAACTCTTAGACACCTTAATACAATGAATTTTCTCTACTAGCAATCATTTGTGTTGGTTTAGGAGAGAATTCCATATCCTCGTCATATACGTGCCATCATTGGCTAGGATTCCTCGCCTTCCATGAGGATATATTGAGGTGGAGAAACATCTCTTTTCAATTTCTTCCAATGTCCTTTTAGTTTGCAACGATGAATTAAAGTACATGCTTACTTATATATTGTGGTTTGTTTTTAATTTATCTGATTCCAAAATATTAAAACTTTCAGAGGCTCCTGCAGGTATGGGCATTCAGAGAGGAAACAATTTCTTCTCTGCAATAGGAATTCTTTAACTACAGAGAGAGTACTCATAGTAGAAGTGAACTACCTGAAAATAGGTGGAAATTATGTCAGTATTGAGTGAAAGAGATCATTTTTGCCCTTGAAACAAATTTACCTTTTATCTATGCTACCACGGTATTTAGGCACTTGTTTGATGCAGGCATTTGTTGAATCCTCATTTTTCAGCCTTCAGTCCAATTTCACTAGTTCATTTAGGTCCAGGTCATGGTAATCCAGAGTATTTGAATCCATCATGGCTATCTGTGGGTAGCCACTAGTTATCTTGCAAACTGATTTTTTTTTTTTTAGAATCTGCAAACTTCCTTTATTTGGTCCTATTTTTCTGTATTAGTCCTCCTATCACTAATTTGAATGATTTGGGATCTGTAGCAAAAACACTCTTACTACCCACATGTCCATGCAGCCAAACTTTGATTTTAAAAAAAAAAAGCCAAGACGAATGAGATCTCTTCAGTTTCATACTAACAGGTTTTACTTGATTTCATTTAGGATAGAGCATGTTCTGATTTGCCCAGCTGCAGTAATGGTATGATAAGATAACAGTGCTCATAAACACATGATGGGTAGAAACCATTCCTCTTTAGATTATTATGTAAAGCTCTCTATATGAACCAGTTTAAAAACCTCAGACGTGTCTAAATGGCATTTAAATTACATTAACACCTTTTTGCACAGCTGTAATAAAAAGTCAAGACAGGCGAGCCCCTTCTTTGCTTTTTGTAAATGTTTCATTTGCTGCTTTAAAATTGCCATGCACCTCACTTACTTAAGTATCGCTGAATGAGTCCAGTGCTTCAAATACTTCTGAAAAGTAAGTATTTGCTTAGTAAGAATCTATTGTTTTTAATGGATCAAGATGGGCATTCAGTCTGAATGCATTTTTGTTGTCATACCATCTATTTGATGTTACTTCAGAGTTGAAGATAATAATGATAAACATGAAAAATTTCTGTCTGCTTGCTTGACTCTCCCTGTTTTTGTATTTTGATGTGATTCATTTGAAAAGTACTATAGCTAGCAAGTTTGTAATTAATATTTCTTTTTTAAAGAAAGACAAATATTTGTATTTTACTATAACATCTAAGCAATAATATACATAGAAACATAGATTTATATTTTGTAGATGGTGGATCATTGGTTCAGTACTGTGCTACAATGCATGGAATAATTGTCAGCACTATAAAACTCGCTTCTCTCAGGGCTCCATTCCTGATAAATCTTGCTTAGAATAAGTGAATTTATACACTGTCAAAATAGTGTTAGATTGAAAAACAATTGGGAGAAATTAATTACAAACATTTCTAAATAGTTAAAAAATACCACCTTTTTCTGACATTACCAAGGATCTTCTGGGAATGTGTATTTGTAAGTCTTAAGAGAAAAGTACTTAGGGAGTATGATTAATCTGTCAACTTTAATTATAAAGGTCAAAGTAGGAATTGGTAGAGGTAGGAGAAAAACTGTTGTGCAAACCCCTTGGTATATAACCTAAATATAACCTATATTTATAAAGGATTGAGTTTTTTTCTACTACCTGTTCATAGTTCATTTATTTTTTGCTCCCATGTGATTTTTATTTCCATGCCTATCTTTTTTCTCCCCTTTTTTAGTCAGTAAGCAACTTGTTCTTCCTGGCCTTAATGCAAAGTACTCTTTGGAAGGAAATGTGAATGAAATGAGTAAAAAGGGGGGAAAAATTTCAATATCCTATGGGAAATGTGTTTTGGGGAAGGCAGAGTGACCACAGAAAGTAAGTAAAAGAATTAAGTGATCTTCTAGTTCTTTTGACAAAGCAAAAACACACATACTCACACGCTGACCTGTATGTACTTATATGTACATGAAGTATCCTTAGAACAATTATGTAGCAACTTATTAAAACATAAAACAGCAGCTTAGTAACTGAATTAAATAGTACAGAATAGATACAGTGAAAGTATGAATAGTTTAGATGATGCCAATCTGTTAAGGTTTTTTTGTTTTGTTTTGTAATTTACTAAACAGCTGCTCTAGTTCATATCACAGTGGATGAGATATTTCTGTAACATTGCTTCTGTGAAGAAATTAATTTTTTTCCTCTGGTATTTAACTACTTCATGACTTTGGATAAGTCATTTACTCTTTACATTCCTCAGTCAGTCCCCTAGGACTAAGCTACTAAGTAACAGGTTACAGCCTGCATTGCTAGAAGTGGTTTCCCATACTGCCAGTTCTTCTATGCAGACACAAAATAGACTTTTAGCATGTTCATGTGATTTTAAATGTCTACATAATTATAAATTAGTATCCAGATTGCCTAAATTACTCATGGATGCCCGTGTTCTATTACCTTGTATAACTTAAGGAGAACTGTATCTCCTGGCTCCTGGTCTAGGAATCTTTCCACTTTTGTACTACGTTGTCACCTTGTGCAAGTTTTCTTTCTGCTAGCAAAACTTGGATCTAATTGATTTAAATTTAAATTCAGTTTCTTTTTCATCTTATTAGTGTAGCTTTAAAACTTTTGCTGTTACATGCTCAGTATTCACCTTTTCCTAAAGTGAGTCCTAAAATGCCTTTTTGCATGGGAGTTACACATTGACAAGCAGCATGGTGTGATGCCATCTATTTTTTTTTTAACCACTGTCCAAATTTTTTCCCAATAGTTCCCTAGGTAGTGTTTTCTTATTTTATAAAATATAACTAGATGAGGTCTCAGGTCACCTAGTCTACCCTCTTTATATTACGGGTGAGGAAGTTCAGACCTGTGAGTTGAGGTAACTCTCAAAAGGTCACACAAGGTAGTAAGTTCCAGAGCTGGGATTTAAACTTGTGTCTCCTTATCTCCAAATCCAGCTACATATCCAGTGCCAGGCTACTCTCCTTGTTTTCTCCTCACTGCTATCATAAAGGAAGAGCGGGGCTTGGTTCTCTTTTCTCTCATATCAATTAACCAATCTTAATCTTGCCATTTCCCCTTTCTCCAGATGAGCAGAAAAGATAGGAAGCAAACTTATAAAATATGAGGAAGAAGAAAAAAGAGTCGAAATAAGAGATAGGGAAGGGAGGTGAAGGGGGAGGAGAAGAATTGCAGTGAGTATTACAGATTGATTGTAGTGTTACAAAAGTAACTGAGTAAAAATTTCCCTCTATCCCAAGTCTTAAATTCTTCATGGTCTGGTTCCCAAGTCACTTAGAAGAAAGGAAAAGCTTTGTTGTCATTTAGAAACTCTCTTTTTAGAGCAGAATACAAAATATTTTCCATAGCCCTGAGATACTCACTGTTGTCCTAGCAATGAAGAGGATACTAGTTAAAGTTTTCTAAACAAAATAGAGGAATAATGTTGTGGAATGTTTTCATTTTTTTTTTACTCACAAGTATTTAAACTGGTTCCTGGCTCAGAATGCAGGTTCTTATGGTTAATTATATTTCTTATATCAGAGATGAGGTTTACGTCTCTTTCCTCCAGAGTGGGAGGGAGGAGGAAGGCAGGGGATATGCATTTATTAAGCACCTATTACATTCTAGGCACTATGCTAAGTGCTTTACAGATATCTCATTTTATTCTCACAACAACCCTGAGAGATACATGCTATTATGATTCCCCCTTAATATGTGAGGGGAAATGAGGCAGAGAGAATTTAAGTGACTTGTCCAGGGTCACACAGATAGTATCTGAGCCTAGATTTGAACTCACTTCAGACCTGGACTATTCAAGACCAGGCCCAGTAATGTTTCTACGTCACCTGGCTACCTCACTCTCTCTCATTGCCACTAATCTATTGACTAGACAACATATAGAAATTGGTCAGTTTAGCCATTTTCATCTGTAAAGTGTTTTCAAATCTGATCCCTAATTTTCAAGCTTTTAAAATTTATCTTGACTCGATATCACACAAGTGGAAAGCCCTGTTTTAAACTTTAAAAAACACTGCAACATGCAAAAAAAAAAAGCCCATTTGGCTTGGCTATTGCTTAAATGAGGAGTAACAGCAAATTTCTCACAGGATCAACAAGTGACCAATAAACAGGCCAGATTATCTTTAAAGGTAACAGCTTCTCATTTTTTTCTGTTCTGCTCACATCTGACACAATCCAGTTGTAAGTTATAAATGCATCATCTAAATGCATGAAATTTGGACAGTCAGAGTAGGAGAATGATGATTCAAGGTGAGGCTTGGGTGGCATGTCACAAATGCTCAAGAGCAAAAATTATTTATGTAAGGGTAGTCATTGACTCTGGGTGGTTTTCCTTTTTTATATAAAATACTTCTCATAGCTCTTACTTTGGCACTTGACCATCTGCAGCTGCTTAACTGTAGCCCCTAGTGAGTTGGAGTCCATGAAGTCCATCTTAATGAAGGAAAGGGAAAGGAGGAGTCGTCAGGAAAATAAACGTTATACCTTTTTTATCCCACAAGTGTACACTATGTAAAAGAGCCCAGAAATGGTACATTGCCCAATATTTGAAAAAAGCAGTGAACTTTGAAAGGCAGAGTGAGTCTGGAGCTGGGGTTTGGAGAACCTTTGACTCCATTTGAATCAGAGCATGTCACAATACCTATGAACAGACTACAGTGCTGTTGTCATTCTTTTCTTTCTACCTCCTGTAAACATCAGGTTTATTTAAAGAATCATGTTTAATCAGCTCTCTCTCTCTCTCTTTTCCTCCTTCTCTCTCCCTCCCCCTTTTCTCTCTTCCTCCCTCTTTCACCCAATGTACTTCATCAGAAATCTTAGTGAGTCATTACAGCATAATTACAGTTCTAGTATGATATGCTGTTTGTTGGAAAGTGTCAATTTTTGGTGGAACAGAGAAACTAAAGTAAAAAAAACTGTGAATGGGCAAATCAGTATCATGATTAACTGATATTAGCAGACACCTCGAAGATTTAAAATGCTGGCGCTCTAGTTCGAGAAATCAGTGGAGAAAAGAATGCCTAGCAGGGGTTAAATCATATGCCTGCACTGCAGCCTATTTCTGTCAACACTCAGCTCAGGAAATAAACATTTATGCTTTCTGAAATGAAAGTGTATTTTTGAAGACTAGCCGTCAGATATTTTTTGCCCTTCACACTTTCAAATGCTTAGCCTTTTTTGTAAGTTGACTGCAAAGTGCATCAGTTTGCCAGGCTAAAAAAAAATGTACTTGACAAATGCCCATGGCATCACTGTCAAGCTCATGAGCTTCTAGTAGAAGATGGTAGAAGGGTTGGCACAAAACATGCCTCCTTCAAGCCTATTACCTCAGGGGTACCTGACTCTTGAGAAGCTTTTCAATCCCTCCAAATGACGTTATTCCCAACTGTCATCTGGTTTATTTGGAGCACACTGTATTGCAGATAAACATGCTATTTAACTGCAGGTCAAGGTACAGAGTCATTCTGGTAGCAAAATGCCTGAGATACATTAAATGGCACTGACTCCAGGAGGGAGATGAGGAGAGATCAGAGTTGTCACCGATATGCATGGAATGGCCCATTGCTGGGGAAAAAGAAATGTGCCACAGTATCGGTGTATTTTAAAATTCTGTAATACAGCTGAACATTTAAAACTATAACCTGTCACAGGCCAAAGATTAAGATAGGGTGCTGTGCAAAACCTGAAATTCAGCCATTACCATAACAAAGCAATTGGTTTCTATCCATAGGAAGTAAATATTTTAGATGATCGCATTCTCAAACTTGCAGCGCATTGCCTCGGATCTACTATTAGGTGTTGTGAAGTGTGCCATCTGTAATGAATATTATTGAAAAATTTATTTTTGATCAATATAGTCACATTTTCTGAGGAATTGTAAGAGTACAATGGACACAACTTAATGAGAAGTCCATTCTCTTTTATGCTGCAAACTTCTAGCTACTGCCTAGCCCTATTCACAAAAGGTTATTTAATCTCTGCTTCCTTTTAGCTGAAATCAAATATACCATTCTGTGTAAAAGAATGGAAAAGCAGTGCACAAAATTAAAATCAAAGCTCAAATGCATTTTTAGCCTCTCGTGACAGAGGCATGTAGCAGTCATTTAAGCAAAAGGTCATTTTTATTGCTTTGTGAACCTATTGTGTGTCCCTGAATCATCTTCTGACAGTTAGAGGGCCTGTCTCTGACGTGTTCTTGATCCCAGAGGCATGATGTTAAGGGGTTAAAATGGATGTTTGAGGCTATATCATGTCTAACCCAAGAATAGATAACCTACAGACTTTTATTTAGTCAGGTACAGAAGTAGTTGGTACTGTTTCTGGGAAGTTTTGTGCTATGTCCGTCTTGAGAAATAGAATTGAGCAATTGAGCACATCATCAGATTTGTCTTAGCCTTTTGTGCTATAACCCCAAAAGACTTATCTTCCTCCTTCTTTTGCCCCAACTTTGATTTTATTCTTTTTTTTCCTTCTTATTTTTGTTTTTGTCAGAAAGGAGTAGGAGGTATTGGGGAAGGGGGAACAGCAAAGGGAATCTTCTAAGTTTTCAGAAAGGAAGAAGAACAGCTATCGACACAAGACATTGTAGGTTCACCTTTAAAAAACATCAGAACTGATTTTATTGCTTTTTGCTTAATTAAACCCAACAGAAATGTGTGAAACATTGTTATGGCTGAAAAATTGTTAATTTGTAAATCACAGGGACAAAGAGGCTGGAGTGCAACTTTAAAGTTTCCATGCACGTAAATGTCAATAGAGTGCCTTCTCCATCATCAGCACTAAATTCACATTGATGCCTCTTTTCTTCTCGGTATTGATCCTTCCATGAGAACGTAGATTTGTATCTGTTAATTAATGCGTCCTGAAACAGCGTTTGTATTAATCAGGCAGATAAGAAAAATTGGATGCCTGCACCCTCCTGACAACCGTAAAAGTGCTGGCCCTGATAAAATCGTGGATGGACCTCAATAAAAAAGTTCCTCCTTCCACTCAATAAACTAATCATCCTGCTTTTAATTATTCGGCAGAAAGATGTGTGGAGATTGGAGAATGTGTAAATCTATTTACTAACAGCAGTGTCTGGGAGGGAGAATAGGGCTGTCACAAGAAGGTGCTGCAGGCTACATTCTGTCCATCTGCTGCTGTAGGAAAACTGGTTCTTGGTAGAATGAAAACAAACAGGAAAAGGAAGATGATGTAAATTTCTGTTCATGTTTATAACCTTGTGGATCATTTATTCTCTTGCCACTTAATCAAAATAATTGCTTCCTATTCCTTCTTGACCTTTCCCCAGACTTACATTTTAGATGAACATTGAGAATGGTTTTTGGGGGGTTTTTGTGGTGGGTGGTAGATAGGAGTGAGTTACCTTTTATGGATCTGGCAATGAGCAGTGAAAAATGAAAATCAAGTTGCATTAGGTCAGTTCCAGGGAGGGCAACGCACCTGTGCATTGAATTTCTATCTAAAATCAGTCTGTTTAAAGAATCTCCTCAAACTTAGGGTACAGGATTAATAGTATTGAACTATACTAATTTTACTATTTATTGGACTCAGGATGATCCCAAATTAAAAGAAGAGAAAATTGGACCCAGTCAACCAATTGAGAAAGTACCTTGTCAAAGAATGTGTAAGCTTCATAAACAACCAAAGAAGAGCTCTACACATGCCTTAAGACCTCCCCTTAAGAAAAGCTTGACTAATCCCCTTTGATGATTTTATTAAGTACTTATGGTTAATGGTGCCAAGGGCAAACAGCTAGACTTTCACTACAGCCAAGAAATCATTTATTTTTGCCTATTGTTCTGTAACTCCAAAGTGTTATTGAGGATTCTACCACTTTCACACAGGAAGCTAGCATTGGCAAGAAATATTAACTAGGTGGAAAATGATGGTTATGGAGTTATTTCTTTAGTGATTTTGTTGGAAAGTGTCAAGAAAAGGAGACAAATGCATATTCATTAAGTTATAGTACTCTTTTTATATTCTGGTTAGAAAAAAAATGATCACAGAATTAGCGTTCTCTCTAATATACAGTGCTATTTGCTGTCATATTCCTGACAGCACCATACATAAGGGTGGCATTTAAAGAAGAGCAGGTCTTTTCTAGGGCTCCGTCATCTAGTTGGTTATTGATCAGTCATCTTCTCAGAAAATCTTCTTTATATTTATTCCCCCTAAAGTATAGTTACTACCACCTTCTAATAGGCTTATTTTCTATCATTTTATTTTATCCTGCTTAAATAAAGTTTTTATGTATTCTCAGTCTTACTTGAGAAGCAACAAACTTGTGCCAACCTGCATAAATGTGAAGCAGAGAACAGAAGAGGCTCAGATATTTCAGATCACAGAAACTATGTTAGATTCCTATATAGAATTTTAAATAGCTTTTCTTGGCCAAAATTATCAGAAAAACATCCCTTTTTAAAAATTGTGTCAAGTTACAATATTTTTGCTGTTCAGTTGGTTGTGAAGAGTCACATATAACCCATTTGAGGTTTTCTTAGTAAAGATACTGGAGTGGTTTGCCATTTCCTTCTCCAGCTCATTTGAGAGATGGGGAACTGAGGCAAGCAGGGTTAAGTGATTGCCCATTATCACAGTCATATCAGGATTTGAATTCAGGAAGATGAGCCTTCCTGACTTGAAGGACCACTGTGCCACCTAACTGCCCATAATTTACAATATAGAGACACAGTATTAATTGTCTCATAGTCATTATTGGTGGGACCAGGATTGTCAAGGAAATATGGCTTCTTTTCTCTTATTCATTAAGTCCATGACTCTAATCTTTACCAGATTGTTTGAACCAAAATCTTCCCTCACCCTGACCCTACACCCCTTCCCTTCTTTCATATTACTTACTCTCAGTAGCTATAGAATGTAAAGTGTTCCAGAAATGTTGCTTCAGGGTATATTCTTCTTTTACTTAGATTTAAGGGTATATATTCTGTTCAAATCAAAATATGAAAATAGTTGTTTCTATTATGTCTCCTCCACCCCAGCTCTGTCTATAAATTCCATGGAATCCCACCTAACAAGGTGAAACTGGTTTGTAATTTTTACTTTACTTCTAGAAATGATGAGTGTAAAATGTAAGGGTTTTTTAAAGAGTTGCATAATGTACTGAAACATAATCGATGTACCATATGAAGTTAATATTGCATTACAAAGTTATGGATTTATATAAACATGCTTAAGTAACTTTCTCTGCCCATTTTCCCATTTAGGTTTCTCTACGTTGTCTCTGGCTGATCAGATGAGCCTTCTGCAAAGTGCTTGGATGGAGATTTTGATCCTTGGTGTTGTATACCGATCACTTTCTTTTGAGGATGAACTTGTCTATGCAGAAGATTATATTATGGATGAAGATCAGTCCAAATTAGCAGGCCTCCTTGACCTCAACAATGCCATCCTGCAGCTGGTAAAGAAATACAAGAGCATGAAGCTGGAGAAGGAAGAATTTGTCACCCTCAAAGCTATAGCGCTTGCTAATTCAGGTTGGCAGAATGGCATAATTGTTGCTACATTTTTCATATATGTCACCCACCTCCTCCCCCCATCTCCTCTCCCTTAGCTCCTTCTGCATGGTTTTCCATCAAGTAGCTTGGAAATTGTTGAAAAGTGAAGAATGGGAAATTCAACTTAGAGGCAAAATTTGCAATTTGGTATACTTGTAGTTTGAAAGTTCATACTATCCATTGAAAGACTTGAAAGGTTGCAGAACATAAACATTTTTAATGGCAGCATCACGCAGATGTCTTCAGGAAAAACTACAGACCCAGCTCTGTTGACTCATAAGACAACATGGTGCAGTGAAAAGAACAGTGGATTTGGAGTCCAAAGACTTGTCCAAATCCCAGTTCTGCTACTTATTTCTGTGACCCTGGAATAATCACTTTAATCTCTGTGGTTTTCGTTTCCTCATCTGTGAAATGATGGTTGGATTAAATAATCTCTTAATATCCCATCATTTCTACCCCTCTGATCCCCTGTTTCATAATCCAGCCATATAATATGTGTATGTGATTATTTGCCTCTGTATTGACTGTTTGCTATAGAGGAAAAGATAGGTTACTCTCACATCTATTTTGTTGGGAAAATAAAGAGTTTTGACCATTTTTAAATTAAAAAAAAATAAGCTTGAGAACCTTCATGAAAAATCACTTATTGTTTTAGCATATTTCTCTGAAAGGTGCTACCTGTGCAGAAGGGGTTAAGAACTACAGAAAGAATTTTTCTCTATATTTAAACTTAAAAGTGCTGAAGCAGGAAGCAATGTCTGATAAGTAAAAAATCGTTGATGCTTTGTTGTTTTTTCTTTTGTATCTCCCCTAATGCTTTATTGTGGTCTTAAGTCCCTTTTAGCATTTGCATAAAGTTCAGGATAGATCCCTCTTTAATGACGTGCCGATCATTAGATACCTGTGTGTCAATAACATGCTCTGATGCTATGTACCATTGACAGTCACACCGTGCCCCTCCATCTGCTTTTGTTTTGACCCTATCTTTGAACTTTATCTTGGTTGCTGGCCAGTACTTTTCCCTTTAATTACAAGAAGGAAACTGTCAATAGAATCTGTTAAATGGGATGCAATGAGTGGCTTGAATGGGCGGACGGCTATTTGTTCAAATTCTGCAGCATTCAAGGTATTGACAGTTTGTTTTCTGGGGCCATATGTGACGATCAATCTCAGGCTGGGCTCAGCCGCGCTGAAAAATGAAAAACCAGATTGCTTTTGCTTACTTGTGGATGACGACTTTGTGATTTGGCGCGGTCCTAGTGAGATGAGACCTTCTGCCCAAATTGCCCCCCAGAGAGCCAGGGATGCGTGACTGTTTTTAGAAATAATTTTAATTGATTTTGTAATTAACAGTTCATCTACAATATTGATGCATGAATCCTTGGACTGATAGGAGGGAAATTGTTTTCAACAATGAAGTTGTACTTTCCTATCTGTCTTTGTAATGGAGTTTAGCATTTTGCACTTTTAATTGGGAACATGGCCTCACAGTGTCCCTCTTCCCCAGCCCTCAATAAAAACTGAGTATAACATATTTCTTTAAAAGAAAGGACTGGGCATGACCCCTTTGAGAATCTGTTGTCCCATGTACTCTCTTAAAAAGAGAAGATTGAGGTAGGGATAATACAGGAAATCTCAAGGAAAGTTGATTAGGCCTAATCTAAACTTCCACATGTTAAAAAGAAAGATTCTGGGTTGATATAAGGTCAAGATGCAGTCTGCCAAAAGTTTTTTGTATCTTAAAGATCTATAATTGATAAGATTGCCTAAATTTATAACATTTCTATATGTTTTAAGTTCAAACTAAGGAGGGTTTCATAACATTATATTCTTATCGTGCAAAGTTATCTTAAAATTGTAATAATTCTGAGCAATACTATGACTTTTTTAAAATAGAAGTATGTTTTTTACAAACTTATTCAGAGAATATTGATATATTAAGCAGCAGGACGTCTGTGTTTAGCATTTCAAGAATGATTTTTATTATTTTTAGTCTCTAGATCTTAAAATTCAGCTGACTCAATTTTTTTTAAAAGGGCTGGCTTACCCCATTTTTAGGAAGATTTTATTGTTATTTGAGTACTATGACTTCAAGAACCAGTTAGTTAACTTTTAAAAAATGTTATTACCAGATTAAGAAGTCTTTTCTTTCTTTTTTGTTGTCAAGACTGTGTACCGTAAAAAAATAAAACTCACATGAATTCCAACCCTTCTATATTATTTAAAGACAATGTTAGCACAGTTTTAGATTCAGGTGAACTACATACAAAAAGGGTTTTCTGGTGATTTTCTGTGTCAGTGAATTATTCCATCATTCAATTTTCTCTTTCTTTATTCAGAAAGCAATTCAAAAGTTGGAGATTTACCCTTGCTTAGAGAACTAGTGAAAATGCTTTAAGCTTTTTCATGCTTATCAAGTGAAAATGCTGATATTAAATTCTTTTAAGTTGTATTAGTATTTAGGGAGAGTACAAGGGAAATTTATATATAAAAGACCTATGTTACAATACAATTTAAACAGGCATTTTAGCTCTTCCTGGGTGGCTGTTGCATGTTTACAGCCTTTACTTCCTAATATGGCATTCATCTAAATTATCAGCTTATTTTAAACATCTGGCTTTATTCAATAATAATAAATGCCGTGTTTATGCTTGGGAAACAGGGAATTGGCTCCCTGATAATGGTTGCCATATTTTCTGTAGCCATGTTTCGTTCCTATATGGATGCATGAGTAGGTGTATTACTTATAAAACCCAGACCTGATTGGAAGCATATTCTCTAATCTGTAGGTTTGGAGCCAAGGAAACAATCTGTCATGCGATCCTACCTACTTCACCTGCTACGTTTTATTATTCTTTTCTAAAGGGTTAACAGACTCCTTAACAATTATTGCCTCTCATCAATTTGAAAATGTTAAATTGGTTTCTTCTGACTGAAAATAAATTTGCTCGCTTTGATATTTAGTTGTTGTGGCCATGGAGGATTTACTTGGTGTGAATCTCAACAGACAGTCTCCCAAACAAACAGTTGGAAAGTTAAATTCTATCACTTTTCCTCAACAATAAAATGGGGATAATTTTAGTTCTACTATCCAATTTGAATGGTTGCTGCAAAAATGAAATGAAATCATACGTACAATGTACTTTATAAGCCTTAAACTATTACAGGAACATAATCTACGAGTATTACTGTTGATAATGTGGGTAAATAACCTGATTCTGTTTCCTTCTTGATAAAACGAGAGGACTGCTGTCTAAAGCTTTTTCTGACTTTACATTTCTATGTATTTATGAGACTTGGGAGAAAGACGGATCATCTGGTCCTCTTCCTTCCCATAACTTTGTCCCTCAAATTTATCACCCTATGGCCAAAGTGGTAATAAAATCAGTGTGAATACTTCCAAAATACAAACCCTGATTGCATCTTTACCTTAGTAGGTCATTGTTGCCATGGTCCAAAAATTCAGTATCCTCTGGCCCACCTGGTGATAAGCTTCTTTAAACTTAGCCATACTGGTACTTTAGCAATTGAGTTCATTACCAGACCTATATTTGAAACCTTTCTCACTTGGCCAGGCTTTCCTGTGCTTGATTTTTACAAACACCACCTTTGATAACTCAGCTTCAACATCTACACCACAAATAGGAATAGGAGTAATTGCCATCCTTTGTTTTTTGCCATGTTGCCTCATCTTCTGGCTCAGTTAACTTCAAAAGAACTTGACCCATCTCCCTTTCCAGTTAGGTTAGAGTCCAAGGCTGTCTAGACTAGCAGTTGTTTTAGATTATTTTACTAAAACGAGGAAGCGAGGTTATTGAGATTGTATCACTGCGATCAAATATGAATGTCCAGTTCCCTATCCTGAAGAAAGAGGGTTTTTTTTTTTCCTAAATCACTTTCCAAGATTTGAAAAAGTTTGTATGTAACATTATTTGTAAATGGCCCTTCATTCTAACAAGTTTAATTATTTTCCCTTTACATACAGTTTTTTTAATAAATTAATTTATTTTTAGTTTTCAACATTCACTTCCATAAGTTTTAAATGTTCATCACTTCCCTCCTCTCCTCTTCCCCCCTTCCCAAGATGGTGTGCAATCTAATAGAGGCTCTACATATACATTTTTATTAAAGATGTTTTCCACATTAGCGATGTTGTATAGAAAAATTAGAATGAATGGGAGGAACCATGAGAAAGAAAAAACGAAACGAAACAAAAAAGAGCAAATAGTGTGCTTTGATTTGTATTCAGACTCCATGTTTCTTTCTCTGCAAGTGGATGGCATTTTCCATCATGGGTCTTTGGGAGTTGTTTTAGTTAACTTGCATTGCTGAGAAGAGATAAATCTATCAGTCAGTCATTGCACAGGTGGCTATCGCTGTGTACAGTGTACTCCTAGTTCTGCCCACTTCACTCACCATCAGTTCATAGAAGTTTTAATGAGTTTTTCTGAAGTCCACTTGCTCAGAATTTCTTATAGCACAATATTCCATTACATTCATATGTCACAACTGATAGGCATCCCCTTGATTTCCAGTTCTTGGCCAACACAAAAAGAGCTGCAGTGATTCTTCTTGTACATGGGGCTCCTTTTCCCATTCTTGTGATCTCTTTGGGAGTTAGCCCTAGAAGTGGTATTGCTGGGTCAAGGGGTATGCACATTTTTATAGCCCTTTATATAAAGTTCTAAGACCTTAAAATATATTTTCTCAAGAAGTGTACTACCTTTTTTCAAGTCATTTTATATCCTGTAATAGAAACTAACATGTCACATAATTACCCATCAAGACAATGATTTTTGCAACTTGTGGCCCATCAAAAAAGTTTTATAATCTGTGGATAGATTTCTGCCTCAGTTCCAGGAAGTTACTGTGGATCCAAAAAGTCCTGGAGGAGATAAAACTATGGGTAAAGCCACTGACAGTTAGAAGGACATACATATGAAAGACTTTGTAGGGAAAAATTACCCTTGATAGCTTTAAATATTAAGAACAAGAGCAACATCTTTCTTCAGGGCTTGCAAATCTGAGGAAAGCCTTGAAGAAAGAGGAAAGGGGAATTAAACCAGTATTTATTTGCCATATGTGATTTTGAATGAGCTTTTAGCTGTTCCTGAAAATCAAATCTGTCCTCAAAGGATGCAGTTGTTAGCAGTAAGTATGTTTAAAAATAAAGTTCCAGAAACTTAGGAATTCCAAGAGAGGACCCAGGTAATGTTTCAAGCAAATGTAGCATCATTGCAGTATGCATTCAACCTTATAAATAAAGAAATTCCTAACCATTTTTGTGTTGTGGACCCTTTGGGCAGCATGGTGAAGCTTTTCTCAGAGAAATAGTTTTAGATGCATAAAATGCATAGTCTTATAAGGGAAATAGGTTTTTTTTCCCCTGTCGAAGTTCACAGACTCCCTGAAATCTATTTGTGCACCCCTAGTTAAAAACCCCTTTCCTAAAGTGACTGGTTAGAGGTAGAAAGCACTTATATGTTGTTCATAAGTCCATAGCGTATTAGAGCTAAAAGAGATTTTACAGGTTATCTAATGAATGTGTGTATATATTTCTTTTTATAACCAGTACCATCTGATGATTACATAGAATAAAAGCTTATTGGTCCTTTCTGATGATTCTAAGCATTCTGAAAGGGCCATAGTGTGTAATTTGGAACAGAAACTCATCATGTTATTTTTGCTTTTATTTTTTCAAGTGATTACCTCCGATTTATTAAAGCAGCTGCTTTACTTAGTGCTAAGGATACAAAGAAAACCCAATACACACACCCATGTTGCCAAAACAAAAGAAAGTAGTGGTCTCCACTCTCAAAAAACTTGTAACACTAATGAGGGTACTTTGTATCCTCAATGCCAGCACATGGTAATGCCATAATGGTTACTTGAATGGAATCAGACTTTCAAGTTGGTTAATTTTATCTCTTACAGCTGTGTCCAAAAGGACAAAAAACATCGGAAAAAAAAACACCAAAAACCAGCCTTCTAATGTTGTTTGTGGTTTTTTAATTTTATTATAAGATATTAGTGTAAATCTTTTTTTAAAAAATGGACTAGCAAAAAATAAAAATTAAAAAAAAATGGACTAGCTGAGGAGATTAAAGATCTAAAATTTTGTTTAGCTGACTTTCACAGCTTCACAGAGGAGGTCAGAGAGTCTCAAGGTCAGGAAACCCTGTGGCAAAGTGCAAAGAGTGCTGGATCTGAAATCAGACTTCTTGGGTTTGAATCCTCATTCTGGCCCTTAGCCTTTGAACCATTCTTCTCCCCATTTTCCTTGTGTAAAATGACTAGATGACCCTCTTATTTTCTCTTCAACTTTTGTGATCCTAAAATCTAGATAACTCTGCATTTTCATTTTTTCATGGTAAATCTCATTCCTTTAATATCTTCATCTTTGCCTTGTGGTGCCAGCAGCAGATGTGCTAAATTCAGCTGGTCACCATTATGGCATTACAGAAACCTTCTATTAAAAAAAAAAATTACCATAATTTCCATTTCTATTGATTCTGCATAATTCTGTAGACTTAGCCAAAAGAACAAAACACAGATCAAAACTATAAAGCCAGAACTTGAACCAGGATCCGTAATGGAGATTAATATTTCCCCCAGCAGTCTGCCAACTGAATCATGGTCTAATTAAATTGTGCAGATTTACTGAGTTTGCATTTAAGTATTAGTGGAATCGAGAATGGGTATAGCTGAAATGAGTTAGAATCTTTTCAGTAAATGGGAAGTTAAATTATCACAGTAATTTGATTAAATCATTTTAAAATCTTTCAAGCTAAATCATAGCCTTTAAAGAATAGTTTGAAGTCTTAATTGCTATTTGCGAGCGTATCTCTCTGGTGTTTGTTCTCGCCTCATTTCCTATGACATACTACAATATATCTCCTAGGGAATAAGAAGACTGCGGAAAGAAAAGGCTTAGGGTATGGGTGGGAGCTGAGGCGGGGGTGGGGAAAACTGTCTTCAGATATTTGAGGGGCTGTCAGTGTGGCAGGGGAATGAAGCTCATTCTTTGCAGTTTTATAACTGGAGTGTGGAAATTACAGGGAGGCAAATCTTGGCTTAATGTAAGGAGGGACTTTTTTGACTCTTGAACAATTGGAACTCTGTCAGAGCTGAGGCACAGGCTGCCTTGCGAAGGACTGTTGTCTCTTACTCAAAGTGTCCAAGTAGTCTAGCTCATGCATTAGTGATGTTACTGAGAATATGCATGTACCATATCTGAATTTGGACTAGACGACTCCTGAGGACACTTTGAACTCTTTTTTAACAGAAGAAAAATATCTGATCCATCAAGGCACAGAATCTAGTATTCTAGAGTTCTTCTGAGCCTCTTATTTTTCTCTTATCTTCTTACATAGTTTTAATTTTTTTAAATTTCCTGTTGTATTCTTAGGGGTCAGTAAAGTTTTAAGAGCCAATATCAGGGTTGAATAATGCCTTGTGAGTTCTACCAACTGCCCTCAGAAATAGCCTAGACAACATTACATTTTACTTAACTATGCATACTTGTTAAAAGGGTCTGGTTTTGTTTTTTTGTTTTATTTTGTTTTGTTTTTTACTTTCCTTGTTTTTTTCTTAAGTTGAGAGGAGGAAATTTAAAAAGCAAAGTAGCCAAGAGAGGGCAGATGAAACTCTGTAGAAGAGAAAAAGGAAAGGGAATGAAGAGAGAAGTCTCTATAAGAAACAGAGAAAGATTTGAATATGATGCAGAGTATTCTATGACATTAGCTACTTAGGTTGCCTAACTTGGTCATGGAAACATTCTTTCATAGGTTTACGTAAGGCAGAAATTCAGCCCTATGTCAGGGAAAGTTTATGAGCATGACTGCCTTATATCTTAAAGAACTTTCTTTTTAAAAGTTCATACAACACTTGCAGATTATTTAGAACCCTATTAGGGAATTCATCCATGACTGCCTAATGTGAATGGTTACTGCTTTATCAATAGTGTGACTAAAAGGAAAAAGATGATATTATAAAGAACAAGGCAAAAAGCAAAATTAGACTTTTAAAAAAGTCAGTGGCATGTATCTTTTTCCTTTACTTTAATTAGATACACTACTTATTGTACTTTAAAAAAAATATTGGTCTTTTTAAAATTAAAGATTCCATTTTTGCAAACGCTGTTCTTTGATTTGACTAACTGCATATATCTTAGGACCTGCATTCACTGAGAACCAGAATTATTAAACATGTAGAATCCCCAAAGGACTCCATTATGTGTAATTAACAGATAAACTGTCATCAGAATCAATAAAACGTGCTAAATGATTCAAACTTGTATATAATTAAGTGTCTGTTTTAGAGCCGGAGCTGTAACTTTTATTTTTTTTCTCCATTTGCACATTTCTTTTCAAAGTGATCATTGAGCCAACCTGTTTAACCCTCCCTTTGCTGGATTTTAAAAATTGTCCATTTTAGATACAGTCCCTGTTCCAGATTTGAAGGATCTATGAGAAAGCTGTCATTTATAAGATGATACCTTTTCCCTCTGTGATATAGGCTGCCTGTAGTAATAGCCAGTTGTTTGGTTTTTTTTGAAAAAAAAAAAGTTCTATTGACCCTCACATTTTATTTCTATAAATTACCAAAGAAAAAGGTCACAACCTGAAGTGTTTATACTTACCTCACTTTCTGTTTTTTAAGACCAGAACTATTTCCCTCCCAACAATAACTTTGTATCTCTTGCTTTATAATTTACCAAGTATTCTCCTCACTGCAGTTCTGTGGATTCAGTGGTACAAGTACTATTCTCCCAATTTTACAGATGAAAACAGCCCCAGAGAAAGTCAAATGATTTGCTAAAGGACCTATAAATAGTAAGTGTCAGAGCCAGAATTGGAACCCAGGTCTCTCCTGACTCCAGTCAGTTGTTTTTATTTTTTCCAGTATACTAGGCTAATTTTCAATTGGAATCATGATTTTCTTGAGACTGGAACTGAGTCTTACACTTTTATAAATCATATGAAGCTCATAGAAACTTAGAGCTGGAAGAATTTTTTTTCAATTATCTAGTCCAACACCCTCATTTTCCAGAGAGAGATGCCTTTAGAAATAAAGTTACTTTCATAGAATCACACAGCAAGTTGGTGGCAAAGCTAGGACCCGAAACCAGGCTCCCTGTTTCCCAGTTGATGAACTTTTCTTTGTTGTGCACGCTGTATTGTGAATAGCACATCACACTCTAGCATACTCATAACAAATGCTTAACAAATATGTAGGATCAGTGAATTATTGTCACATGTTTAAACAATTGTCAGTTTCTTCCTCCCTTCCCCCTCCCCCATAGCAGCATTTAAAAATATCTATTATTTGTCAGTTGTAGAAATTTTTTATAAAGTCATTGTAAAATGGACTTGAAAGAAATTTAAAGGTCATAAATTATAGGCTATTAGCATTTTTGATCAGTTTCAGGGTAATCCTTTTCCACTAGTGCTCTATTGAAACATTCTTTGCATTTTTGTTTTGTAGATTCCATGCACATAGAAGATGTTGAAGCAGTTCAGAAACTTCAAGATGTCTTACACGAGGCTCTTCAGGATTACGAGGCTGGCCAGCACATGGAAGACCCTCGTCGGGCTGGCAAGATGTTGATGACTCTCCCACTTCTGAGGCAAACCTCTACCAAGGCTGTGCAGCATTTCTACAACATCAAATTGGAAGGCAAAGTTCCTATGCACAAACTTTTTTTGGAAATGCTGGAGGCCAAGGTCTGACTAAAAGCGCCCTAGGTCTTCCCATCATGCACGCTAAGAAAGGGAAAATAAACAAGAGAGTTAATGGCAAAGAAACTTTTAACAACAGCAACAAAAAAGGACTGCACTGATCATTTAGCAGCAAGACTGATGCAGCTTTCAACTTCCTCTGTATCTTTTGATGCAGTCTCTCTGCTTTATCTCTTCTCATTCACTTTCTCCCCCTTTCTTTATTACTTCCTTTCCTACAAGTTTTCCTTTCTACCATCTCCCTTCCTCCTCTCTCTCCTCTCTCGTCTCCTTACTTCTCTCTCGTCAACCTTCCCTCCTTCTTTCCTTCCTTCCTACTTAACTTCCTTCCTTCCACTGAACTTTTTCAAAAAAAGAGGTCTCTAATTGAAGAGAGATGGAAGCCAGCCCTGCCAAAGGATGGAAATCCATAATATGGATGCCAGTGAACTTACTATGAACCATAATGTCCCCAGTGACAAAGGAATCAAAGAGAGAACCATCGTACCTAACAGTAAACTATAACACAGTGAATTGACTCAATGCAGTATTAGATTTCACAGGAGCAGTCTCTAATTAGACAACTTAAGCAACGTGGCATCGGCTGCTTCTCACCATTGCATTTCCATCTAGATCAGTTACAGCCATTTGATTCCTTAATTGTTTTTTCAAGTCTTCCAATTTGTTAGGTTTAGCTACTATGTAACTTTTTCAGGGAATAGTTTAAGCTTTATTCATTCATGCAATACTAAAGAGAAAGAAAAATACTGCATTTTTGTGCTGGCTTTGAACAATGATGAACAATAATGAAGGACAAAAATGAATACTGAAGGAAGATTTTTTAAAATGTTTTGTTTCTTCTTACAAATGGAGATTTTTTTCTACCAGCTTTACCACTTTTCAGCCATTTATTAATGTGGAAATTTATCTTCTTCAAGCAATAGTTGAAGGGAAGGTGCATATTATCACGGATGCAATTTATGTTGTGTGCCAGTCTGGTCCCAAACATCCAGTTTCTTAACATGAGCTCCAGTATAGCTAAATGTTCACTGACACAAGGGATTAGATTACACCCACAGGGGCTATGAATAGTCGTATATATAAATACCCCACATGGAGGATGTATCTGTAGAATTGTTAGAAGAGCACATCTGTACCTGAGAGGTAAAGTTGTCATTTGACTTCTAACTGTAGCAGTGGAAAAGAGATGAAATACTGCTTATCTGCAGAGTTAGGAACATTTCCCAGAAGGAGCTGTGAGCCAATATTTGTTAGAGGCAATAAATTAAATGCCAAAATTAGCAGAAATTGAGAAAGATAGCAAACACCTGACCAAATTCCAAAGTCGGACTCGTATGAGTTTATTCATTTAGAATTTTTTTTTTTTGTGGCTTGATTTCAATGGCAGTTTTTTTTTTAACCAGTAGCAAAACAAGACTACGTGCTTTTCAACCAGTATTGTCACAGCATGAAAGTCAGTCAGGTTCAAGACTGTTAAAGAGGTGTAATCTAATGTATAAATCAATTAGATGCCCCCAGAAAACTACAGTCGCTAAATAACCAATAAACAATAACCTCCATCCAATGCTATACCAATGTACCAGTGTTAGTAGCTGCTCCCTGTATTATGTGAACATTCTTATTCTATGTACACAGATGTAATTAAAATTGTAATCCTAACAAACAAAAGAAATGTAGTTCAGCTTTTCAATGTTTCATGTTTGCTGTGCTTTTCTGAAATTTTATGTTGCATTCAAAGACTGTTGTCTTGTTCTTGTGGTGTTTGGATTCTTGTGGTGTGTGCTTTTAGACACAGGGTAGAATTAGAGACAATATTGGATGTACAATTCCTCAGGAGATTACAGTAGTATATTCTATCCTTACTGGTAATAAGGTTCTTCCTAATAATAATTAAGAGATTGAAACTCCAAACAAGTACTCATTATGAACAGATACACATCGAAATCATAATATTTTCAAAACAAGGAATAATTTCTGTAACAGTTTATTATAGAATACCAATGTATAGCTTAGAAATAAAACTTTGAATATTTCAAGAATATAGATAAGTCTAATTTTTAAATGCTGTAAATATGGCTTTTACTCAATCATCTCTCAGATGTTGTTATTAACTCGCTCTGTGTTGTTGCAAAACTTTTTGGTGCGAACAAGTTTCCAAAACTATCGCTACTTCGTGTGCTTTAAAAAAAAATACCTTGGGGCTGATATTCTATCAGCCTTGTGCTAGAAATACTGTGTATCTATCATTAGCTATATGGGACTATATTGTAGATTGTGGTTTCTCAGTAGAGAAGTGACTTAGTGTGATTCTAGATAAATCATCATTAGCAATTCATTCAGATGGTCAATAACTTGAAATTTATAGCTGTGATAGGAGTTCAGAAATTGGCACATCCCTTTTAAAATAACAGATTTAAAAAAAAAGTACAACTCCTGGGAAAAAAAAGGTGCTGATTCTATAAGATTATTTATATATATATATATATAAGTGTTTAACAAAAAATAATAATAATAATAATAATGTTTATTTTCCAGAAGATTTGTGCTGGTTTTAAGTTAACTACTATTCAACTACATATATATACTATAATATATATGTAATATAGCTAATATATAAACATTGTTTTTCACTGTATCACATTAAAGAGCCTGGGCTTCAGAGTCAAAAGCCAGACAACCTAAGAGATAGAGATGTATTAAAGGAGAACAGTGCAAGATTTAGTTTTCTTTTTCAGTGACTTCTGGCCATACAAAGGACAACTGTCTCAAGATTCTGCAGCAAAACTGGTCAAAAGAACCTGGTGGACTCTAGTAGGGTAAATGCTCATCTTAAACCTTGCTGGAGGGGAGTTCTTTCAAGGTTCAACCAAGACTACTTACTTAATGTGAAGTTTGGGAGTGTTTTAAAGGTATATGTTTTAGCCATGATGATTTTGATTTCTATGTTTGCTTCAGTTTTTTTTTTTTCTTATTTAAAGCAATATGATTGTGTGACTCCCAGAAGTTACACTTGTGTTTCAATCAGATCAGATTGTTGTATTTATTCCACTATTTTGCATTTAAATGATAACATAAAAGATATAAAAAATTTAAAACTGCTATTTTTCTTATAGAAGAGGAAATGGGTGTTGGTGATTGTATTTTAATTATTTAAGCGTCTCTGTTTACCTGCCTAGGATAACATTTTATGGCAGTCTTATGTGCAAAGATCGTAAAAGGACAAAAAATTTAAACTGCTTATAATAATCCAGGAGTTGCATAATAGCCAGTAGTTAAAAAACAAAATGAAACAAAAACAAAAACCATGTCTATAGCTGTAGATGGGCTTCACATCTGTAAAGCAATCAATTGTATATTTTTGTGATGTGTATCATACTGTGTGCTCCAACAAATGTCCATTTGTGTAAATGTATTTATTTTATATTGTATATATTGTTAAATGCAAAAAGGAGATATGATTCTGTAACTCCAATCAGTTCAGATGTGTAACTCAAATTATTATGCCTTTCAGGATGATGGTAGAGCAATATTAAAACAAGCTTCCACTTTTGGTTGCTCTTCTGTCTTGTTTCCGTTTTTTTTTTTAATATGAAAAAACCAAACCAGTAAACATTACTCTTTGTTACTTCAATTCAAAGAGTAGCTCAGGGTACCTGTCCCCTTAAAATAAAGTAGGGGTATGAATAAGAGCTATATAAAGGCTTGTCAGAATGAATTCCAGGGTGCCATAAGACATTTTGCATATTTAAGAGTATGCAAAATGTCTCCTGGCACATTAGAATTCATTCTGACAAGCCTTTATATAGCTCTTATTTAATCTTAAAGCATCTCCACATCAACCTGCATTACTCAAAATCATCGCCTCTCTGTCAATGTCATAACAGAAAACTTTCCTCCTATTTTAAGATCATATTAAAACTGCTAGAGATACCTATTATTTCCCTCCATCAACAATTAAATTCCCCCAGTCCCCCACCCCTGAGTTTAGCTTGTCAGCAAACCCACACGTACTTTGCAGATAGGCTAGGGATGGCTGGCCGGCAGTTCTGAATGGAGAGCTCTATAGATAGCTGTTCATTAAGAGTGGGAGCTGTCCTCGAATTTCAAAGGGTTAAATAGTTCAGCTTAAAGTGGCAGTCACTGCCCCTCGCTCCCCCTCCTGTCCCCCTCCTTGCCTTCTACGTTTTGAAAGGTCGAAGCCCTTGCTGCTTGGGGTCAAGCTGTTCTTCCAGTGGACCCTTCTGGAGCCATCACAGAAGTGCTAATGTGTGCTTTCCTTGCCTTTTTCGCCTATCTTGATAGTGTTTTGTCATTGTGCTTGCCCAGTGTATTTCTCACCTTTCAGTGGCAGCTGGTTCTCTGGAGAAGAAAGCTGATGACACAAAGAGTACTGAACTGAGTGGCATTCAGGGACTTGAAATTACCTAAATCACTAAAGCCAGCGAGCTGCTGAGATAACTTGGCGTGTTGTGTGGTTTTCTTCCCTTCGATTTTGCTGTGTTCTGAACAGCAGTACTGCAGTATGATATAGGGGGTAACAGCTCTTGTCTTAGATATTTTACTGGTACTTGAGAAGACCTCAAATAAAAAGTATGATAGACAACTCTAAAAAGGGCAATCATGCATGAAATCTTCAAATGAAATCCCAATTTTTTCCCCCTCAAGAATGGCACTGATGTATCAAACTTTGTCTAGCTGAATCTTTCTTCTCAAATAGAGGTATTGTTCCGGGTTGCTCGACTAAGGCATAAGGGATCAGTGCAGCCTCAGACTGAGAGGAAAAGAATCATTAAAAGAAAATGACTCTGAAGACTTAGCGTATTGAAGTTTAGTAAGCATAAAGATGCTTTCTGAGATGCTTCAGTTTTTTTTTTAAGTTGGAATTCTTTTTCCTTTTTTGTTTATTAATTTCTTATTGATAATCCTCTTAATAGCTGATGTTACTTCACAAGTACAGCACCAGGATATTAGAAAAGGAAAGACAGGATTCTCTCTATAGCCATGCCAGCTTATTGAACTATAAGAAAAAGGCCAAAAAAAAGTTAAACACTTGAAAATCACAAAACCAGTGAAATACTGCCCTTGACTTCCCTGACCTCCACTTTCACCTCCCCCAACAAAACGCATTTTATTTCATGACTCCCAAGCTGCATTTTCTGGTTATGCCCTATATAAAAACAGAGATGCCTGCTCACAGACTTGGTCTGCAGAAAGCTAACGATCTTTTTTTTTTTTTCACTCTTCTGTTCCCCTCCCCCAGTCTTAGCAGTCCTCAACCTTTTCCCCTTCATTTGGCCCTTGACAGCTCTTTGAAGGCAATATGGGAATGGCTGAGAATCCCTCTCCCTGCAAATCTGAGCAAAAATCTTAGTAAATTTGGATCAGTCTCTGGTGTCTTTTACTGAATAAGTTGCCCTTTGGGGGGATTAAGATAGAATGTTTTGCTCAGTCTTGTCCTTTAGGAGATTCATTTTGTTTCCTATTCACTAGACACCCTTTTCCTATCATGTCTTTTTTTTTTTCCAATTAAGTTTGAGCCAAACCCTAAAAGAAAACAGGGATTGTCTTGAGTTTTATGTTTTGACCATAAGTACAGTGTTTTCAAAAGTTCAACAGTTGCCTAAGTTCAACATTTTTGTCAGTGTTTCTAGAGGGTTCAGCCCCCCAAGTCGAGTTTCTAATGGTCCTTCATAGTGTGGGGAGAAACCACACAAAAACAAGTAGTTGTGGATTGATTACACACAGCATCTTATTAAGCAAAACAGAAAAGAAAGGAATTTCAAAATATAATCCTCCTTTCCCAGGGGTATTTGTCTTGTTCTCCATGAAGTTAAAGGTCTGAAATAATGTGCCCATCAGGAGCTCAATGTTGCATGTCCATGCCAGTTGGTCCAAGGGCTTGTTATGATGGTAATGACCTGCTGAAACGTGAGCTCCGATGGCAACAATACAATTGCTACCAGCTCACCCGCTGGGAGAAATATTTTATTATTGTCAAATGTCCTCCACAGAGATTTGTTTTGCCTGTTCCTGTTTAAATTAAATTCAAAGCAGAACTGCATTATTATTTCTCTGGAGTATATTTGAAATGAACAACTAGGCTCAAAATTCAGGATTCCTGGCTAGCTCAAATTTGTTTATTAGCAGAAAAATGACGATAGGTGACAACATAGCTGCAGGAATATTTTCATGGCTATGCTATCAGGAAAGAGATTTACACACTGAACTCATGGCCTAACAGCATTGGAACTCCCTCCTTCATTAGAGACCAAGCCAAAGAAATAATGGAGTCTTCCACTGGTTTTACAAACTTAAAAAAAAATAATATCCCATGACGCTACAGCTTTTGGGGGGAGATGTGCAGAACTTTGGGCATGAGAAACTTTGGGCATGAATTGTTCCTAAAATTCGAAATTGAAATTGTTGTAATATGTTCCCCTCGCCCTCGTACAAGAGCAATGAAACCCCTGCCAGGCTCTTGTCACTGAATGAGGAAGTTTAACTGGCAATATACCTTGAGTAATCTCCAGATAGCCTCATATCCCTCTACTGAATACATCAACATTGTTTTTAGAAGAAGAAAATACGTTATGCTTGTATTATCTAACTTATTTTAGACATGTGCTAGATTCAGATCAAGGGAGCTTTTTGCAATTATGTCTTATTCTACACAAATTAGGTGCTGGATTTTATTTCAGAGGGCCTTAATTTCAAATCCAGGCCCTGAAGCATTACCACTGTGACCTTTGACAAGTCACTTAATCTCTGGGCCTCAGTTTCCTCATGTGAAAAATGAAAACAGTGGTTACTAGATCATATCTAACTTCCCTTCCAACTCTGAAGGTATGATCCTATGATCATCAATATAAACTAAAGCAGAAACTGGACCACATTTGTTGCAAAAGTTTATTTATCTTCCTAAAAATAAGAATGAACTCTGCTTTTCAAAAGAATAGTTACACCAAGGAGGTGAATCTTCGTCAAACATGAGCAAAGATGGAAAGTATTTTTATTATCTGAGCAATAGAATCACAGAATTTCTGAGTTAGAAGAAACATCCAAACGATGTCTAAAAACATCCATTTTTCAAAAGAAGTGATTACCCAGCCCTTCCTCTAGGGAGGGGCAATCCATTATCTTTCCTGGCAGCTCATTCCACTTTGGGATAGCTCTGTTAGGAAACGTTTCCTAAAAGTAAGCCTCAATTTTATGCTCTTTGTACATATACTCATAATTCTGTATCGTGGGGCAAAAAAACCAAACTTAACCCTCTTCCATGTCACAGTCCTGTTGCATAAAGACAACTATTATTTCCATCCTTGCAGCTTATTTTCTCCATGCAAAATAAGTCTGTCCTTCAAATCATCTGAACTCATGACCAGAAATCAAGGCCTTCACCATCCTGGTTGCTCAACTCTGGCTACTATTTTATTAGTGTCTTTCTTAAATTTGGTATCCAGAACTTAACACAGTATTTCAGATGTTTTCTGACCATAGCAGAATACAATGGGATTGTCACCTTTTTCCTGAAAACTCTGTGCTCTCAAATTTCATTGTATGTCTATAAATTTCCTTTGACATTAGACTCTTTCATCTTGTGGCACTTACTGGGTCCCTGAAGAAGATACAACTTCTTTGACTTCCCTTTCCCTAACTAGATGCACATTTGTTTATTTTTCTTCCTTCCTCCATGTGCTGGACCAGGAGAAGCAGCGAGCATGACTGCTCAAAGTTGTCATTTCCAGACCTTCTCTGCCACCATCAGATCCAAATGGCAGCTATTCACCACACCCTGGGTCATCCTCCCTCTTTTCTCCAAGAGATCCTACTTGGTTCAAAGTCTTCTGCATCTCCCCTTCCTCTTTCCTTTATCTTTCTATTTAGTCCTTCAGTTGTGTCTGACTTCTCCAGGTTGTCATTTTTCTTTCCTGAGGATTAAGGCAAACATAAGCTAAGTGACTTGCCTGGAGTCACACAGCTATTAAGTGTCTGAGGCAGGGTTTGAATTTAGCTCTTCCTAATCCATGCTCAGTGCTCTATCCACTGAGCCACCTAGCTGCCTACTCTTAGACAAGGGGACTTCAACATACAAGTTGATGTTATCTGAAAAATCTTGTCTCTGTCAATCTCATCAGATTCAGTGACCTGGACTCCATGTCATCCCCATAGAATGGATAGAATCCTTGGTCTTACCATAACCCACAAGTAGTCAGTCCACTTCCATGATCAAGAATTCTGAAATTTCTCTATCTGACCCCAACTTCGTATCATTCTATATCTCTCTATACTTCCCTCTTCCTAAACCTATTCTTCATCCTACCATTCACCTGCAGTCCTGTGCTTTCTAATGCCATCATGCTTCCTCTGGCTCTCTCTGGCATTTCTCCCTTCCCAGTGCTGATCCTCCTTGATCCACCATCCTCTACCCTCTAAACCCTTACTTGTTCCTTTGTTCTATTGCCACTTATCCCTTCAAAACAAACCCTAACCTTAATTATCCCTTCTGTCCTCCGCTCTTTCTCAAAACCTCTGAATGGTTAAATCATTGGTGTGCCACCTGGGTCCAAGCCGTCAAATTTCAGCTGGGACTGTGTTGCTATAAGGCAAAACTCTTACTTTTTCCTAATTGATTATAAGACACTTACCATAGAGGCTTTTTCTAAAAAGAGTTTCAACCCTTATTTTACTCCTCACGTCTCACACCAGTGGCATCAAACACACATAGTAACAGGGACCACGAATCCATACCTAAAGATCCTTGCAGGCTACATAATTGACTTAATTTAAAAATATCATGTCATCTATGTTTCATTGTACTTTTACTTATTTTGTTTATTTCCCAATTACATTTTAATCTTGTTTGGTCCCACTTACACAAATGCTAACATGGATCCACTGGTCTGCATTTGATATCTCTGTCTCACGCAGCCTCCTTCCCCCCCTCCCCCTCAATAGAGCATTCTGCCTCCTTCTTTCCCAAGAAAATAACAATAATAGTAGCTAATATTTATGTAGCAGTTTACAAACATCTCATTTTATCCTCATAACAACTCTGGGAGGTAGGTGATATTATTATCCTCATTTTACAGTTGAGGAAATGAAGCTGAAACTTAAATCATATGCTCACAGTCTCACAGCTACTAAATGTATGAATCAGTATTTGAACTCTGGTCTTCCTGACTCCAGGTCCAATACTCTATGTATTATGCTGCCTAGCTGCTGATAGAGGAATTTATTATTAGGGTTTACTATTCTCCATCTCAAAACCCTTTAACACTCCCCCCCCCCACCCCCATTCTGTCTTTCTTCTATTCTTTCACTCATAGTGAAGTGGTTTTCCTTCATTTAAACAACCCCTATATTTGTACTCTTGATTTCATCTCCTCCCATCTGTGGCAGATTTTCCTTACTATAATGCCCTTTCTCCTTAATCTTCTATCTCTCCCTATCTACAGACTTCTTCCTGCTGCCTACAAACATGCTGAGATCTTCAAGATCCTTAAAAAACCTCCACTTGTCTCTATCATCTCCTCAAGCTACATTCCTTATCCCTTTCACTAACCCGTAGAAAAAGTTGTTTACTTTTGTTGCATCTACTTCCTCATTTTCTTCTCATTTCTTCTCTGGTTTACAATCTCATTACTGAATTGAAATTAGTTTCTCTTCAACTTCCCCCAGTTTCCTGATTCCTCCCAATTTATTGCCTACAAACATGTCCAAATCTTCCCAATTCTTAAACAATCCTCATTAGCCCCTACCATCTCCACAAGCTGTTATCCTGTATGTCTTCTCCTTTTCTCAGTCAAATAATTGGAAAAGCTGTCTTCATTCCCTGTTTCTACTTTCTCTCCTCTCACTCTCCTAAACTCCCTTCCATCTGGATCCTGACCTCATTCAACTGAAACTTCTCTATGCAAAATTCCCATTGACTTCTTAGTTGTCTTCTCCAAATCCGAAGGACTTTTCTCAGTCCTCATCCTTCCTGAGCTCTCTGCAACATTTGATCCTGCTGGCTACCCTGTCCTCCTAGGTACTCACTCCTCTCTAGGTCTTCAGGTGCTGTTCTCTTTGTTTTCTTCCTTCCTGTCTAGAAACACCATTTTAGCCTTTTTGCTGGCTCTTCATCCATGTCACTCAGTGTAACTTTGGGTATTCTCTCCTACACTCTCTTTTACTACCTACCACTCCCTTCACATTCCATTTGCCTACTCAGTCAAGAACAAGTCAAAAAAATCCTTCCATGGAGTCAGACATAGACCAGCAGACAGAGGGATGGGGAGAAGAGCCCTCTGAATGTTGGGAGGATCTCTGCATTCCATCTCCCCACCTCCACTAAATTGTTTATGAAATTTCACAAAAATCTATATAGTATCTCCACCAATCCTCACTCACCCTCAACCCCCACCTCTCTAGAGATTTCTTCAGTTGTTGGAGCTGAGTACCATCTGTACTTGCTACTATTAGCTTTGTGCCAGATGCATGAAACTAATTTGTCCCCATCCTTTCTTTTTCTTTCTCTTTTTATTCCTTCTTTTCCCCTTCAGGAGAAAGTTTGCATTCATTTCATTTAGGCAAAAAGGCAAAAAACATTTTCTTGAGAGCAGTGAAGTCATAGTCTGGTACTCTATCTCTGTCTATCCGAACTCACTCAGGGAAAGAGGTGAAGAGTTAGATTACTTATTTCAAAAAGGAGTGTCATTTAATACACTACAGAAAACAAAACTTAGGGGGAGGATATTTTTAAAACACAGCTAATGACAAAATGATCTCTCTATTAAAATCTGGGTTATTTTGACATTCATTGAGGAAAATTTAAAAATTTTCTTCTCTCCTTAATTCTCTTCTCCCAGGAAAAGAGAATGCAGGCTCTTAAAAAATGCAGTTATTTCTTTATTAAAATTAGGGTTTCTTTGACATTCATTTAAGGGAATTTTTTAACACAGGGAAGGAGAACCTGTGTTCTTAAAAAAAAAATAGGCAAAGACAAAAAAAGGAATTAAGGTAAGAAGGAGTAAGAGAAAATAGAAGATAAAAAAAATGATTCTCTAGTACCATACAGTGGAATTGATCATGTCCAGAGGAAGGTAAGAAGGATAAGGCTTCAAATTAGGTCATATAATAAATAGTTAAAGGTCTGGTTACATTTTTTTTGTCCCCTTCAACCTTGCTTCTCTCTAACCCCATTGCACCTTAGCCTGCTTCTCCCACTGTGCCCAATGGAAGCATTAATCCTATCATTAACACACTGTCCTTTCAGCCTTGAACATTTTCCTCTTGCACTCCATCTTCTGGGACCTCCTGAATCCTGGTTCTCCCCTGAAGATACCATACCTCTGTTTCTCTCCAACTCTGGCCCCTCCTCTCACAGTCTCACAGGTCTCACCATTCCACTTCTTACTTCCAGGGCTGAGGAAGAGGAATCAACCTCCTCCACTGCCCCTTCCACAGACTTACTCTGTCATCATCACATGATGACATTGCCTCTTTTGAAGATGACCTGGTATAATTGTATTACACTGACCAGATCTTTGTCACTGTCTTCTGTGGACCTCTGAGTCACTCTTCCATCTTGTACAATGGCTTTATCTTGTGGTTCAGTCCCTCTCTGCATCTTAGAACTTGTTAGAACCCTTTTTTCCAAGTTCATCAATTGCATCAACTACCTGAACTCTTCTACTCCTTATTTAATCATTTTAAATAATAATAACTAGTATTTAGATAGTTCGCTGAGGCTTGCCAAAAGCTTCACATATACTATTGCATGATTATCAAAGCAATACTTTGGGGCAGGTGCTATTATTATTTCCATTTTACAGTCAAGCAACTTGAAGTCCCAAGGTGTTCCCAGGGTCACAGCTAGTTAAGTGTGTGGGAGGATTCAAACTCCTATTTTTCTGACTCCAAATCCAATGCTCTATCCTCTATGGCACCTAGATGCCTACTTCAACCAGGCGCAGTCATAGTCATCCTTTATACCTCACAGTAACCTAGGTGTCAGATCCTTGCATCTAATAGCAGTACTAGATTACTTTCACAAAAGTTCTCAAAAATTAGCATTCATCTTTGGATTGTTTTGGTTCTACCCCAGATATTAAAGCTGTAGGAAATATCTCTAGTTTGCTCATTTTTACCGTGTTTAGTTGATCCATATGTAAGTAAAACAAATGACAATGAAACAGAAAATCATCTATTCATAATGAACAAAGCAAAAGACAGTTATCGTAGCCTCTCCTGCTGATGAATACACTCAGAATTCTATTTCTCTAATGATAGTTTGGATCTCAATTCCTTCCAAATACTCATGACTCTAATTAGGAAAACCTGGGTAAAGTCAGTCAGTTAATAAACATTTATTAAGCACCTGTTATTCCAGGCACCAAGTTAGGTTCTAGGGATATGAACAAATGGAAGAGACAGTCCTTGCTTCTCAGGAGTCTACAATCTGATGGAGGAGACAATGTGAAGACAACTATATATAAACAGGACATAGACAGGATAAATTGGAGATAACTTTCAGAGAGAAAGCATTAACATTAAGAGAAACCAAGAAGGTTTCTTGTGAAAGATGGGATTTTAAGTGGGTTTTGAAGGAAACCAGGGAAACCAAGAGGGAGTGATAAGGAGAAAAAGAATTGCAGACAAGGCAGGCAGCCATTAAAAATTCTTGCAATCAGTAACTGGAGTGACTTGTTTAAGGAACAAGAAGGAGGACAGTGTCACTGGATCTCACAATGTATGAAAGTGAGTGAAGTGTAAGAAGACAGAATGGGGGAGTGGGGCAGGTTATGAAGGACTCCCAACAGTGGGAGGGGTGGAATGACAACATAATTTGATCAGATAAGGAATCAGATAAGGAAATGGAAGTGGTGCATTTGTGAGTGATGGTAAGATCAAAGATGTAACCATCTTGCACACAGCTGAGATAGGGTACAGAAATAGGTCATAGGAAATAAGTAAGTTGAGAAACTGACAAGTAAAGGTATTTGAGAGAGTATTAATACATATGTTGAAGTCCCCTACTATGAGGGAGGGAGTTGGAGAAGAAAAATTGTGTGCCAGTCACTGAACTAATTGACAAAATAAGGGGAGTGTCCTAAAGGTCAATAGACAACATCTACCAGAATTTACACTCTGCAACTTGTGTAGGGATTTGGAACCTTCAGGGATTCTAGTCAGTTTCTCAATGATTGCCAGTGGGGAAATCATTGATAGTTTTGTTTCATGGGTTTCTATGACCCAAAACTTCATCACTAAGTGGCCAACCTACTGGTGACAAGTCTCTTTATACTTTAGTAGGTTGGTCTTTAGAAAATTGGCATAGTCTCCTACTGGGCTGCTCCATTGCCATAAAACCATTGAAAACAAGAGTCACCTCTACTCCATGATAAGGTATTAAGTAAGGCTTTCTTCATATATACAAGTATATCTTTAAATATGTAATACTACCACAACCCTTTCAATCTCTTTTTTTGGATCCTTTTTTTGTGTGTGTGAAAAATGTAGTTGATTCTCCATAAGTCCCATCTCCTCAAATTTCAGATACCTGTTAAGTCAAATATACTTCATTTTTTAGGATCTTGTGCTCAAATCTTGTGAGAAAATATGGTAGAGTGGAAATCGTCCTGGATTTTAAGTTAACCAAACTGGGCTCAAATCTCTACTCAATCACTTGTATGATATTCAGCTACTTAACATCTCTGGGGCTCAGTTTCCTCATTTGTAAAATGAAAGGAGCCTCTAAGGTCTCTTCCAACACTAAATCAATGATCATGTAACCTTGCTTATGACTTGTATTTTGGGAATTTGTCTACAGACGTTAAAGACCATGGATTTTACGCAAACCTGAAAAGGTAAGCTGGAGTCAGATTGTGATGGCCTTCAAAAGACAAGCAAATGTTTGTGTTTGAGAAAGAAAGTGACATGTTCAGACCACCATTTTAGAAATATCATTCAGTAGCTGTGTGGAGGAAGGAATGAAGAGGAAAGAGACACGAGGGAGAGAGAACAATTCAGAAGCTATTATAATACTCCTTCCAAAAGATGGTGAAGGCCTAAACTCAGTGTTTGATCCTCTGAATGAAGTGAAAGGGACATATGTAAAAGAAGGGAAGTAGGGGAAAGGGTGAGATGAGCACCGAGAAGGATGGTGGTAACCACTGCAGAAATAGTGGCTTTAGGGAAAAACAGGTTGACTTGGTGGAAAAGGTCATAAGTTTTATTATGGATATGTTGAATTTGAGAATTTGAGATATCTAGGTGGACATGTCTTATAGACATTTAATGGTATAAAACTAGAATTCTGGAGAGATCTTAAGCCTAGATGTATTGTACTGGGAGTCATCTGCATAGAAGTGATGATTGAACACATGAAAACTGAGAGAAAATGTATAGTGAGAGAAGAGCTGAGGGCTCAGGACAGAGGCTTAGGATATAGTCATGGTTAAGGGACAGGAAATGGATGAAAATTGTGCAAAGGAGGTGGGGAAAAGGCAAGGCAGGTAGGCAGAGAACCAGCAGTATCATGAAAACTAAGAGAAATGGGAGTATTCAGAAGGAGACAGGGATGAACAATGTGAAATGCTGCAGAGAAGTCTAGAAAAATGAGGATTTAGAAAAGGTATTGTTGGTAATCTATGTATTTGACCCCCCAGGAGAATGTAAGGTTCTTGAGGAAAGACACAATTTTTTTCTTTCTTCTCTGAGTGCCCAACACTAAATCCTGGCACACAGAGGGGAATGATAAACATTTGCTGAATAAATAAATAAATGGATAGCTTGGGGTAAGGGTGGGGATGTCAGCAGCAGATACGAACAATTTAGAAATTGCAACCTTCTCAGTTCTCTCCACCCCTTTTGTTTTGGGACATCACTTCATGTCTCCCTTGGAGTCAAGAAGCTGAGACACAAGCTGTGTGACCTGGAGCAAGTCACGTGACCCTTCTCAGACTCAATTTCATTATCTGCAAATAGAGCAGTAATATCATCTGCTTCATACGGTGGTTTAAGGATCAAATAAATGTTCTGAGGACCTTACATTGCTATATAAGTGCTTGTTATTATCCCATCTCAGAGTTGAAAATAAACCAGTATTTCAGGTCTTAAGGCAAACTTTCCATTTTCCAATAATGTAAGGAAGAGGTAGTTTCAAATCACTAAAAGAGTTAGGATTTACTGTGGGCACAGCAATTCAACAGGAATCTTGATCTTGTCCTCAGTGGACTCTGAGATGTTTTCAATTGTTTTCCTGGTACTGTTTACTTCATTTTGCATCAATGTCTTTTTAAAATTAAATTTCATTTTTTTCAATTAATAAAAATCCACCTCATTTTCTTATCTCCCCCCAAAAATATAGCTGAGGAAAAAAGAAAAACCAAATCCTTTGAACAAATATACATAGTTAAGCAAGATAAATTCCTTCATGTCCTGAGGGCAAAAAAAGTCTCAATCTGCATGATGAGTTTCTCACTTATATCAATAGGTGGGCATGATGCTTCTTCATCAGCCTTGTGGAATCATAGTTGGTCAGAGCATTGATCAGAGTTCTTCAGCCTCTCAAAGTTAGTTGATTTTATAATGTTTTTGTTATTTTAAAAGAAGTTTTGGTTCTGCTCTTTTCACTCTGCATTAGTTCATACAAGTCTTTTTTTTCATTTTCTCGGAAACCATCCATATTTTGCCACCTTTTACAGCACAAAAAATATTCTATTACCGTCATATACCATTGTTCATTTCCCAGATGGGCATCCTCTACCCTATATTTTGTAGTTCTTTCCCACCACACAACAAAAAACCTCTCTAAATATTTTTGTACATGTGGCTCCTTTTCCTCTATTATTGATCTCTTTAGCGGTATAGATCTAGTAGTGCTATTGATGGATTAAAATTTTCCAGTTCTATCAATGGTGCATGAATGTGTCTGGCCAGGTTTCTACTCGTAAGTTGATTAAGAGTGAAGAGGGAACATTTTGCAGAGGAAAGAGTGCAGGATTTAGAGTTAGAGCTTCTAGGTTCAAATACTGCCTCTGTCTTTAATACTACTTAACCACCCTGAGAGTTAGTTTCCTTATCTGTACAATGAAGGAGTTGAACTAAATGTCCTCTAATGTCCCTTCCAGCTCTAAAGTTATGATCCCATGACCTTTCCTGTGTGTGTGAAGTGAGGAGATTCAGGATAAATGGAGTTTGTTAATAGTTGAGTGAAGATTTCAGAGGACACAACGAAATGGATGAGTAGATGCGGCTATGGACTGTGGAGGTGTAGGAATGAGATAGATGAGGATGAGAATACAGGAAGTAATAGGAAGGAGAGAGTATTTTTGTATCAGCAGACACTGATTCTGAAGCACAGGGAGAAGGGAAGCAGGAGCTTCTAATGTGCCAGTGATGTGATGAGTAATTACCAGCTGATAGGGGCCATTCACCCTCTGGGAACCTATGATGACTAAAGATTGAGTCCGTGTAGGCACTCTGACTCCTAGGGACACTAGATAGCCAATAGTTTTAAGACGTAATTGTTGATGAGGAATCAGATGGCAATCAGTTCTTGGGAACAAGACTGAACTCATCCACACCTTAAAGATATACACATGCCCCAGGCACTAATCTCCAAAACACTGAATCCCCAGAAACAAAGCTACCCTGCCTAATAGCTGAGTGAGACATCCAGAGGGTGTAATGGAAACCAAGTCCTGATTTATATTGCTGATTTCCCAGATTTAAATGCTCAAAAGGGCAACTAGTTGGCTCAGTGGCTAAAGGGTTAAGCTTGGAGTCAGAAAGACTCGTCTTTGTGAGTTCAAATCAGGCCTCAGACACTTACTAGCTGTGTGACCCTGGGCAAGTCATGTCACTCTGTTTGCCTCAGTCCCTCCTTTGTAAAATGAGCTGGAGAAGGAAATGGCAAACCACTCTAGTCTCTCTACCAAGAAAACCCCAAATGGGCTTGTAAAGAGTTAGACATGACTGAAAAATGACTCAGTAACAAATACTCACAGTGAAAATTGAACAGTAGGCTAGTTCCAGCTGGTTCCAACACACCAGCAGAAGGAAGGCTAGATAACTGAACATTCAAGACCTATCCCTCTCTTTTTTCCTGTTCTGTATCTTTTAAAGAAACCCTTTTTGTCCTTAACTTTTTGTATAACCAGCAGTTTATTCTGGGCTTTAGCCTTCCTGACATCTTTACAGATATGTGTCTCTCTATTCTACTCTTCCTGGACTATGTGCCCCTCATTTTAACTTTTGTACATGTCCTTTTTAAAGTAGAACTCATTGGGGAACTCCGCATTCAACCACACTAGTCTCTTTAAATGGTTCCCCTGCTTCTTCCTCCTTGGAATCATTTGCGACGACCATCAGAATTTCATTTTTGAGAGCCTGCCATCTCTCATGAGCTGTATTCCTTTTTAGAGGTTCAAGCTCTGGGATCATACTCTCTTTTTTTCTGAACTTTTTGAAAGAGAGAATTTGACATGAAGAACTTTTCATCTATAAGGATTATTCAACATTGGAAGAGGTTACGGAGAAGGCTATTGGGCTTTTTCCCCTGGAGATCCTTAAAAAATAGGGCAGGTCACCATTTGTTGTAGACAGTTTAGGCATTGAAAGACCTGAGGCAGGAGAAGGGATCAGATGGCCTCTGGAGAACACTTCTAGCTCCATGGCTCAGTGATCATAGGGATCAAATTGAAAAATTCCTAGTAAAAATAACTTTTTTTACATTTTTTGTAGAATTCACTTTTAAAGGCCCAATACCTAGCACTTACAGAAATAAAAGTTCTATTATGTTTCCTCATGTCAGAGTATACAGAGGGTTTATGTGCTTCTCTGGAAAGGAAAGGAAATACAACTCTTTTGCAGGTAATAACAGTTTATTTTATGTCCTATTTTCTTTAACAGTGATTGCTCTTACTTGGAAACTCTCCTGGCATTTTGTAGGCCATAAAAGGGTAAAAGGAATGTTCTTTGCTGGGAGTTCCATAAGCCTGGCGCTCTGTTTGTAATCCATGGCAGAAGGCCCGCCAGCTTGGTTCCCAAGTACTTTGCCAATACACTCAAGAAGAAAATAGGGATCAGGGTGATTTTCCTAACATGCCCCAGGCTATCATGGTCATCATTCACTTACTCAATGCTGTTGTAAGGAAACAAGAAGTAATGAGAATTCAGGGAAATGATGAGAAAAGATTTTCTAGTGGATTGGGAAATGAAACTTATCACTAAAAAGTTTCTTTAAAAAACCCACCTGATATAATTCTAAGGAAGGCTCATTTGTCTCTAATTAAAAAAATTTATGGCTCCAATACATAATTAGTACTTAGGGAAAGTTTTGAGTTTGGTCATATTTTCTTTTTGTGGCTCAAATGTGAGGGCCTACATTTTTATAGGGCTTTTCATGCCAACTTTGATGCCATTATGAATGAATGAACGATTGAAAAAGCATTGCTTAAGCTCTTAAAATGTGTGCAGAACACTGTGCTAAGCACTTGGGATAGAAAGAGAAAAACAGAGATAGACCCTGCTCTCAGGGAGCTCCCATTCTAATAGAGAAGACAACATATGTAGGAAGTTTCAGGTAGAAAGGCCCCCATGGATGCAAAGACAAGCAGTGATACGTCTTCTTTGATGTCATTTCCACCAGTAAAACCATATTCATTTCTGATAGTCAACCATTTGACAGTGCTAATGACTTTGATGGGAAGAACTTTCTCCTCTGGGTGGTCAGTAATTTTAACTGTGGTAGTTGACTGAGTCTCCTCTGTTCATAGGTCCACTCCCCACCTTCATAGGTCTTCTGGGAGTAGTTTTCCATTCTCTGATTCTTTCCTTTTCCCTACAGAAATTGAATTGTCCTGTAACCAATTCTTTCAGTGTACTCTTTTCTGTTGACAAACAACAAACTAATTAATCAATGGGTATCGTTGTATTATCTCATTAAAAAAAAAATTTAAACAAGGTTCTACTAGAGACAATGCCTTAACTCAAAGGAATGGTAGGCACTTTGAATATCATGATGTGAGGAGGCTAGAAGGATGAATTTATTTGGGTATAGCCGGGCCCTTTGGCACTTCTAAAATTGTTTTGTGTCATTTTAGAGTTGACAAGAGAACATCTTGTCTAACTCCCTCATTTTACAGATCAGGAAACTAAGTGCCAAAGAGGATAAATAATATGTCAGTAGTCAAATAGATAGCAGAAGCAGGCAAGTAGGTGGTGCAGTGGGTGCAGCAGTGGACGTAGAGTCTGTTCAGCCTTAGACACTTCCTAGCTGCCTCCTTCTGTTTCTTCATCTGGAAAATTAGGATTATAATAGCATCTACCTCCCAGGATTGTGAGGATCAAATGAGATATTTGTAAAGCACTTAGCATAGCACCTGGCGCACAGTAGGTGCTTAATAAACACTTGTACTCTTCCCTTTCCCCTCTGAACCCAGGTCCTCTGACTATGAATCCAATGTTTTGGTTTTTTTTCCATTAAACCACACTGCCTTTGCCTACCAATAGGATCAGACCTCTTCAAATAGTCAAACAAAACTATATAATTAAGGAGCTGATAATAAAATTTGTACATTTTCAAAACTCTTTGTATTTCTCCTACCTTTACATGTAACTATATCTACATGTGTAGCTGCTGTTTTCCAAACAGGCCTACATCTAGCAAAATGCAGATTAGCATAGGGAACAACTACCAATTTCAGTTTGCTCTTAGTTAGAAGGTCTGGTTGGGAGAAAGGGCTATTTAACCCTATGGCTAAAATGAGCCAGTTGTATTATCTGTGGATTTGGACTGTTCATGCTCAGCCTGTTGAGTTGAATTAAATTGAATAATTGAGATTTGACTTTAACTGTATTTGGAATTTGCACAGTTGTTTGAATTGGAGCCTGCCAAGTGAACATTATAATGCCTATTTCACAGTCAAGCCCAATGCTTCGAGGATCCATGATTTTGTCAGTCTGGGTGCTCCTGTCAGTCAGTCAACAAGCATTTAGTAAGCTCTTACTCTATGACAATTACTGTGCTAACTAGGATACAGCGAGATGATAATCCTCCGTATCCTAGAAGATAGTGTTCAATTTAATTAAATAAGTCTTTATAAATTACTTATGATGGACTAAATACTGTGTAAAGTGCTGGAGATACAAAGAAAAAATGAAATAATCCCTGACCTCAAGAAACTTATTTTCTCTTGGTGAAACATGTATACCTGCTTTGTGGTCATTCCCATAAATGGGCAATTGCATTCACAGCTTGAGGTTTCCAAAGAGTGGCTAACTTCAACTTTTTAAGGGTAACTCTGAGACACTGGGGCAGGTAAAGATTATAACAGGTCAAAGTGAACTATCCTATTCTGTTGGTTAGAGCAAGGTGAAGTATTTCTCCAGTAAGGTTCACATGTAAACAAAGAATCAAAAAGGAGCCAATATAGAAGGCATCCTCAAGAGGAAAAGGGACAAACAAAATTTCTGATTTTTGGAAGTCCCTTTGTGTCTTCACGGACTCCTCATGAAATTCCACTTAGGTAGAAGAACATAGCTCCCTGTTGAGTTCTAAGAGTCAGTGCCTTTATCCAGTCCACGTCAGCATGTCTGTCTCTTTACTTTCATATCTATCTTCTAATAATTGCTTTGATGTTACTCATTATTCCTCTGGAAGCTACTGCTACTGTCTCTGCTCACTGGTCCTGATTCCCTCCTGGATTAACTACAGAATGCCCTTAGAATAGCATCCAAAGTCCTTCCTAACCTAGTCCCTTCCTACCTTTCCAATCTTCTTACACCATATTCCCTGACATGTACTCTTTGAACCAATGACACTGGCCTCCTGGCTGTCCCACAAACAAGACACTCCATCTCTCAGCTCTAGGCTTCTTCTCTGGCCGCTCCCCATGCCTAGGATGGTCTCCCTCTTCCACTCAGCCTATTGATCTTCCTGTCATCCTGTAAGTCCACACTAAAATCCCATCTTTTACAAGAAGCTTTCCCCAACTCAGCAATTCTGTGCCTTCTCTCTGTTTATTATTTCCTGTGTATCCTTTATATAGCTTACTTTTTATATCTTTGTATATATTTGTTTGCATGTTGTCTCCCCCGTTGGACCACAAGTTCCTTGAGAGCAGGGACTATTTTTATATCTCCAGTGCTTAGTATAGTGCCTGGAACAGAGTAGGTGCTTAATAAATGTTTATCGATTTCTTGTAAGGACCTCAGATGAAATCTCTAGATCTGAATTCTCAAGATTGTCTGGGGACATTCATGTTGAAATGATCATTCATCTAAGATTAGGAAAGAAGAAACACACAACAGAAACAGAGGTATCATGTACTCTTGGCCACTTGGCAATGAGAAGAGGGAATATGCCCAGCTGTTCCTTCTCCACCTACCCTGCAGGTCAAAATAGTCCAGCCTCATTAACTAGTAAGCAGGAAAAGAGACTGATATATTAGCAAGTCAAGTATGTACACTCATTTCTTGCTCAACCAAACCAGAACCATCTGTTCTTATACTTTTACAACCAATTAGAAGGCATTTCATCATTACAACCCTCAGTCATGAATGACTAGAAACAGGCTTCCATAGTTCCACCTGTTAGATTGGAACCAGGCATGGAATGTCAATTATCTAGATGGTGCAGTGGATAGAATGCCAGATTTGGAGACAGGGAGATTCATCTTTCTGAATTCCAATCTAACCTCAGATGCTTACTAGTTGTGTGATCCTGGGCAAGTCACTTAACCCTGTTTGCCTCAATTTCCTCATCTGTAAAATGAGCTGGAGAAGGAAATGGCAAACCATTCCAGTATCTTTGCCAAGAAAACCCCAAATGGGGTCATGAATAATTGGAAATGAATGAAAAATGACTAAGCAACAACACAACAGCAGAGAGTATCTGAGCATACTCTCTGTACCTTAGTGGGAAGAGCAAATGTGTTGCACAAAATATATACAGAGAAATTTCTGGAGAGAGAGCTTAGCCCTAATGTAAATGGCCGTTTATTAACAATATATGTGGCAGAAGGGATCCTTTTACACATATAGTTTGGATTAGATAGCTACTGATTCAGTGATTGGTAGGCTGACCAAAGAGGCTAGATTTCAGTGGTAGTATTCCATTATCTGCCCTTCTCAGGGAACCCATTCTTTCTCTTATCATCCTATTGATGATTTCAGGCATTTGTGGGAAGATGCAAATCAGCTTCTCAAAGAAGGTTGGGAATCCCTGTGGAAAATAGGACTTGCTACTTGTTGCAACTACAAGAAGATCAAAGTGGGCAGTTTCTCACAAAAATCATACAAATCTTTTTTTTTTTTTTAAGTCTACACTACCTGTATGGAATGCAAGACAAAGTGTTCTTGAAAGTCAGTTTGTTTAGACAACAAGATCACTGGATGGTTATTAGAAGACTTACTGTGTAACCCGGGGGAAGTCAATTAACTTCTCTATTCCTGAGTTTCTCTACCTCAGCAAATTACCAGTGGAATCTATTGTGCATTCCATATGTAGTATGAACATATGTAAAACCTTCTGACCTACAAGACTTGAAAAAAAGGGCATAATGGAAACAAGTCAATTTTGTAGTTTTCTACTCTATCGCTCAGATGTCCAGAAAATATATCAGTTATAATAATAATGATTGTCCAGCAAGATATGGGCCAAGAAAGCCTCCTGGGTTAGTATGTCATCATGGATGCAAATTGTTAATAGACTAGCATGTCTTTTTGGAGAAAGGTGGTCAGGGTACAGTGCCAACTTGGCATCAAGTGGATTGTTCTCTGTGCAACAGAAGTCTCTTCCCCTTAGATCTTGGCATATGACAATAATATTTATTATTAAATAATAATTTCTTAGGTAGTCTTAATATTGTCATCTATAGGTCATCTTAAATATTAATTGACATGATTGGATCACCAGTGATAATATCCTGGCATGCACACAGAATGGAGGCCATCAGTGGCTGGATTATAACTCTACTGGGAAAAACTGGTTTTAGGATGCTGTCCCCAAAGCCATTGCTATTATGGTAAACACTGAAAATAAGGGAGGCAAAAGAGACATTTCAAAGATGTGAAGCTTAAGACAATAGCAACTGCTATTGTCAACTGCTGGCAAAGAAATAGTACCAACCTTCAGGTATTTGTGGTAGAAAAATCAAGATGCATTGATCATAGGATCATGGGTGAGAGTTGGAAAGAACCTTGGGGGTCATCTAATCCAACCTCCTAATTTTACTGATGAGGTCACAAAAGCCCAAAGAAATGAAATAATTAGACAAAGGTCATGTAAGTATTAAATAGTAGGGCTTTAATTCAAACCTAGATCTTTCTCCAAATTGAAAGTGAAAGTGAAAGATGGATGAACAAGGGGAGAGCTTGGAAGCAGAGAAACCAACAGTCTAAGAGAAAGATGATGAGGGTCTAAACTAGAGTGGTGACTATGTTAATAGAGAGAAGGGTTTGAATGTGAGATAAATTATGGTGGGAGAATGGACAAGACTTGGCAATTTGATTGATTGTGAGGTGTGAGGCAGAGGAAAGAATTGAAGAAGACACAAAAGTTGTGGATTTGGATGACTGGAAAGATGGTGGTATCCTCAACAGAAATAGGGAAGCTATAAAGAGGAGAGAATTTGGAGGGTGGAGGAAGATCTTTTTGGTTAAGTTTTTTCACTGCCTATGGAACATCTAATTGGAGATGTACAATAGATTGGTGATGATGACAGACTAGAGTTCAACAAAGAGATCAGATGTATAGTTTTCAATTATTTGCATAGAAATGATACATTGAATTTTGGGAGGTGATAAAACCATTAGGAACAATAAAAAAGAAAATAATAGGTCCAGGACAGAGCCTGGAAGTAATGAGTACATAGGAGGTGGGACCATGAAAAAACTCTGGCAAATAACTGTGAGGAGTAACATTGAGACAGGTGGGAGGAGAACCAGGAAAGCTAAGTATGAAAACCCAGGTAGGACAGAATGTCTGGGAGGAGGGGGTGGTCAACAGTGTTAAATGCTATAGGGTGATCAAGAAGACAGAGATAATGACATCTAATTTGAAAGAATTCAGTTTCAGTTAAATGATAAAATTACAAGACAGTTGACAATATGTGGAAAGTGAGCAGGATGGAAACAATAGTTATAGACATTTTTTGCTTCTGGAGTTTGGCTTTGAAAGGAAAGGGACATACAGTATGAGACCATGTAGATATAGCAGGATGAAGTGAAGATTTTTTTAAAGACAGAGGAACTTTTGTCATGTTTATAAGTAGGAAAGTAGCCCCTGGCTAAAGAAAGAAGGAAAATTTAAGCCTGGGTGAAAGGTAGAATGTTGATTTTATCACTAAAACAAGGGAGGTTGGAGTGGCTTCAGGTTTCAGAAAGAAGACAATTTTAAGGCGCACATTTAATAACAATTTAAAGGAAGGTCTAAAGAATAACAGGCTTCTAATCCCAAATAAGTTCAGTTTTGTACATGTTATAATACATGGAGTGATAATACTTCCATATGGAGCTATTCAGCAGACCCTAAAATATGAGACTGGACCTCAAGGGAAAGTCCAAGGCTAGATAGCTAGATTTGAGAGTCATTTGCATAGAGGTGAAAGAGAAGCCCCAGAGTGAAAGAGAGAATTCCAAGGTAGAAGAGAGGAACTCCAAGGACAGAACCTTAGGGGATGCTCATATTTAAGAAGACGAGAAACAGAGAGACAGTAAGGGAAACAGCAAGGGAGCAATCAGGTTAAGTGTATAACCAGGAGAATTCAGGTTGGTAGAAGCCAAGGCGGTAGGGAGCAGTTTTAAGATGAGCAAGTGGCCAAGCATGTTGAATGTTGTAGAAAAGTTAAAGAAAATGGGAACTAGAAAAAAGAGGTTGGATTTGGTGATGAGGTCATCAGTAACTTTGGAGAGAGAATTGTTAGTCTAGTGGTAAGGATGGTAGCCAGATACCAAGCAGTTGAAGGATGAGTACATTTTTAAAAGTGGGCATCACCACTCCATGCTTTTGCATAGGCTATCCTTGATGCCTGGAATGCATTCCTCATTGTCTCTGTCTTTTAAAGGAGAATCCCTTGCTTCCTGTAAAACAGTTCAAATGCTACCTACTGCACGAAGCATATCTTGATTTTTCCCTCCCTCCGCCCCCCCCCACTTTGCTACTACTTCTGCTCTCCTTCTAATGACATTGCATTTATCTTGCATATATATTTATTTTCTTTTGACTTGTGTGCATATATATTATTTCCCCCCAATAAAATGTAAGCACCTGAAGGGCAGGAACTATTTAGTTTTTGACTTTGCATTTCCAACACTTGGCATATAACAATAAATTATTCATTATTATTATTATTAACCACTTAATACATTTTTAATGAATGAAGGAATTCATGAATAAAATGAAGAGAAAGGGAGAAATAGAACAATAGTTTAGGAAATAGCAAGGTCAACAGAAAGATTTGATTTTAATGTTTGCTTTGTTATGTTTTTATTATTATTTTTAGCATAGCAATAACTGGGCATGAGTGTAGGCAGAGAGAAGAGAGCCAATACAGAAGGAGACACTGGAGATGAAAGAGAGAGAAGGGATGATTAATCATTGAGAGAGAGCATCAAATCAAAGAGAGAGCATGTGATAAAATCAAGGGCACAGGTAGAGGATTCAGCTTTGGCAAGGAGATCATATCTCAACCTCTGATTCAGCAGTTCTCAAACTTTTTGAGGATTCTTTTATACTCTTAAAATTATTGATAACCCCCCCCCAAGGACAGATAGATGGACAGATAATTAGATAAAAATATATTTACCTTATTTGAAATTAAAGTATCTTAATATTATTATGAAAATAGTTTTGACCTCGCATATCCTCTGAAGAATCTTGGGGATGCCTGGGGATCCCTGAAACACACTTTGAGGACCACTGCTTTATGACTAGAGGATAGGGAGACAAATAAAGACAGAAAGAGCTTATTGAATAACCTTGACCTTTCCAGTAAATTCAATACAATATGTGAAGCACCAATTATGTGCAAAGTACTATGCTAGGTCCTGGGAAAACTAAGAAAAAAATCCCCACAGTAAAATAGGAAGTAAAGTTATCTGTTGAGAGAAAGAAAAGGTTGAAGATGGAGTTGGGGGTTTGAGTATAGGGGAGACTATTTACATCTGTTTTGTGAGAAAAACTGATAGAGAATCAATGAGAGATGACTATAAACACTGTTAGGCATCAGGGAAGACCACATATTTTTCTTAGAAAACATGAATTAATAGTTAATCATTTCAGAACAATTTTGTGATTTCCTCCAGTATCTCCTTGTAGGAATAAGAGCAGGCAATATAGATAGTATAGATAGTGCAGTTTACTCAGAGTAGGGACTTATCAGGGTATGAGTGATGAAGAGACAAGAGGGAAGGAGTCAATGATGAAGAAAGCAAGGCTGAAATAACTTAGCATTACATCAAAACTGATTTGGAAAGGGGAGTAAAGTCAAAAGACAGTGTTTAGAGTGGGATAATAGATATGGGTCTAATGAGCACAGGTCATGATAAAGGTAAAGAGCAGGACAAGTCAAGCAGTAGGAGAGATAGAAATAAAAAAAAGTAATGATAATAAAAGATATATGGTACTCTAAAGTTTGCAAGGGACTTTACATACTTTATCTTCTTCAAAACTCACAACAGCTTTGTAAGGTAAGCAGAGATATTATTATCCCTATTTTACAGATAAGGAAACTAAGCTTCAAAGAGGTTAAGTGCCTTGCCCATGGTCATGTAGCTACTAAATGTCAGAAGTGGCATTTTAACCTCATCTTCCTGACTCCAGTTCCAGAACTAGAAATACCGGAAATAATGGTTGTTTAAGAGAGTTTCAAAGTTCTTGAAAGTGGCAGTTTTAGATGGTGGTGAGATATAAAGTACTTCCTCCCCAAAAAAACTGGTGAAAAAGAGAAGAGATGGAAATCATTATAATTGAGCCCAAGGTGTTAGAAAAGTCATCCATGTGACTTATTGAGATCCCTAGGATTACTAAATTCCTAAGTTTGGTGACAAGGAATGGAGTGGAAAGAAGACTCATCCAGAGGTGAGCAAGGCTCAGGAGAAAGTAGCCTAATTTGATGGTATCAACTTCAAAAGAGGAGAGCTTGTTGAGTGAAAGTGACAGGACAAGGGTGCCTTAAAATCAAAGCTACCAAAACTGCACACAAGTGTTTTAAGAATTTGCTGGAAGACGAAATCAGTTCAAAGTACAAGAGTTTGCTGAAATGTTATAGTAAGAAATGGAGAAGTAAAACCTCTTCTCCATAAACCTGGGGCACTCTCCCATAACTATAGACAACATCTGTGGTAAGAATGGCCTCATCTTGGGGTGAGGAACACTCGTAGGGAGACATAACCACATGTGTTGGCCTGGAAAACATGTGAAGAGGCAACTGTCCCTTGGCCTCTGGTCTTACAGTCTCTGCTGGATGTTGCTCAGTCACACATGAAATCTCTGCCAGATGTTGTTCTGCCAGCCTCATAGTCACTGCCCAACGTTGCGCTGCTGGATGTTTTGTCTCTGCTTGGGCACTGCTCAGCTGTAATCCCCATTATTGTCATTTTCTGAGTACAAAGTGACCAAAGAGAGGCATTCCAGAAGAATACTGGCTGGCTCAAGCAAACCAGCTTGGGATTAAACATTTATGATAGACAATTCACAAAGTGGCCAGCTCACAATGTAGATAGTCAAGAGCTGGCTGTACATATACTTCATTAACCACTCTTTGTCAGCCAATTTATTCACATAGAGCAGCTAAGAATCTCATTTGGGCATTATTTGAGCCAGTGACTTATAGGAGGAAGCCTATTATTTATTCCATGAACCTTCTGGTATGGTTTGTTATTTAATCATGTTTCTTAAAATGAGCATCACCAGTCAAACAAATAACTATTCTCGTCATGTTTTATTATAAGTTTCAAAGAGTCAGATGAAAACAATCTATAAGAAACACAAGGAACTAGGTAAAAGTAATCTTTGCAGATTAATTTAGTTCTCTTGCCCCAGTTTATGAGGCAGCAATCTTGCCATGCTTATTGATTATCAGACAAGACTACTAATCCCCTTAAGGTCATTAAGTGTACTTAATTAAAGAGCAGTTAGCAAGCATCTCTTTACTAAAGTAATAGTGGCTGTTAAGAGTGATTTGTACATTACCAATATGGTAGCTATTAATCTAAGAGTCTATTTGTCACTTATATTTTCCCAAGCAAATACATTTGGGAGGTCAAATGGACACTAAAATTTATCATACACTCTCTTGATACACTGTATCTGTAATTGTCAACTGTGGAAGAAAAGTTCCAGCTACTTTTCAGCTGCAAAAACATAGAATGGTGAATCTCATTCTTATGAGGATTACAGCACCACCTTCATTATTTTATTTTTTCCAACTCCCCTACTTCTTCCTAAAAAGTGCTGTATGGCATATATTGAAAAGGAAAAATAATGTGAATTAAGACTAATTCACTTTTTTAGAGAAATACATACGAGTCAATTTTGAGATAATCCAATGTCTTGGCCAGATGCAAATTACTGGTTATAAATGACTGGTATGGTTGTTACGTCTTTCTTTCATGAATTGCCTTTTGTATTAAGGTGGTTTTGAAATAATTCATACAATTTCTGTACAAAACTATTCTCCTTTTTGTGGTGTTCATAGAGTGGTACCTTCTAAGTGAGGTAATTATTCTGAACTATCATTCTACAGTAAAGTTGAATGTGGTTATATTCTTGGAATTTTTTAGGTGATATTTAAGTGATTAAAATAACACAGGGAGTGATTGATGAGACTGGGAATGAAAAGCCAGGCTCACATTAACTAACTTTCTGTGGTTGTTCTTCATTCTAGACTTCTCTTTGACATTGATTGGGAAATTGAAATGTATATAATATTTTGGAAATTGAGTGCTGCATCATCTGACCTTTCTCTTATTTGAAGGTACAATAAAGACACTTTTGGCTCCTTGAAGGTTTGTTCTCACATGTTCCTTGCCCACAAACAAAGCAAACCAAAACAAAACTCAGAGAACCCTAGACATTATTTCTAGTCTGAATGTCTAACTTGCTGTTGCAAAGATTAGGCTATGATGAATTTGTAGAGAAAAGCTTGTGTACATAAGCAAGGGTGAATTGTGGTGAAATATTGTATGGTAATTCCCTTTGAGGTGCTCAGTATTTCATACTTTTTGAATTATCATCATTATAGGGTAGTGATTCCAGAGTAATTTCTGCAGTAATCAAGTTCATTCATCTAAAGGTTTACTTCTCCTTGTCTGTTACTAATACCAGCATATTACTCATTCCTTCTTTTCATAGATCTGTCCCCCTATTAAAGTCGGGCAACTGCAGATAAAGTCATCTGATTATCAAGTATCTTAATAAGCAGGTGATTTAAATAAATAAACAAAAACCTTTCCACTTTTCTCTTAGAATTCTAGAACTTAAAAACATTCCATGTTTAAAAAGGCTTATTTCGGGGGCACATTGAAGAATTCGATCTGTCAACTTGATTACTCTAATGCTTAGGTAGAGAAACTGCTTCTATTTTGAAGAATACAGGATAGAAACATACTATTCTTTTGACAGCTTGTGGGGCTGTATATGCCATAATATGATCTCTAATGGTCCCTGTTTTATATAAAAATGAAATATCCAATGAATTTGTGGAGCTTTGGAAAAACACCTCTCATATCATCAGTTATTGCTTTATAACTGATTTACAATTGACACTTCAAATGAAAAGTCTCATGAGGGCATTGCTGCTAGTATATACTGTGTCTTGGGTCACAGGATTGTAATTTTAGGGATTTTTTTAGATGAAGTCTCTAACAGTATGAGCTAATATCTGAGACAGTTTCACATAGTGGAAAAAGCAAGATCTGGATTTAGCTCTAACCTTGACACGAGTTCTGATTGTGGAAAAGTCACATAACTTCTCTGAGCCTCAGTTTCTTCATGACAACAATAATTATGCTACTGTCTGTTAGTATTGTAATAGTTATTCTACTACCTGTGTCGTTATGAAGGTATTTCAAAATATAAATATTTTGAATATTTGAATAAATATTTCAAAATATAAAATATTTCAAAATATAAAAATGTTGTATAAATGTGAGCTATTGTCACAAGAAGATGTTACGTGGAGGAGTCAAACTCTACCAAATTTGACATTTGTAATGATTGAAGACAAGGTCTTAGCTGGTGACCATAAATAACTACAGATCACAGAAATTAAAAGAGCATCATTAAATATCAATGCTATCCATAATTCACAGGCAGAGAGCTCTTACAAACAGGGTCAGAAGAGCACAGGAAATCATGCATTACAATATTTACAGATCACTTCAATTATACAAATCTCTGCTCCAACTGCAGAGACTTACTCTGACACTCCTTATAGACTCAAGAAGGTAGAGTATAGTTTCTGCAAGGACCATCTTAAGAAAATGTCATTCACAGTCTATCAGAAAGAAGCCCAGAAACTGTTAGATCACCTGGTATATGGGTGCTGCTGACTATATTCACATGACATTAAAGGAGGGGAATTTTATCATATTCAGAGGGCTTAATAGTAAGACACTTCGGCATTGTGTGATATTTGCATAAATCATGGATAGCTATTAGTGCATGATGAAAGTTAACCCTAGTGTAGTAGTGAGTTAATGATAACCAGAAAAATACCATCTATAATATTTTTCTTTGAGACTTAGCATGGTAGAGTGGATATGTAGCTGACCTCAGTTCCAGGAAGACTTGACTTTAAGTCCCTTTTCTGACATGCACTGGCCAGACGACGCTTGGCAAATTAGTTAACCTCTCAGTGGTTGGGGCAACTCCTTTAGACTCTAAATTGCAGATTGGTTACTGAATTGTTTTGGTGGAAGTGGTCTCCTCACTGGGAATTCCCTGTACCCCTGTACTGTTCAGACCAACATTTTCTCACAACATCTATCAACAAAGTTGCCAAAGCTACCACAAATTTTCCAAGTTTATGTTGATTATTAGTTTATATTGTTGGAAATTGTGTAAAGTACCTAGATCTCTTTGCTAGCAACAGGTTAAGCTTCATCTTCCATCATCTGAAGGTCAGATAAGAGATTGTTTAAGTTCTGGTTAAGATTTCTTGGAGGTTAGTAATGTCAGTGTCTCTTCTTAGACTTTTTTTTTTTTTAAAAATTGGTAACTTTATTTTCTTCTTTTTTAATGGACAAAAATTTATTTTTTCTATCGCCTCCCCTCCCCACAAAAAAAGAAAAAAATGCTTGTTGTGAATATACATAATCAAATAAAAAAATTCCTACATTGTGTCTCATTCTGCATCTTGAGTACATCATCTCTGTCAGGAATTGGGTAGCATGTTTCCTCATGAGTCAACCAACCAATCAATAAACATTTATTAAGCACCTACTATGTGATAGTCATTGTGGTAAGCACTGGGGATACCAAAAGACAGTCCTTTCCTCACAGAGTTTACACTCTAATAGGGGAGACAACTTGCAAACAAATATATAAACAGTGAGCTATATATAGGATAAATAGGAAATAATTAAAAGAGGGAAGGAACTGAAATTAAGAGGGGTTGGGTGAGGCTTCCTGTAGCAAGTGAGATTTTAGTTAGGACTTGAAGCCATTGAGGTCAGTAGTCAGAATTGAGGAGAAAGATCTTTCCAGGCATTTGGAATAGCCAGAGAATATACCTGTGAGCAGTGGATCAAAGAGTATGAGTTGGGGAGTAAGGTGTAAAAAGAGCAGAAAGGCAGGAGGGGGTTAGGTTATGAAGGGCTTTGGATGTCAAACAGAGCATTTTGTATTTACTACTGGAGGCAAAAGGAAGACATTGGAGTTTATTGAGTGGGAGGGTGAGATAATTGGACTGGCATTTTAGGAAAAACCACTATGACTGAATGGAAGATGAATTGGAGTGGGGAGACTCTTGAAGCAGGTTGACCCACAGTAGGCTATTGCAATAATCAAGCCATGAAGTGATGAAAGTGTGTACTAGAGGGTTCTTTGGAACTGTGCTTGGTCATTGTGTTGATTAGAGTTTTCAAATCTTTACAAAGTTTTTGTTATAATAGAAATTGTTCTCTTGCTTTATCTCATCATAGTGTATCAGTTCAACAAATCTTCTCAATTCTCTCTGAAACTGTCCTTGTCTTCATTTTTACAGTACAATAGAATTCCATTACATTTCTACATTTGTTTATTTCCCCTTTGCTCTTGATCCAGCAATCGCTTTATGCATCACTCCTGTGAATCTCCACTGCTTCCCCTTCCCCTATTCTTGCTTCATACTACCCCGTGTCACCTGGGATGGGTCATTTCATATCTCTGGCCCTTAACTTCCGCATTTATAAAATGAAGGAGTTGGACTACATCATCTCTGAGACCCCTTCCCACTCTGAATTTGTTATCCTATAATCTACTTATAAACATGCTCCAATTTCCTTATCTTAGACTCCACATTCTTTTACCTCAACTGCTGCCCTCATTGACACTTCACTTTTAATCTTGACAAAGTGGCTACACCTGAGCTCTCCATTTTTTATTTAACCCTCTGTAATCACAAGAATACAGAATCTCAGTGTTGGAAGAGAACTCAGAGGTTGTTTAGTTCAACCTATTTCTAATCACAGATGCCATCTATAGCATTTCTAACAAGCGATCTCTATTTGTAGATTTAAGTAAGATTAACTTCTTTACTTCCCAAGTATTCTAAGACATTATGACATGGACCCAAAGCAGCTTGAGGTAGTTATCCTTCCCCCTCAGGCCTCATCGGAAAGCTAGGTGTAGGCCCTTTGGGTGAGGATTATATGAGGACTACTTTTCTTTTTAGATTTCTTAGACTTGACGGTTGCTTTTAGAGGAGAGGAGCTGGGAGGAAGAGGGTGTAACCTTGTGATCAAATACAAGGTAATCTCTGTTTATTTCTACCTCTACTTAGGAAATTAACTATTTAGCTGTATTCTCCAGAAAGCAGTAACAGGGTAAATAATACTCTAGCCTGCAAGTAACTGGGGTAGGAATAGAATGGGCATCTGCCTTATAGTTATGGTGAATGGGACAGTAGTGGACCCAGGAGAGTAGATAAGGGGGCAGACACTGACAGTGTTAAGGGCAGTAGCAAAGTCAGTAGAGGAGGCAGCAGTATCCATAGTCTCTCCTTTGTCACAGTGCTAGAGACAGAAATGGTTACTGTCACTCTACGTGCCACGGACAGCAAGGTGGTAGAGTGAATAGAATGCTTGAGCTGGAGTCAGGAAGACCAGTGTTAAAAATCTCACCTCAGATACTCACTTACTAGCTGCTTGATCCTGGCCAAGTCACTTAATCCTGTTTGCCTCAATCTCCTCATCTGTAAAATGAGCCCGAGAAAGAAATTGCAAACCACTCCAGTATCTTTGCTAAGAAAAATCCCATATGGACTCACGAAGAGTCGCTCGTGACTGTAAATGACCCAAACAATAGCTACTACACGCCATGATACCGTAACTCATGGTAGCATTAGTTCTTGTGGCCTTCCTAAACATACAAAAAAGGTAATGATTCATTACCTAGAGGGGGCTATCATAAATCTAAATTACCTATCAAGGATCATAGTTCTCTACTGGGTCAGAAGGATTAATTTTATCTAGGACTTAGGTTACCTTTAGTAGGAAGCCTGCTTATGATCTTTTCATTGATGGCTGGTATTTTATTTATATTACCAACCACATGACAACAAAAATAATAGCTAGCAATTACATAATACTTCAAAGTTTTCAAAGCTCTTTGTATATATTAAATCATTTGATAATAGATAAAGTGGCTCTGTGCATGGGAAGGCAGTCAAGAAGACTTTGATTTCCAATCCTGCCTCAAACATTCTGTAGGTAAATTATTGAACCTTGTCTCTTCCTCAGTTTCCTTATCTTTAAAATGGGGATAACATCTTTTTTTCTCAATCAATAAACATTCACTAAGCACCTACTATGTGCCAGGCACTGTGCTAGGCTCTAACGCATGTAAGAATCAAATGAGTTAACATATATAAAGTGATTTGCAAATTTTAAAGCGCTGTAAAAATGCTAGCTGTTATTAACAAGAGCCTCTCCTAAAATACTACTTGAATATCTAAGACCAAGGAAAGACAATTACTTGGAAGAGACAGAAAAAATCATCTTTTATCCTCTTCCCTTCCAAATGTGGAAAATAATAATAATAAGGTTTATCTGGTAAATAAGACTCTTGCAGAGGAAAAGGAAGGACAAAGACAGAAAAAAAAAATGTGTCAAAAAGGGCCGTCTCAAGAGAGACTTTTTTTCATAAGTTTTGGTAAATAAAAAATCGAAGACCCTCCTACAGAATGCAGCACATCTCTGGTAAAATTGCCCAAATTCTAGAATAACAAGTTTTCTCAATTCATTTTTTTAAACTCCTGTTATATGCAAGGCTCTGGCTATACAAAGATAAAAATGAAAGAATCTCTACCCTGAAAGGGCTTACGTTCTATGAGGTGATAGGGGAAGGGGGTGGCGGTGGTGACGTATTTTCATAGAAAAATACAAAGCAATTTAGAGATACAGAAAAAGATAGCAACTTGGGAAGTGAGGGTGTAGGCAAGGCCTCCTGAGGGGTACAGCAACTGAACTGTTGTGAAAGAAAGCAAAGAGGAGGTGAGTGTGGGAGAAGTGGAATCCCTTGTGCAAAGGTGCTGCTGTGGGAGAGACCCTTGTCTATGGTGGATAGCTAGTAGACCAGTCTGATTGCAGTGTCTGGTGCCTTAGGGGGAGGAAACATGAATTAAATCTGGGAAGGGAAGGAGGACCCATATTGTGGAGGACTTTAAATTCCCGGATAAGATTTTCAGTTTTATCCTGGAGGCAAGAGGGTTTTGTTTATTGAATGAGGACAGCGTGCAAAGAAGCTAAAATCATATTGTAATATTTCTCATGTTTATTGGTCCAATACTAATGTATCTGGAGCAAGCAGTGACTAAAGTTTGATGCATGTTTAACGTTCATTTCGCAATTTGCTTTACTGGTTGTAATTCTGAGCTTCTCGTTACCTCTTCTTCTAATTGTTGATATTTGGTAATGTCTTAGTCATATCATTTCTTCCCTTTAATATTACTACAGAGACTGTTAAATTTGATTTAAAAAACACATTAATTTGGATATTTTCAAGCTGCTTAGCAGTTAGCAGTTTTTAAAATGTCCTATTTATTTAATACAGTTGCTTGCAATGTTTTTATAATCAGATAAAGGTCATTAAACCTTTTTTGAGATTAAATAACACAATGCTATTTATTTGGTTTACTCACCCCATTACTATTTCAGCTTATGCTTTCCATGGACTGATGTTCAAAATAAAAAAAATACACTTATGTAACTATGAAAAAGCTATATTATCTAATTGTAAGGATTATCTCCTTTACTTTATCTGCCATAATGATGGGATATATTGGCTTTCATATTTATTCATGCTATTGTCTTTTAACCTTGGGCCTTGTTAAGGACACCAATTTGGCGTTTGGTGTTTACTCTTTATATATAATGGGAAAGCCTCATATTTTATTCCTTAAAATATGGCAAATATATTACCTTAAATATTCAGGTGCTCTTTATTTCCATATGGTTATTAGTTATTATTGTTCAACCTTAACTTTTATGGATGTAGGTTCAGTCTTCAGAAACATAGCATTATTTGGGAATGTTCAATGCATAAATGGTACATCTAATTGCTGAGTATGTGCCCTTACAATTGCCTTGTTTTAAAATTTTTTGGGTACAACACCTTTCCTCCCTTATATTCCCTTCACACAGGTCATTAAACCTGAGGAGCTTGCATATTTTAAATTCTTGAGGAAAAAGTTGGGTCAGTAGATATGGTATTTAATAGAGAGGTGTAAGAAGGATTTGTTTCCTTGCCTGTACCCGGCAGACTCACAGAATCTGAAATGGAAGAAACCTCAGAGTCTATCTTGTCTAATATATAACTGACTGAAGGAGAACTCCCTCTCTAACAACCTAAACAAGTAGTCATGAAGTCTTGACTTGAAGGTTTTTATTAAAGAGAAAACTCATTCCCTACAAAAGCCCATTTTACTTTTGGATTACCCTAATTTTTAGAAAATATTTTTTTTCTACATCAAACTTGAAACTACCTATGAAATTTCTACCTTTTTTTCCTAGTTCTGCATCTAAATAGAATACATCTAAAATCCTCCTTCCAACCTGGAGCTCTTCAAATACTTGAAAATTGTATACCTGAAGCAGTCCTTCTCACATGTGATGCTACCCCGGGTTCAAGGCTCTCTCTGAATCTGCGTTCACTCAAGACTACTGCTCATAAGCCCCCATCAATGTGTTTACTTTTTACTAGTCAGCCAGGACATGATTAGTTCAAAGCAAATATATTTAATAAGATGGTTTAATAAGAAAAGCAGCAATTCATGTGCCTCACAACCTTTTCCACCATTACTAGGAAAAAGCAACATTCATAGGACTAGGAGACACACTCAACTAATACCTGTTACCAGGGTATATACTTGTTGTGATATTCTTACAGGGAACAAGTATGATCAGATCACATACTCAGAGACAGAACCCATACCTCTGCTGAAGACCATCCAAGTCTTTTGAAGTCATTGGTTTTGCTCTCTACTGAGCGTAATGTTGTTACTACTCGACTGGGCATTGTCTTTCCACTACTTTCTGTTGGATATGTCAGCATCACATCTCTACTATATTCTGTCTTTTTTCCTCTCTTGGATGGTTCTTGCTACTGCTACCCACCTGCCTTCAGTGGGAATCCTTAGCAGAGGTGATACCTCTTCTCCCCAAGAGAGTGATCTTCCATCTTTCTTTTCACTTAGAGCTCAGAGGATAAGCTTAAACTTTTTTTTAGAACAATAGGATCCTTACATACTCAACCTTCAGACTCTAGAGAATCTCTATTAGAAAGTTCTATCAGTTTCGAATCTGCTTCCTGAGAATTGTAGTTTTAGAAGACAGTATCTAGACAGCTAGCTACAACCTGAAAGCATTTTATCTTTCTTTTGGACATGTCTTCTCATGAAGGAAAATGGAGCCTCTATGCCAAGGTTGGGGAACCTGTGGCCTCAAGGCCATATGTGGCCCTCTAGGTCCTCAAGTACAGCCTTTTGACTGAATCCAAACTTCACAGAACAAATCCCCTTAATAAAAGTATTTTGTAAAATTTGGACTCAGTCCAAAGGCCACACTCAAGAATCTAGAAGGCCAAATGTGGCCTTGAGGCTGCAGGTTCCCCACTCCTATTCTTTATTAAAGGTCAATGAGCTAGATTTTGAGAACCAGAGAAATTCCAGAATGTATTATTAAAGAGGCTGGAGAGTACCAGTGAACATTTGCAAAAACAACCAGTAATCATGGATTCATCAATAATAGGTCAGACCAGAATAAACTTATTTCCTTTTTTTGACAGGGATATTACACTTAGAAAACAATGACATGCTATAGATATAGTTTGCCTAAGATTTAAGCAAGGTATCTGATAAAATATCTCCTGCCATCTTTGGGGTCAATATGGAGAGAAATAGAATAGATGACACTACAGTTAAGTGAATTCAAAGTTGGCTAGAATGATTCCATCTCAACTTGGAAGCAGGCTTCCAATAAATCATCCAAGGATTCATGCTTGATTCTGTGCTTTTTAATAATTTTATTGATGACTTAGGTTAAGGCATAGGTGGCATGCTTATAAAATTGTCAGATAACACAAAGCATTGATGTATAGATGATATCCTGGATGACAGCATTTAAAACTTTCTTAAGAGGCTAGAGAAGAGGTGTTAAATATGCTATCCACTGGCCATTGTATCCAGAATGGAATCAGATTGGGAAATATTTAATGAAATAAATAAAAATATAATAGAGATAACAGATAATGTCAATAAGTTGCTATGTAACCTACAAGGATTCTTATATACGTTTTAGCGGCCCCTGTTTCTATTTGAGTTTGACACCACTGAGCTAGAGCATTCAACCTAAAGTAGTAAGCAAATTTAAGTGAGGAAAAAGTAAACTTTTATGCTTGAGTTCAAAATATCAAATATAAGATGGAAGGCATGTAGCCATACATGTAGCCACACATGTAGCCAATGTTTAGAGAAGATATTGGGGTTTTAGTGGACTGCAGGTTCAATATGAGTCAGCAGTGTGATTGTAGTAACCAAGTAAACCAATTAGATATTAGGTTGCAATGAGACACAAATACAGGTTCCAGAGATATGGTGATGGTCTTTCTCTACTCTGACCATACCATATCTGTATGATTGTGTTCAGATCTGGGAACTACAGTTTAGGAAGGGCATTGGTGAGCTCAAGAGCATTTTGGTCCGAGCAAGTAGAATGGTAAAGGACCAAAAGACCACATGATAGCTCCCAAGTCATTAAGTATTGAAGGACTGTCAAGTGGGTGAATGATGAGACTTGTTTTGTCTGGCCCCAGAGTACAGAATGAGTAGCAAGGGGTAAAATTCAGGTTTGATATCAGGAAAAGTCTATTAACAATTAGAACTATTTCAAAATAGAATTGGCTGCCTGAAGTGGTAGAAATCCTTCCTTCATTGGAGATTTTTAAGTGAAAACTTCAAAGTTGGAGGGACTGAAGGAAATCAATGAGCCATTCTTCTGAAGATTTTCTTACCACTTGCCTCTTCTGAATGAATGAATGAATGAATGAATGAATGAATGAAAATTATGCCGAGTCTTCTCCTTCTGCCTTCCTCTCTACTGCCATTGGGACCTGCTCAACATTCTCACTTTTTCCTTTTCTCTCCAAGACTAATCAGAAATGGGTAGAGGAATATAATCAACTTGTCAACTGTTAGTGATGAGGAAGAGTTATTTCAATTTGTACTGCTCTTTCTACTTCCTAAATTTACATGACTTCCAGTGTCTCCAATATAATACAGCAAGGAAATATACTTGATCAGGTGACTTCAGTGTAAAAAGTTCTTTCAATGCAGCAAAGCAAACATCTTTGGAACAAAAGGATTTTAATGACACTTTCCTTATAGTGGTATTGCTAATTTCTATATTTTACACTCCTTCCCCCTGCCTCCCTCCAATGAAGGCAGCTAGGTAGTGAAGTGGATAGTGTCAGGCCTAGAGTCATCTTCCTGAGTTCAAATATGGTTTCAGGAACTTAGCTGTATGACCCTAGACAAGTCACTTACCCCTGTTTGCCTCAGTTTTCTTATCTGTAAAGTGAGCTAGAGAAGAAAATGGCAAAACACTCCAGTATTTTTGCCAAGAGAACCTCAAATGTGATCACAAAGGCTAGGACACAATTGTAAAACATTGAATGACAACAATACCCCCACCTCAGAAGAGATTAGTGTCCCTGTTTGCTTCTTTTGAGGTAAGTGGTCAAAAGTAAAATCTATACACCATGAATTCTATTCCCTGACAATATTTGCTTTGCAAGACTCCCTACGGTCTCTTGTACTTTTCTAAAGAAATTTTCTTTTGCTAGCATCATGCCTAAAATGTGTGCTCCTATCTCCATGTACAGTGTCTGCCTTCTCTCTCCTTGGATAAATATACAATTTGCATGTTTCTGATTAGAATGTAAATGTGAACATATAAAGAATATCAGGTCATATTTTAAAAGAATATGTCAAATGCTGACAGAATATCTCTTCACTCTCTACATTAGCAAATGACCTGGGTTCATGTGTACATGCTAAGCCTGATGCCATATCTTTTAACAAAGAGTGGACCTGTATATGAAAAGCAGCCAGAATAGTTTGGCTTCATGGCTTTACATGGTACACATGCCCCAGGAGAGACTGCTTCTGCTATTTCTACTGTCTCAATCCTTGGCTGCTGGTGTCTTAACATATGCTCAAGTGATATAGCAATAGGGTCCCATGGGATTTCCACATAGCAGAGAAAAAGCTCAGTTTCAGATCAGAACAGACCAGATTCTGGTCTGGAAATTGAATGCTATCAGTTGATTTTTACAATGGACTCCTGAAAGAAAATTGAAGGGAGTTGGGGTTGGGAGGAAAAAAAATGGAGTAGGGGAAGATGCTATCCCCTGTCAGTTTCCTGAGTTACACCGGAGACTCTGAAGATGTATATTTCTTCCCATAGATGTTTCTTTAAAGAAGTAGGAGGTTGAGACTGAGACAGCTGCTTGTGATGTGGTCAGAAGAGGTCATTTTTGCATCTTAGAGTATAATTAGAGAGGTGCTAGCAAATTCCTTAACTGCTGGCAGTAAGTGAAAGTTCACTACTTTCCTGGGACATGTCAGTGCTAAAGAAGTGACTCTGTGTGTGTGGGGGGAGGTGGGGGGGTGGGAGGGTGGGAGGGGTAATATCCTGCCTTCTAATTCTGAAACTGATCAATAATTTCAGCCTCATCAAGTTTCTCACCCAGGTAATTTATTCAGCTCCAAATATTTGAAAGGGCTAAAGGGCAAAATGATTTACACCTTTTCTGGGAGAGATAGGAATGGTAACTAGCCACTGGAGTTTATTTTAGACCCATACATCTTAGCTATACCTCTGACATGGAGTGAACTTAGAATATTTCACCTAACTGCTTCATTTGATCAATTTATAAAGTGAGAATAGCAATTCTTTACCCACCAGAACCTTATGAGATAAGTAATTTCTGGAGAGAGTCACCACATGGACAATTTTTGGGTCATTTGGGTTTTTTCAGCTGTTATAATATCTAAGCATTAAACAGTCAAGTGAATAGCTCACATAATTCATTTTTTAAGACAAATGAGAACCATTCAGTTGCTCCTGCCATATAGAAAAGGGTTGAATGAATATTAAACGCCTAGGAGAGCTTTGTGATCCTTTCCAAGAGGCAGCTGGGCTAAAGTATTTCAGGTAGAGTCAGAAGATGCTTGTTCAAATTCAACACTTTGAGCTGTGTGGCCTTGGATAGGTCACTTCAACTCCCCTAGCTTTGTGTCTCTAAGTGATAATACAAATTTCGCTGGCATTTAAAGCCCTTCACAGTTTGGCTCCAACTTACCTCCAAAGCTTACTGTACTTCACTGCATTTATATTTGTAGTGGCATCTTATAGCAGAAATATGGTGCTATAGGAAATATGCTTGCATATAGCTTGAGGGAGGAATTCAAAGTCTTTGTTTCCAGAATTCTAACTTTCCTCATAGAGGAGGTAGGTGGTACAGTGGAAAAGGGTACTGGGCTTGGAATCAGGAAGATTTCTTTCTGAGTTCAAATCTGGCCTCTGATACTTAGTAGCTGTGTGATCCCAGGGGATTCATTTCACCCTGTTTGCCTCAGTTTCCTCATCTGTAAAATGAGCTAGAGAAGGAAATGGCAAACCACTCCAGTATCTTTGCCAAAAAAAACCCAAATGGGGTCCAGAGTAGACACAACTGAGCAACAATCACTTTCCACGTAATTGGAGAAAAGATGTTGAATTATCTGGATTGTATGATCCTGGAACTACTCTCATAGTAGAGAAAAGAAATTTCTGGGGCAATGTCACCTTGAAATTATCCTTGGGGAATAACTTGAAGTTTGAGAGTTCAAAGCTCTGAATCTAGAAAGAATATTTATTTACTGTTGGTTCCTCATCCTGGAGAAGAACCATTCTTTATGGTTCTTGCACCACATCCAACTCATAGTGCAAAGCCACTGAGGATTTTAGCTGAAGCTGAAGATGTTGGAATACAACCAATGTGGTCTGGCCCAGGCCCGCCTTAGACCAGTTCAATGATTTAGGCCCAGGTATAAAAATGCAATGGAATACTTATAGACCATATCCTGCAATTAAAAAAAAAATCATCTTTATATAGAATAAGGTTTAAAAGGGTGCAATTCTTGAGTTTAAAAGGATACTCACTAATTCAGATAAAATGCTGCTCTCAGCTGCCTCCATATTCACCATGGCAACTGGCTATACTAGGTCAGAAAGGCGTTCTTGTAGGCTAATGGGAATTCTTTTAAAACTTCTGACAAAAACTCTATGTCGGCTAGACTTTTATGCCTCTGAGAAAGAGAGCATGGAAGTCAAGCCAGTGATGATTCCCAGAACAATCTCTCTGCCCCTTAAAGGGAAATCAATCCAACTTACATAATATAGTTGTTGCTACCTGTCCCGCAGTGATAGGGGAACAATGGTTCAACAAATGTGGAGAGTAACATCAGTTGGGAGTAGGTTGAGAACATCAGTGGTTCTACAGCATCAGAGATGTGACAACTTTTCCTTTCACATGCCTTGGTTGCAAGTCTTCTTTATGGGTATGCCCCTTCTCACATGTTCTCTGTATCTGTATCCATCCATTCTTTATTTGTATCCATTCTCTTTGTTGGTGCTAGAGTATGTTTTCCTTTTCTTTTGTCTCCTCTCTCCCCTTTCCTTTCCTTTCCTCTTTCCTTTCCTCTTTCCTTTCCTTTCCCCTTTCCTTTCCTTTCCTTTCCTTTCCTTTCCTTTCCTTTCCTTTCCTTTCCTTTCCTTTCCTTTCCTTTCCTTTCCTTTCCTTTCCTTTCCTTTCCTTTCCTTTCCTTTCCTTTCCTTTCTGCTTTTTCCTTTCATTTTCTTTTTCCTTTCCTTTCCTTTTTCCTTTCCTGTTTTAGAATGTGGCCTAGGTTTATGAGGAAGTTATTTTGTTGCTGTTTTCTTAATATGCCATTTATTTAATGAATGCTTTTAAGCTAACTCTGGCTGACATTTAAAAGTCATGGTAAATACATTAATGGTGACTTGTGAGTCTTTCATGTATGGACCAACAAAGTACCTTAAATCTGGAGTCTTTTGGGGGACCTTTCATAGTGTGTGTGTGTGTGTGTGTGTGTGTGTGTGTGTGTGTGTGTGTGTGTGTGTAATTGGTTATGGTAGCACTATTGACTGCTTATCTCTGCCCAGTTCTGAGTTTATCTATGTAAAATAAATACTTGATAAATACTTGTTGAGTAAATGAGCAAGTCTCAGTGTTCCCCTTCAAAGGTTGGGGATAATATGCATGGTACCTACTTTGCAGGGTTATTGTGAGACTCAAACAAAATTATAGCACTTTAAGTTACTTGGGAAGAGAAGTGACAAAGTAATGTCTTTAAAATGGGACAAAAACCTTGGAGAAATGGATGGACAACTTTAGCTCAGTCCAAAATACAATCCCTTCACTGTCTCCTCTCTATTTCTCTCTGACCCATCCCCCCAACAATGTCGAAGAAATGTAGGATGTTGGAAAATGTCAATTTCACTTCCCTTACCTTGTCTGGAGACCAGAGTGTCTGCACTTGAATGTCTCCATTACTGAAAGGAACCAGGTGAGTTGAACTTGGTCCCTGGTGGGCATTTGCCCAGATCACCAAATTCGATACAATTTAGCACAAATTGTCAGTCTGCTCAGGGACTAGCAGGGCCAGCATCTCCGCCAGGATTCTAGTTCCTTTGATGGAGTTGTGTGGGGAAATTTCGGCACTTACCAGCACTAAACCATTAGTCAGCATTTCAGTCAGCCCCATGCTACTCTGTCTTTCAGGACCCAGAAGAGCCCAGCTGTCTCCCCTTCAAGCAAATCAGGGAAAACATGGAGCAAAAGGGAAAACAATTAATTTTATGAAATAATAACAAATACTAAAAAGGTAAATGAGATCATGACAACAAATTAAGAAGAGTCACTTTTTTCCTTAGCACACAAATTTGTTTTTTATAAATTAGGACATTAATGTATACATAAATCTGGTGGCCTCTTAATGCCATTAATTCATTGCTGCCTTGTCCTGACAAATGATTGCTATTTAGAGTCTATTAAGTGCATTAGTTGAATTTCGAGCTTGTTTCAGGAACTGATACTAAATGTCGTAGGAAGCCCACCAGCTAATGGTCCTTTTAAAAATTAGCATTCAGTCCATAAGCAGCTATTGAGTGTGTGCTATGTGCTGGACCTTGGGAAACAGACATAAGACAGTCTTTGCCTTCAGAGAGTTTGCCTTCTGTAGTATAGGAGTTCTTGACTTTGGGTCTATAGACCCTCAAAAAGTCTGGGTAGATTTCAGGGGCTCCCTGTTAACTTGAATAAAACCACCCATTTATTTCCACTAATCTCTAACTGAAAATTAGAATTTCCTTTCATGATGAATTTTAAATAAATTCTGAGAAGTGATGCCAAAGGAGTACATTACACACAAAACGTTAAGAACTTCTGCTATAGAGATAGATTACATAGGATGATAAGATCACAGATCGAGACCTGGAGAGGACCAGAGATGGCCACCTGATCCAAACTGATTTTACAGTTAAAGAAACTAAAGCCCAGGGAGTCTGTATCTCAAGGTCACATAGGTATTAAGTGGCTGAGAAGCAAGTTGTTTAACCTTTGTCTCAGTTTCCATATCTGTGAAATAGGGATAATAGTAGCTTTTAACTCCTAGGGTTGTTGAGGATAAAGTGAGATAACATTTATAAGGCACTTTGCCAACCTTAAAGAGCTACTTAATTGCTAGTTTCTGTTATTGAGTATATGTAAAATAATTTTGGTGGTGGGAGGAGGCACTAATGATTGAGGAAATCTTTTAGTATTTTTATATATTGATATTCAAAAGGAAGATTCTATCATAAGGACAGATTTTAGCAATAATATCTTTATTTTAGAAAGGTTACATGTCTATCTTGAATTTGTGATAAACTAGAGAGTTTGTGAGTAGGAGCAACATAGAAGAGACACATTAGGAGTGCAATTAGTATAACTGGATTTGTTTTTCAGTCACGTCTGACTCTTCATGACCCCATTTTTGGGGTTTTCTTGGCAAAGATACTGGACTAATTAGCCATTTCCTTCTCCAGTTCATTTTACAAATGGGGAACTGAGGCAAGCAAGGTTAAGTGACTTGCCCAGGATCACACAGTTGGTCTCAGGCCAGATTTGAACTCAGTGAGATGAGTTTTCCTGACTCCAAGTCTACCAGTCTATCTACTCTGCCACCTATCTCGATTTAGATTTTGGCTATGCCACTAATCAGCTATTTGACCTTGGGCAGATTATATAACCTTTCTGAGCCAGTTTCCCCATCTATAGAATGAAGTTGCTGGATTTACTCATTTCTATAACTGTTTTCAAAACATACTTCTTTTTTCTGGTTGTTATGCAGTTCAAATAGAGCCATTTTCAAATGTATGATGTCTCTTAAGTTAATATCTCATTCGTGATATTCTCACTGGATGATTATACATAGGCTAAGAGAACTTGGTAGATTTGCCTTTTTTTCACGAATACTTGGCCTTGGTTATAATAATCTGCTCTTTGAGATTTGACTATGCAGTGTTCATGACCAGCTGAAAACATCACTATGGGGAAAAATTGCTGCATATGGAATGGTAGGAGGACGTAGGCTTGTAATTGTGATCACTAACCTAATCACTTAATCTCTCTGTGCTTAAATTTCTTCATCCATAAAATCAGGAGACTAGGTTAAATGACCTCGAAGGGCTCCTAAAATTCAAAATCCTTTGATACATCCTAGAATCTTTTGGAGAAAAAAATGTCATCATAGAGGTTACAATCTGATAAACTGTCAGTTTAAAGGAAAGGAGCCTTCAAAGCTCTGCTTAGATTTTACCCATTATCCAATCTGGAATCCTATTCAATGGTTAGGTCCCCAAGGAACAGCTTTTACCTTAGTTTTTAGGGGGTAGTAACCTGTGGATTTACACTTCTAACACTATTTCATAAACCCCTACTGGTGTGCTTCCTATGAAGTCATGCCAACAGAAACAATTTGCTCTTAGAAAATGCATTTACTAAGATGGTAGAATAAGAGCAATAGTTACAAACATTCCCTCTCTAAACTGAGGGCACACTATTCCTCAAATACACAAAGCATTAATGGAAAGAGTGGCCTCAAACTGAAAGTATAATTTTAGTGAGATCCATGTGTGAGAAAGGCTACTCACAACTCCTGATGCTGAAAGAACTGGAAGTCTTTTTCCTCTTTCTACATCACTCACTCTAGCTGGAGTTGTGTTCCTTAAAGCTCCCTCCTCTCTCAGCTGACTTTCTCTCTGTTTGTCTGGACAGTCTATATCTGCTCTCTTAGACCAATGGAATCTTGAACTGCTTTATAGGCAGTCTCCTTTGCTATTCTTAAATACCAAGATAGGTGGTGGAGGGGGGAGGGAAAGGAGGAAGAGACACAAATTATCGTCTTCTCTTCTTTTTAGGTATCTTCTTCCTTAATTGTCCTTATCTTTGCCTGCCTTGAGATCCTCAGGCTTTTAGCAACCAAAGCACCCAGTCTAATAATATTTAATAATAATAATTTAATGATGACTAGTAATAATATTTAATAATAGTTACTAATGATGGTTAATTTGTTTTCTCAATCATTTTGCTTCCTTTTTGACATGGAGGTGCTAGCACCAATGTGATCCCCACAGCAGCTGCAATGAGTATGCATGGAGTATTTTCAGGGTAAATTCACAAAATATAAACCCTCTTCCTCAAAGGCTAAATGATTTGCTTAGGGTCATGTACGTAGTAAATGTCTGAGACCATATATAAACTCAGGTCTTCTTGACTTCAAGCCCAGTACTCTACTTCCTGACTTAGCTGCTTTTAAGTGGTTTAATGGAAAAGGGGAGTAAGTTACTAGACCCCTACAATAGGGAGGGAGATCATCATCATGGGTGTTCAAGTTAATGGCAGAAGGAAGATCTTCTCACCACCTTCAGAGAAATAGGGGAATTTTTATTCAGATACCAGAAAGCCAAATTCATCATAGTAACAAAGAAATCTATACACATTATCAATGCAGGGAGCATGGCCATCCCCAAGTCTTCCTTCCCTTAGGCATCCCCATAAACAAGCTCCCTTAGGCAAAATCACTCCCCCTCTCACTCATGCTAACTGCTCTGCCTGTTCTCTCTCAGCTCCACCTCACTCTCTCTTCCTGCTGCACCCTCCCTGCTCCTCCCACCATTGGCTCCATGTGACTCAAGCTGTTGGCTTGGCTAGAGCTCAAATCAGATCACATGGGCCTATTAAGGGGCAGGGAAGATTTTCAAATTTCCTTACTATTACAAAGGTGTTTGAACATTGTTGAAAAAGTGTGTGGATCCAACTTCTTAAAATATTAAAACATTGTCATGTCTGATTACATTCTGACTAAGTCAACCCAGGTTGTGTATGTGTGCATGCACACAAACTCCCTCTTACACATGGTTGTTAACAGTGAAATACAATAGTTTCCAAAATTCAAGGTGGAGGATCAAAGGACAATGGAGAAGTGCAAAGGAGGCATAAACAAGCAGTGAAATATTATAAATGAGGAATTGTAGAATAGAAACAGTATCAAGAATGCCTTCAGAGAAATGTATGACAATATCACATGACTGACTCTGGTCCCAATATTTCAGGGTCAGGTTTCTTATATTTCTTCCTTTACCCTTCCCCTATTTCTCTGAAGGTGGCAAGGAGATCTTCCTTCTGCCATTGACTTGAACCCCTATGATGATGATCTCCCTCCCTATTGTAGGAGTCTAGTGACTTACGTCCCAGTTCCATTGAACGACTTAAAAGCAGCTAAGTAGAGTACTGGGCTTGAAGTCAAGAAGACCTGAGTAGAGTACTGGGCTTGAAGTCAAGAAGACCTGAGTATGTATGTATATATATATATATATATATATATATATATATATATATATATATATATATATATATATATATATATATATATATATATATATATATATATATATATGGTTTGTCATCTTCAGTTTCATTGATTGTAAAATGGGAATAATAGCACCTAACTCAGAGCAGATTAAATGAGATAATATTTGCAAAGTGATGAGCACAGTGCCTGGGACATAGCAAGCATTTGATGTGACCTTCATCATTATGGTAGAGCTCACACTGGTGGAATTACAGATCCATTGAACTACTGAAATGCATATTGCATCCTCCCTATAGAATATAAGCTCCTTGAGGATAGGAGTTATTTTGCATTTCCTTTAATATTCTCAGTGTCTTACAATGTCTTGGACAAAGTAGGCACTTAATATGTATTTGATTTGAATGCTACAGAACAAAACCATAAGCAATGACAAGCTAGAAAGAGGTTGGTGGTGGGGAAGATAAACGCTTTATTCGGCCTTTCTTTCCTCTTTGACTTACAGAAAAGTATGATGACATGGGACCCTTATAGGAGGATTCCTAATACTTTGGACTTAAAGTGACTCTGGGAATTTACATTGGGAATCTTTCAAATGAATAGTTACTCAATCAAGGACCTCTGCTTTTTTTCCTTTTTAATAAAATTGTGTATAATATTGTGAATGTAGTATTGGTGGCTACAAATGAGAAGTTTTTCCTCAATATTCTGGAGGAAAGCAGATATAGATTTTCCCCAGATACTTGGGGTAGAATTGAGAAATAGAAAAAAAAGTCATATCTTAAGCCCTTTGTGTCATTAAATCATTTGCCACAGGGGCTACATTTTAGGGGTAATCCCATTGAAACATACCTCTCACATCATGCCTTGAAAACATTTAAGGTTGACAATAACACAAAAACCAAACTATAGGTGTGCTCTTCTGGGAGTTGACTTCAAAAAAGGTTTCTTCGTTTTTAGAGGACCCGTCTCTACTGGAGTTAGTGTACTCTTACGTAAGCTGTGGTGTGGTAGGAACATGACAAGTGTAAGATAAAATGGAAAAATCTATATGAGAACAAGTCCCTGGTCTAGTGCTTCATTACTAGAGCTATGGCATAGTCAGTCAATAAGTATTTATTAAGCACATTCTATGTGTCAAAGAATAGGAGAATACTTTGAGATGGCTATTCTCACAATTTTTTGTTTTTGTTATTTTATTTTTTGCCTCAGTAGACTTCTTTTGACTTTCCTTGGCCAAAAGACAACAATTTGTCTGAGCGATAGGTTCCCTGCTGGGAGTGAGGTGGCAAGAAATTCAGGGTGATATCTGCTAGAATGACAGAAAATAAAGAACCTGTATATTTCAGATTGTAAGAGACTTGGTACTATTGCTTAAATCTTTGGGAGATCTGTTAATTTTTTCCTATTTATCCTATATGATGCTTGCTTTGTGTGTATACATTTATATATTGTCTCTCCTTTAGGTTGTAAGCTCTTTGAGTGCAGGAACTGTCTTTTGCTTTTTTTTTTTTTTATAACCCTAATTCTTAATACAGTATCTAGGAGACAGTAGGTGCTTAATAAGTGTATATCGAATTGAGAGGGTTCCTAGTTGTCGGGTTTTCTGTTCTACTTTGCTTTCTCTTGATTTCAATAAAAACTCCATTTCTTAGTATTGTGAACAGTTGGCTTACAAGGGGAATTGGTGTCACTGTAGTGAGTGACAGCAAGTAGGGAACAATTTTCCCAAATTTCTTGGGAATGGAAGTGGCTTATGAGCCAGAGAAGTAAAAAAATTCTGCAAAGTACATCCACTGCTCATCAAGGTCTGTGGTACAAAGGGTACATTTGTTTCTACCAAGAGGCTTATTATGGTCCCTCCAATCATCTTTGATTTGTTTTCTTCTAGGCATGTAGTTGCAACAGCCAATCTATGTTATGCCTTTCCTTTCTTTCTTTCGCTACCAATTCTGGAAGTTATAAATGTTAGCTGTAGAGATCAGACCTAAGGTCAAAATAAAAGAGCATTGTGAAATGCTTGCAAAATGTTTAGAAAAATGTCAAAATTTACTTGCAACCTGACAAATTTTTGAAATCTGTAGGCCAAAGAGAAATATGGTATTTCAGAGCACTGTTCAAAGACTGGTCATTGGTAAGTGCTTTGTTTTACCCTGTGCTACACAAATGTTTAGTAATGTGATGAAAGCATCCCAAATGCTTTTTACGAATGTGTTTAATGAATGCCATTTAAAATGCAGTGATGCTGTTCTGGTGGGATGAAAGGACTCAATCTCACTGGCAGATTATAGCTGGTAATAATAGTGAATAATTAAAATTTATTTTGTGCCAGACCTAGAGGCCTGTATTGGGCTACCCGAGTCTTTCTTACCTGTCCCAGGTCTTCGGTTGGCCAAACCGGATAAACGTATGAGAGAAAGGACGTTCCAGAGTCGAACAGGGGTTGAGCTTTATTACAGGGTCTAGTTACAAGTGTAGGGGGGTCTTCCTTAGGAGGAAGAGGGGGAGATTTCCTAAGGAGGCTAAGCTTAAGGGATTGGAAGTAGAAGTACAAGCGGGGAGAGAGGAGGAGGGGAGAGAGGAAAGAAAAGAAGCGGAGCCCTACTATCCTCTTTGGCTCCACACGTGCTAAGAGAGAGCTTTCGGGCTTCCTCAATCCTACTTAATCTTCAGCCACACAGTTTGCATCTCAATACCGTGCTGTTAGGTAACTAGGTGTGCTCCAATCCGGGACGACCTCGAGGGCAGGGAGACTCCACCCATCACGTATCTCCAGGGGAGAGGCGGAAATACCCGAGCTAGCCGAGCTAGCTCAGTCTGACCTTCTTGAACCCCCACTGTTCATGGAGGGCCTCGTAAGACTCTAAGATTTAGAAGTCCCACTTTTACCCACCCGAGACCGTCCACACGGAATTGAGCTTCCAATCCCAACAATTTTGTGTTTAGCATGTGTCAGGTTCTGTGTTAAGCGTTTCATTGATTCTCATGACAACCCTGGAAGGCAGATACCATTACTGGGCCCATTTTACAGATGAGGAAACTGAGGCTAACAGAAGCTAAGTGACTTGCCCAGGGCCACACAGCTAATAGGTGCCTGAAACAGGATTTGAACTTGTCTTCCTGACACCAGACCTGGCACTCTATCCACTGTATCACCTAGCCTTCAAACTTAAAAAAGGAACATTTATTTCTGCAAGGTGAACCAGAAACATATTAAGATCAACTCCTAGGGGAAGTATAAATTATATAAGATGGAACAGAGAACCTAACAGGAGAACAAGATGTAAGACTTAATCAGGATCCTCTGGCTAGCATCAAATCCTAATTGAATGATGGTGTGGGAGAAGGTTCTGTTACAAGAGATAAACTGAGTTGAGTGGCCAAAATGGCTGCAAGGTCAAGAAACAATTCTCTGGGTATAGACGACTTTGTGTCGCTGAAATAGCATATTGATTTCAAAGGTTTTGGAAAATTTTACTTTTGTTCTTTTTAAAGAAAATTAGAAACTCTATTAAAACAAGAGTAATAGTAGCCATCTGCTTCCTTACCCCTCACATCCTAGAATGGATTCACTCTTGGAGCCATTTCTCTCAGGATCAATGTTCTATCTTAAACATGTCAACCAACTCTTCTGATAAACTGATCTTGCTAATGTGCTAATGGGAGAGGCCAAATAACATGAGTACGGTTTATTCGTGTTCTTCAGTGGACAATGCTTTATTGTCTCACCCAGGAGAGTTAACTAAGGATCAGAATTCCAGACAGAGAGGAAAGGAAAGTGATGTTATGGCAAACTCCTGTAGAAAATGCTTTGGGACAAGTGCTCCTTAGAATATACGAGGTAAGCCACCAAGAACTTTCCTTAAGGCAGTCATCCTCAAACGATGTGTGATAGCTACTAAGCTGGGAGTCCTTACTAAGTGTGCTAGAAATGACATAGAACTTTGAGTAGTAATCACTTTCTGACTCTCCTGACTTCCTTGCAATATTCCCTAATTTCACACAACAAAGATTAATATTATGGTGTGAACAAAAAAAATTGAGAAACTCCTGCCTAAGTCTTATCCTGGATATATGATTTGGATAGTAAAGTAAATATATCTAAAATTTGTGATATATTCCAAAAGGGTCCTAGGAAGTGCCAGGTGAATAAATTTTGACCACTATGCCTTGTCCCCAGAGGCTTGCTGGTTAATATTTGCTAATTTTTTAAAAAACAAAAACTCACAAAACTACCAGACATATCTCAGGGCAAATTGTGTTTTTGTTTTTCTCTTTTTCCTGCAGGGGTCCAGTGTGCAGAAAATGGAGATTACCCAGCCCTAAAATAACCAGTTAATGAGAAACCCCAAAACTTTCAAAATGCTCAGGTAATGTCCCTAGGAAACACCCTCTGACTGATGAGATAGAGAACTAGTCCTCTTTTGGAATTCCTAAGAATTTTGAGAAGTTGAGAAAAATTGCCAAGTATTAGATAACCCTGAATTATGTGTGTGATGAATTTGCATTTGACTGTGTTTGACTTCATCTGTCATAATGGGGGGAATCATATGACAAGTACAATTTTTAAGCAGCAGTAATTTTTGGAACCGTGAATGGAGCCCTGTAAAAATCCACTAGTGACCATTTTGATCCTTTCTAGTAACAAAGGATTTTTTTGGGGGGGTATTAAAAGATGCTCTGTGATGTACCATTCTTCCTGAAATTGTTAAAAAGCTCTTAACAGCTCCATAAAATACTTGCCACCTCCTCCTGCTCTTTCAGAAATTTTTACTTTCCTATTTATCTCCCTCAGTAATACTGACTTTCCTCCCATTTGAAACATAATTGTTAATTATCCCTGAGGTGTCAGGGTCTAACTCCCCTACAGCTATTACAAATGGAGTCATTTTTACAATGGGTGGGGAAAAAAAGGGTTGATATAATAGGAAAGTGCAATTGTCAGTCTTGATGGTTGAGCTGGAAATGTCACAACTGGTGGTGCTACATGACTCATAATAACTTTGATAGGAGGAAAAATTAGACATTTTGCTAAACTTAATTTTCAACAGATATACTTGCTTTTGAATAGTAAATGGAGAACAAAATAAAGTGGGTGGTGGATGAATGCCTGGGTTTTTCTTTTTTCTTTTAAAATATCCCTGCAGATACTGAACTTGTGCCTTTATAAATCATTTGGCTAACTATCTTGTCAATGTGAGCAATGTTCCAGGGCCAATAAAACCCTATTGTGACATCATAACCTAATAAAATTTACATGTGGTTGTGCCAGTTCAAAAGTGCAGAGGACTCCAATTTGGGGGTACATAGTGGGTGTTTAAACACATTGCTGATGGCTAGGGTTGGAAAAAAAATTGGTAGTCAGATTTATTACTAGCCAGACTAAAAGAAGCAGGAGACATTATCAATGATGTTAACATTTTATACTTTCACCTTATTCAAGGTCCTCAGCATAGATATATCTGTCCTTACCATAGCTTGATCTCCCATGAATCAATGGTTCTGTGGAATACATTCTTGAGCATCAAACCTCATATCTACTAATCCACATACCAATACTAATTCTTTTGGAATAACGGTTACTGGTAAGCAACTTAATTTAGGAAGCACTTATTATGTGCCAACTATTTTCAAGGAAGGCGCTGTTTTTATCTGAAGGGTAAAATCAATGTGATCTGAGAAAGAATTGATCATTTAGATCAGAGGACATTTTAGTGTTACTGCTACCCAGGTCATAATCCTATCTTCATTGGGATAAATGTTCATCCACCCTCTGCTTAAATACATCTAGTTGGGGCAACTAGGTGGTGCAGTGGACAGAGCACCAGTGCAGGAATCAGAAAGACCTGAGTTCAAATCTCACCTCAGACACTTGACACCCACTATCTGTGTGACCTTGGGCAAGTCACTTAACCCCAATTGCCTCATCCTGGGTCATCTCCAGTCATCCTGATGAATATCAGGTCACTGGATTCAGATGGCTCTAGAGGAAAAGTGAGGCTGGTGAACTGCGCAGCCCTCCCTAGCTCAAAACAAAGTCAAGTGCAAATCAAGTCATCATTTCTCTGATGGCATGGTCTTCTTCGGCAACATACAAATATATCTAGTGGAAAGAAACTCATTAATTCTAAAACAGCCCATTTCACTTTTTGGATAGTTCTAATTGTAAGGTAATTTTTCCTTTGGTTGAGTCAAAATCCATATTTCTCTAACTTCTACCCATTGCTCCTGATTATATTCTCTTAGGTTAAGCAGAATAAATGTAGCCATTGTTCCATATGATAAAGTTTAAAACTTTTGAAGGCAATACACCCCAAAATTTTATCCTAAACATCCATTGCTTTCCATCTCAGACTGGGTAGGCATGGAGTGTAGGCTAGGAAAAGATACTTGAAGTCCTCTTTCCCCATCTTCCTACTAATCTCAACTTTCCCTCTTTCCATTCTTTCTTTTATAAAATTCAAGCTTATTTTGTTTTCAGGTTTCAGTTCTGAATTCTCTCCCTCCTTCTATTTCCTTCCCTACCCATCAAGGCAAGAAAAAGCAAAAGCCATTATAAAAATGAACAGTCATGCAAAACAAAATGCCTCATTAGCCACATCTTAAAAAAGAAAGAAGAAAATATTCTTCAATCTTCTTTCTATATGGAGGTGAATATTATTTCTTTTTTGATTACCTTGGAGTATGATTGATCAGTTTCTAAGTCTTTCAAAGTTGATTTTTCTCTACTATGTGGTTATTGTGTAAATCATATTTTTGATTCTGCTCCTTTCATTTTGCATCATTGCTATATCTCCCCAGGTTTTTCTGAAATCAGACCCTTCATCACTTCTTGTAGCACAATAATATTGCATCATAGTTATACACTGTAGCATCATCCATTTCCTTCTGTCCCCTTCAATAAGATATTTTTTTTTTTTACTTCTCTGCTCATTTGATACTGATCACCAACAATTCAACCCTGCTGAAACACACATCAAGTGCCTCATCACATGGAGGTTAGGGCATGTGGTCTGTTTTACCAGTGGAGTTTATTAATGGAATGGATGTATGAGGTGAAGATCAGCCTAGCTAAGCTCTTAATGCCTCATCACCAGAGGCTTGGATACACAAGAGATGACCTTGTGCATCCATAGCAACTTGAGAAAACATCTCCTAAGGAGGAGTATAAAGGCAAACTGATGTAATATGTGATTAATTAATTCTTACTGATTAAATAAAAATCAACATGGTTGACAGGGGAAAGAAAATTGGTTTGGAATCCTGAAGACTTAGGGTTCTTTCCCAATTTTTCCATTAACTAGCTTTCTGAATCTGGTTAAGTCTAATGACTTGTCTGGACTTCAAGTTTTCCTGGAATTGTAAAATGAAGCAGTTGGTTTTGTAATATCTAATATCCATTCAAATTCTAACTTTTTTGTTTATTTGTTTCTGGCACCTTTCCCTTAAAAACTTTTTCTATACATGTAATGGTTCACAGATCCTCAGAAGCCGTGGAGTGAAATCCCCTGATCTTAGAATCATGGAAAGAAATGGAAGTCCAGTGAATAAGGTTACATAAGTAGTAAGAATTATTTGAACTAGGGTTTAGTTTAGTCTTTTTCATGGTGTATCAGTGTCCAAATACATGAATGCAACAGAATGCAGGCAGTTAGTATTTCACTTTTTGGAAATTTGATCTAAGGCATAGTCCCTTGGACATTCAACAATTCAGTAAACAGTTATTAAATGACTACTGTGTTTAGGACATCATGCTAGTGGCTGGGGATGCAAAGACAAAAGCGAGTTAGGTGGGACAGGAAACAAGTGCTAGACCCTTGGAGATAAGGAGAGACCTCAGTTCAAATCCTAACTCCCAGTGCCTGGGGCCTTCTCACGCTGCAACTCTGCCATAATGCCCTACTTTTCTCTCTTAGTGAGTTCCTAGAGGAGGAAACCTCCATATGCCACACACTCAGGCCTGCCTGCCTTTTTTCTTCTAACTGTACTTCTACAAGTATCTGGACTTTTAGCTCTTTTGCATATTTTGTCTTCTTCAGCAGAATGTAATTTCCAGGGCAGACACTGTCTTTGCACTTAGGAAAGTGCCTGACATATAGTAGGTACTTAAAAAAAAAAAAGTTTGTAGCCTACTTACTTGCTGGGCAAATCAGCCTTGGTTTTTTTCATTTATTGGGACAATGTGAAAATCAACTGAGATCACTCACGTACGTAAAGTTCTTTGCAAACCTTAAAGCATTATATTCATGCTAGCTTTTATTATTGATGGTAATGAAATGCTCCCTAGCTTGAAGAACTTCCATTCCATTGGGAGGATACAACCTGTACATAAGTAAATACTGTAAAAAATGATAATTTGAGGGAGGGAATAACTGATAATGTCAGGAAAGGCTCCTCCTAGGAGGTAGTATCTGAACAGAATCTTGAAGCTGGGTGATACATTATGTTAAGAAGACTGCATCTCTGACACTTCCCCCTCCCCCCAATTCTTTTTCTCCCTTTTTTAAGCCAATGCAATGTTATGCTAACCTAGAGAGACTCTGCATTGGCTAAAGAAGGGGAGAGAATATACTGGAAGAAGCCGCAGACATTTAGCGGCTTAGTGCACATGTGTCATAAGCATGCTAATCTAACACAGAAGGGGGTAGGGAACAGATGTTTCCTAGTTGTCCCATGTGCAGCTTAACTCTTTGTTCACTGAAGCAAAAAAAAAAATCTTTTTTAAGCCCTTGTCCTGTGGACCACTTACTGAAATTATATGTTAAGACATGAGTCCATTTGTCTGTTCTGTTATGACTATCCTTCAAGTTTTCTTTTTTAGTATGCCTTCCGATTCTTGATTCTGTCTATTCTCCCTCCTTCTTTAGCTCACAAATCTACAGCTTTTCTTACTTTGCTATGATAAAGCTTCCAGAGGCCTGAGTCCTTGGTTGTTTTGCTTGCTGCAACCCACGGAGAATTTGCTGCTAGGGATTTCTTTGCTGTTACCTTGTAGTTTCTTGAAATTAACCAGAGAAGTATAAATACTAAATAGTGTAGTAGGGGTCCTGAGCCATGGACATCCCAGATCATATGATTGGAGGATGTCATCTAACTTTCCTGAGGCTCAGTTTCATCTTTTGTATAATGGGAATAGTGCTTGTACTATCTCTACCTGACGATTTTTATGTGATGATGCCATAAGCCAGTCTTTCCACATCATTTGCCTATTTTAGTCCTTATCTTTTAATTTTCCCCCTTGAATGATATTCTGGTGTTGAAGGACTGTTTGTCCAATCTAATGAGGTAAATTTGAATTCTATTTAAGCCCTGCTAGTCCAGCCCAGAGAAATTGTTCCTTTTCTTGTCATCATTTCTCATCAGGTTTGGTTCCCCATTACTTCGCTGTCATCATAAGTAGATAGTCAGATTCAAAGTCTTTTTTGAATAGCACAGAATGCTTTCCCCAAAGAGCAAGGATATTCCAACCCCCATGGTATAGTTTCCTTATTTAAAAATGCACATGATTAATTTGCCCCTGGATGATTGAGCTCTTTACCAATAATGTCAATTTCATAAAGTACTCATGCTAAAGTATTTTTTCCTCTTAATTTCCCCTCCTCCCCCGCCATCCTCAGAGACTCATTTGTTTTGTGTTCAGTAGGAGTGATTCTGCTTCTGCATGTATCCAGCATATGGAAAGGGGACTGGACATTTCCAAGACATACATACACATATATACATACATACACAATATACACATATAAACACAGAGATTGTTCTTATAGATAACAAAACCAATAACTGTGGATTTTTTTTTTTATATTTAGGACAAAATATAGACTGTTTTTTCTTTTAAAAATTGTATGGGGGTAATTCTTAAATTACTTCAAAGGTTTGCTTCAACACTTGTATTCACCATAAATTTAGTGCAAATGAGGGTACAAAATTTTATTTGGATTCTGCTTTGAGCTTAATCTTCTGGGGAAATATAACAAATGGAATGTAACACAAAATGTAGCACCAGGGGGAGTGCTACATCTTGCAATGTGGATTTTCCAAAGAAAGTTACCCCAGGTTTCCCAAGTACTTTGTGGGTTATCTCAAAATATAGCTAAAAAGCACCTACTAATATGTTTATTTTAATACTCATCCAAAAGGTACCATTCGTCCAAAGTAAGTTTATTTAATGAAATAGCATAGTAAGACCAATTGCAATAAGACATCTTCCCCTCTCCCATAAGGCTGGGCCACGCTCTCCAACAGATACATAAGCCATCAGTGGGAAGAGAGAACATGTAGTTACAATATATAGGTGATTGCTTGTGACCAAAATACATACATACATACGTATGTACACACACATACATACATACACACATACATACATGGGTTATTCATGACTCTAACACTGCTGAGCTTCTTAATATCTTGTAGTGATGTCATTTGCTGCTGCTCCCCACTGGTTTCAGCCTTTTGTGTTTTCTTTAAAAGAATGATGGATTCTTGGTCTTGTTGGATGCTAGTCTAGTGGGTGCAGAATTGCCATCAAATGCTCCTCTACTGGAGATATTGACTTTGCTAGCTGCTTCCAACAATGGTCTTACTGGTTTTGTTGTCAGTTGCTCTTTTTGACTGAAGTCTTTGTCTATAGTGTTATTTGTTTCTTATGACAAAAATGGGCTTTGTCATACACCTTCATTTCAAAGACCAAAGGGTTATCTTTATATCTCTTTAGAAAAAGCAGAAGCCCTTGCTTTGGCTTCAGAACCAACATAAGTCCTAGATGGGGTGTGTGGGGGAGTAGAGGAGAAAAGGGACACTTTCCAGCCTCTCTCAAGAAGTGGCATATGTACACATCAATACATACTTATAACTCTTGTCCCCAAACTCATTGTTACAGGACTCTTTTCTTATTGGTAGCGATGAATGCCTTACACTGTGTGAGGGATGGGGTATAGTTGGCAAGAGGTAGATCTCCAGCTTTGCCAGCCTCCTTTGGGACTTAGCACTCCTGAATCCTTACTTTAGGTGTTTTTGGCTTCTGGATTTGAAAGGTAAATGAGAGAGGCCAACTCTGCTTCTGATCAGATATATAACCAAAGAGCTACTGCCTTCAGGATTGAGTCTATCTTTTGAACCATATTTTTTTTTGGTCAAGAAGTTTGAGTCTCTCTGTCGAAGACATCACTCTTGTTTATAGCAAACATGCCACAAACCTTTTGCTTTTATATTCCAGTAGTTAGACTATACCTAATTCTCACTCATGTTGTGGATGCTTTCTCAAAACTACTTGGCTGTTGGATTCATGGTCTCAGTTTCTTAATTCTAAAATCCCTTCCACTGTCTCATAGATTGTGGATAAGGAGAAAGGCACAGAGCTGAAACTAAACCACTTGTCTCTCTCTCTCTCACATAATTTGGCTATGTAAATTGCTAGGAAAGTCTTCAAAAGGTTTTTCCTCACCTTTACAAAAAAGAATAATTTTAGCACTTTTGTAGTACTTATAAGAATTTTATATAGGTTACTTTATTTGATCCTCCCAACTACTGAGATACTATTATCCCCATTTTACAGATGAAAAAACTGAGCCTGAGAGTAGTTACATGACTTGTCCAATGTCACACAGCGAGTAGGTGTCTGAGGGAGGATTTTGAATTAGCTTCCTGACGAGTTTATCAACCATTACACTAACTGCCTTTTATATAAGTATATAGGAAAACTGAAAATAAAATATTATATGAATTGTTTGTGTATATATGTTCCTAATGAATTGAGGAAGAAAGGAATGAAGAAAAAAAATTCCTGGAGAAGGTGTTATTGGAGTTCAGTTTTAAAAGATCAATAAGAGTTAAAGAGGAGCAGCTAGATGACAAAGTGGAATAGAATGCCTGTCCTGGAGTCAGAAAGACTCATTTTCCTGAGTTCAAATCTGGGCTCAGACACTTCCTAGCTGTGTGACCCTGGGCAAGTCACCTACCTCTATTTGCCTCAGTTTCCTCATTTGTCAAAGGAGATGGAAAAAGAAATGGCAAACCACTTCAGTATCTTTCCCACGAAAACCACAGATGGGGTCATGAAGAGTCAGCCATGACTGAACAACAAATGACTTAAAGAAACAAGGAAGGATGTTTTAGCTAGGTAATGGCATAAGCAACAGCACAAAGGTGGGAAAGTATGGAGCAAAAAGAGAAACTGTAGTCTTCTTTGGGGCATAGTGTATGAGGAGGAGAGTTAGAGAAAATAAAAGTGGAAAAGCAGATTGGCATCAGATCATGGGGGTTTTGGGTTTTCAATCAAGAATAGAACCTTTTTTTTTTTTTCAAAATTGAGAGAGTTTAATAAAAACAATTCCCTGACCCTTTCCCAATATGTAAATTCCAATGGCCATTAAGCAAAACTATACCAAAATGGGTCATTAATTTTTAAATGCTATAATACAGTTTTGTCATTTTTAAAAAGAAAAAAGCCAGCTTGCTTTAACAGCGTAGTATCAACACAGATGGTTGTGGTCACAGTGTATATTTCGTAATTTCTGTTTCCTTCACTTTGAATCACTTTGTAAAAGTCTATGTTTCACTGAAATCTTCCTGCTTTTTGTTGTTGCCATGAAGTGATATTCCATTACATTTTTGTATCATATTTAATGAACCATTTTCCAACCACATAACTTGTTTCTAGATATTTTTACAAGTACAATTATGAATATTTGTCTTGACAGGTGCTTTCATTCTCTGAAAAACTTAATAGTGGGAATGTTGGAGCAAAGAGTGTGGCCATTTTTGATTACTCTTAGTCTATATATCCTCACTATTTTCTGAAACAGTTGGGCAAATTCATTGTTCTATTGGCAGTGACTTGACATGTCTGCTTTCCTACAGCCCTGTCAGCGTTAGGCTTGTTCATCCTTTACCAACTTTGACAAATTAATGGGTGAAGTTGATACCTTGGAGGTTTTTTGAAATGTTCATTTCTCTTATTTTAGTCATGCCCTCCCAAAATGATCTTTAATAGGTTATTCTAGTATCTATAATTACATGAAAAAGTGCTCCAAATCACAATTAATTAGAGAAATGCAAAGGTACTATATCATACCTCTCAGATTGGCTAATATGATAGAAAAGGTAAATGATAAATGTTGGAGGGGATGTGGGAAAATTGTAACACTTATGTATTGTTGGTGGAATTGTGAACTATTCCAACCATTCTGGAGAGCAATTTGATCAATGCCTAAAGGGCAATTGAACTGTGCATACCCTTTGATCCAGTAAATCCAGATCTACTACTAGATCTTTATCCTAAAGGGATTGTAAAAAAAGGAAAAGGACCTGCAAAATATTTGCAATGGCTCTTTTTGTGGGGGCAAAGAATTGGATACAAGGGAATGCCCATCAGTTGGGGAATGACTGAACAAGTTGCCGTATATGAATGTAATGGAATACTATTGTGCTATAAGAAATGATGAGCAGATAGATTTCAGAAATACCTGGAAAGCTTATGTGAACTGATGCTGAGTGAAGTAAGCAGAACCAAGAGAATATTGTACACAGTAACAGCAACATTGTGTGCAATGATCAACTGTAACTGACAACTCTTTTCTGTAATATAATGATCCAAGACAATTCTAAAAAACTCATGATGGAAAATTTCATATTCAGAGAATGAATGTGGATCAAAGTATACTATTTAAAATTTCTTTTTGGTATGTAGTTTTTTTGCCTTTTGCTCTGTTTCTCCTTTTACAACATGACTAATATGAAAGTAGAAGAAAAATAGGTTGTGCTAGGTGCTACAGCCCTTTGAGCACTGGGCCTATAGTCCTGAAGTTTAAATCCAGCCTCAGATACTCAATAGCTAATTAATCCAGGGCAAGTCATTAACCTCACTTTGCCTTAGTTTCTAAAACTGTAAAATTTGGATAATAGCATCTACTTGCATTATATCTGCCTTATGCTGCCTATTGCAGCAATATGCCTATTGTGTTATATGTTAGAAAGGATAGAAGAGCAGGAAATGATGCATTTGGTTTATAGGTGCTGCTTATTTAACTTCTTGAGGCCTTACTTTCCTCATTTGGGAATAAAAGAGTTAAACGAGACTTTTTTCAAAGATCTCTTGTAGCTCAAAAATTATATGTTGCAATCTATTATACAATATGGTCATTTTTGCATTATTTCTTTCCATTGTCTTGCTTAAAGTGGCCTATGTTTACTAAAGAGATTTCTTGTATAGTGGCTGAAAATGTATCTTCCTAAGTTATTCAGTTCATTTGTTTAATTAACCATCTTTTCCTGCTCCCTTGTAGTCCTGTCCTTTGTCTTCACGGATGTCCTTGTCTTAACTAGAAAACTGTATTGATAAACCTCTTAATTATGTGAAGGGGAAAAAAAATTGTCTTTACTTAAACAATTACACACACAACTATTCTCTTTCCATAAAGACTCTTCCTGCAATTTATCTTCACACTTGCCTCTTTTACCTGTGTAAAACTGCATTTGTAACACCCATTTTCGCATCTCACCAACTTGACTAAATGTACCTAGACAATTTTGTATTTTAAATTACTTTGTTTTGCATATCGCTCAACTGCATTATTTTTCTTAGTCCAAATACACCACAAACTTTGCTTAGTATACTCTCCCCCAAAATCTGATTTTTTTCCCCCTTTCCACTTACTCTGATAACGGATTGGATCTTCTTCTAATACACAGCCAACTTTACTATCTATGACTTAATAGCAAACTTATCACTTAATAATTAGCCAAGAGGGTCCTTAAGAGTCCTATATCTGTTTGCTGTAAGTTAGAATATTTTAATTATTGCTGATTGCTTATTTGGCTCTGACTCAGCTCTCTGCCCCGCCTGCCTGCTGTCCCTCTCCAACTTACCTAATTTTCATTTTCAGCACACCCACCCACTCAATGCCCAGCCAGACAGTATTCATCCACTCCTACCTGTCCTACTCTGCTTGACAGCTGTTACCTCCCTGCAAAACTCACTTGTAGTAATTTGCTTGCTTTTTTTTTTACCTGCCCTCCTCAGTTTGGCCCCTGCCCAGACCAAGAGACAGGAAGCAATAAGAATAAGAAGACCTGATAACGTCTTATCAATAGCATCAACTTTTCCCCCTCTGTGTCCCAGTCTAATCTTGAATTATGGCAATACTGAATTTTTTTGGGTCCCTACCAAGCATATACAGTTCCTCAAAGTTTGTGTAGTTTAGGCTGAAATATCGACATGATGTTCTCAAAAATTTTGACAAAGAATAATGATATACTAATTTGCATTAGCTGATAGGATATAGAATTAGGATGGTAAACTGTTGAGGCCAACTATTATTTCTGTTGAACCAGACTTGACAATACTCTAGGGACTTGTGGGAAATTTCTCCAAACCGACAAAAATTTCAGATCACAAAGTTGATATTCCATCCTTCTTCTCTCCTTAGTTCATATAGTACCCCTCACTTCAGACACTTGACATCCACTAGCTGTGTGAACTTGAACAAGTCCCTTAACCCCAATTGCCTCATCCTGGGTCATCTCCAGTCATCCTGATGAATATCTGGTCACTGGATTAAGATGGTTCTGGAGGAGAAGTGAGGCTGGTGACCTGCACAGCCCTCCTTCACTCAAAACAAAGTCAAGTGCAAGTCATGTCATTATTTCTCTGATGGCATGGTCTTTGGCAGCGAAGGATAAACACACACCTCACCTAGAATTCCTGCTACTCTTATTTTGGTCATCTCAATCCTCTTTATTTTTTAGATTCTACTTTCTTTATGAAGCCTTTCCTGGCGACTCCCGTCAACACTGAGTTCCTAGTCTCTGAGGTATAATTTTTAAGTCTATTGATTATTGCTACTAATACATTCATGAGCACTTATATAGCACTTTAAGGTTTGGTGAGGTTTGCTTATCATTATTCATTTAATCATTACAACAAACCTAGAAGGCTGGTTGTTAAGTTTTCAGTGGGGTCTGTCTGTGTCCCCATTTGGGGTTTTCTTGGCAAAGATACTGGAGAGGTTTGCCATTTCCTTCTCCAGCTCATTTTATAGATAAGGGAACTGAGGCAAACAAGGCTAAGTGACCTGCCCATCATCACACAGCTAGTAAGTATCTGAAGTCAGATTTGAACTCAGATCATCCTGACTCCAGGCCTGATGCTCTGTCTACTTCACCAACTAACCGTCCCCATTATCCTCATTCACAGATGAGGAAACTGAAGTACTTTGTGACTTGCCCACTGTCACATAATTAATAAGTTTCTGAAGCTAGATTTGAACTTGGGTTTTCCTGACTCTGGGTCCAGCATTCTACCTGTTATGTACTATTATACAACTATGGTAAAAATCCCAACTATCTTGTACCCTCAAAAATGTCATTCTGGATTAACACATGTTCTGTGTATTTGAGGATTTCCATACCAACCTTTTAAAAAATGTTAACTGCTTTTGGGTGAAAAACTTTCTGAAACATACCATGCAATTTTTTGTGCTTCTAAATTGTCCCATGCTGTAGACACAGCTGTCAGAGCAGTTAAACATGGGGCTGAATATAGGGCTGAATGATCTACCATGGGAATTGGGGCAGTGGAAAGAGGGTCAGATCTGGAGTCAGAGGCTCTGGCTTTGAATCTCTGATTTGCTGCTACTTACTGCTTGTGTGACCTTGGGCAAGTTACTTAATCTCTCTGGGCCTCATTCCCCTTATTTGTAAGATGAGAAGGTTGAATTAGATGACCCCTGAGGTCCCTGACACCTCTAAATCTATGAGTCCATCATCCTTATGTCAACACATTATTTCATGTAGAGAGTACCATGCCTTTCCATCAGGCTGCTGAACTGTCCTAGTTGACAGATCTTCAAGTATTTCATAATAATATCCTTAGGGGTTACAGTATTATGATGCAAGCAGATGTTTGCCCTCAGAGGACAGAACTATTCTGTCTTCTGCTGCTTTGTTACTGGTTCTTTTCTGCACTGTCAGAGTATCCATAGCTTGTCACTGTCATTGCTGTGTCTAATCTTCATCAGCACTGGCTGCTTGGGTTCTCATTACTTCCAGTTGTTCAGTTAAGTGCCTACTGTGTGCAAGTCACTGTAGTAATTACATGAGCTATATAAGTAATGCAAAAGAGATTCCCTGCTCTCAAGGACCTCACAGTCTCACGAGGGAACTACATGTGAACAAGTATATGCAAACAAGCCCTTTCTCCTTCTCTCCTTCTCCCTCCCTCTCCATATATAACATATATTATATATGTGTATACACACATACACATACATGATACATTAGAAAGAATAGAGGGAAGGAAGTACCATTAAGGGACATCAGGAAAGAATTCTCATAAAAGGTGGGATTTAGCTGAGACTTGAAGCTGCAAAGGATGGAAATGAGGGAGAGCATTCCAGGCTTGGGGGCATCTAGTGAAAATGCCTAGAGTCTGGAGATGCAGTGTCTTGTGTGCAAGGAGGCCAATGTCACCATATAGAAGAGTACATGGAGTTGGGGAGTCATATAAGGAACAAGAAGACTGAAATCGTGGAGTGATAGGTCATAAAATGCTTTAAATCCTAAATAGAAGATTTACATTTGATCCTGGAGGTGATGGGAAGTTACTAAAGTTGATTGAGATAGGGGGTAATATGGTTAAGCCTGAACTTCAGGAAAATAGTAACATCTAACTTTTATAGTGATTACTATGTGCCAGGCACTGAGTGAAGTATTTATAATTATCTCTTTTGATCCTCACAACAACCCTGAGAAGTAGATGCCATCATCATCATCATCATCATCATCATCATCATCATCATCATCATCATCATCATCATCATCATCGTCATCATCATCATCCCCATTTTATAGAGAAGGAAACTGATGCACACAGATTAAGTCACTTGCCCAGGAGTCACACAGCTAATAAGTGTCCCAGACTGGATTTGAATTCCAGTCTTTCTGATTTCAGAACTGGAGCTCTATTCACCGTATTACCTAGCTGCCCCACTTGACAAAGTAAAAGATGAATAGGAGTAGAGAAAGACTTACAGTTAGCATTTACATAGTGTTCTACGGTTTGCAAAGTGCTATACAAATGATCTCATTTGATCTTCCCAACAAATGTGAGAGTAGGTGTTATTATGATTATTATTTCCATTTTATAGAAGCAGGCAAAGATTAAGTGATTCTTTTTCCCCCTAGTGACTCAGTATCTGAAGCAGAATTTTGGGTCATCTTGTCTAGAGGTTTAGAACTTAATCTACTGTGCCATTTTGTTGCTGATTTGTGGCAGAGAGACCCACCAGCAATTATTAGTCTTACCCGGTAAAGAGAGGTGATGCTTACCTGCATCAGGGTGGTGTTCCTGTCAGAGGAGGTGTCCATGTGAGAAGTATTATGAAAGTAAAATTGATAGGCCTTGTCAATAGATTGAATATGATGATGAGAAAGGATGAAGAGTTAAGGAAAACATCTAGGTAGAAAATCTGGGCAACTTGGAAGATATTGGTATCCTCAACAGTAACAAGGAAATAAAGAAGAGAGCAAGGTAATTTTGGGGGAAGATAACAAGCAGTTTTGGATAGGTTGAATTTTCAGATGTCTAAGGGTCATTCAGTTTGAGATCTCTATCAGGCAGATGGAGATAGGAGACTAGAGGTCAGAATGGAGGTTAGGGCTAGATAAATAGATTTGAGAACCATCATCTTACAGATAATAATTGAATCCATGGGAGATGATGAGATCACCAAATAAAATAATGAAGGGAGAGAAGAAAAGAGGGCCTAAGATAGGAGTGAGTGGCTGCTTTTCTGAGTCAAGTCACTTAAGCATTCAGTTTCTCTGCTCTCTGAGATTGGGTCCAGATTTACATACATATGTACATTCCTATAGCAATAAAATCACAAATCTATTCCCCTCAAAATGTACAATCACATGGCAGATTCTGGAGGGACCTTATATTTTGGACTATAAGTGGTTAATTCTGTATTTCGCCCCCCCTTTCTCCTTCTAAATCCACCGAGAAGCAGAGACAATCACTGGCTTTCTATGCATATGTTATTGAGTGACTATGGAAAAGAGAAATTGAATATTAGTATGAGAACAAAAGCACAATAGTATGTTCATGTGGATATTGAGAGAGAATGGACAGTAAGAGTGGTTTCAGGGTATTTTTTGGGGGAGAGGGGAATGAGTCTAGATCTTGATCCCTGGAGTTTGTTTATGCCCAGAGTGAAACTGTGGTCTTGTTCTTTCTTGGTGCCCTCTTCAAAATTTGGGCATAACGAGAAGAGCACTCTCAGATATGGCCTGTCTGAATGGAATAACTCTGAACCTGTACTAAAATGGGAAAATAAAAGGCATGTGTGGGACTTCATGGAACCTGAAATGATGATCAGGATGAGTGGGCATATGCTTGCAATATCACATGTACTTTAACTAGCTGCAGCTTGTTGGATAAAAACTTGGCTAAGTTTTCAACTATGTTCATTACTCCTGGGTTCTCACTGCCAAAGATTTTTGGGGAGTTCCTTTTGGGTTCCAAAAACCAGAGGGTTTTTTTTACACATATAGTTTGCATCTTAATTTTCCACCTCTAGTGATAGCAAGTCCTAGATTTATAGAATCATTGAGCTGGAGATATTTCTTCCAACTTCCTTACTTTACAGAGGAAGATATAGTGGCAAAGAAAGGTTAACTAACTTGATGGATGTCAGTGGGCAAGTCACATACCCCTGTTAGTGAGACCTGCTGAAGTATCCTACAACAATAAATTGTAGCAGTATTAATTTAGACCTAGAAGCAACCTCAGAGACCATCTTCTCCAATTTCTTCATTTTACAGATGAGGAAAGTGAGGCCCAAGAAAGTTACATGTCTTGTAGTGCCAATGTCATTCATGGCACCTATAGTGCCCATAAATATCTCAGTGCAATTCTGAATTACGAAATACCACAGACTCTCCCCACAGAAGACAGAACCAAAACATTTATTCAGACACCAGCAAGCCAAATCCATCATAGTAACAAAAATCTATACACAATAACAATGCAGAGAACAATACCTTCCCTCTGCTAGGCTTCCCACAAACCAGCTCCATCAAACAAATTACAAATAGGCTCTCACTCACAGTTAGCAGTTTTTGCATACTTCTTAGCTCTGACTACTCTCTCCAAATTTCCTCTAAGCTCTGCTCTAACTCTGCCTCTTCCTGTTCCACCCATTCAACAAACTCCTCCCTCCATGAGCTCCATGTGACCCAGGCAGATCACATGAGCCTATTAATGAATGGGAAAGATCTGCTCATTTAAATTACCATTACGCTTGTCCAAGGTTATTAAATGTTAGAGGCAAAATCTGAATTTGGGTTCTAATATTGCTTTAGAATGTGCTGCATAACTTTTCTGTGCCTCAGTTTTCTCATGTGTGGAATGAGGTGGTTGAATTTAATGACCTATTAGATCTCTTCTAACTCTAAATCTATGACTCTTTAAGCAGTTTTGCCAATAACTTCAGTTCTAGTCATAAATTTGCCCTTGCAAGAATGTAGTAATTGACAAGTAGAGGAAAAGAAATTTCCCAGAAAAGACAGCAATCCATTCCAACTGGAAAAGTTTGTATTTCAAGAGAGTCTGTGTCCTATGTAGGCATTCTTTCTATTTTCCTTATGGAAGACGAAGAATGATTGAGAGAGATCATTCGTGGTTCATCACTGGCTGTTTTAATAGCCCAATGTGCCCTAGAGAGCTTCTGCCAAAGTAAGATAATTATAGAAGAGACAGACACACCAGTAGCAAACTACCACCTGTTTACCAACCAGACTATTGATGTTGCAGAAAAGGGGAAAAAAAATGAACAAACCCAGAGAGCTACAGGTTCCTGCTGCTTCAGACCGTGGTCTATTCATGTTATGCTATCCCAAAGAGGAATTTAATTGTAACCAAAGGTACACAGAAATAACTACAGAATTCTAGGAAGGCCTTGTAGATATGCCCACCCTTACCTTTAACCATTTAGACGTTAGGTGGTAGTGATGGGGGAATGGGTGATACTGTTGCTTTAGAGCTTAAATCAAACCTCTGAGTTCCTAAATCTGTCCCCCAGGGAAGGGTACCAGATGCTATTCAGCCTCCAAAGGAGGCACACATCCAGAAGATGGGGTGGCAATAAGAGATGGAGAGTTGGGGAAGATAAAAGGTAGAGGACATCAGAAAGTCTAGTTAAAGACTAGGCCAGGGGTGGGCAACCTGCGGCCTCAAAGCCGCATGTGGCCCTCTAGGTCCTTAGGTGTGGCCTTTTGAATCCAAACTTCATGGAACAAATCCTCTTAATAATAATAATATATACATATGTAATATACACACATGTACATACATACATACATACATACATATATATGTGTATATATATGTATATATATATATATTTCCTTTTGGAATAGACCTGTGATTTCACTGGTATCAGGAACTTCCAATGAGGAAAATTCCTCTATCATTGTAGCAGTTCATAGTCTTTGAGAGATGGCTTGAAATTACTCATTTGAGTTAAGTTACAGTTGGAATTTGTGTCACTGAAAAACAATAGGATGTCTTTTCCATTAGGGAATTAAACGGATTGAATCACTTGGGAGGAGTAGGAAAGGGGGGAAGGATGGGGGGGGGTTGGAGTTTCAGGATGAGGTACACTGCTACTTTAAAATTATGTATGCACGGACCCATCCAGGTCCCTCCCACTGTTAGGAGCAACAGATGTAAGCCAGACTAGAGAGCAGACTGAGCTCGTGAGCTTCAGTTAGCAAAGTGTTTACTGTGCAGGGCATCTTACCTGGGAGCCCAACCATTCCTTCCAGCATTCCTGCTGCTGCTCCAGCCTATTTGCTAAGAGTAACTGGGGGTTGCCACAGTGTTGCTGGGCAACGGCAGACAGCGATCCTTCTGGAGAGCCAGTTGTCAAACTGAGGGGACAGTACCACTCCCGTTGAAATGCAATAAATAACGGTAACTTTGCTTACTTCTCAGTACCATTACTTATGCAGAATTAGAGGCCCACATTTAGCCCACAAATAACTAGGAGTGTGAGTAAACCCTAGCCTGAGTCCCACTGCTGAATATTAAAGTATGGGACAGATGGTGATGGGTTTCTAATCAGCTTTACTAAGGGCTAAATGGAGCAGCACAGGCTGGGAGATAAGGGGGTAAGGGGCAAAGTGGTTTTCAAACTTCAAGTGTTAGATATTTGTGTGGCATGTGATGTAGATAGAACTCTTCTTTTCTTAAGTGATGGTGGGATATTAAGTGCTAGTGTCCTTGTGGACAAATGAGACGTCTAGTAACTGTTAGAAGGATTACCTGGGATTTGGTATTATGTCAAATGATGTTAAGGTATTTGGGAGTTTGAGATTTTTTTAAAACAAATCATCAAAAAATGTAGACATTCCAATATACAAAGAACACAAATTTGAAATTCTGAAATTCTGTTGCGTAGCTTTTCTTAAAAAAACCCCCAACATATTAAATTTAATAGGGAAGTGGCAATTTCCTGGTTGGTTTGAATATATTTTCAAAAAATACTTATGCACAAATACATATTTGATAATCCAAATAAGTTAATTAAAAGTAATTTAACCAAGGTATTGTAGTCTTCAGATGTCTAATGTCCTTAAAGAGACAGTGCTTTTGGTAAAACAAGGGATAAGGGCATAATGATTGTTTATACTTATGAAACTTGTAAGTTTTAGAAATATAGGAACATATTTCAGACTGTTTTTGCTTTTGGTTTACAGCAACCATTTTGCCACCCATGTCTTCATTGCTGGTCAAGATCTCGGAATCTCTTCAGTGTGAGAACATGTCCCGCGTTTTCCGAAAATGGAACATCTCATCACCACTTAAAATGCACTGTGTCCAAGTGTTTGCAAGCTAGTGGCATTATTTATTTAGGAACATTTTATCAGGAGAGCCCTTTTTTGGAAACATGAATTACCTAGCTCATTCATGGGATTGTAGGTTCTTATTTCATGTCATTGGGACATTTATCCTTGCTTACTTTGCTTCCATACCATTAGCTAGCTCACAAGGGCTTTTCCCAAGGCTTCAAAATATTGGAGCTTTAAAGAATGTTTCAGTTGTGCCAACCCAAGCAACATGTGGACTACCAGGCCGAAGTGTGTTTTGTCACAGCTCCACAGCTGCTGAAAGTATTCAATACTGTACCCAGAGGTTTTGTATTCAAGAGTGCCCATACAGATCTTCTACTCCTTCCTACATTTCCCTTTTCTCATCAGATGTCAGGAGCTGCATTACCGCAGACAGAAATGATTTGCGCCCTGGCTCCCCTAGCAATTCTACAAGTTTTATTTTTGGTAATCTCAAAGACTGCTTTTTTTCCCCTCGCTCTCCAAAGCTGGCAGCATCATTTGCCTTAGCTGTGTGGGTGAAACCTGAGCAAGAAGGTGTAATGTAAGTAGTGATGTGGGTATTTGCTTTCCTGGTGCTCTGAAAAATCAGGAGTAGGGATGATGATTGTGAATTGCAAGCTAGACAGAAGAAAGGGCAAAGCTTTGAAATTTTTTGTAGAAAAGATAGGCTCCTAGCGTAAAAGAACAAGTTCTGTTATAAATTACAAAATTTAAAAAAAAAAGTTACCATGGTAAGGTGGAAAGAAGGCTCTGGTATCAGAGGACCTGCATTTAAAAACCACCTCTGATGCTTAATAACTGTGTGATTTTAGGCAAGTTCCTTGGCCCATTTGGGTCTTTTGTCATCTGTAAAAAGGAATTTGGACTAGATGACCTCTAGCACCCCTTGAAAATTAAGATCTAATTCCTATAACATAAAATGCTAAATTTTGTATATGAAATGAGCCCTCAAAAAAAAAAAAATAGAACCTCAATGACAATGAAATGAATTTGATGTACGTATTCTTTTTCCTGTTACTGAAAGGTCTGCCCTAGAGCAGCATAGTGTTGGACACTGATGAAATACATGTTGCAAAGTTATCAGATAGAAAAAAAATTGGCAGCCTCAAATTCCTGATCTAGGTTTGTATAAGCAAGCCAAACCTAATAACTTTTTTCCCTATGGAAAACATAGCTTTTGTCCTCTTCCCTGTCTGGTGTCTGTTTCTTCAATTAGTTAAGAAAATAGAGGTAATTGTGAGCTATTCTCAAAGGCTTTTTTACTGCCTGCCCAGCAACAATGCCCTCGATGTGAAAAGCTGGAGAGGGGCCTACTGCTTTTCTTATGATCATTTTGTGTTTTGATAGGCTTGAGTTTGGGTTTTGTTTTTTTTAAATGGTGGATGTCACAAGCATTCTTAATCTAATCATCAGAAAATTTGTTTCCGCAAAATATTTTTCATCAGATTTGAACAATTTGGAAATATCTATCCCAAACTTTTGACAATGTCGGTGTAGTTTTTTTTTTTTTTTTTGCAATACATGAGGCTAAAAATGTACTGGATGATCAATTTCAAATACTAAGTGAAAGTGGGTAGTTTTTAATTCAGTCTTAAATTTGGAGTGAAAGTAGTCCCCAATCTACTTTTACCTGCCATTTCCTTGGGAAAAATTTTTTAAAATCCCTGTAAATCACAACTTATACAGCTAAAAGCCTGAGGTGTTTTGAAAGAATGTCCCTTGACAGACAGAGCTAGGATACAATGTTACTTTCTCTACTTACACTGACACCCTTATGCCAATTTCACCTCCCATTGGCATAATTTTACACAGACAAGATAGAACAATAATTCACTAAGGAGGGATCATGAGGTCTTTGGTTTGGAGTGTTTCATGCATCAAGGTCATTTCCATTCTCAAAACCTTGATACCTATGGGGATGGGGGAAATTTCGGGGTGTTTGCACTAGATAAGTAAAATAAACAAAATGTGGATTATCCAATTATTGTTTATCCAGGAACAGAATAAATCCAGTTCCTAAATATTTTGCTACCTCCCTTCCTCTCACATTTATTATCTACCAACCTAGTATGTTTACAAGCAAACAAAATAGCAAGGAAGACAATCAATAACATATTAAGAAAAGCATTTTCAGTAAGCTTTGGGAAATACGGCTGCATGTGGTAAATACATTCTTGAGTAATGGTCAAACCTCAATTCTCACTTGTGGATTTAAATTCAAGAAAATGAATGGAGGGAAATGCTTCTCGGATTGCTTAGGTGTATACTACATGGAGTCAGGGAGCTGGAGAGGCATTGTGGAGATCTTTTTCCTTCCATGTCTGACTTAGAAGCAGTAAATAACTGGAGAGGCAAAAACTAAATAGGAAACAAAATGTGAAATTTGAAAATTATGTAGAACTCTTTTTACTTTGAATTACTTAAAATTCTTAATCTTTCTAGATAGCAATGTGTACTGAAATTTAAAACATAACATTTTTTCCTTATAATTTTGTTGTAATGGAATCATGTATATGTATATTATATATGTGTGTATGTGTATCTCACATACATGTATATATCTCATAGATTTTAAAATGAATTTTAAAACCATCCTCTCTTTTCCCTCATAGCCCTCCCCAGCCCTCCCAGCAAAACACAACCTTGCCTTCATTTAGTAAGCTCTATATGACTCAAATCTTGCTTCCCAGTTTATTGAACATCGCCTACTATATTTTCCTCCTTAATCTCTGACATCAGAAGAACTGTTCTATTGATGGCTTGTCAATTTGCCTATAATGGCTTGGTTAACATCTTAACTGCTTCTAATTTGCCAGCAGAGAGTCCATTTTAAACTAGTGCTTAACCTGCCCAGCCATAGGAAAAAACAGAAATGAGATGAATGCCTCAAATTAAAATGAAAATGGTTTTTCTTAAGATGAACAATCTATTCCCAACATGAATTATAGTCAAAGGAGAGATGAGGAAAACATAACTTTTTTTTTAGCAATTCCCATCTCAGGTTTTCATATTACTACGGAAAGAACATTAGACTAATACCTAGGAGGCCCTAATTCCAATACTAGATTTGTAGCTATCAAAATATGTGAGCTTGGCTAAGTCACTTAATATCTTATCTATATGCTCACAAGAATTAATGTTTAAAAATTAATTTAAAAATAAAATTTTTAACTTCAGTTAACAAGCATTTATTTTTTTCCTCCTTCACACTTCCCCTTCTCTCCACTGGTGGGCAAGGGGATGGAAGAAAAACAAAACCCTTGTGACAAATATGAATAATCAAGCAAAATAAATTCCCATATTAGCTGTGTCCAAAAATGTGTGTCTCACTCTGCAAATCTGGTTCCCCTCCAACTCTGTCAGGAGTTGCAAGAAGTTATAGTATTTGCAGAGGCCATACCCCAGTAAAACCATCTTGACAGAAGGGTTAAACCAAGTTGTGGTTAACTACCAGGCCTCAAACCCATCTGTGAGTTAGGTGGATATGTACTCCAAGGATGGGAAGATTTCCTCTGAGGGAATGGGTGAATGAGAACAGTTTGTTCCAATGGCCATAATGGTAGCTGAAGTTATGCCCTGGAGCACTTAGAGCTCAGTCAGCCATTGAAGATGCCAAGGCCATCCACTTCATCCTGGGGCATTGCCATTCAACTTGACTTATGTTGTGCCATCGGACTTTGATGACTCTGGAAGAGAAAGTGAGGCTGATGACTGTGCAATTCTGCCTCATTTAAATCCAACCAATAAACAAGTCCAGACATTAATCACCCTGTGATATCATTGGTCCTCTTGGACCAACAACAAAAACAGCATTGATCGTTAGTTGTCTAGAGTCATTAATCAGCCGTTTAAGAATGTTCTAGATTTTTTTCTTTTGGAATTTAAGTTGAGCTCACAGGCCCATAATTTCATAATTTTGTTTCATAATTTTTTTTTTTTTTGAAAATCAGAGCAGTATTTCTCCTGATCATAGGCTTAGGATCATAGAATTGGTGCTTGAAGGACCTTGAAGGACCTTGGATTTCTAATCTAATTCCTTCATTTTACAGATACAGAAATGAATGGGAGTTAAGTAAATTGCTGGAGGTCACATGTATAGTAAACATTAAGGGTAGAATTTGAACCTGATTGCTCTGATTCCAGAGCAGGTATTGAGCTGGACTTATCCTGTATTCTATAATCTTTGAAATGTCACCATAATTGCTCAATATTCAAATCTACTAGATCTTTCATTACCAGCAGATGTAGTCCATCTGGGCCAGGTGATTTGAATTCATCAAGGGCAACTAGGTGCTTTCTTACTATCTCTTTGTATTGTCAATTTCCTAGTAGCCATTGTTTTGATCTTTCTAGTTCAAAGATCATTCCCAGGAATGTTCTCTGTAGCTGAAATTCATAGGGTAGAGTCCTCACCAGACACAGTTGCTGTGTTATTATCTCTACCATTTTATTTTAAGTGAATTTCCATTTTACAATGAATAAAACAATTTGAAGTCAAATGTAAATAATCAGATAATTTTGGTTTCTTTGCCATTGGATTAGCCATGCCTCTACATCTTTTGACAAGTCCACAAGCATTCATGGAGTATCCTACTATGTGGCAGACAAATATAAATCAAGAGCTTTGCGTAAATATTTGTTAGGAGCTCCATACTGGAATCATTGTTTGGAACTGTGATCTCAGTCTTTCTTACTATTTTCTGGTCATTACCATCAGCTTTGTGATAATCATGTGTTGATAATCTCTTCTTGCTAATGAATACAGTAATATCATATATTAGATTTCAGATCTTGGCATTTTGTATTTAGAGTAATATCTCTGTAAATTGGAAACCATTTCTCACCATCACAGAAGCAGGTGAGGGTATATAGAGGAAACATTTTTGAAGAGAGTGAGCCCTTTGAAAAATGTTTCCAAATCACTTTAGCCAAGGGGCCTCGGCCTGACAAACTTACCTTTGATACCTCTGCATTGCAAAAAATCTCACTGTTGCTCATCTTACAGCTCTATGGATTTTGACTGGTGTAGTAGTTTAGTGGCTTTCACTTCATAGTCTTGTATAAAAGAACCAGCAGGGTAATGTTGCATGTGTGAGCAACAATGATCCTTCGGCATATAGTATTATCTCTAACATTGTCTGTTATTGAACACCTGGCCATTAACCACCAAGACAGAGGTCCACTGGTGTCCTAGTAATAGTCTTCAAACCTTTCTAGAAAGTAGAGTTTTGCTACTTGTAACCCAGAGAAAAGGGCATAAATGTCTGAATTCAGAGCTCAATTTTCCTTCTTCTGATCCCGAAGATTTTAACTGGACAGTCACAAATGTTTAGGTGTCTGCAGTGAAGGGAATCTGAAGAGCCTGGCTATGTGATAAGGTCACAAAGGGCCTTTATCTCTTGATAGCTGTTGCGGATATAGAACAGATTCCTACAGTGCATCTGAAAACACTTCTGTTACGGCAAAATGACTTAGGAGTATTTAAAGGTGCTCTTGTTGAGAGATTAGATATTGTCCTCAAACAGCATTGCTTTAAGTTTAGAAATGCACAGAAAACTATCTAATGGTCTTTCACAGGGGTGTCAGCTAACTTTGGGCTAAGGCAGGTTGATGATGGGGCAAGCACCAATTCAGCTGTCCATTTCATTGTAGGAGTTAAATAGAGTGATTCAGATTTTAGGGCTAACAGTTTAGAGCCTTCCATGGGCACTAAATTCTCTTTATATGAAAAGAAAGGAAAAGAAAGATGTGCGCTGGTGACTTAATACCCAGCCGGGATGTACTGTGTTGTGCAGCTTCGTATAAAAGAAATAGCAATGGAACTAATGAGCCAATAGCCTAAATGTTAGTTTTGCAGAATGATTTCAGCCACTTTATTTCCTGTCGTGAATCTCTAGTGAAGGATGGTGAGAGTCTAAAGAACATGAGATAAATTAAATATTCTCTCTTTTTTTACAAGAATTTTTGTTGTTGCTGGAACAAAAGTCATTTCCTTGTATATTTTAATTATTAGTTCTTTGTCACTGTGCACTTTTCTGAGTGGTATCTGAGGTTGCTTTAACATCTGTGCATTGCATAGTGCCTTTGTGCATCTAGCTGGATGCTGACCTTTTCCTCCTTTTCTGGTTGCTTCCTAAGGTGTGTTATTGAAAAGGCCGTGGATGGGCAGATTGTGTTCAAACTTACAATCTCCGAGAAAGAGACCATGTTTTATTATCGCACAGTAAATGGTTTGCAGCCTCCAATAAAAGTAATGACACTGGGGAGAATTCTTGTGAAGAAATGGATTCATCTTAGTGTGCAGGTGAGTAAAATAAAAAGTATTTAACATTTGGTTAAACACAAAGATCTATCTTCCTTTTTTCCTCCTTTTAAATGGCATCTGCTCCCTTAACAGGATTCCCTTTCTTTTCAGATTTTTTTTTTGTTGTTGTTGAATTTAAGTGGTAACTTTGAGGAGGGGGAGACAGAAAATATTTAATTTATTGATGAATCTTTGATTGCCAGCTTTTCTTTTTGAAAGTTAACTATAAGAATATTCAGAGAAAAAGTAAAATACTTGGGAGAGTATTATCTGCTTGAAGGACATTTTCTTATTTTCCTTGGGGCTTGTTTGAATTCGACTCCAAAATGAAGTGTAAATAGCTCTTTGCGTCTATAATACTGATTTTTATCATTTATAGATATATTCAAGTCCTGTGCTTGTTTTTTGTTTGTTTGTTTGTTTTTTGTTTTTTTACCAGCTGTCTTTTCTCAGAAAACACTCTGATAATGTGAATAAAATTTGGCTGTTGGATTACAATGCTGACCTTAGAACTAATGAACTCAAATGTGCTGCTACCTTATTACTCTAGTTATCACTTGCATTTTATATTGGCCTTAAAAGCTGCTAAAGGTTGGGCTAGTTGTGAGAAGTCATGGAAGAAACTAAAAATGGAGTTTTTGCTTTTTGTTCCTTTAGGGTATTGCTAAATGGCCCTGTATTGCCAGAGGCAGCTCTTTCGTTTCATGATGGAGAGGCCATACCTGTATAATGCAGCTCCCAGAATGCATTCTGCTTAAGGTGGCCAAGAATGAGTAGTCTACATGGATGAGTTTTAAATACATTTGTAGTCTATGGACTTTTATTTCTGACTTCTGACTGATGAGGTCTGTTTGTTCAGCGAGATACTTGTTTCATATTTTTAAAGATCATTATTAGGTTTTTAACATTACTCAGTAGGACATTATTTGAGGGCCTTGGAAGGATATTGCTTTATGAAGTCATCTTTCAGTGGAGTAGCATTTTATGAGTCTGACTTATGACCCTCTTACACACCTGATCTACTTAATGTTAGATGTCAAAGGCAGGTCAAGAGTTCTTCATCTACCCTCTCCCCTGACCAGGTTGTTCAGTCTCACCTCTTCAACTAGTACATCCATATCCATGACTCCTACATTTGTACGTCAGCCTGGAGTTCTCCTCTGAGCTCCAGACCTACCCATACAATTGCCTCTATTGGACATCTTGGTCAAATGTCAAACAACATATTCAAAACCAGACTTATTATCTTTCCTCTATGCTCTTCATTTATCCTTATTTTCATGGCTTCACAATTCACTCAGGTCGCTACTGCCTAGGCCAATTGTCTTTCCGTCTGCTTGTATTTGTATTTCTGGCACTTAGTACCGTGCCTAGCACATGGTATTTGAGTAATAAATGCTTCTTGACTGATTAGGTGTAATGAAGATTGGGGTTTAATTTGGTGTCAGCATAGCCATGTACTACCTGTGTGATATTGGGCAAATCACGTCCCTGGGGTTTAGCTTCTTCATCTGTAAAATGAGGGAGGATGGATCATGTAAGATCCAAGATTAACTCTAACTCCGTGATTATATGTGTGTGTATATGTATATACACATATGTGTCTGTGTATATCTCCACTATTGTTGTTATGCCATCATCAGAATCATCTATATACAAATGGATCTGGTTGTGTGATGTGACAAGACGTGACCACATGAGTTCCTTCTGTCTGTCTTGCTTTAACTCTTTATATCTCTAGCACCTACCACAGTGTTTTACATACAGTAAGTACACAATCAATGCTTTTTCATGTCCCTCTGCTCCAAAATTCTTCAGTCTCCTGAAGAAAGTTGAAATTCCTTTATCTGTAATTGAAGGTGGCTCGCAATTTGAACATCACATAAATGGTTACTTTTGATCAAACATGCAGCATTAACCTCCCTCTATAATCTCAGTTTATTTTACTCCCATTCCTTATACTCTATGTTGTAGGCAGATTAGGCTACCCTTTGCCCCTGACTTCTATTCTCATTATGCTTAAAATGTCTTATTTCACCCCCCCCCCTTTTTTTACCTGCTGAATTCCTAGCTATCCTTTAAAGTTCAAAATGGTTTTTTTTCTTTTCCATAAAGCTTCCTCTACTCCCTGCCCTCCTACCACAAGAGTCTTTCCTTTCAGAGATCAACATATTGCACTTGTCTATTGGAGTCACCATGTATTTATTTTAGTTATCTATGTTTGTGTCATTTCCCTGAAGTAGGTTATAAGATCCACAAGTTCAGGGATCATCCTTTATCTAACCTCTGTTATGAACTTCAAACAACTAGCATACTGCTTTGCATACAGTAGGTACTTAATAAATGTTGATTGAATGAGTAAATGATTATATATAGAAAGCAGATCTTTTTATACTTATAAAGCTTAGAGGACAAAGAAAGTTGACGCCCTGCTTTATGGCATTAAAAAAATAAAAGCATTACCAGACACCAGTGCTCTATGTGCAAGTGGTTGCCACACATTAATTCACCATGTAGTGGCTACATTTGTTTCCACTTCTTCTCTGCAAATGTCCAGTACAATGGAGTTAAGTTGTGATATGAAAATTGCTAAAATAGAAACTGTCTGGGAACTAGACTATAGGGAAGATGTCAGACGGATGGATTCATTGCATATTTAGTGCTGGCAACTAAAAAAAATCCCTAACAACAAACTTTGTACTTGCCTTTATTTTGCCTGATCATATCTGGATAACATGGCCATGTTTTGGCAGACAGTAGTACATTAAAAGCTTTAGAAAGAAAGTTCAAAATCTAAATGCAAAGAGGTAACCAAGACTGTATTACTCTCCTGGGAACAAAATGCTCTTAGAGTGCCTATTGAAATCAGCATTATCATTTCAATACATGTCAAATATGAGTCATTTCCTAGTTTAGGCAAAATTTCTTTATAAATCTTTAAATCTTCCACTTCTTTCAAGAAAAGGTTAAAGTACTTATGATTTAATGAGACCGCTTTACATCATAACTGTTTGACTATCAAGAGAAAACTTGTCCTTTCCAATTTGTGAACTCCTTTTATTTTTCGCTTGAGTTTTTTTAATGCTTTGCATTCAGTATTAAAAGTACAGAATCAGGCAGCCATAAAAAAAACCCCTAGAAAACCATTAGATTCATTCAATCTAAAAGAATTTGGAGAACATTTACACATACGTGTAATTTTTTTTAAGCAAATGCCATAGATGAATATCTTAATTTACTTTAAGGATATACTAGAAAGTAGTAATTTGATTTGTAAAAGGAAACACTGAATCCCTTTAACCAGGGAGCTACCCTAACACATTTAAAATACAACTAAATTTTTAATAGCTCAAATTGTTGACAAATTCTAAGAAACAGATTTATTGTGTTTCTTTATAGAATTGTGGGAATCAGTACAACAAAACATACTGAAATAGAAATTGGGACAACTAGGTTTCAGTTTAGGCTCTGGTACTTAGTGGTTCTGTGGCCCTAGGCAAATCAGGAGTGGGGAACTAGTGGTTTCAAGACCACATGTGGCCCTCTAGGTCCTCAAGTTCGACCCTATGACTGAATCTAAACTTCACAGAAAAAAAACCCCTTAATAAAAGGATTTGTTCTGTAAAATTTGGGCTCAGTCAAAAAGCTTTACCCAAGGACCTAGAAGGCTACACGTGGCCTCAAGGCAGCAGGTTCCCCATCCCTGTGCCTCTCGAGCCTTCCCTTTCCTCATCTATAAAGTAAGGGGGCAGAATTAGATGACCTCCAAGTTCTTTTCCAAATCCCATGAAATTCTAATTCTACTGTCCAAGATAAGACATTCTTGCAGAGTACTCTACTGGTCTTATTAAAAAGAATATTTTGTTTTTCTTTTAAATTGGTGGTGGGATGGTAAGATGGAGAGAAAATAAGTGCTTATAAATTGAAAAGAAAAATAAAGTTCAAAAAAGACTATTTTATTCTGATATACAGGAAAATATTATGAAATCAACTTCACGGGAAGAACTCCTTTCTGAATTTATTAAAAGTCCAAAATACAAAAAAAATAATTTATCACTTTTCTGTAAATAATCTTACAAGTGAATATACTTAAGTTTAATTTTTTTTAAAAAAAGATTTAGTATCTCATTCTCTAACAGGCTGGAAATGTGGCAGCCACTTAGAGTCTGATTCCACTAGTGATCAGCATGGAAGATTTAAGCTGTCCCCCTCTCTCTCCCCTTCCCCTCACATTTGGACTGGTTTTCCTCTCCTTGGGAAGCTTGATGCATCTTTGCTCCACGAGCCTCAACATGTTGGTGTCCAACTTAGTGTGGAGACCTCAATCAACTTTAGCCCTACTTCAGCTCAGAATTCCCTAACTCAAGTGATCGAGCAGCTTTCGTTCCCCCTCTCCTGCCCCATGGTGGGAATTACAGGTGTTCTGGATCATCATTGCCTGCCCATACTTTTCCCAAAACACTTAAATCCTTTTCTGGTGCTATGTTACCAATCTTGAGTTGGCATGGAGTATTTGAATTGGCATTGGACTAGGAACCAGGGTACTAGAGTTTAGGATCCATTGTAGCTATCAGCTAACTATATGATCTTAACAAGTTACTTTATCCTTTTAGGCTTCTTTATAAAATAATGAGGTTGGAGTATCTTAAGGCCTCGTCCATCTGTTATTCCATAATTCTACTAATTTATTGATTAGAAACAGAAGCTACTTCCACTTTTTTCCATCTACATCACTCAGTGGGATGTAGAAATTGGGAGGAGAAAGTCCAAGTTATTGCAAGTAATAGTAATTCAGACATAGTAAAGTCTGAATTTATAAAGTTTTTTAGATTAGCAGATCTAAGGAAGCTAATGATAATCAACTTTCTCTGTTAGGGTAGCTAGAACTGACCAGAAAACTAGTTGTTTTAAAAGGTAATGCAAGGTGGTAAACAGAGTGTGGATTAGTACATCTAGTCTTTGGAGTAAACTTTATAAAATTTGTTAGATTTTTGTTGGGGGGAGGCCTCAATTTCACTTTAATAAAATGGAAATAAGACACCTTACTTAAAAGGAAACTCATGAATGTTGAAGTATTGGATTAATTTAGAATGTTGGAGATGCCTGAGAAAGACCAGAAGTAAAATATGAACATTTGCTTTGCTAAACAAAAGATACTGATGTCTAATATTGTAACACTAAAGGATCTAACAATTTCTATCCTGGAACTAGCATTTTGAAGGTTCAACCTGTTGGAACATGATTAGTTTTTAAATTAATATTCATTTGGGGACTTGAAGCTGACATGATTGCCAATTTAAATTTCACTTTGGGGTTTAATATATTGGCTATTTCAAATTATATCAGGCTGAAATTTGTTATGCCAATTTTTTTGTACTAAAACTGGTAAAAATCAATTCAGACTTTTTTATTATCAAATAGGGAAAACTAATAATGGTAACAGACTTAACCTTCAAAATGAATCACTATGTTCTGCAATCACTATAGGATAGATTCTTGTGACATTTTTTAGGGAAAAAAATGGTTTGAAATAGAGAAAGGGACTTGATTTAGGTAACTGGCAATGGGGTTAGGGGTAAAAACAACTGCTAAGGTGATTGGTATTTAGTTACATGCCATTTTTAATGTACTACAAACCAAGATTTCTCTATTAAAATACTTTTTTTTTCCCTTAAGCAGTTCCACACATTATATAGGACAAACATCATTAAGGAATCATCAGCCTAGACAGCCTTCTAGCAACTGTTCTGAAATGGAATAAAACAATTACTATAATTTGAACCTGATGAAATACTCCAACAATGGTGCCAACCAATGACTTTGTAACAGGGGAATGCTAACATACTCCATGCAATTTTGAGAAATTCTTGATAGATGGAAAACATGAGAGCAGCAAAAGCTTCCAATACTTCCCTGTGTGGAAAAAAGAATATTTGTTCAAATTTGATAAAATGAAAGTCAAAAACACATGGGCAAATACAGTTTTAGGAATCAATAGATGAAGAATAGGAGTTTCGTATTCACCAAGTGTTTGTTTACAAAATATGTTCTTTTGATTTATGCATTTAATATGAAAGAGGAAAACTATTGATAGTTCCAGTGCAAAAGAAAATGTAATCCAACCAGCATTTGTTAGAATAGATAAACCTTGACTCTAAATTAATCTCTGGAGCGTATGCCCATGTGCACACTTCATATAAGTATTTACAGGTACCTATTGATTGCTGAGAAATAAAATGGTTCATATGGCCTTATGAAAGCTTCTTCATTCAGTGCAACAAGCTCTGAGATTCTTAAGGGAGCTCAGAAAATGAATCTTAAGCTTTGCTCTTGCCTTATTGCTTCTAACGGAATACCATACTGTGAAAGTGTGGAAATTTATCCATTTCTGGAAATTTGACTATCTGTAGGTCAACTGAGATGAGTCGACCCAGTTTTGATGATCATCAAGGCTTCTTCAAAACCAAATGAAGTGGCCATTTAGTCACTCTAGAAAACTTCAAGTACTTACCATATGCCAGTACTGTGCTAATAGCTGGGGATTCAAAAGGAAGGCAAATACATGATCCCTGCCCTCAAAAAAACTCACATTCTAATGGGGGAGACATTATGCAAAACCCATGTACTTAGAAGATAAATACAGAGGAAGTGGAAGGTAATCTCAATGGAAAGGCTTTGGGGGACAGGGGAGATGGAAGACAAGGAGAATCCTCCCTCAGAAGGTGGGATTTGAGCAGCCTTGAAGGAAATTATGCAAAGGAGAGAAGGAAGATTCTTTTAATTACTAGTATCCTCTCTTAATTGCTAGTATCCTTCCTTCCAAACAAATTTATATTTTAAACATACAACACACACACACACACATACACACACACACATACACACACACACACATACATACACACACACATAAAATTTGTCTGCCTGATTAGAATGTGAGGTGCCTGGGAGTAGGAAATGTTTAATTCTTTATACTTGTATACTACTTACCTGGCACATAGTAGGTATTTAATACTTTTTGGTTTTGGTCTCATTTACCATTCAGGAGATTTCAGGAGAAAGTGGCCATCACTTTCCAATATGTGTTCTCCATCTCCAATAACCCTCTTCTTCCAAAAGTAAGCTTCTTAAGGATAAGCACTATCCCTCTTTTGTATCTGTTTCTCCATTATTTGATACAGTACATTATACTTTAAAAATTCATAATAAACACTTTATTCATTCAAATATGTTGGATTTTGAAAAATCTGAGATTTATCACTCTGGGTATTATTAAAAGATTATAATCACTATGTTGCTGGAGGTGATTCTCATAAGTTCCATGCCTATATATATCTATATATATGTGTTTATATGATGCAAAGTATGTTTGTTCACTTGAACAGAAAGGTGCTCTTTAAAGAAGTGAATTCACGAGGGAGAATTATATATTTGGAAGAAATAGAATCTTAAAAATTGTATCTGATTCTTATTGGTTTTGTTGAGCTGTTTCAGTTGTCTTCCTCTCCATGACTTCATTTGGGGTTTTCTTGGCAAATTATATTGGAGTGGTTGCCATTCCTTCTCCAGATCATTTGACAGAGGAGAGGTAGAGGCAAATATGATTAAACGATCTGCCCAGGGTCACACAGCTAGTAAGTGTCTTTAGCCTTGATGCTCTTTCCACTGTGCCATCTAGCTGCCCCATTCATATTGATATCCTATGTCTTTTACACTGTATTTGTTTCCAAACATAACACAGTTTCCATACTTAGCAAACTATTCTTTGTAATAAAAAACTTAGAGGAAAGAAAGGCAGCTTATGAACCCATAACTAGTGAACCCATTAACTCTTTCTGACAGCATATGCAGTATTCTATATCCATAGTCCATCACCCCCTCCCACTACCAAAAAGGAATGGATGTATCTCTCTCTTCATTATAAATATGTGATCTAACTATAAGATCTTGGAGCTGTAAAGAACCTTAGTGATTATCTAGTTTAATATTATACAGATGATGAAACAGTGGCCAAGACAGGTTGTGATTTGTCCAAAGAGAAACAACCAACTAGTAGTAAAACCAGGACTCCTGACTTGGTCTATTACATCCCACTACTTCTCTAATTTTTAGTATGCCACAAATCTGGACAAAGTCCTTATCCAATAAAAATTTGAGTATTGCCCATTCTTGATGTAGCTTTTAGGTCATATCAGTGTCAGGGGGCCATGTTTTATTAAAATAAACATCTAAGCACACCATTAGTAGCATTTCTTATGTACCTATGTGCAAAGTGCCATATTAAGTTCTTGGTAAACAAGTAAGAAAAAAAAGGAAAAAAACAAAACAGTCCCTGCTCTTGAGAGCTCCCATTCTAATGGGAGCAGTAGTTTATACTGTAGATTTCAGCTGCTAAATTCAGATATCAAGGACTCAAGATCCTGAGATTACAGCAATAAGGTAAAGGATAATGCCTGTTCTTTAATTTCATTGCTACTGGTAAAGCCATATCCATTTCTGAGGTTGAACCTTTTGGTGATGCCAAAGATTTAAGGGTGAGAATTTTCTCATCTTCAATTGACTGTGGCTTCTGAGGTCATGACAATTGCATGGTCATAAGGCTTGACTTCCTAGGCTTCAAAGACTGGCTTGGAAGTAGGGCCAGTTTTCTAGATATGAGACCTTTCTTTCTTTCAGAGAAATTTGCTGTGAAGATATTTTCCCAGTGAACTTTCTACCCATGTGTATCACTTTTTCTTTTCTCATTTAAAAAATAATACAACAGAACAAAAAGCAGCCTGGTGTTTGACTAATTTAACTCCCTTTTCATCCTTTGAGGATAGTAGAATTCAGGAGGGGTAATTGTGGCTTCTCCCACATTAGACCATAAATACTTATCATTGTTTAACCCTTTCAGATTGTTCAAATGCATTTACTTTTCTAGATTTTTCTTGCCCTTTGTATTTGCATTTCAAAATTTATACTGGGCTATGGTGGTCTCATCAAGAATACATTATTAAGAATACATTATTAAGCTAAAAAAAAAATCTTCCCTTTCCCCTTAGGATTATACTCAGGTTTGTTGGCTGTTTTTTTTTTTTTTTTTGTAAATCTTTATCTTTTGTCCTCTAAAATATCATATTCCAAAATATTTTCTCTTTAATACCAGTAGCTGCCACCTCTTTGTGATTACAATAGTGCTTCCATGGAATCGAAACTTTTTTTCTGACTGCCTATAGCATTTTTTTTTTTAATTTGGAGGCTCAGGATATTGGTTACAGCATTGCTGGGTGTTTTTAATTGAGGTTCCTTTCAGGAGGTGACCAGAAGATTCTTTCTGTCTTCATCTTCCCTCTTGTTCTAATAGATCTAGCCAGTTTAATGATTTATTGAAATATAATACCTAGGTTTTTTATTTGTTTGTGAATGTCTCTTGACTTGTTTTCCATGTTAATTGCTTCTAATATTAGATCTTTAATGTTTTCTTCAATTTTTCTAATATTTGTTCTAATATTTGCTACTGTTGTTTACCATAGTCTTTGAGTTTTGATGTCTCTGTTTTATATTTTATTTCTTCAGGAAATTGTCTACTTGGATGAGAAGTCCTAACTTTTGCTCTAAGGTGTTGGCTGTTCTTTCAATTTTTAACCTTTCAAAGCCTCATTTCATTAATACTTTTTCAATCTCTTCATTTTTTCAGCTACCTTTTCATTCTTTGTATCCAGTTCATTTTTTTCTCTAACGTTATCCTCACAGTTGTGGAGTTACTCTGATCTTCTGAGTTTGCTTTTTGGACTTCCCTTAACTCATAGTATTTCTATATCCTATTTGTTTTTCTATTGAGTCATATTTTTGGCTTTAGATCTTAATTTGAAATTTTGCATTTGGGCAAGTCCTCTCCAATCATCTCAGATGGGTTGGGTGGACATTGTTTCTTCCTGTCTCCTCTGTAGTCTGGATGTTACTGGTGATTCAAAAGGGTAGCAGATAATAGTCTATTGCCCTCCTGGTGGCCCACTGCCACGTTCCCAACAGGGAATTGCTTCTGAACTTTGCTGTGGCCCTGAGAAGTCTCAGTGGGATACTGGAGATCACACTGATTTCAGTCCTTCTGCATAGTTCCCTGACACTGACACCCAAGAGCTGAGTTGGCCCAGTCTCTTGATGTGGCTTCTTATGGTCTGGTTAGCTCACTGTCGGTTTCTGTTTCCCTTTAGGTTAATCTATTGGGGTTTGCTCTGTCCTTGCTTCTGTTCTCATAGGCCATTGTCAGAATATAGGTTAAGGTTTTTGATTACTAACTTGGAAAACCTCCTTCACAAAGAATGGGCCAACTGGCTTTAGCTCTGTTTGCTGGAGATCAGACTTGCTTCCCTGTTGCAGCTTCTCTAGCAGCCTCCACTGGCTTCTTGCCATCTTTTTGTGCTACAGACTGGATGGAGGAACTTATTTCTGATTCTTGCTGGTGTTTGTCACAGCTCTTTGGGGGATTTTTGTTTAGTTATTTCTTGGGATTTTTTGGTAGACATGGCCCTTTGGCCTTTCAAATCTTTGTCTTAATCATAAATCCTCTACTGTCATTTCCAGACAAGCTCTTGATATGATATGCTGTATTCCAAATAAAATAACAAGGAAAAAATTTAAATAAGAAATAACTCTTACAGCAACAGACTTAAGTTAACCTCTCTTTTGTCTATGGCATACACTTTGGTATCTGACTCAGCTTATGCTTTACAAAACATTTATCTTCTCTAATAATCATAAAATTATCCATAGATTTAAATGAATCATTCCAAATTTTAATTTCAAATAACACAAATTGTGCCCATGGGATATATGCCCAATTCAGAGTGCTAGAATAGCAGTTGCATGAGACCAAAGGCAGATTCTTTGCACGCTAGTATCTACTAGCGTAAAGTCCATGTAAAGTCCATGGTTAAACAGACATGAGATGGTTTGCATATATGTGGAGGAACTGTACTTCATCATTCATTCCATTTTTATGACAAACTGGAAGAGAACTGAGGCAATCATTTGGATAACTTGAAAGATAATAAAAAGAAATTCACTTGAAATATAAAGGTATGAGAATATTTGGATTTTCCCCTCTTACTTGGAATATCTTCCAATTTTTCATTGGGAACATTGGAAAGTTCCATATAAGAGAGCATATAGATAGATATGACCCAAAATACATTTTCATGTCAGACAAAGTTTTAAGAAACAAGAACTTAGAAAGTCTTCTTCCTTGATATAAATGTTTAAATAGCACTCTCTTCAAGATTTTGTGAAGTTCCAGTTGAACTCTGAAGTCTTTCCAGAGTTTAAGAAAAGAGGAAAAGGAAAAGGAAAAGAAAAAGAAAAAACAAAACATGTTTAGCTATTTACTAAACATTTGCCTTTACATATCCCACCAGTACCTCAAGTCTGATATTTTCCAAACAACTGTTTTTCTCTGTTAGCCCTACTTTTCTTCCTTACTCCCCTACTTTGTGAATGCTTATACTATCATATATACTTATTTAGTACCTACTGTATTTAGAGCTTTTATGGAGACAGAGTTCAATAAAAATCTTTTTTCTTGTGAAGGAAGCTAAAGTCTAGTGGGAGAATAGGAAGCAATATAGTTACATGTTATAACAGAACATTATAATATTTAGCATTAGAGAGTTACAAAACATAATACTCAGTGAGATCTGAGGATAGATGTTATTAGGCAGTGTGGTACAATGGAAAGTTCAGAGTCACAGGGGCTAGATTGGAATCCTACTCTGCTACTTCCAACTTTTGTCATTTTGTCAAGTCATATAACTTCTTCTAAGATGGCTCCTTCTAGCTCTCCTATGACGGCATATTGGAGGAGGCAGCATTTAAGTTCAAATTTATAAGATAGGCAAAAAGGAAATGGAAAACATCCCAGGTACAGGAGATAGTATATAGCAAGACACAGTAGTGTGATCATGCAGTATGGGAAGGGCCAGAGGGTATATAGTTTGGATCAAGGGTTAAGTGCATGGAGAAGAGTAATATGATATAAGCTGGAAAGTAAAATGGTGCTAGATTATGTAAAACCCTTAATTCCATTTAAATGAATTTTTTTCTTTGTAGGCAGTAGGGAGAAATCGAAGGTGTTTGAGTAACAAAACCATGCAAGAGAAAGGTTATCATGTCAAAAAAATGGAAGGTAGTTTGGAGAAGGGGGAGGGCAGAGATAACAACACTTGTTATGAAATGCTGAAAAGTGATTGCCTGGCACATAGTAAATGTTTAACGCTAACTGACTGATGAGGCTCTGATTCTGAGACCAGCGGTAGTTTAAGTATGTGATTGAGAGAGAGGTGTGTGTTTGTCCTTCATTTCCAAAGAAGACCATGCCATCAGAGAAATGATGACATGACTTGCACTTGACTTTGTTTTGAGTGAGTGAGGGCTGTGCAGGTCACCAGCCTCACTTTTCCTCCAGAGCCATTTGAATCCAGTGACCAGATATTCCTCAGGATGACTGGAGATGACCCAGGATGAGGCAATTGGGGTTAAGTGAATTGCCCAAGGTCACACAGCCAGTGAGTGTCAAGTGTCTGAGGTAAGATTTGAACTCAGGTCCTCCTGACACCTGCACTGGTGCTCTATCTACTGCACCACCTAACTGCCTCTATGAGAGGGAGGAGGAGCAGGAAGGAAGAAGAAAGAATAGTTACAAGAGATGCTATGAAACTAGAGTTAACAGATCTTAATAAATAGCAATCTAGGATAAGAGAGTGGAAGGAACTGAAGAAAATTCCTTATTTGGTAATCTAGGTGAATTGTGGTTCTATAAACAGAAACAATGAAATGAGGAATAGCATGTTAAGGGAGAATGGTAACTTTAGTCACAGTGAATTGAAGGTTCTGGTGGAGATCTCCTGAGTATTGTTAAAGATGCACAGACCTGGAGTTCAGAAGAGGTATCAGGGCTGGAAATACAAATTCCAATGTCATTTGCATAGTATTTGGTAGTTGAAGTCATGAAAACAGAACTCTAACTAGCAATTTTGGCAACTGGTGCAAAGAACATGAAATTTTCCTAGGAGAACAGAACTGAACATATCCTCAAGTCAATTTTGTTATTTGTGATGTAAAAATATTATATTACATAATTAACATACATTTAGTTGAACAGGAGGGGAACCCTGGGATACTGTCTTTATTGAGGGAGAAACCCTGGAATATGGGATCCTGAAAAAAGGAACAGAGACTTCAGGAACCTAAGACACCACCAGGCCATTCTGGGGAGCCTTTTGCTAGTGGGGAATAGATATTTTTGATTTCCTCCCTAAACTTGACCCTTACTATCTCTAATCAGTCATGACTTTCATAGGATTTTGTTTGCATATCTCTAATATACTTACTACTGCTGTAGACTAGGGCAGGGGTGGGAAACCTTCACTCTGTGAAGTTTGGCTTCAGTCAAAGGGCCACACTTGAGGACTTACAGGGTCATACGTGACCTTAAGACTACAGATTCCCCACCCCTGGACTAGGGCTCCCAATCCAAGGAGTGGGATTTGGCCTCAGACCCAGATTCAGCCCAGAAAGACAGTCTGGCCTAAAAAAAAGAGTGGCGGTTTCTCTGACTCTGGCCCCTTTAAAACAAAACTTAGGTATGGCTCCTGATTAGAGTCTCACAGTGTTATTAGGGAAGAAGCACCATTTGGTTGCTTCATATTTGAACTAATTATTTTTTGTTAACTAGGTGCTAAGCTCAGTTATTTCTATGCTCCTGAAGGAGTAAAAGTATTATCAAGAACGTGAATGTAATAAACTTTAAAACTGTGCAGTCCTTTAAAAATATTATTTTTAAATTTCCATAGAATCATAGATTTAGAACTAGAGGGATCATTGAGTCTAACGCCTTTATTTTACAGATGATCAGACTGAGGAAGACAGAGGTTAAAGGACTTGTCCAGGGTCACAAAGCTAGCAAATGTCTGAGGGAGGATTTGAATTCAGGTCTTTCAGATTCCATGTCTGGTGCCATATCCATGACAGTATTGAAGAGAGAGATATGGGAGGGCTGGTTCAAAATGTGAATGAATTCCCTAGACTTTCTCTGTAGCCATTGGGAGCTTTATTGATGCAAAAGCAGCAGGCCTGAGATTTAGCAAGGAGCTAAACAAAGGCAATAATGTAGGAAAAGGACCAGGATTATATAGGATGATTTTAGGGTTTCCTTAAGGGGGTTGGAGATCTAGGGTAAATCTTGCAAGATAAAGGCACAGGGTGACAACTGTGAATGACGCAAAATAAGGAAATCCCATTCCCTAGAATGAGGGGTGGGGACAGGGAATTTTATGTTCCAGGATAAGGGGAAGTTGTGGTAAGGGGAGACTTTAGGGCACCAAGGGCTTCACAAAATCAATCAATGTTATTTTAACTCTTAGGACACTGTTTCTATCCATATCAACAGGATCCAACTGCCTCTCAATTTTGGTACCTTTTAACAATGGTCCAGTTTTTTCACCCCAAGTAAATTTCTGTCTGGAAGTAAATATTATTTTGATGGGGAAAGAATTTACGTAGAGAAAGAGAAATAAGAGCAGAGTCTTTGAAAATACTCACTTGCAGTGGAAGAGAGGAGGATGAAAAACCAGGAAATTTGTGAAACACAAAGAGAACCAAGAGATTGTGGGGGAATCCAAGGGGAGACAAAGCATGAAACAGGGAGTGGTTAATAATGTTGAAAATGAAGAGAGGTCAAAGAGGATGAGGATGAAAAGTAGGTTATTGTAGTTAATGATTAGGAAGTTATTGGTGACCCTTTGAGCAGTTTGGTTAGAATAAAAGGGGATTTAAGAGGCATAGGTTACAAGGAAGTAGAGATCTTTGGGTATGGGTAAATTTTTTACCCTGAAGTTTAAGAGAGATGAGAGGGATGGAGAAAGGGCAGTAGATATAAGGAGACATGAATAAATTTGTAGGTAGACATGAGCCAATGGTTAGAGAACCCTGAATATACTTAGGAGAGAAAAAGACTGGCTATTGAAGCAAGGTACTAGATTAAATGAGAGGGAATGGGATCAAGTGCACAGTTAGAGGGCTTAGCTTTGGTGAAGATTTCATATACCTCTTTTATGACAAAAAGAGAAGAGAACATTTGACATCCCTGAGAAATTATAAGGAATGGAAGAAAGAAGTTGAGGAACCTCATGCGGGATGGTCTTGCTTTTGTCGGGGAAATTTCAAGGGAGGTCTTCTGCTGTTTTTCTACTCCCTTCTCTACCATAGCCAAGCAGACACCAAATAAGTTCCATTCCAGTCCAGAACATGCCTTCTAAACCACAGGTATCCCTCAGGTTCTGGCCTGGGCCCTATTCTCTTTTCCTTCAATTGATATTCTCATCAGCTTCCATGGATGATCATCTATATACTTATGCTTCTCAAATCTATCTTGCTCTAGTCTCTCTGCTGACCTCCAATCTTGGCAACTCCAATTATCTTTCAGAATCTCAGACTGGATGTCCAATAAGTAGCTTAAACTCAATATGTTTAAAATGGAACTCATTAACATTTTCCCCTTTGTATCTTCCCTATTGCTGCTGCTGATTGGTCTGCCAGCCTCGTCTCTCCCCACTCCAATCTATCCTTCATTCCGCTATCTAAGTGCTTTTTCCTAAAATGTACATCTGACCATGTCATTTCCTTACTCAGTAGACTCCAGGGGTTCCTTATCACCTCTAGGATCAAATGCAAAGTGCTTTATTTGACATTCATAGCCCTTTATAACTTAGCCCCCTCCTACCTTTCCAGTCTTATATGACACCTGATGGTTACTCTGAAGCCATGAATAACATATCTTGTCTCTCAGCTCTAGGCATTTTCTCTGGCTATGTCACTTGTTTGCAATGTTCTCCCTCTTCCCTCAGCTTCACCTACTGACTCCCATGGTTTCATTTAAGCTTCAACAAAAACATCATCTTTGACTAGAAGCCTTTCCCAACCCTTCTTAATTCTGGTGCCTTTCCTTTGGTAATTACTCCCTATTTACCATGAATATAGTTGGCTGTACATAGATTTGTTTGTGTGTTGTTTCTCCCATTAGACTGTAAGCTCCTTAAAAGCAGGGACTGTCCTTTGACTCTTTGTATCCCCAGTGCTTGCCATAATGCCTGACACTTAATAAATGTTTATTGGTTGAAATTTCTTGTTCATTTGTTAATTTATTCAATAATGTTTTATTAAATGTCTACTCCATAATGAACACTTTTCTAGGACTTGGGAGGTATGTAATTGTAATTTAAAACACGGTCCCTTCTCTGTTGAGTTTACAATCCACTGGGGACATAGAACACATGAACAGACATGCAGTGCAGTACAATGATTATACAACAGCCGTGAGGTAGAATAAAACACAAGTAAGAGCATCAGAGAAATACTGTACAGAGTGCATTATGAGGTCCTGAGAAAGGAAATTCAGGGTGGCCCTTCTCTGCCTCTCAGACTTGACTGATCTGTGTTCAACTGCTTTTTATAAGGAATCCCTTCTCACTTCAGTTTACAAGGTTTTTATTTGAATATTTACCACTCTCCACTGATTATTGTAATAGCTTCTTAATTCTTCCCACTGTTTCCATTCTCTCCCTATTCCAATCCATCTTACATATGCTGTCAGCTTAATTTTCTTTGCATATCTCTGATCTGCTCACAAAACCATTAATTACTCCCCATTACCTCCTGAATGAAGTCCAGACTCCTTTCTTACCTTGGCATTTAAAGCACTCCACAGTGTAACTCTGAACTTTTTTCAGTGCTATCTCCCACTGCTCCTTTGTACATTTACCTCATTTTCTTGTCTTTTGGTTTTGGGCCCAAGAACTTGCGATTTCATCAATATAGGGAGTTCCCTGTAAGAAAACTCCTAAATTTGTTGTTATTCAGTCATTTTAGTCATGCCTGACTCTTTTTGACCCCAGGTAGGATTTTCTTGACAAAGATGCTGGAGTGGTTTACCATTTCCTTCTCAGCCTACTTTACAGATGAGGAAACTGAGACAAACAAGGGTAGATGACTTGTCCAGCTAGTAAGTGTCTGAGGCCAGATTTGAACTCAGGTTTTCATGGCTTCAGGTCCAAAGCTCTGTCTGCTCTGTCGCCTCGGTGCCCAAAGATTACTAACTCTTTTGCAATTTGCATTCTTAGAGAGTTGCCTTGTTTTACAGATTAGGAAACTGAGGCACAGTAAGATTGAGTGAGTTGCCCAAAGTCATACAACTAGTATGTGTCTGAGGCAGTACTTGACCCCCATCATCCTAACTCTGATACAGGCTCTCTATTCACTAGCTACACTGCCTGCCCTTTGTTTGATTAAATCTGTAGTTCCCCAAACAGATCATGTGATTTGTGTCTTCATTCACTCCAGTTCCTATGCCTGAACTTTCCTCTCTGAGGAAGCCTTGATGAAGCCTTCTGTGATTCCTCTAGCTAGAGTAAATGTTCTCTCTCTGAAACACAGTGTACTTCCCATGTATTTGTCACAATTCTGTGTTTTCTTCTCATCTCTCCTAATGCAAGCACTTTGAGGATAGAAATTTCCCTTTAATTATCTTTTCCCCCCCTTAGACCTGTCTAATAGCTCTTGGCATTTAGTAGGTGCTCAATAAAAGTTTGCTGACTAAATAAATGAATGAATGAACTAGTGATGCAAGTCCTTCATGAATGAAGTCAGCAGCACTTTGGTTGAAGAACCCTTTAGAAAAAGGATCGTATACAGGAGAAAGGGGAGGGAAGAGAAACCAGCTGAATATTGTCAGGATGATTGTGGTGAACATGAATGTGATGTGATTTATAAACAGAAAACACTGGAATAAATTTGTTCAAGCACACTGGCCAATTTTTCTCAGTGCTAATAGGATATATGTACATGAGCATCCAGAATTTCTTTCCATATTTTTATACATGTATGCTGTCAGGCTTGTTAAAATTTTCTTCTGTGCTGCATATAACAATTAATGAAACTGAAACATTCATTTAAAATATGCTTATAAGTTGAAGTCTGAAATGCCAGTATTCTTCAATGGATTCATGATCTCATTGATGTGAGAACTCCCTCCCATAGTGTAGATTGCAACCCAACCTTTTCCTCATCTCATACCAATCTTACTCAAGTCTACATATAAATCCTCCAAGGTGGATCCATATAATGGAACAGAGCCCTTTCTTGAAATCTTTTGTCATGTTGTGGGTACTGTGAGTATCTCCTGGGTTGTTCTTTTGCTGTCCCTGACCAAACTGCAAGCATAAATATACATAGATGTCTGTGCCTTTCATATAGACAAGCAAGAGATCACTTCTCAATTTAAAAACAAAATGGGTAATTCAAATGTTTAACTTCGTTCAAAAATTTAAACTAATAAATAACATGATATATGTACACACATATATATACATTGAAATATAAATACACATGTGTGTATGTATGTACATACACATAGACACACATACCTACATGAGTTTGCTTCAAGGAAAAAAATGGCTAGTAAAAAAATGTAATAATTTTAAACAAGGAGAGGTACCTAGATAGAGAGAGAGTCATATGCTCTTATGGGAGAGTTTGAATTACAGGCTTTGTAGCACTTTGTTTCAATCAATATTGGTACTTGTATATTTTTGTACTAACCTGAGATCCTAGAAATGCAGCTTATTGAACCCTTGAGACTTGTCCCTTTTTGAGTCATTGTAGTGACTGATGGAGCTTGGATCTGATTTGCCTTGTGACTTGGAAAGAAACTCATTGCTCTGTAATTTCAGATTTGAAAACTAGGAGTTTCATTTGTAGCACAAGAATAGCTTGTCCTGAAGTCAGAACAAGAATTACTAGCGATGGGTTTAGAGATTAAAAAAAAAAGTAAAGATTATTTTTCCAATGAGTTACTAAGGATTTTATTCAGATCAGCATTTTATAATTATGAGGTTTTGATTTGTGTTGTGACCATACTTAGGTAACCAGATTGTTGTTTAATTGTTTTTTTTTATAATTAATTTATTTGTTTTCAGTTTTTAACAATCACTTCCATAAGTTTTAAATTTCTCTCCCCCTCCCTACGATGGCATGCAACCTTTTATTTGTCCTACATATACATTCTTATTAAACACATTAGTGTTTTCACATTAGATATGTTGCATAGAAGAATTAAAACGAATGGGAGAAACCATGAGAAAAACCAAACCAAACCAAAACTAACACAAGAGAAAATAGTCTGCTTCATTCTGCATTCTGATTCCGTAGTTCTTTCTCTGGATGTGGATGGCATTTTGCCCTCTGGGAATGTTTTAGGTCCTTGAGTTGCTTTGAAGGGCTAAGTCTATCAGAAACAGTCCTCACACACTATGACTGTTATTGGGTATAAAGTTCTCATGGTTCTTCTCATTTCACTCAGCATCAGTTCATATAAGTCTTTCCAGGTTTTTCTGAAATCTGCCTTTTTGTTATTTCTTATAGCCCAATAGAATTCCATTACATGCATATACCACAACTTGTTCAGCCATTCCTCAATTGATGGGCATCCCCTTGATTTTCAGTTCTTGGCCACCACAGAAAAAGCTGCTATAAATATTTTTATACATGTGGGTCCTTTTTCCATTTTTATGATCTCTTTAGGATACAGTCCTAAAAGTGATTTTGCTGGGTCAAAGGGTATGCACATTTTTATAGCCCTTTGGGTATGGTTCCAAATTATTCTCTAGAATGGCTGGATCTCCATCAAAAATGAGTTAGCTCTCTAACTCTCCCACATCTTCTCCAACATTTATCATTTTCCTGTTTTGTCATGTTAGCCAATCTAATAGGTGTGATGTGGTACCTCAGAGGTGTTTTGAGTTGCATGTTCAATTGTTTTTCAGTCGTATCTGACTCTCTGTGACCCCATTTGGGGTTTCCTTTGCAAAGATACTGGAGGGGTTTGCCATTTCCTTCTCCAGCTCATTTTACAGATGAGGAAACTGAGGTAAACAGGGTTAAGTGACTTGCCCAAGGTCACACAGGTAGAAAGTGTCTGAGGCCAGATTTGAGCTTAGTTCTTCCATACTCCAGGCACCCTGACTCTACTGTGCCACCTCACTTGCCTAACCATAGAATCATTAGTAAGTATGTAACAGAATTTTTCAGTCATCTGTTGGGTCCAATTCCTGGTGCTACACTTTAAGAACACTGACAAGCTAAATCATATCCAGAGGAAGTTTTTGAGGCTGTTGGGGGAACTCCAAACCCTATTAAATGAAGACATTGAATTTGGAAGCATTTATTTTGAGAGAGAAAGTATTTATTGAGTGCACACTGTTTCAAGCACTATACTTCAAATACAAACAAGCAAGATGGTCTCTGCCCTCAATGAGATTACAATCTAATGGGGGAACATGGCTACTACTGTTCATCCTTTGTTCTCAAAGAGGACTGATGACATCAGGAGAGTGATGCTTTGACTGGCAAGTGAATTAGATTTAAATGAGGCAAGACTGTGCAAAGTCATAAGCCTCACTGTCTCCTCTAGGGTCATCTGAGTCCAATGACAAGACATAGGTCAAGAAAACTGGTGATAGCCTCTGGGAACATGATGCATAAAGTGAAGCTGGACAAAACAGGGAGACAAGAAGGAAGAGTAAGGCAAAGTAACAGATGAAGAGGAAGAAGAAGCCAGACAGATAGTTGAGGTGATACAGTGTGGCCAACCACATGCTCTTCCTAAAAGAGCAGTCCCAAGGAAGGAGTTGATAATGAGGAGAGGAGAGTCCAGAGTGGGGGTTTCAATGTCACAAGTGAAGAGAAAGATGAAGGTCCTGGAGAGAATGTCCAGACATGAGTGAGGGGAAAGAGAAAAGATAGAAAGTAAAGGTGATAAACTATCTTCAGATGATTAAAGGATTTTCCCATGGAAGAGGGATTAGATATATTTTGGCCCTAGGGAGCAAAACTGAGACTATTTTATGGATGTTATAAGAGCATAGAGAGCTGTCCCCTTCATGCCTGGAATGGACCTCTTCTAACCACTACCTCTTAGTCTATTTTCTTTCAAAGAAAAAAAGTCATAAAGACTTTTATGATAATGTAAAGAATGCTAAAGCAAAAATTGTAAATATGGGGATGTAAAGAATCAGTCTTCCTTGGATGCCTCAATGCAAAGTGAAGATGGCAACACTGGTCTTGGAGGCTAAATTAAGTAAAAATTACTATAGATATACCAAGGGATCCACCTGGATAAATTTGGGGAGATTTATTGCCAGATGTTTGGCTACCATTTAATGATTTCTTTTGATTGTAGAGACTCATGAAAACTGACTATCAAGGTTTACATCAGTAAAATGAAGGCCTACAACTATGAAATCATGGATTCTTTTACTGTTTTAACATTTTTAACATTCACTAAAAAAAAAAAACGAGTTCTAAATTTCTCTTTCTCCCACCTTCCTCCCAACCTATTGAGAAGGCAATCAATATGATATCAATTATACATGTGAAGTCATGAAAAACATAAGAAATTATGGATTCTTGAAGTTATGAAATGAAACCCAAGGCATGTGTAATTACACTTCTGAATTAGAAGGACTATTTTTTTTTAAAGGAAAGTAAAATATTTCTAGAATTTTAGAGGCAACGAAGAAACCAGCAAAGAATTGCCATGATTCTGAGTTTCCTTGAAGGAAACTCACTTTTAAAGTGCATAGACAGGTGATAATAATTGGCTAAATATACTGAACTATTTTTAAAAATCACATAACGTATTTTGAACCAGAAAAAAATGAAGGATAAAGGAAAGTAAAATTTTTCTGGCTTTTGGAAGTTATTATTTTTAAAAATCTATTCTGATGTAGTAAGAAGAGTACTTGGACTTGGAGTCAGAAGATATGTATAAGTTCTGGTCTAAACAGCTAGGTGGTGCAATGGAGGGAGTGCTGGGTCAAGGGGTCTGAAGACTTGAGTTCAAATCTAACCTTAGATACTTTTAGATAGCTTTGTAACCCTGGGTGAGTCACTTAACTTCTGTCTGACTCAATTTTCTCAACTGTAAAATAGGGATAAGTTGAATAGCATCTACCTGCTAGGGTTTTTGTAAGGATCAAAAGAGATTATATTTATAAAGCACTTAGCACAGTGCCTGGCACTTAATAGGTGCTTAATCAATACTCATTTGCTTCCTTTTTTTCTTACTCTATCACTTATTAGTCTTGTAGCCGTGGAAATTTAAAACCTCTCCGTACTTCAGTTCCCTTATCTTAAAAAAGGACATAAAAATACTTCGATTATCTTCTTTATAGAATTGTCAGGAGAAATACACTTTGAAAATTGCAAAGAAACATGTAAAATAAATTTTTGTTACACAGAAAAAAGTACTTTAAAAAGTACTTAACAAAAAGTACTTAGGCAAGAAGCACTGGAAATCCTGGGGGTTGACTGGATTAAATTGTCTCTCCTGGACCTATTTTCCAGGTCAGTTGTTTTTCCAATGAGATATTTCACATTATCTTCCATTTTTTCATTCTTTTGGTTTTGTTTTGTGATTTCTTGGTTTCTCATAAAGTCATTAGCCTCCATCTGTTCCATTCTAATTTTGAAAGAACTATTTTCTTCAGTGAGCTTTTGAATCTCCTTTTCCATTTGGCTAATTCTGCTTTTGAAAGCATTCTTCTCCTCATTGGCTTTTTGAACCTCTTTTGCCAATTGAGTTAGCCTGTTTTTCAAGGTGTTATTTTCTTCAGCATTTTTTTGGGTCTCCTTTAGCAGGGTGCTGACCTGCTGTTCATGCTTTGACTGCGTATCTCTCATTTCTCTTCCCAGCTTTTCCTCCACCTCTCTAAGTTGATTTTCAAAATCCTTTTTGAGCTCTTCCATGGCCTGAGCCCATAGAATATTTAGTCTGGATGTTTGGGATACAGAGGCCTTGACTTCTATGTCTTTGCCTGATGGTAAGCATTGTTCTTCCTCATCAGAAGGGAAGGGAGGAGGTGCCTGTTCACCAAGAAAGTAACCTTCTATAGTCTTATTTCTTCTCCCTTTTCTGGGCATTTTCCCAGCCAGTGACTTGACCTCTGAATATTCTCCTCACACCCACCTCGCCTCCTGATCCTCCCAGCCAGAGCTTGGGGTCTGAGATTCAAATGCTGCTTCCCAGCCTCATGGCTTCCGCGGGGGTGGGGCTGCTATTCAGTGTGAGATTAAGTTCAGGTACTCAGGTCAGGGCAGGGCCGCCTCACAGGCTCAGTTCCCTCAGGGGGTTTATGCAGAGACCTTCAACAATGGATCCAGGCTCCTGCCTGCTTGGGGAGCCCTGGTTTGCCGCTGTGTCAGCTACTGCCTCCCGAGGGGGCTTGAATTATGGGGGCACCCCACTCCCCTCTCGACCTGCCAAGAAGACCCTCTCACTGACCCCCGTCACCTGTGGGTGGAGGGACCTGCTCGGCCGTTGGAGATCCCATCCCTGAAGCTCGCTCAGATATACTCCTCTCCATGCCGTGGCCGTGGCGGGGCGGGGCTGGGCTCCGCGTCCGCAGTGCGACGGACCTTTTGCGAGAGGTTTGCAGGTCCCTCTGGAACAGAAATCTCCTTTGCTCCACTGTGCTGTGGCCTCTACTACTCTAGAATTCGCCGTGAGTTCCTTTTTACCGATGTTCTATGGGTTGTGGGTTCGGAGCTATGTGTATATGCGTCTTTCTACTCTGCCATCTTGGCTCCGCCCCCCGGTTGACTGGATTAAACAAAAAATTGTAATAATAATGAGTCCCCTGTAATCAGGGAGTAGAGTCTATCACATGGGCCTAAGAGCCAAACTACAGGGGACTAGAAATCCAAATAAGATGTTGTATCTTGCCTAGTGGTGAAATTATTGGTCTGGAGATCATTATCAGAAGGCTTTGGACTTGAACTGGATGGGATTAATGTCTTGTAGGAACTGCACTAATTTCTGAGCTTAATACCCCTCTTCTCCCCAGAGAATGAGGGAATGGGGTGGGGGGAGGTTGGAGAAAATGTTTGTATACTTGTTCTTGCTATATCTTTGACATAAATATCCTTTTTTAAAAAGATAATGGAATATTCAGTTGTCAAATGGAACTTGATTTCTAGTTCTGGGGAGTAACCCAATCAGTGGAGGCTCTAGACCAGGGGTGGGGAAACCTGTGACCTTAAGGCCTCATGTGGCCTTTTAGATCCTTAAATGGGGCTTTTTGATTCAATCCAATTTTTACAGAACAAACAAAATTTGGACTCCCTCAAAAAGCCCCTTTTAAGGATCTAGAAGTACACTTGAGGCCTTAAGGCAACTGATTCCCCACCCCTGCTCTAAGGCTAGGGCAGAGATGAGAGAATTCCTCAACCTGGCAAAACCCTGAAGAATGTTGAAGGAAGTAGTGTTGAAATGTGACAGCCCTGGCTGGTCCTGAGATAGTGGGGCTGGGGTAGTAGTATTAATAGTATATAATAGAGGTGGTTCTTATTCAGCTGTGAGTTAGACTAAATGGCTTCTGATCTTCCTTCCAACTCTGAGATTCCTTGATTTAGAGTTGTAAAAAACTGGTTTATGGGCAACCACAGTCATATTTCAGTACATCTGAATATTTAAGTACTAAGAAATATATTTGAAATTCTCAAAATGTTTTCAGCTTGGTTTTATCTCCCAGAGCTTAAATTCTTCTGCTTGATATTACTTCCCCATGCCTGCATCTGGAACATGGGCATAGGAATTTAGATTCTAATGTATGATGGGAGGAAATACACATTGTTTAAGTGCCTACTATATGCCAGACACACTGTGCTAAGCTCTTTATAAATGTCATCTAATTTGCTCCTCATAACAACTCAGGGAAGTTGGTGCTATTATTATCATCCGCATTTTACCATTGAGGAAACTATATTTATTGGTTTTAAGGGACTTGCCTGGGGTCACAAAGTTAGTGTCTAAGACTGGACTTGAACTCGGATCTTCCTGACTCCAGGCTCAGCATTCTAACCACTGTTCTATTTAGCTGCCTCATTGAAGCATGGGGAATTTAATCAATTGGTTGAGAAGAGATTGGGAGAACAGAATGAGGAAAAATATTTGTATATGTAGATGTTACTGTTTAGTCATTTTTCAGTTGTATATGACTCTTCATGGTCCCATGTGGATTTTTCTTGCAAAGATACTGAAGTGGTCTGCCATTTCCTCTCTAGCTCATTTTACAAGTAAGGAAACAGGTGAACAGAGTTAAGTGACTTGCAGAGGATCACACAGTTAGGTCATGTCTGAGGCTGAATTTGAACTCTGGTCTTCCTGACTCCAGGTCCATATGTAGATAGGTTATTCTATTTAAAATTAAATTTTTTTAACAAATATTAATTGAATACCTCCTCTACACATTAGATACTGCATGGGATACAAAGAAGAATATATTTCTGCTCTAAGGAGTTGATTGTTCATTGGGGGCATAAAATAAGCATATAGGTAATTCTATTATGTCACAGAATGCTATAAAAGAGGTAAAAAGTGCTATGTGTATTCAGAGGAAAGAGAGAATAATATTCATTGATATTTATACAGTTTATAATATGCTTGATCTTTATTTTTGTATTTAAAATTTTTTATTAATTCATTTAAATTTTTTATTATCTTTATTATCTCGTCTGAGTCTCAAAACAATTTTAAAAATTAGGAAACTGAGGCTCAGAGATTAGAAGACACCACAGGAACATCCTAGTAGTTTCCCAAGTAGAATTTGAATCATTCAATTAACAAATATTTACTAGGCACTAACCCAGTGCCAGGTACTCTTTTAAGGATGCAGGATACAAGGAAATTGACAACAGTTCCTGCCTGCAAGGAGCTTCAGTATGTATGTGATACATATAGAGTAGATAGATACAAAGTAACCTTAGAGTGGAAAGCATCAGTATCTGGGGATAAGGGGTGATTGGAGAAAGATCTAAAGCTGAGTTCTGAAGGAAATCAGGGATTCCTTCTAGGCAGGGGTAACAGCTAGTGCAAAGAACAGAGAGATGTAACATTAGCGTGAGGAACAGCAAATAGACCAGTATGTCTGGATCCTAAAGCAGATAGAGGAATGTATAAAATACCTGGAAATATAGAAGGGAACCAGGTTGTGAAGAGTTTTAAACCTTTAATAGGAATTGTTAATGTTTTTTTCTAAAGGTAATAGGGAGCCATCATAGTTTACTGAATGAGAGTGGGAAGGTCATCAGTGTGTGACATGAATAGACTTGTTCTTTAGGAAAATTACTGGCAGCCTCCACATTGAGGGGAATTAGAGTAGGGGGGTGGATTTAGGGCAGGGAAACCAATGAGGAAGTTATGGCACTAGTAGAGGTGAGAAATGATGAGAGCTTGCATTGGGGTGGTAGGGAGGTGAATGGCAGGAAGGGTACGGAGAACTATCCAACCAATGTGGCCTAACTCCAGGTTTAGTACTATACCAATCTGTCTCTAGAATAGTGAAGAAGGAGGGGGACATCTCAAGGGCTATTTAAAAGAGTTAGCATTTAGTTTGGTTGATGTGTAGTATACAGCTAAGAGAGCAGTGATAAAAAATCCTGGGAAATTTGTTTGGGGCCATATTGTAGAAGGCTTTAAATTGCTAGGTTGAGGAGTTTGTATTTTGTTACATAAACAATGTGGCAGTAATGTAAGTTTTGGAGCTGTACAGTAGTGGTGAAACATTAGGAACATTTATTCATCAAATCATGAATTGGAAAGAGATGGAAGAAATGAGGAGACTAATCAAGAGACTGTAACGATAGTGCAGCTGAGAAGTAAAGAGGGTCTGGACAAAAAGTTTTCCTCCCTTGTACCTTTGTTCACATACGTATGGTCTCTCTTAGATTGCAGGCTGCTAGAGACTAAGAATAGACTCTATTTACATAATACAGTGTATAGATCGATGTGACTAGTAATTTGATAAAAAATTTTAAAATTTATTTTACTTTTAATTTATGGAATAAAGTAACACAGAGTGATAAAAAGGATGATCACACATGAAACTTCAAATCTATTATGTACATCTTCCTATTAGTCTTTTAAAACTCCTTAATAGATGTAGAGATTTGAAAAAAGGACATACTCAATAAATAACAAAAACCTTGGAATAAAAGAATGTGATGTCAGGGTTTATGTGAGAGGGCATAGGACCCAAGGTGAATGAACCTTAGAAATCATAGGATCATAGATTTAGAGTTGGAAGATACCTCAGAGATTATTTAGGTCAACCATCTCAGGAGACTGAGGCACAGAAAGGCCACATGAACCACCCTGGGTCATATAGGAATTTTGTAGAAGAACCAATAAACTACTATTTTGTGTTTGTAATAATATTTAACTTTGCTTTTTCTACTTCTTCCCATCTGTAAATTGGAGTTCTGATACTCCTTCTAACATATTTCACAAGAAATGCGTGAGGTAATGTCTGAAAAAAGACTTTGAATCTCTATGCATGCAAGGGGATTATTGATCAAAATGTACTGGGATAAGTCCATAATTAAGAAAAAACAAAAAGCAGAGTCAAAAGCAAATAGGCCAAGTTTAGCAAAATGTAGAAGAAACAAGTCTTTGAGGTCCAAAGGCCTTTACCTGTCAATCAAATCTATAGGCATTATCCTTACAAAGATTAACCTTGGTTTGTTAAGTGAGGCAGCTGGCAGAAAGCAGAGCAGGGTGATGTGGTCTTTAGGTATCTATGGCCAGTTGATGACTGGCTGACCAATTTCATAAGATGGTATGAAGGATCATAAAGTTTAGTTCCATGTGTATTTTGATGATAGTTGCATCTATATTTAAAGCTTTCTGTCACTGAAGCACTCTTGGTGTTGTCAGACTGTCTATTGGACTGGATGAGCTGCAACTTCTTGCAATTGAATGTCAATAAGACCAAAGCAATTTTGGTTGATTCATAGCACCAGCTTAAGCATATTCACTTGCACAGATTACGTTTGACAGATAGTTACCTTCAGCTGAACTCTGTGGTTAGAAGCCTGGGTGTACTCTTGACAGTGAGCTTAGAGTTGATGCCTAATGTTTATTTCATATCCTGTTTTTACCTTCCTAATACTGCATGTGTAAGTCCATATTTAAATATATTCACAGCTGATGTTCTAGTCAGGCTGCTTGTTATCTATGGACAGAATGTTGTAATGATTCAATTTCAATGCTAAAACCAGCACCCCTTGCATTTTTCCAGTTTTAATTTCATAAGCCATTTGATAGATTTTTAATAGCTCTTTCTGATAAACAATTGTCAAAGAGTAATAGAGAACAAGGAAATGATGGGAGGATGCTTACAACTCCAATGAGTTCAAAGGCTTGAATATTTTAGGTGTATTTTCCTGGTGTATAATTGTATTATAGATATGTTTATTTAATGGATGCATACAGACATTTTTATTCTATCATGTTCATTATTTTAACCACTTCTATGTGTTTGTTCTCAGTTCCAGCTAATGTCTTTCTGAATGCTCAGTCCTTTTAGACCTTATTAAATGAAAATATTGAAATCCAAAAATCTAGATATATGACAGCCTTTTGCAAGAATATTTGCCTCTTCATTAACCTAGTTTAAATAGCAAGCACTAAAAAAAGTTTTCATTAAACCATGAACTGCACATGAGAACACACTGCAAAGAGAAAAAAAATTGGCAGGTATGTCAAGATTTTTAGTTTTGCAAAATAATTAAGTTTTGGGGCTTAAATTCAGGATGTGGCACAATCATGTATCAATCACTGTATAATTCTCTTGGTTTTTTGTTTTGTGTCAGAATAGTTATATTAAAGTTTTGGGTAATCTGAGGAAAATAAATATCTCCTATAACCTGAGCTTGTCCTGTTCTGTCCCATACAAATGACTCCAGAAAGTCTTGGAACTACTGTGATTTCTCTGGATGAATGGCAGGTGTGTCGGCATCAACCTGAACATAGCTTAGAAATTGTGATTTCAAACCAAATTGAGAGTCATTCAAATTCTCTTTATGCTCATGCATTTCTATCTTTCCCACAATCTACCATTTTGAGACATCAAACAATTCACATTATGTAGTTACACTTTTCACACAGGACAGAAACTAACACTGGAGTAGGTAAAATATTTTTCTAAATCATTTTCCCCCTATTTACTGGCATTCCTTTTCCTCTTTCTTTACTGACAGTCATTTTTTTTATTTTTCTCTTTTACTGACAGCCAGTAAATGTACTGACAGTTGAAAACCAAGATGTAAATGTAAGTCACTATTATTTTGTCCACCTGATACTTGAATACTTGCAGAAATACTTAGCTACATTTTAAAATAAGAACTAAATCGGTCCAATAATTCTGAAAGAAAATGGGAGTAGAAAGTATCTTTGCTAATAAAAATTCATCAAAGTGGAAAGATATGGATATTTAGGAATGCATCATCATTTCTTCATTAAATTGCCCCTGTAGTGTGGATACCAAAAAGCAGACTAATTATCTGAGGACAGAGCCTTTTTGTTCCCCAGCTTATGAAGGATTTGTGTGTCTGTTTCTGGACCCTGAAATGTCAGCCTCCCAGGAGTGAATTCCTCTTCTGAACTGACCAAGAAAACCCCAACCTTTGAGTTTTCACCTTCTCCCCTGCGTTCTACAAATAAATCACTAACTTCTTTTCAGCATTCTGCCTTACTATGATCTTGGACCATGAACTGTATCTGGGTGTCTTGCTTTTGGCGTTCTGTATTCTTTCCTTAGACAGCCTATATTCTAGACCACAAATGTACTTCCCTAGGCTATTCCCTTTACAGAGAAGAAGACAAGGCAGTGTGGTGCAGTGGAAGGTACATACAAATAGAAATCAAGAGTCCTGGTCTGAGACTCAATTCTTTCACTAATCACCTGTGCGATGAGGAGGCAAGTCACTTTCTGGACCCTACCTTTTTTGTCCATAAACATTCTCAGGACTCCCCAATCTTTTGGAAAAAGCTTTGTTTTGATACTTTTAGCTCATTTAATCATTATCCCATTTCTCTCCTCTCTTCATTGCTAAACTTCAGGAAAAAGTTGTTTACACATAAATATCTGGACTTATTGCCATTTTCTCTTCAACACCTTTGCTCCTGATTCAACCCTTAACCTTTACTAAAACTGTACTCTCAGAAGTTACCAACGACCTAATAAATTCCAAATTAGATGTTTATCCCCCATCGTTCATCCTCCTTCATCTCTGTACCTTTTGACAGTATATATTGTCACTTCTAACGTATACCACCTCTTCCTTTGGCTTTCTGAACTACACCCCTTGTATCTCCTATTTCTGTAACTCTTCCTTTCCTGTCTCCTTTACTCAATTCCCATCTTCTTAATCTGGTTCTATGATTGTTCTCCCAGGGGGTCTCCTTAGTTCTCTTTTATATTAAATAAAAATAAAAAAAAATAAATTATCCTCTCCAAGCACCTTCCATATCTTCATATCTCACCCTGACCTGTCTTCTGAACTCCCCATCTACATCCTCAGTTTCCTACATAAGATTTCCCCTGAATATTCTACCTTTCGGTCAAATTCAGTATTTCCCAAATTTCACTTATCAGTCTCCTACCCCCAAACAACAACAAACCTTTTTTCTTTACCTTCACAATTTCTCTGTGACATCACCGTCCATCTTGTCTCTTGCATTCAAAAGTTAAGTGTTGTCTTTGACACTTTCTTCACCCTCATTCCTCATATCCAATCAGGTCCTTTTCATTCTATCAACAGCTTTCTGACTTCTATCCCTTTTTATCAATTCTTCCTTAAATGGACCACTATTTCCCCTTAATTGATTTTTTGCTTTCTGACCTCTTTCCACCTGCACTCCATCTGCCTTTCAACTAATCTTTCAACAACTGTATAGATGATATTTATTACATGTAGATCTGGTCATGTTACTATGTTCAAAAACCTTCAGTAGTTTCCAAATAAGGGACAAATCCTTTGCCTCGCATTCAAGCCCTTCTATTGTTACCACTCTATCATTTTAGCCTTATCATATCAATCTCTCCCACACTTTCAGTCAAATTGGTCTAATCTCTGATACCCAAACATACCCTACACTCTTCCGCCCTTGGCCTTCACTCATGACAATTACTGTGCCTAGAATGTCCTCCTGCCCTCTATCTATTAAATCTTTTTGCCCATCCTTTAAGGTCCAACTCAAATGCTACCTCCTCTACAAAATCTTCCTTAATTATCAAATTAGTATAAACCTTACCCCTTGGATCTCTTGTAGTTTTTCATTTTATAATGCTCTAATTATATATTATATTAAACTTATCTGTTTGTCATAGCCTCTTAATAGGCTGCTAGCTCTGTAAAGAAGAGGATTATGGTTTATCTGAACTTTGTATTTGAACCCAGTGTTTTGGACAGTTATCTACTTGTAGTAGTTGCTCAATAAAAAAACTGTTAAATGAATGACTGTATTAAATGATGGAGTTGGACTGGATGATCTCAATGATTGTTTGTAGTTCTAACCATTCATGAAACTGACATTTGCTGAAATACTGTAAGAGTAATTCAGAAAATTAAAGAACATTCTAAAAGTATCAGACTGAGTCTCTGAAAGGCTTCCTAGATGATGCTTTTTCTTGGACCTATTCAATGTTCCATGATAATTCCTAGTGCCTAAACATCCTACTCTTAAGTGCCACTGAGGAAGAAGTTTGTTCATAAAAGTTGCTGTTCCAGGCTCACTGTTAAGGCAATCAGGAATCCTGGTTAGGATCAGAATTTTGCTACTTCAACCAAAAATGATAACAAAAATATTGCTAAAGCTCTACTATGGGGAAAAAAAGATGATCAAAGAGGAGTGAAGATCACTGTTCAGAGGTGATGGAATGCTGATAATAGTAAATGGAAAGAAAGCAGAACTGGATTTGTATTTTATATCTGTTTGCTAAGAAGAATGATTGCTAGATTGGAAAAGGACCAAATGAAAATGATTAATGGGGTATTTGAATCCAACATAGCTAAAGATTTAATTAAAGGGACATCATGGTTTAATGGGTAAAATGTTTTGCTAGCAATTAGAAGAGGAATGATTTGAAAGTCTGGCTGTAATATTTATTTCTTATGTGTCCCTAATCAAGTATCATAAACTCACTGAGCCTCAGCTTTCCTATCTATAAAATGGGGTTTATAATACTTGCACTGCTTTCAGAGCTAGTATGAAAAAAACCTTTTATATAAGTCTTAAAGTGTTATATAAATATGAAGTGTTATTAAAAAGAGAGCACAAAACCCACCGATAAGTTTAGGTCATTAGGACATGGTCAGTTTCCAGCCTGCAACAGCTCTGAGTGTAGCCTGAACCAGATTAAGATGTAATTGGGAACTATTTAACAAAATAAAATGTAGATAATAGTACATTTTAAAACATGGTCAATGTGTGGCCCACAGGGCATATGAATTGGTGACCCCTATTTCTGTTTTAATTTGACAGTGCTGCTCTAGGTACCTCTCACACTAAAAGTTATGGAGAAGGGGCCGACCTTCATTGGTAGATGGAATTTTCTCACCTGGGAGTTCTCAATGTCAATGGAATCACAAGTCCAATCTCTATCTTTATTCCACAGACATTATCGTATATGTCCATGTTGGGATGATAATTGGAAAATTTTTTGTCTAGCTAATTCACTCTCTCTGGAAATCTAAACTAAGTGGTTGTTGTGGGGAATTTTATTCCCTGTTGATTTGTCTAAACTTGGGTCTCATAGAAATCTACCTCTAGGGACATATTCTTTATGACCAATTAAATTCTGGAATGATTGACTCCAAAACACAAAGTAATGATGCAGTACATTGTTATGGCAAATTGATAGGTTGGGAGTTGAGAAGTGGAGATTCTGGCCATTGCTGATCCATGATATACTTCAGTGGGTGAAGTGAAACTGACTCATGATTATAGTAAGGGTTTGATCTCCCTTCTTTCATCAAACTACTATTTAATCTAGCTTTAAACGTCAATATTCCTATAAATTGTGTTTTGCACACAGTGGGGACTTTTTTTTTTGGTGTTGAATTGGTAAATAGTCCCTGACTTTGGAATCAGTATTTTTTAAAGTGACTAAATACTTAAAAGGATTTATATAATGTCAGTACTTAGCATTTACTGTTTTCAAGGAGCTAAAATGATTTTGTATAATTGTTCTTTATTTTCCCATCATGCATTTAATATCTGTGAGAAAAGGGAAAAGAACTTGGAATGTACATACTTCATTGCTTTGTCCAATTTCCTATAAGTTTAGTTATTGAAGGACATTTTCCTTTTTCCATTTTCTAGGGAGTTCACCAAAAGCCAGAATGAATGATGTATTTGTGAAGCATTTAGCACTCTGGAGTAGGTGCTTAATAAGTGCTCCTTCCATTCTGTTCCCTCTTCTCTCTCAGTATTTTTCATTATTATATGCTTATTCCTGTATTTTGTATTTTATTCTTATGGCACAATTATACTTGGTTTTGTGAAAACTTGTCTTATAAAAGGTGAAAGGGTTTATGTTTAGATGCAGTTGGTCAAATCTGCTTTTAATTGTTCAAAGAGCTCTATATGTTAAGTAGTAAAATATTGTTCCTTGTGCCTCCTTACTGAAAAAAAAAGGGGCAATAGGAGCTTCCTTGGCATTATCAGTAAATAATATTTGTAGCTTAGAAGTTTCCACTGGCCTGTCAAGAATTATGCAGATAAATTGTAGCTCTGGCTTGTCCTCCGGATGTCATTCTTTGATTTTCTCCCCTGTTAACATGGCATTTGCATCTTTTGGTCTGTTTGAGAACAAGGCCCGACACAAATTCCTCATGACACATCCAGAGAGATGCTTTTATGTTAAAAGTGCTATATTTTCTTGTTCTGTGTATTTGTGACATAAATACATTATCCCTCTCCTAGTCTTAGATCAGCAGAAATTCCTTTGTGTATTTTCAATTTTATTTTAAATCAAAAATTAAAATGTAAAGCGTGAAAGTACACACGTATACTCTCTCTCTCTCTCTCTCTCTCTCTCTCTCTCTCTCTCTCTCTCTCTCTCTCTCTCTCTCTCTCTCTCTCTCTCTCTCTCTCTCTGTCCTCTGCCCCACCAAACCTTTAGGCTACTTTCAAGCAGGAGCTCAGTAAATGCCGCTTCTTAAGGATATGGGTGGACAATCTAACATTCCCATCTAAATCTCTTTTGTTCCACATTTAACATCCCTTGCAACATGTTATCTTTCCTGGCATTCCCTGTTTAGAGATTCTTTTTGGGTAGCTGGATCCTTTTAGAAAATAGTGGTTATTTTATATAAATATTAAGCTAAATCCATCAGAGTTACTTGCTTTTAACTCTAAACAGAAAGGTAAGTGGGTTATGACAGAACGTGGCTCATTCTGGGCAAGGTATTTCTTTTTCCTTAGAGTTGTTATTTAATATAGGCTACTCAGTGTGTGACACACTTGATTCTCTGGAGGTCTGGACAAAAGAGAAGGTTCAAGGGTCAGGAAAGCCTGATGCCATTCAGCTAGATATCTGAGTTGAATTCCCATACTGGAATATTGCCTCATACTTAATTCAAAGAGTGTAATAATGGGGAGGGGGGAAGGGTAGTGATGGAGTTGTCCTTTCAGGTTAAATGTTAAAATAAGGTCCTTTCTTGCTGTCTCTGGTGACCTGAGACATTAAATATCCTATGACATATTTTGGAAGTGTTGCTTTAAAATAGATTTTAACATTTGAGGATCTGTAAATGGTATTACAGAGTATTTAATAGAGTCTGTGTTTACCTACTGAAGCCACTACCCTGCCAATATCTGCCTCATTAATTTGTAAAGCACTTTGGGACACCCAGAGAACAAGTTATAGTAAAAGAAATTCTATACTCCAAATTCTGTTGTCTTGTGACAATGTTCAGCTCCTTTGAATACTGTGAGAATGATTTAACCATTTACCATGCAGAAAAAAAAACTGCCCTAAGTCTCAAGAATTTTTCCATTTCCCTCCCATTATCTTTCTGTACTGTGGAGCTATGGGAGCTGGTGATGGAAAAGACTAATTAAACCTGGTCCATTTTCCCTGCCAATGCAGGATTGATTCTTGAAGTATTTCTTTCCATAGTATATTAGAGCTAACTTTAGGTACTGTCAATAATAGGGGTTTTGCCAATTCTCTTTGGAAAGTACTCCACAATACTGCTGATAGGAGGTTTGTGAAAGTTTCTGGTATTTAGCTTAAATTTTTATTTTTAAAATTTATGTCTCTTGACGTCTATGGCATATTTATAATAATGTAAACCATGACTCTATTTTATATACTTCGGTACTGAAAGTAGCTTTTATTCCCCTTGCCTAAAGTGATTTAACCCAGTTCTTCATAAATAATTACAGTATTTTAATCTTACATCATAAAGCAGTCTGCCCCTTACTTCAGCCCTCAGTCAGAAAGTATTTATTTAACATCCAAACTGTCCACCAATCTCTGTACTAGCCTCTTTGGGGGAACACTTGAAGACTGACATTCTTAAACTGGCCTTATGTTGTAGCTGCAGAGCTAGGAGTCTTGACAGGAAGGAGAACAAGGATAGCCAAGTGAGATATCCTTACAGAAAGCGTGTGGTTCCAGGGGTATTTATTTCATGGTATTTCATGGGTGACTTTCTCTGTGTTTGCATTTCCCTATATGTCTATAGATATCTATATCTATATTTATATGTGGATAGATATATACTCTAAGCTTTGCTAGTTGAGCACAGAAAACCCCTAAGGTCTTAATAACGACTCTGTAACAAAGCCAACAATAGCTGCATCTGGGCAATTTTGGAACCCTTATATAGTCAGGTGTGTCTTAGAGATTGAGTATAGACCCTTACACGTGGTAGAGAGCAGGAAGGAATTTGCAAATTTGAGATTGTAAAGGAGTAATCAACCAAATTTAGTTAATGACTGATGTCATGGATTTTGCATTTTCTAAATCCCAAGTCAGAACATGTGCTCTGATAAAGGATTTTTTTTATTTTTTTGTTCAATTACATGAATTTTATATTATGTGATATGGGTAGAGAATCTGAGGGTAGTACCATATTATATTTGAACTTTCCAAAAAATGCCCTTTGGGAGGTGGAGACTCAGAACAAGTGCAGATGAAGCATTTTCTTTCTTTCCTTTTTCTAGTTCTGTAATCAATAGCAGATTATACTTTTTATAAAGTAATTTATCTATTTTTAGTTTTCAACATTCACTTCCATAAGTTTTAAGTTTTCTCTACCTCCCTCCCCTCCCCTCTTCCCAAGGCGGCATGCAATCCGATCTAAGCTCTACATCTACATTCTTATTAAGCACATTTTCTCATTAGTCATATTGTATAGAAGAATTAGAATGAGTGGGAGAAATCATGAGAAAGAAAAAAGAAAACAAAACATAAAACAGAGGATATAGTATGCTTCGGTCTGCATTCAGACTTCCTAGTTCTTTCTCTGAATGTGGATGGCATTTTCCATCATGAGTCTTTTGGAATTTTCT